>NC_057861.1:76924326-77562826 GCF_019393635.1 Dromiciops gliroides
ACCTGGATTTGCCCTGTATCCCTGCAGTTTCTCTCTTATTCTGCATTTCATCCTTTTGCCCTTTGGGGTGAAGAAATTCCCTAAATAAGGACACTAGCACGCAAGGCTCACTGACCTGAGCTCTCCCCAACCCTCCGGGTACTATGATTGGGCCACTGGACTCCCACTTAGTATGGAAGGTAGATGCCTTCAAATTTGTATCAGAATTTGAAAAACACAGATTTCTCCCCCCCCCCCCCTCACTACAACACACCTGCCCCTAATCCACAGCCAGCCCCCCTCATTAGCTAAGGCCAGATTTATTTTCAGATACATTTATTGAAGGGACAGGGGGAATAGGGTATAAGGACCAGGGACTGATTCTCAGCAGAGGCTCCCGACAGCAGCTTCATAGGCCTGTAGGCAAAAGAGGAAAGGAATGTGTCAGACTGGGGTTTCTCATTGGGCTGGTTTCCCTTACGGCACCTGCATACCACCAATCCCTGAGCCCTGTGCTGTCAACCAGAGTTCACTTAGAAAATAGATCTTGTACCAGGTCTCAAGGCCCAGTCTCACACTGCTATACCACCAGCTCTTCTGCTGAGGTCCTCGCCACCTCTGGGGGCATAAGGAGGGCATTAATAGAATCAATGCTGGCAGATAGAAGGCAGTCACCATCCAGTTGAATGCAGAAACTTCTCACTCATTTTCCTATATAGTCCCAGTATTGAATTGGGGCAGATCCTTCATAGATCTTCCCTTTCAGGTATTCATCTGAGGAATATTCTGAGGCAGATGGGAGTTATTTCCTTGGATCCTTCCAGCATGCCTTTCCAATGACGGGGTTGAGGCTTATTCCCAGTGTTGTCCCACCCATAGCCAAATGACCCATTAAAGAGAAGGGAGTGCAGAAATCATGTACAAACTAGACCTGAATGAACAACCCCTCCCTCCACAATATTTCTGATCTTTCGTCCTTGCCATGAAAACCTCTATTGAGGGAATCCTTGCTTTCTAGCCTTGCTGGGCAATCTAACCCGCTCTTGCCCATGGAAATCCTTCAGGCACTTGATGACATTGATGTCTCAGCCTGATCCTCCAGGTTAAAGACCCACAATTCCATCAATCCTTCCAAGGCCTAAAATTCATTAAATTTTCTGACTTTTCACTTGGTAACCTTTCTTGACACTATGTATGCTGTGCCTACACACCTAGGATCCAGGTGAAAAGTGCTGAGCTCACCTCGGGCCTTCTGGAGAGGGGATTCATCATCTTCCTCCTCCTCTGCTCCCTCTTCATCTTCCATGTCTACAAGGGGCAAAAGAGGGGGAGGTAGGGGAGAGAAGGAAGGGTAACAGGTGTTCCCAAGTCCAAACTGCCTCCCCCCATGTCCCTGTCTTGGATGGGGGAGCTCAGCTCATCAGTTACGGGCCAGTTGCCTTGATGCCGGGAGAAGCTCACCAGCTGCCTCCTCGCCAGCAAAATTCTGGCTTGAGTCAGAATCAGGGTTGTCGAGGGACTCCGCTTCTAAAGCATTTTCCTCGCTTTCATCCTCAGTCTGCAGGGTGTGCTTGTTCGACAGCGGGGCTTCTGCTTATGGAGAGAAGGTTCCAGGGGGCAGAATGAGGGGAGACTGGAAACAGGCCGGGAAGACATTGGGGTTAGAAGGAAAGAGGGGTAGGGCAGAGGTGTTGGGCCAACCCGTGTGGATGCCCTGCCTTCAGACACGGTCTTTGTAGTGGAAATCAAGTGCTCTGGTAGGGAGCGACCCTTGCCAGCACAGCCACAGGTAGGATCCCCATGGGGCTGGGTGGCACTGTGCAGCCCCAACTCCCTTTCATGTATTCCAGTTGTGACTGTTCCCCACAACTGCCCTTCCCCCACCCCAAATTCCTAGGATGGATGTGGGAAAGGGGAGTGAATCTCACCTTCTGCAGCCACTAGAGCCAGAAATAAGATCAGCAAAGAGACAGGTAGCAAGAACCTGAGATTGGAGTAGGGGGGAGTTACCTAGGGGTCAGGTGGCTCAGGGCCTGCACATGTCCCAACTTCCATCCCAAATGGACTCCCCAAAGGGCCATACCTCAGGACTGGAACCTGGGATTCCCCATTTCAGAAGTTGGAGCCTCCCCTCCACCTGCCCTGCACATCCCAGACCCAGAAACCCTCTTTTCCTCCAAGCCTTACACCCAGTTGTCCCTTGACCTCACCGGGGACCAGGAGCCATGACTGCATCCAAATGAAGGGAAGAAAGAGCAATAGCTCCCTGGGCAGAGGCACAGCTATATGGAGGGAGGGTGGGACCTGGACAGGGACCGCCCCTCCCCTTTGTCCCGAGCCTGCCCCTCCCTCTCTTCCTTCACAATTCTACCCATCTTCCACTTCCTGTCATTGTCTATTGACTCGGTCTTCTGAGAGAAGCTTTCAGAATGGAAAGAAGTGAAGGCAATCTCTGCTTCCCCACAGGAACAGTTATGGTTTGTGTGCCTGTTACATGCACGCCTTCCTACCCCACCTTTGACGACCCTGGAGCTGGGTTAAGGGAGGCGGGGAGGAAACCAGGAAATCAGATCAGGAAAAGTAGATAGAGGAGGCTAAAAGGGTTAATGGAGTACGCACCAGGCCTAGGCAGGGAATAGTACCAGGGACAAAGCAGAAGGAGAAGGGACAGGATAGGACAGGCTCTGGATGGTCCCGGGGCTAAGGGAAGGCCTAAGAACAAGGGGCCCTTTCTAGAGAACCTAATTGAATGACCCATTGTCTTGCCCAGAGAGCTGGGGGGTGCGGTACAGCCAAGGGCAACTCTGAAGGGGTTTTGTTTCCCAGAATGAGCTGCAATGGGATCATAGCCCTGCCCTGTACCCAGGTTGGACAAAGGGGCTGTACTTGTATTAGAAGTGCTCTGTCCAAGCCTGTCAAATTCCCTCAATCTCTCCTATCTCAGAACCCCCTTCAGGAAGATGATGGAGGAATAGGAGAGTAGAATAATTCCTCCTACCCAGCCACCCCAGTCCTGAAATCCTCAGCATCTAGGTCATGTGGTGCTTCCCTCCCTTCCCAGTGTCCACATGTCATTACTTAAAGGTCCTTTTTGTAGGGATTAAAAGGCTGCTTGACCCAGTGGAGCTGGAAACCTGGAACTACATGAACCATGTACCTGCCCTATCCTTCCTCCCAGGATCCCCTTCTACAAAAGCTTAATCATCAGGGCTGTACCCAAAGCCAGAGAAGAGCAGAGCCAAACCTGGGCCGAGCCCTGCCTAGTTTCCAGAAAGAAGCAGGACCCATTGTGCTTGGAGACCTGGAGGGCTTTCCAGTCAATCTGGGAAGCCTCATCAGCTCTAACTCTGCCTCCGTCTCCTAGGACTGACCTTTCTTGACAGTGATCCACCAGAACCTGGCCAGGGTCACTGTGACCTATACAGCATTCTGTTCTTTTGAAACAGCACATACAACTCCACAGCCCTAGCAACGCTACCCGAGTCTCACTCTGGGTGGTGCCAGAACATCTCTTCACCTGGGATACTGATGGGGGGCCTCTAGTAGAGGCATCTGTCCTCCTAGGGGCAGTGTTCTGCCTCAGGCAAGGATGCTCATCTTCTACCATCAGTGTTTGGTTTCAGACCAGGACATCCATTCTTCTGAGCTCAGTGTATTCCATCTGGTCAAGGCATCTCCCCCTCGAGAGTCAGCGTCCTTCAGGCTGAGGTGTGGAATGTTTGCTCAACCACACCCCTGCCCAGTGCCCAGCCATTGGTGTAGGATAATACCTGAGGTCCCAACTTTAGGGTCTTTGGTGCATCTGGGGTATCTATACTCTTGGGAGGTCAGTGTCTACTTTGGGTAGAATATCCACCATCCCCAAGCATCAAAATCTCCCCAATCCAGCTAGTTGAGCTGTCCATTTCTCAGGTCAGTGGAGAACGGAGTGGACTTGTTATCTTCCCTGGTAGATTCTCCTTGATACTAGTAATAGGTGGGGCCTCAGAACCAAACAAGTCTAGTCAGACCAATCTTGGGCCAATTCTTATCACTGATCACTATCCCTAGGAACCCGACCAAAGCAGTCCCTAATTTCCTCCTGCTCTTCGCAGTCATAGGGTAATGGGCACCCCCATTAGGATCTCCGTGTGACAGGCTACAGTAACCCAGAGAAACATGCCAAAGGGCACAGTCTGATTATTTGAACTACAGAGGTTAAGCTCTTCTAGGTCCCAGGAGGTACATGAGCTCCCCTGTTTTATAATGAATGAAGCAAAATGCACACATACAGTCTTCCAGGGTTAATATGCCCACTCAGACTGGCAACAGTTAATGCTGGAACCATTATATGCTCATTCCCTAGTATAATTGGGAAAGGGTCCTCACAGTCAAGGATACCAAGGAATCAGCAGCACCTAATCAACAGAATTACTGCTTGGGGCAAGGAGCGGGGAAGAGAAGGATCAGTGTTAAGATGAAGATTAGAGGTTCAGTGCAGAAGGTCATTGCGTTCAAATCTCAACTCTGTTAATTGTGGAGCCTTTGACACGTCAGTCACTCCATCTCTGGCCTTCTGTTTCCTTATCTGTAAAATGAGGGAGTTGAACTAGATGTGACTCAGGTCCCTTTTGTTCCAAATCCTGAGAGTTCTTTTTAATAAGTTCAATGTGAGGTCCTGGTGGGATATCAATGCCAAATGTCCTGGAGGCAGAGATGCCCAGCTGGAGCTCAGAAAGAGACCAGGGCTGGAGATTTGGGAGTCCTCTACAAAGAGGAGGGAGTTGAAGCTGGGGGCATAAAGGGAGAGTATGGAGTTCCCAGAAGCAGCTGGCGACAGTAGAAGATTTTGCATGATAGGTGAACCAGAGAAGTAAGTGTAATAAGATGGTGGGGAGAGGACGTTACCAACCTGGGGGCGGGGGTGGAAGGTTTCCTGGAGTAGAGGGCATTTGATTGGAGCTTGGAAGAATTCAAGAATGGAAGAAAACAATCAGATTGAGAATGAGAAGGAACCTTAGATGGCATGTCTAGTACAAGCCCCTCATTTTACAAACAGGTCCTGGGAGGTTAAGGGATATACCTGAGGTCACAGTTAAATGATACAAAGTCCTCATTCCAAATGCAAGGCCCTTTTCATGGAGCCACGACACTGCAGACACACAGAAGGTCAGGAGGTTGGAGAGCATTAGGGTGTTGTATGTGTGAAGGGCGTGGGGGTACAAAGGAGTTGGTGCAGCCATGTTGACCATTTTGGTTGAATTAGAGTGTATATAAGAATCACGTAAAAGGTGAGGTAGCACCACGTCAGGTTAATCAAATAGAAAAACATAACAGGCAATCTTCCTCTCCCTCGAGCTTTTTACTCTTGAGCCCTAGGGATTTACCAATCCATCAACACTTAGCAAGCACCTACTATGTTCCAGATACTGTGCCAAATGTTTCCATTTCTAATAGGTTAGAGGTAGCTGGGTGCCTAAATTGCCTGCCTATAAAGGACTCTCAACATTGCTGTTTGCCACTTGGGACCACCGAGCTCTCACTGACTTTCCTCCCAATCCCCCTGTTCCAGTTCTCCTGCCCAACCAGTACCTTGAGGTGAATCTCAGCTAGATGGAATGTGGGAACCCAGGTCTTTTGTCCACTCCATCTCTGAACAAGAGTTGCCACCACAGCATCCCCAAAATGGTGGTACAACTTCCCCTTGAGCATCTCTAGGGATAGGGAACCAGCTATTCCCAAGGCAGCCCATCCCCCTTCTGGAGGCCCGTTGTTTTTACTGCTTTTGAATGGAAACTTCTGAGCCTTCACTGCTCCTAGTTCTAGTCCATTTGCTCTTCCGTATGATAGGCCTTCAAAGGCTGGAAGTTGGCTCTCATCCCCCACCCTCCAAAGTCATCCAGTCCTGGGCCTCAGGTTTCGGTGACCTTCAGTTAACTTCCAAGGATCGTAGCTCCTCTGTTAAAAACAACCCCAGAGGCCCTTTGCATGCTTCCCTCCCTGTCTTCCACTTCCTCTCCACCCCTAGGCCTGCACTGCTCTCCGAAGCACCCAGGTGCCTTACCTTAGGTCAAAATAGCCCTAACATTCCCTTAGTTACCTTCCCAATTCAGGAAAAAGTAGGTCTTCAATCTGAGTTAGACACTTTCCCAGTGCAAACTGGCTAACGTTTCCTCGAATTTGAATTAAAGGGAAAGTACTCTCATTTTTCACATTTACATCAAGTATCCTTGGTACAAGCTCTGGCCTGCCTTTTTCCAGCCTTATTTGTACATCCCTCCTCTTCATATAGTCTATGTTCCAGTCCAACTAGATGTTCTTTGAACGTGGCATGTTATTCCTCACCTCCATGTCTTTGTACAAGGCTTTCCTTCTCACCTCCACTTCTTAGAATCCTTATCTTCCTTCAAGGTGCCACCTCCTCCCCAAAGCCTCTGATTTACATCCCACTGACCATTGGTCAATGAACTCTTCCGTGTCTGTCTGTGTGCACAGTGTATCACTCCAGTAGAATGTCATTTTCTTGTCTTCGTATCTGTAGCACCTAGCACAGTTCCCCAAGTAGTTCCTAAATAAGTGTTTTGGTTTTTCAATTTGATATGTGAGCCCCAACGCCAAGCCAGCAAACCTCCTAGGTCTTCCTAGCCACCCTTGACCTTTTTTAGATGCCTGGGTTCAGAAAAAAAGCCATCCCAATTCCTGATGGCCTCCCTTTGGCAGCTGCTGCCACTGTGATTGGATGTTCAATTCTAGCAGCTATTCCTCTTTCCCTTCTGCCTATGGCTCCACCCTCCAGGCTACATGAGTGTACTTTCTAGGGTTAACTTACAAGGGAAAGGAGACTAAACATTCAACTCATTTGCACAGATGTTTGTTAAGTGCCTAAAGGAGAAAAACCACACTAATTGACCTCAGGGAGCTTACAGTATCCCCCTGTTAAGGGAGGAATATGACTTTTCTTTCATTAGGGGTCTTCAAGTGGAGGCTGCATGAGCACTTATTGGAGGTGTTGTAGAAGGTATTCCCATTGAAGTTGAATCAGTCAAAAAACATAAAGTGCCTCCTGTGTGCCAGGCACTAAGCTAAATAGAGGTTGAACTAGGTAATCAATCACTGAGGTCCCTCCCAACTCTCAGACTATGTGATTCTTTGACAATATACACAGATGAGCTGGTAAAAGTAAAAAGAAAAATCCAAAGAACTCTAGAAAAATGTGAGGGAATAATCTCTTTCAACTATGGAAATCAGGGAAAATTCCATGGAGAATGAGAAGGAACCTCAGAGGCCATGTAGTCCCACCTGTCCTTGACCAAAGATCCCTTCTTGTATTAGTTTTCATTCCTGTTCAATTCTCTGACCCCATTTGGGGTTTTCTTGGCAAAGATACTATAGTGACTTGCCATTTCCTTCTCCAACTCATTTTACAGATGAGAAAACTGAGGCAAACAAGGTTAAGTGACTTGCCCAGGGTCACACAGCTAATATAAGTATCTGAGGCTAGATTTAAAATCAGGAAGATGAGTCTTCCTGACTCCAGGCCTGGCACTCTATCCACTGTGCCACCTAACTGCCCTATCCTTCTATAATATCCAAATCAATTGATTATGCAGGCTCTGCTTTAAGGGCAGCTAGGTGGCCCAATAAATTGGAGCACAGGACCTAGGATCAGGAAGATCTGAGTTCAAATCCAGCCTCTGACACTAGCTATGCGACCCTGCTTAAGTCACTTAAACTCTTATGGCTAATTTCCTCATCTGTAAAATGGAGATAGTAATAGCACTTTATTTTCCAGGGTGGTTGTGAGAATCAATCAAATAAGACAATACATGTAAAGTGTTCTACAAAGGAAATATACAAATATACAAAGTGCTATATAAATGCTATTCTCTGACAAGAGTGAACACACTATGTTGTTGAGTCATTTTTCAGTTGTGTCCAACTCTTTGTGATCCCCTTTTGGGGTTTTCTTGGGAAAGATTCTGGTTTGCTATTTCTTTTTCCAGCTCATTTTACAGATAAGGAACTGAGGCAAACAGGGTCAAGTGACTTGCCCAGGGTCACACAGCTAGTGTCTGATACCGGATTTGAACTCCAGAAGATGAGTCTTCAGGCCTGGCACTCTATCCACTGTGCCACCTAGCTGCCCTTGAACACACTATTTCCTGACAAAATCCATTCTATCTTTGGAGAGCTATGATTTTTTTGGATGTTTTTCCTTACATTGTGCCTAAATCTGGCTCCACTCAGCTGCTCTTATATGGCTAAGTAAAACTCTAAGAGTAATTTTACTTGGATCTGGCATTAGCTTCCAAGGTAGATATGAGAGCCAAAATAACTCAATATGCTGACTGGCTGTGGCTATTGACTTGACTCACAAAGGAACCAAAATAGTCTTAAGGTTATAGGCTATCTCACAACAAAAACCTTCGTGGGTGGGAATAAGCTGCCTATGAGCTGCAATTAGGCAAAGCAACAGCCTAACAATAATTCAGCAGTAAAGCCACAGATGGTAATAGCAGCTCATTGGAGAAAGTAGCAGATGGCAACCTAGTGGAGGAAGCAGCCCAGCAGATGACATCAGAACCATTGTGGGAGCTTCCAGTAGCAGCTTCAGAGGCAGAGACATTCTACTTGGCACAGAACCCCAAGACTATGACTTGCCTGAGAGTATATTCCTAGTGTATGCAAGAGCAATGGGAAGGGGTTTCTTACTAATGATGTCTTGCATCATATCTGGCTTTGGTCTGCTAAAGAATACACTGAGTAGAAGTTTTGAATAGAGACAGCGAGTTTCTTGGCTCTGGGTGTAACTTTCAGGAGACGATGCTGAGAGGGCCTGGGCTTATGGTTAGTTACCAATGGCAGTTTTCAGTGATCTTTTGTTCTTCAGATTAAACATCCCCAGGCCTTTCAACAGATCTCCCTATAGAATGTTTAATAACCCTCGCACCTTCCTGGTAAATTAGGGTAACTGCAGCAGTTTGAAGGAGTTTAAAATGAGAAACAATTTCTTCTACCCATTTTAGTTCCAACTAAGTGAGTAAGTGGCAAAGCAGCATCTCTGCTAGGGAGGAGAAAAGAAAAACACTAACACCGTAATTATGTGTCCAAATAAGATTTATTCAAGGATATTCTTTACACTGGCTACTAGAGGGATGCTATAGGCTTCCAAGTCTTCTAGACTTGAGTCACCATCAGTTGAGTGACAGTTCCAATAATGTCTTTCCAGTGGTGGCTGATTGGAAAGCAAAGTGTTATCTGTTATCTCCTTTTCCAGATTGTCATTTTAGGTCCTTTGAATGTTACAATTAGTTGAAAGGACAAAGGATAGGTAAAAGAAAAGGAGGAGAGAATCTGAGTCATACCATGGCTGATTCGGGTCCTATTCTCATAGAGATAGCCAGCTCTTCATGTCTTTGGCTGACCTTCTAAGAAGTCTCCCCTGCTCAGGTGGTCATGAGTTTATACAAAGAACAAAAGTGCCAAAATGTGTTCACAACCCAAATTTCTGATTCATCTCAACTCTCCTAAGCCAATCTCTAGATTCTACAAAGCAAGTATAGTGAACAGATGAAGATCCATGTAGGGCCTTTTGTTCAATATTTTCTATTTTGGAGTGCTAACCTGTTGACCAGAAGTACAACGGGCCCTAACAATTAGTCCCCTTCTTCTGGACATGTTCCAACTTGCCTTTTTAATGTAACGGGTCTTCCCCCACCCTAGGGTCCCCACAGAATAGTTAAATGCAGGAGCAATTATATTTGGCTCAAGATACTTTCCAGGAGTGACTCAATTCGTAGACGCAAATGACTGAGCAGTAATGTAAAAGCATTTAATTAAACAAAGTAAAAACACAACGAAGAGGAAAATCTATAGGATAAAACCATTCCTAGTACCTTGTTTAAAAACAGGAAATAATCCCCTCACCATTCTACCCTGCAGACTCTTGTCAGTTTCTCTCAGAAACTCACACTCCCAAGGACCCTCAAGGAATAGCCACCTCGGGTTACCACTAGAAAACTCTGGAGACAGCAATGTCAGTTCCACTGGCTAGGTCTCAGCACCCCTTGCCTGCTGCTTCTATGAAAGGCTCTTTTAGGATTATAGTACCCAGGGAGCATGCTTGAAGGTGTATTGTTGGTGCTTTTTTAGTCAATTCCCCCAGGAAATCTGCCTTGGGGAGTACTCTTTTATAGTAATAATAATAACAATCTTACATTTACATAGCATGTTATGGTTTGCAAAGTGCTTTGCATAATTCTTTTCATGGTCAGACTACCAAGGCCTGACTTCCTGGCCCTGCACCAGCTGTTGTTAGATCTGTCTTTTTATATGCCTCACCACTTTGCCTGAATGCCACTGAAAAGTGCAAATCTGGCAGTAGTACAGCAGATTTTTTTTGTTAATCTCCCTCACCTAGGAGAACCCAGACTTTTTGTATCACTTTTTCCCAACCCAAGGGTACAAGAAGCTAAAGGATTCTCACCTTTCAATGCCTTTCTCTGAAGCCAGGGACAAACCCACTCCTCTCTTTGTGCCCCTTTCCATTCCCATTCCATTCAGTAAGCCTCAGAAAGGAGATATTAAAATTGGGAGAGTGGCACAATGTGGCTGTCTCTGTCAGCATTTTCATTGGCATGTCAAAACCCTTGTCACCCTTTATAAATGTGATGTCTACAAATGAACCCAGTTGCTCATATGGGTATCCTAACCAAGTGGAACAGAAATATTACTTCTCGTTTCAAACACCTCTTCTAATGCAAACTAAGAGAGCAGTCACTTTTCTGGCTGCCATGTCATACTACTGACTTCATATTGAGCTTGTGGTCTACTAAATACCTCTCTCACTTGATACTTTGTGAAGTTGATTGTTTTAGCCTGTGTAAAACTTTACATTTGTCCCTCATATATTTTTTATTTGATTTGTTCTATCATTCCAGCTTGTTGAAACCTTTTTTGATTTGAACTATGTGTTAGCTATCTCTCCAAGCTTCATGTCATCTGCAAATTTGACATGCATGCTATGCCTTCATCTGAGTCACTGGTAAAAATGTTGAACAGCACAGAGCCCTGGGGCACACCATTGGAGATAATCCTCCAAAACTGACATCAACTCATTAACAATTTCTCTTTGGATCTGGTTATTCAAGTTTACTTCACTATATTATCATGTAACCCAGTGGTTCTCAAAGTGTGGTCTGGGAATCCCTGGGGGAAAGGGAGCTTCAGACCCTTTCATGGGATCCACAAGATAAAAACTATTTTTATAATACTATGAAATTTTAACTTCTAACTAGGTAAATAGCAATAGATATTACCAGGTATGCTGGTAAGTGTTTAACAACCACCTCTCAGGGAAAAAAAAATGTATGCACTATATACTTTTAAGTTTAATATGCATTATTACTATCTTCTCCATCACTCTTAAGTCCAGACAATCAACGAAATAATAAATCAAGCCCTGATTTGTGGCATTTTCTGAGGTATAAATGCTTACACTGAAAATCTAACAATCAACTCTCGAGTCACTTTAAGCTGGCTGCAGAACATCAGTGGATATAACTCATAAACAAAAGCTCTGTGGGGGAGAGGGAGGGTCCTCAATAAAATGTGTAAAGGGGTCCTGAAGACAATAAAATTGAGAACCAGTGATCCAACCCATAACTTTCCATCCTACTGACAAGCACAGCATGAAAGGCCTTGTGAGAAGCTTTGCTGAAATCTAAGACTACTATGAATACATCTCTCCTCCAATGTGCCCACCTAGGAAAACAAATACTGTGAGTTTGGGGGAAACATCTCCCTCGGATAAAGAAACTTCCAAGATTAAAGAAACATGTGGGGTTGTGTCAATACTCTCAGGCTGTACTTTATTCTACTCATTAGCAACAAGAGGAGAGTAAAACTGACTCTATCTTGAAGGAGGCCTCTACTAATCTTAGAAACTAACCACAGAGAACAAACCTGATCAATTCCTGTGGCTCCCTGGCCTTCACACTTTCCCTGATTTCTTACTACTCAATGCTGTTGATTGGCTGTGTATTCTAAGAGAGACTAAAAAGCTATAAAAAAACAAACTGTACCCTAAGAAGATGAAGCTGCTACCAACTGAAGCAGTCTCCCTTAGACTAATGCATTTTTCCTTTCTGTTTGGATACTCCCTTTGATTCCTAGTCTTGTAGACTATCTGATGGTGGATGAGATTCTCCCTAGGTTCTCAAGGACCCTAGGTGGGGAATCTTACCACAAAAGGTTACCCTGGTATGACCTGCCCTTGAAGAAGCTGTGCTGGCTTCTCATGGTCACTGCTTCCCTTTATAAATGCTCACAATCCTCTTAATAATGTGTAGAATTCTCAAGGGACTATGGTTTGAAGATTCCACCCTCTTCAGTTTTTTGAAAATTGGGATTTTTTATGTCTCTTTTCAACTACTATCATTCCTCCTAGTTCTATAAAACCTTATTTATGTAATTCTATTAAATTTTATCTTATTCAATTCAGCCTAATTCTAGCCTTTCAAGACATTTTAAATACTGTCTTTAATATGTTAGTTATTCTTCTGAAATCTGCATCACCTGCAAATATATGGTTTTATCCAAATAGGCATTTAAGGGACTGGAATTCAGGGGAAGAGAAAGGCTGGATATATAGATTTAAGAATCATCTGCATAGACATGAATAGCTAACCCATGGGAGTAGCTAAGAGCACCAAGAGAAAGGCAAGGACTCAGTTCTTGAGAAACATCCATATTGAAAGCACAGGATATGGGCAGTAAACCAACAGGAGGCTGAAAAATTCCAGTCAGATACATAGAAGAAATCAGGAGACAAAAATGTCACAAGTCAAGGGAGGAGAGAGTATCCAGGGTAGGGGAAAAATCAACTGTGTCAAAAGCTGCAAAGAGAATAAGAACTATGAAAGCACCATTGGATTTAATAGTGAAAAGATCTTGGGTAACCTTGCAAAAAAAGTTTAATCTGAATGATTATATAAGAAACCTCACCACAAGGAGTTGAGTAATTAAGGAGTAGTGAGGAAGTAAAGGCAATTAATCAATTACTCAATAAGTCAACAAGCTTTTTACGAGCTAGGCAATGAGGATGCAAAAGGGGGGGGGGGACACACACAGTCTCCATCCTCAAGGAACTTACATTTTAATGGAGACAAAATGCACATAAATAGGTATATACACATAATGCACATAATAGGTATACAAAATATACATACAAAGTTTCCTTGTAGGAGTAGAGTGAATAAAAGCAATTGAGAAAAGTAACTAAGAAAAGGTGGCACTTGATCTGAGTCTTGAAGGAAACCAGGGCTCTAAGAGGCAGAAGGAAGGTGGAGCATTCCAGGTACAGAGGGCAGCCAGGGCAAAGGCACAGAGAGAGAGAGGCAGCGGCATATGTGAAAAACAGCAAGCAGGCCAGTACTGCTGAATTGTTGAGTATGTAGGAGGAAGTAATGTATAAGATGTGAAGAGTTTTAAATAACAGAAGAGTTTATAGATGATCATAGAGTTAATAGGGTGCCGCTGGAGTTTACTGAGTGGGGAGTGAAATGGGAAAATCACTAGCAGTTGAGTTATGGATGGGAATTGATTGAGAGGCCAATTAGTCAGCTATTGCAGTAAACTAGGCCAGAAGAGATGAGGGCCTGAATGCTTTGGTAACCATGAGAGTGAAGACAAGGAGACGTTCAAGAGATGTTTATGGGGATACATACAAACAACAGTTAGCAACTGACTGGATCTGTGCAGTAACTAAGTTTAATGAGTTGAGGGAAACACTGAAATTGCAAACTTGGATAAAGACCAAAATGATGGTGCCCACAACATAAATAGGGAAATCTGGAAAAGGACAGGGCTTAGAGGGAAAGATGAATGGGGTTTTTTGGGATATGCTGAGGTTGAGATGCCTATGGAACATCCATTTTGAGAAATCTAACCAAGTGATATGAAACCAGAGCTCAGAGAATAGGTCTGGAGATGGATATATAATCTGCATAAATATGATCATTGAAATGGTGAGAATATGGGGGGGAAAGAACCCAAGGTAGAGTTTTGGGGTACACCTATAGAGTGTGACATGGATAAAGATTCAGCAAAGGAAACTTGAGGAGCAATCAAAGAAGACACCAAAGAAAGCCATGCCATGAAAACCCATAGAGGAAAAAGTGTAAAAGAAGAGAAATGACCACCAGTACAAGTAAAAAAAGCTGAGGACTGAGTGTCATTACATTTGATAAGAGATCATCTGTAACTTTGGAGAGAGCAATTTTGATTGAGAGATTTGAAGACAAGTTGGATAAGCTTGGGAGGACAGGAAGTATAGGTACCTAATAAAAGATTACTTTTTCAAGGAGTTTAACTGAGAAGAGGAGGAGAAAGGACATAGCTAACAGGGATGCTAGGGTCAAGTAAGGTTTTGTTGGCAACAGGAAAGAAACCAGTAAATACAGAGCTCAAATAGGGATGACAGTAGGGGCAAGCTGCTGGGGTAGACAGGAGGGGTTAGGATCAAATGTGCATGTAGAAGGATTTGCCTTGGCAAAGGGCCATCTCTTCCTTTGAGGCACAGTGAGGGAAGATGTCTAAGTGACGTGAAAAGAGGAGGGAGAAGAAGCTCTCGGAAAATGAACTCAATTTTTTAGGGAAGTATGGATTAATAAAGGGCCTCGGCTGAGAGGGTAAGGAGATGCCTAAAAATTAGAAATGCAAGGTATCAAATCAACTATATAAAAAAATGCTATACATTACTAACAGAAGAAATGCAATCTACAATAACTCTAAGGTTCTACCTTAAACTTAGCAGATTGGACATTTTTGGAGAGCTGTGGGAGGAAAGGCACACTGCTTCACTACTGGTGGAAATTTGAACTGATCTAACCATTCTGAAAAGTGATCTGGAACTACACTTAAAAGAACTAGGTTTATACTCTCCCACCTCACTCACCCGCCCCCCCAGGGAATCAACAAAAGAAAGGACCTATGTTACAAAAATACTTGCAGCATCACTTTTTGTTTTAGTAAAGAATGAAAAAGAAAGGAGTACCCAACAACTGGGGAATGGCTGAGCAAATTATTGTATATTACTGTCATATTATTATACCCAGAGAAAGGGATGGATTCGAAAAAACCATGAGGTGTATAAACTGATGCATAATAAAATAAAAACTAGGACAACAACTTATATAATGACCATGACATCGTAAGGGAAAACAGCTCTGAAAGATTTAAGAACTCCGATCAATGAAATGAACAATAATAATTCCAGAAGATCAATGATGATGCCTTCCACCTCTTGAGAAAGAATTGAGTAGAGGTGCAGAATGAGACATCTATTTTTGACCTGGCCAACTGTGGATCTGTTTTGCTTGACTATACTTGTTACAAGCCAGGGCTTTACTCTTAAAGGGAGTGGGGGCAGTTATGAGAGAAGGAGGAGGTAGAAATAGTGATGTCCAAAAAAAAAAAAAGGAAGAAAAGAATATCAATGAAACATTTAGAAAATAGAAGAGAGCAGGAAGAAGTTCAGAGACAAAGAAAACAGTTATTAGAACTGCCAATTCCAATTGGTACAATACAATTATGTGTTAAATTTGTCATACTTTAAAATGCAAGCTGTTCATAATTATGATTCATCATTTCAATGCAATTCTCCATGTTCTTTGTATGTAGAAATGATCATGTTTATTGATATCTATAAAGGTCAATAAATAAAGAATGGATGTGGTTGAGGGATATAAACAAACAATTCTCAAAAGAATTATAAACTATTATGTGGAAGAATGCTACAAATCATTGGAAATGCAAATCAAATTCAGGCAGAGGTTTCACTTAACACCCATCAAAATTTCAAAGATGACAAAAGATAGGAATAAAAAATGTTGGAGTGATTGTATAGACAGACACACTAATATACTATTGATAAAGCTATAAATTGGTCCTAACATTCTGTAAAGTAATTTGGAATTACACTAAGAAATTGACTATAATATCCATACCCTTTGATCCAGAGATCCCACCAATAGGCATATACCTCTAAGGAGGTCAAAGATATGAAAGGTCCAAAATATTTAAAGCAGCACTTTTTTTGTAGTAGCAAAAATCTGGAAATGGTAAATTATATAGAAGGAAGCATGGGAAGATGTGTGAACTGATGCAAAGTCAAGTAGCAAAATCAGGAAAACAGTTTGTGCAATAATTACAATGGAAATGGAAACAATAGTAACGAAAATGGAAACTGAAAACTATAGAATTATAATGACCAAACTTGGCCCCAAAAAAGAGAGGAATATGCATCTCCTCCCTTTCTGCAGATGTGTAGGGCTGTGAAAGTGATATACAGCATAAACTGTCAATCTTGATTAAAGTGTTAAGTTTTGCTAAACTGCTCTTTTATGCTTTTTTAATTCTATTTATATGGGATGGCCCTCTGGTGGGGAAAATGATAAAATAAAAACTATCAACAAAAATGTTTGAAAGAATAAGGGACACCTGAGCAAAGAAGAGATGGAAGATGAAAAGAATGATTGCTGTGACAGGCTCCAGTAGAGATAAGAGAGAAAGGGACTCAAGGACACAAGTAGAGGGGTTGTCCTTGTCAAGGAGAAGGGTCCATCTCTTCCTCAGGCTGGAAAAAAAGAGAGTGAAAATGTGTATGGGATTTGGGGGAATGGAGTAGGGCAGATCTTTATAGTAAAGTAGGAGAGGTCATGTACTAAAATCAATTAACAAGGATTTCCCAAACACCTACTATGGTAGGCTCTGTGTTAAGACACTAGGGTTGCAAGCATAATTAAACAATCCCTGCTCACAAGAAGTTTACATCCTAATAGGAAAGACAAATACAAATATAAATATATAGAGCATAAACAAAGAGAATACAAAGATATATTATTTATATATATATATATATATATATATTAACTAAAAAGTAGTTTGGAGAAAAGGTACTTACTAGCAGCCAGGGGGAATCAGAAAAGCTTCATGTAAAGATGGTGCTTGGGCTGAATCTTGAAGAAAGGGACTGAGGCTGAGGTGAGGAGGGAATGCATTTCAGGCATGGAGGATAGCCAGTACAAAGGCATTTATTTGTGAGATGCAGTGTTTCATGTGAGAGGTCAGTTTGGCTGGATCACAGTGCAGGAGGGGAAAAATGTAGAACGAGGCTGCAAATCTAGGTTGGGGCCATGTTGAGAAGGGCTGTGAAACAGTCAACTACTTGGTTCTGGAGACAAAAAGGGACTCACTGGAATTTGTTGAGCAAGGGAGCTATGTGGTCAAGACTTGAGTATAAGAAAAATCACTTTGGCAGGTAGCAGCATGTAGAGATTTGATTAGGAGGTTATTAGGAGCCTGTCACAATAATCTAAATGAGAGGTGCTGAGGATCTGAAGCAAGCTGGTAGCTAATTAGAGAGAAAGGGTCAGTTGAAAGAGACATTGTAGAGGTAGAAATAGCAAGATTTGCCACTGATTGGCTCTGCGAGGTGAGGGAATATGAGGAATTGAGGATAATGCCAGGGTTATGAACTTGGAAGACAGGAAGTGTGGTAGTACCTTCTACAGAAAAGGGAAAGTTTGGAGGAGGGGGAAAGATGAGTTCTGTTTTGCACATGTTGAGATTCAGATGTCCCTGGAAATGCAGTTTGAAATCTCCAATTGGCAACTGGTGATACAAGACTGAAGCTCAGTGGAGAGAAAAGCAAATCTTTGAGTCATCTGCAAAGAGATAATTAAACCCATGGTTGCTGATGTCACTGCAAGAGAAAGGGGCCCAAGACCGAGCTTTGGGTAATATCCCATAGACAGGGTATAGGAAAACCACAGAGAAAGGACACAGGTCCAGGGGTCAGATTACACAATCTGTTATCTCAAGAGCCTGGGGTAGATCTTCAGCTGCCACGAGTCTCATTTAACCATTAGACTTGGTGAGCCAAATGCTTGAATCCCTATCTTTCTTTGTCACTGAGGACCTTCACCCCGTTCTTCATGAGTCACATTTAAGTGTACTTCCAGGTGAGTCACTCAATAAGCATTTATTAAGCACTAATTGAGTGCCAGACATAGTGCTAAGTGCTTGCAACACAGAGACAAACAGTCCAGATCCTAAAAGAGCTTCTAGTCGATGAGGGAGACAATATGGAAATAGGTACTTATGAGATAATCTCCAAAATATCTAGAATACATGGAGGACAGTTTTAGAAGGGGAAGTGTCTCAGAACTAGTAGAGGATAAGGAAAGAAGGAGCTACATCTATCTCGGTGGAATGTAGTAGTATTTTTATGTTCCCTTTAATTTCATATATATGAAAACTAGTGATCCAAATCATATGGGTACAGAAGGGTGAGAAATTTAAAGATCATTATCTAAAGGTACAGGAGAATATCCAAGATAATTAACAGCAATGAGTAATTTATTAATTCTGGAGATATCAACTCCAGAAGCTGCAGCACAGCAGATGAAAAAAGTAGTTGGCTGCCAGGAGGTGTAATGGGCTGGTCTAGCAACAAAGCAGCTCCAATAAGGAATGTTGCTGCATAAAGAAAGCTTGAGAATCTTGCACAACCAAGACAAAGGAAAGAACAGTTGGAGTAAAGTGCCACCTGGCGGCTACCTCAGAAAACGTACTCCTTGACTGGATTTTAACAAATGTCGTCTTCCTGATTTGTAAAGGAAGTAGTATCAGCTAGTCAAACCAAAAATTATCAAACGTGTAATTTGCAAACTTTAAGGCCCTATGTAAATGCAAGTTATGAGAATTCTAAAAGCAGTCCATCCACATTTGGGCAGCTAGGTGGCACAGTGGACAGTGTTAGCCCTAGAATCAGAAGGACCTGAGTAAACAACAAATTAGGAAGTTTTTCCTTACATAATAAAGCCTAAATTTACACCTCCTTCCATGCCCCTCCCCTAATTACTCCTAAATCTGCCCTTCAGTGAAACAATAAATCTATGACAAACCACAGCATGCCATTCTACCTTCTGGAGAACTGAGTAAAAGAAACAAAGGTGGTGACAGGGAGTTCTGGCTAGGCAACAAATCCTTGGTGTGTGTGTTTCCTCAGGGTTGGACTGAACTGATTGGTACACCAGGTTCTTCGCCTCAGCCTCAAATGGCAGGGCATGAGACACACCCAAGGACAGCAAAAATGAACCTGGAGTCTGCATGTGTCCAGATCTCTGAGCTTGTCTAGAAAGAACCTGTCAGTCCTCAGGTTGGGATCCCTGGTCTAAGTCCCAGTCTCTATTTGCTCTCTACTATCTAAAGATCCCTATGTCTCAGTATGTTCCCAAGACTGTACTATCCTGAGGCTTCAGAATTCCAGTGGATGAATCCCCTTCTCTGCAGGCCCTCTAAAGTTCTTGTAGCTCCACCAGTAACCCTGGGCAATTTCCTTCCCCTCATTGGAGAAGTTTCTTCCTCTGAAAATACAATTCAACTGTACCATCTCTAGGCAAAATCCCTCCTCCTCAAGAATTAAGATTAGGGAACCCTGGGAGCCAGCCAAGTCAGAGAACCTCACCCTCTCTTCTCTTCCTCCAAATTCCAGTCGAAATTACCCAAAGCTATGGCTCTATCTGGAAGTATTTTATAAAGGAGTCGGGATTTCTCCTGTCATTTTCCCTAAATGGAAGCTACAAGTCAGTGAGCTTATAGAGGACACTCTAGTTCAGATACCAAGTGGATCAAAGTTCCTCCAGTGGTCCTTCCAGTTGTGAGAGTCTGTGATTTTGTGTCAGACTAATAGTAGGTCATATTTTGGGGATATAACACACCTATATAATCAGATCCATCAAGTAGTGACAGTCCTGAGACAGCTCAGAGGCCATCCATTCTATTTTCGAGCAGCTCTAACAATTGGGAAAATTTTTCCCCTCGATTCTGCTCCTTCTTCCAAATGCCATCCTTGAAATCAGTCATCATATCTCCCCACTTCCATCTCAGATGACTTGAACCAGTCTTTATAAAGATTCCTTCTTCATTCTGGTCACCCTTCTGTGCACACACTTCCCAAAGTTTAGTGCACAGAATGAAATACCATAGTCCAGATGTGGTCTAACTAGAGCAGAGAACGCTGGAATCATCACCTCTCTTGTTCTTGACAATATTGATGCAGGCTAAAATTGAGTTAGCTCTTTTTGTTATGTTGCACTGACCCACTCATATTCTATAGAAACCTCATTCCCTATGTTCTCATAAATCCCAGATCTTTTTCACATGGACTGCTCAACTGGTCCCATCATTTATACAGTTGTTTGAAACCAAAATATAGGACGTGGCATTTTATCCCAATTTAATTTCACATTAGACTGACCCCGTTGTTCTACTAGACCTTTTTAGCATCCTGTGCTCCAAAGTGTTTGCTCTCCCTCCCAGCTTCCCCATCATCTGTATATCTGATCAGCATGCCACTAAAGCTCTTATCCTGATCACTGATAAGAGGCAAGACTAGACTGCTGGGACACCCTAGAGAAAGAACTCTCTCTCTCTCCCTCTCACATCTACTCATTAATCACTATTCTGAGTTGGCTCATTCAACCACTTTCAAATCTGACTAACTGTACAATCATTTAGCCCACATCTCACCATCTTCTACAGAAATAGCACAAGAGACTGTCACATGGACTATCTTTACAGCATTTCCCTGATCAGTCAACAGCCCAGTCAAAAAAAGGAAATTACCTTTTCTTGATGAAGCCAGGTTGGTTCTTTAGTGCTTACTGCTCCCCCCCCACCCCGCCCCCCGCCCTGATTAATCTGTTAGCCTGGAGTGAAGGCAGAACTGGTCCTCAGAGGGACCAGTTAGCACCATGCACCATGAGCACCCACACAGGTGAAGGTGGAGGAAAAGCTAGTCAGGCCACATGTCCAACCCCCACATCAACCCATCGTCCTGTTCCCCCTCTACTGCACAACCTCCATATACATTTTTGCTTCCAACCCCTCCCCTCCCTTTACGGTCTCCACTGAAGATTCAATGAAGCTGGGTTCACTTTGGACATTGCTTTAATGACAGACTTGGTCACATGGGCAGAATCATTAAAAAGTCATTATTAGGACCAGCCAGGAAGAGGACCCCAATCCCTCCTCCTCGGGCTGGGGACAGAGCCATTCAAGGCCCACACATTCTGAGGTCAGTAGGGAAATGAGGGTTGGGGGAGGACAAAAACCCCAGGAGAACAACATCCTCATAACCAAAAGGGGAGGGGAGCCAGAAGAAACAAACCCATAGGGCCAAGACTGCTCTATCCCTCCTCAACATGGACAAACTTCCTAGGGAAGGAAACGGTAGATATGGTGACAAACCCCACAGGAACAGGATGGCCCTTTTCCCCTTTCATAGGGATGAACTAATGGTGAGGGAGAGGGGACAGGAACCCCAAGGAGGCAAACCCGAGAAGGATGAGAGAACTTCCGCATTCCCAATCCATAAGGACAGAACCAATAGAATCAAAGCCCTTAGACAAAGGACAAGTCTTTCATAAAGTGCCATGGAGATAGCTGCAACACAGCTGTAGGAGCAGGGCTCACCCTGTCCTGTCCCTTAATGTTCCTGGAGTAGAAGCCCAGTTTCCCCAACACCAAGGCCATGTCTGGGGCTCAGGGGGTCGGCTGGGCCTCATAGTTGAGCACGTAGTAGTCATGGACATACATAAGCACAGCCACGGGCTGCCCGATGATCAAAGACAACCACACTGCTGCATTGCCATAGTTCCCCTGAAGGAATCGGCCCACGAACCAGGCCAGAGGGATCTGGGGACACATGGAGTAGGTCATTTCTATCCCTGACCCCAGAACACAAGGGCTGGGTGCCTCAGATCAGGGTGGGAAAAGAGGGCTTAAAGGCGGAGCTGAGGGAAAGCCTGAAAGGCAGGAGTGGATTCAGGGAAGAGGCCATGGATGCAGATGATGGACATTTTTAGGGGATCTCACCTGTGCCATCATGCCAGTGAATGCCCAAAGCCGGAACATCCTGAGGGGGACACTCACAAGGTACTAGATGGAAGGGAGGTAAGGAAATGGCTTATAGGTCAGTCTGAAGGCATAACCCTGGTCAGGAAACACATATGTCTGGAGACCCAGAATGTCCCCATTCCTCTTTATGCCTCTTCTGGGTAAACTAACCTCATGAAAGAAGGCTGAAGCCAGGAACACACCAGTCTTAGCCACCCACCTACTGACTCCCATCTTTATCACTGGCTTGTAGAAGTGTCTGATAAGGAGGAGAGAGACAGTTATTCCCAGGACCTTCTGTTTTGTCCATTACCCTGTCTTCCCAAATGTAGAGCCCAGAGAAAACGCCTCCCCCAAACCTGCCCAGATCCCCACCTGAGGCACCATTTGTGGACAGGAATATTCCAGTTCTGCCAGAAGTAAGTGACTGACTCTGAGTTCCTGTGGAAGTACAGCATTATCAGTGCCATTCCTTGAGGAGCTGCCCCCTCCCCTCCAACTCTGACCTCATTCCACTCACCACCAGTCTCTGTAGAACTCTCGGTCACCAAACCTCATGAGTTCAGCCACAGCATTGAGGCAGGAGTGGAAGAACCAGTAGAAAAAAATGAGCCAGATAAAGTGGTTGGGGACCTGAGGAGGAAGGAGCTGCAGTGAATGAAGGCTCTCTGAGGCCAGACTTCATGATACCCCCCCCAAGGCCATATAACACTTACTGCCAACTTCAAAAGCCGCTCAATGATGCGAGAATAGTCCATATCCTAGGGATGATAGGGATCGACCTCATTTCTTCAGCATATTGGGGGGCAGGGAGATAACATCCCTCATCATCACCTCTCCCCCCACAAACACCCAAACAGAAATTCTTGTCCCCTCCCCCATCTAATACAAGCATAAATTCCCATCTCCCCATCCACTAAACCTTCACTCTTAGCCAGAGACTTCTGTTTTCCCTCCTACACATATACCAAATATCCCGAAGTATCCCTCACCTTGAATGGCTTCATGGAGTTCTGAATGGTGGGGACCATCCACTGAAAGAAGGGGAGGGGTTTTATAATCATCAGCTCCTAAGAGATCATATGAGAGAATCCCCCTCCACCAGCTTGGGGACCCTTGCAACCCCAAACCCCATCTCCCTTCCCATACCTGCTGGATTAGCCCCACCAGTAGCTGAGTGAAGAAGAGCTAGGGAAGAAAGAGAAAAGGAGATGGCAACAATTCTGTGCCCAAAGGGCCCTTATCAAACCAAAGGGTCCCTCCCTTACCATTTTTTTTTTTTTAAGTGAGGCAATTGGGGTTAAGTGACTTGCCCAGGGTCACACAGCTAGTAAGTGTTAAGTGTCTGAGGCCGGATTTGAACTCAGGTACTCCTGACTCCAGGGCCGGTGCTCTATCCACTGCAACACCTAGCTGCCCCCCTCCCTTACCATTTCAAAGAGCCTGCGTAACAGGAAGCGTTTCCGGATGCGGGGGGATCGAGGGAAATTGAGCTCATAGCACAGAGTGGGGGCGAAAAGGAAGTAGTACAGATCTGTAAAGGGGAGGAAAAGAGACAGGCACCAATACTAGAACTTTACCAACCCCAAAGTATAGCCCCACCAACATGGCTTTGCCCCATCATTCTTCAGAGGTTCAAGGGGTAGGAAAAAAAGAGGTCCTCCAACCTACCCCACTCCTCCTCTCAGGTTTCCCTGCTTACCTTTGTAGGTCAAATTGGCAGGGTACTTCACCCCTTTGGACACTACATCCCCATTGGCCTTTTTGGTTCCTGAGGCTGAAATCCCAATGAGGATCATTATGAGAAATCTAGGGGAGGTTTAATGACCCTGATCCCAAAACCCTCAGCAAGGCTGGGAGATAGGGCTTTTCTGGCCTAACGTCCTCACCTGCCTGGCTCTTGGTCCTGTGCTGCCTGCACCACAGGTTGACATGGTAGTAGGAGAACATCTTAAGGAAGAGAATAGTGTAGATACCCAGAGCAAACGCTGAGCCCACTGTTGAAAGAGAGAAGAAAAGAGTCCTAAGCATAGCTGGTCCTTGCCCCATTAGGAAAAGAGGCATGGCAGGGACCAAGCAAGGCTCAGGAAAGGCTCCCAACTATCCTTCAATAATGTCTGTCAATCTCCATTTTGGGAAGGCAGGGAAGCCTACCAATAGGACTGTCCCAGTTTAGGAACACAGGGGCAAAGGTAGACACCTGGAGAAGAGACAAAAATTCAGGGCCTAGATCGGGGAGTGTAGGGCCCAGGAAATAAGAGTGAAATGTATGGGCAGGGAGGTACCTGGCGTAATAGACTTGACCATAAAGACCACAGCTGCAGGGAAGCAGAGCATGGTCAGCAGGTTGGCCACGTACAGAAGCATCCCAGCCCGCTCTGTGATGGAGCCCTGGAAGAAAAAATGCCAAGTCAGACTTTTCTGGTTCTCTTGTTACTATCTCAAAGCTCTCCTATTCTTCCAGGTGTTGCCCCTGAATGTGATCATTCCCTGTGCTTTGTTCTAAATTCTCTTTTCCCTAATGCATTTCCTTCTAGGACAACCTCATTCACTCTCAGGGCTTCAAGTACCCCATCTATGCAGATGACCCCTTCAATGTCTACCTCTAGTCCTTCCCTTCTTCTGGAGTCTAATCCTGCATCTCCAACTGTCTGCTGAACAGCCACACTGACTGGCCTTGATTTCCCTTCCCTCTCAAACTTGCTCCTGTCACTACCTTCAATTATCTGTGTGTGGCACCATCATTCTCAAAACCTCCATTAGCCTTGTATGAACTGATGCAGAGTGAAGTGAGCAGAACCCGGAGAACATTTATACACAAAAACAGCAATACTGTTCGATGAAGAATTGTAAATGACTTAGCTATTCTCAGCATTACAATGATCTAAGACAATTCTGAAGGATTTGGGATGAAAAATGCTACCCACATCCAGAGAAGGAACTGAAGGAGTTTGAATGCAGATTGAAGCACACTTTTTTCACTTTTTTTTCATGTTTGGGTTTTTTTTTGGTATGTGTTTTCTTTCACAACATGAATAATATGGAAATGTCTTGCATGGTTGCACATGTATAGCCTTATAGGGGGTGAGGAAAGAGGGAGAGACAGAATTAGGAACTCAAAATTTTCAAAAATGAATGTTAAAAATTGTTTTCACATGTAATTGGAAAAAAATAAATTATTCAAAAAAAACCCCAAAACCTTTGTTGTGATTCATTCTTTCCTTAATACTCCTGCTGTTGATATAAGAGTCAGAACTGGCTGGATGGCCAGACTCAAAGAGTAAGTGTTAATGCTTCAATGTCAGTATCAGCAGGAGGTCTCTAGTGGAGTACCCCAAGGATCTTTACTTAGCTCTGTGCTGTTTAACATTTTTATCAATGACTTGAATAAAAGTATAGTTGATATGTTTATCAAATTCACAAAAGATACCAAGCTAAGAGGGAGAGCTAATGTTGCCTTGCAAAGATAGGATCCAAAAGGACTCTGACAGGTTAGAGCAGGAGTTCTTAATCTTCTTTGTATCATGGATTCCTTTGGCAGTCTAGTGAAACTTATGGAATCCCTTTTCAGAATAATGTTTTAAATGAATAAAGTAAAATACATAAAACTACAAAGGAAATTAATCCTATTGAAAGACAGTTTTCAAAGTATAAACAACAAAAAACCAGATTCCCAAACCTCTCCCAGGATAGACCATTGGAGCCTAAATCTAATAAGATAAAATTCAATGAGGATTTTTTTTTTGGTGGGGTATTGAGGGTTAAGTGACTTGCCCAGGTTCATGGCTAGTAGGTGTCAGGTGTTTGAGGCCGGATTTGAACTCAGGTCCTCCTGAATCCAGGGCCGGTGCTTTATCCACTATACCACCTAGCTGCCCCCAACAAGGATTTTTCAAGTCTTGTACCGGGCTAGAAAAAAGCAGCTCCCTAAGTAGAAGATGGGGAGGCATGGATTGTTCTGAAAGAGATGTGGAGATTTTAGTAGACTTTAAACGCAATATGAATTAGCAGTGTAATGTGGCGACCATAAGAACTAGAGCAACACTGGGCTGCATTACGAGGGCCATGGCCTCCAGGAATGGTAAGGTAACAGGCCCATTGTACTCTGCCTCGTCAGACTTCACCCGGAGAACTGGGGAAGTTCTTGGCAAAACAGTCTAAGAAGCACATTGCTAAGCTAAAGACTGTCTAGAAGACAACAACCAGGGTAGTGAAGAGACCTGAGTCTCATGAGAGTCCCAAGAGAGTGGAAGGACCTGGGCAGGAGATACAATAGCTGTCTTCTAGTACCTGAACACTGCCACTTGCAGAAGGCAATTAGGTTTGCTTTGTGGGCCCAGAGAGCTGAGCCAGCAGTAATGGGTAGATGTTGCAGAGAGGCAAATTTAGGTTTAATGTCAGGAAAAAAATTCCTAACAATTAGAGCTATTAGAAATTGGAATGGGGGGCAGCTGGGTGGCGCAGTGGATAGAGCACCGGCCCTGGATTCAGGAGGACCTGAGTTCAAACCCAGCCTCAGACACTTGACACTAGCTGTGTGACCCTGGGCAAGTCACTTAACCCTCACTGCCCTGCCAAAAAAAATAAATTGGCATGCACTGCTTCAAGAGGTGGTGGATTACAACCTATATCAGACTGCTTTCTGTCTTGGGGAGAAGGGAGAGGGAAGGGGGGGGCGGGGAGAAAAGAAAAATTTGGAACTAAAAATCCAGTGTAAACAAATGTTGAAAACTATCTTTATATGTAATATGTAGCTGGAAAATAATAAAATAAAATAAAAGAGGTGGTGGATTCCCCCCTCTCTGAAAGTCTTTGAGAGGGAAGATGGACAGCCACTGGTCAGGTATGTTATAAGCAAGGATTTCTTTCATATAATGTTTGGAATTAGTGGCCACTAAGATCCCTTCCAACTCTCAAATTCTCTAATTCTGTTCTCTGGAACAGAAGATACTTTTCATTCATACAGCCAGTGCCCTAGTCTAGACCTAAAACTTCTCCCATGAACTGATCTAACTGATCTCCCTACCTCTAGTCTCTTCTCCCTTCAATTCATCCTACACACCATCTTGCTAAAGTGCTGACTCTTGATTGTTTCTCCCTCCTTTAAAAAAAAACAAAACTTCAATGGTTTCAGCTACCTACTGAATAAATTCTAAACTCCTTAGCTTAGAGAATCAAGAGTCTGTATAAGCTGCTTTTCTACAATCCTGCCAAACTAAGCTCCTCAAAGAATTATAGAACTAGAAGGAACCTCAGAACATAGTCCCAGCTATATCCATTGCATAAATCCTTTTTATGATATCTAGTATCAACTGAGTCCTTGCTGCTAATTTTTGTTATTGTTTAGTCGTTTTTCAGTTGCTTTTGCCCGACTCTTCATGATCTCTTTTTGGGGTTTTCTTTGCAAAGATAGTGGAATGGTTTGCCATTTCTTTTTTCAGCTCGTTTTACAGAAGAGAAAACTGAGGCAAACAGGGTTAAGTGACTTGCCCAGGGTCACAGAGCTAGTATGTGTCTGAAGCCAGATTTGAACATCAGGGCGATGAGTCTTTTTGATTCCAGGCCTAGTACTCGATCCACTGCACGACCTAGTGCTGCCTTTTACTGCTAACAGGAATCCTGTTTATTCTTCCCAGACTGAAAATTACAACCCCTCACCGTAGTTTCAAATTTCCTCAAGTTCCCAAATCCTCATTTCGGCAGATATATTTGCTCCCTACTTTATTTATTTATTTAAATCAATTTACTTTTTTATTATGAAATCTCCCTACTTTACTGAGAAAACCCAAATCCATCCTCTTGGAGCTCCTTGACCTCCCACATTCACACCTCAAAATCCTTCTTGCTTCTTCAACTCATCTCTCCTTTGGTCTAGTCTCAGAGCATGATAAGACCAACCCCTGTGCCTGTGTCCTTGTTCTTATCCCCTTCCATCTCTTTTAGGAGCTTGGCCCAAGAATCATCCCCCCTCTCTCTGTAGTATCTCCCTACTGCCTACAAACATACTCATTTTAAAAAACACTTTCCCCTATGACTCTGCCATCCCTTCAAGCTATTATCAACATCTCAACTCCTTTTCACTACCAAAACCCTAGGAAGATAGCATATACTTGCTAACCATTTTCTCCCCCTACTTTTCAGTCCTATGCAATCTTCCTTCTAATCCCATCACTCTACAGAAACCACTTTCACAGAAGGAAACCCATAATATCAAGTGCTAAATCAGATGGGCTCTTTTCAGTTCTCATCCTCCTTGACCCTTCTGTAACTCCTGATACAGTCTACTTCCTGGATATTATTGACTCCTGTGATACTTCTCTCTCCTGGTTCTTCTCCTAACTGCTAAATGACCCTTCTCATTCTCTTTGGTACATCATTCATCTCCCATCCCAAGTATGAGTATTCCTCAGGGCTCTACCTTGAACCCTTCTCTTCTCTTCCTTCTCTACCACACTCACCTTTGAAAAGTTCATCAGCTCCCATGGATGCAATTATCTCTATGAGAATAACTTCCAATTTGATATATCTAACTCTAATCTCTCCCCTAAAGCCCAATCCAATATATCCAATTACCTAGTAAACACCACCACCCAAATATTCCATTGGCATGTCGAACTCTACAAGTACAAAATAAAATTCCTCTCCCTCACAATTCTTCCTTCCCTTCACAATTCTCCATTTCTACTGGAGCTATCAGTCTTCTCCCAATCACACAGTATAACTTCAGTCTTAACACTTAAACTCCTCCTTTTCTCTCATAGACTCCATAGCCTGTTAGTTTCCAAGCCTACCCTGACAGTATCCACCCCCCCCACCCCCCCCACATACCTTTCATTTGTCTCCATTTCAGGCTTTGCTCTTCATACCACCTTATCCCCCACTGTTAAAAAGGTTTCTTAATTGGTCTTTCTCTTCTCCATTATAACTTTCATAAAGCAACCAAAATCTTCCCTTTTTTGGGGGGTGGGGTGAGGCAATCGGGGTTAAGTGACTTGCCCAGGGTCACAGAGCTAGTAAGTGCTAAGTGTCTGAGGCCAGATTTGAACTCAGGTCCTCTTGAATATAGGGCCAGTGCTCTATCCACTACACCACCTAGCTGCCCCCAAAATCTTCCTTAAGGCACCAGTTTACTCCCTTGCTCAAAAACCTCCAAGTATCCCCTATTGCCTTGAGGATAAAATACAAGGTCCTCGGGCAGGCCTTTATGGTGACTACAATAAGGTATCCCCACATTAAGGCTCTAACTTACCTTTTTACCTTTATTTCATATTAATCTCCTTCATGCCCAACTTAATTACTAGCTATTACCCAAACTTGGCATTCTATCTCCTGCCAAGAAGCAAGTGGTAGCACTGGGTCTAAAGTCAGGAATACCTGAGTTCAAACTCAGTCTTAGATTCTTACTAGCTGTGTGATCTTGGGCAAGTCACTTAAGTTGTTTGTCTCAGTTTCCTCAACTGTAAAATGGAAACAACAATAGCACCTAACCTATCAGGATAGTTGTGAGGATCAAACGAGATATGTATAAAAAGCACTCTATATGGTGCCTGGCACATAGCAGGTGCTATATGAATGCGTATTCCCTCCCCTCTCTCCCACATTCATTTGCACAAATTGTCTCCTGTCCCTGGAATGTAATCCCCTCCTTAATCCTCCCTGTCAGGCACTTCTGCTCCTCAGCTCGAGTGGTCACTTCTTTGATAAAACCTTCCCTAACGACCCCATTCCAAGTGCTTATGCTTATCTGCACATGTTGTTAGATCCCCCTACCAGAACATATGCTGTTTGAGAGCAGACTGTTTCATTTTTGTATTTGTATTCTCTAGAATGACTTGCATATATATAACAGGCACTGAATGTCTGTTGAAGTGAACATCCCCATGACAAGTGGTCATCTACCTTCCACTTACAAAAGACTTCCAGTGATATAAACATATTATTTCCTGAGGTTGCCTAGTCATCACTAACCAGTTCTAATTTTTTCCTTAAATTGAGACAAAATCTGGCTCCCTGTTGTAGAAAAAGCAGGACAGTAATACACTGTTGGTGGAACTGTGAATAGATCCAACCATTCTGGAAAATGATCTGGAATTATGTCAAAAGAGTTATAAAATTTAGAATGCCCTTTGACGAAGCAATACCACCGTTAGGTCTCTTTCCCAAAGTTATTTTGGGCGGGGAGGGGGCGGGGGAAGGCACCTATATGTTCTAAAATACTTGTAGCAGCTCTCTTTGTGGTGGCAAAGACCTAAAAATTAGGGGATGCCCCTTAATTGGGGAATGGCTAAACAAGTTGTGGTATATGATTGTGACAGAATACTACTGTGCCATAAGAAATGATAAGTAGGTTGATTTTAGAAAAACATGGAAAGACTTGCATGAAATAATGAAGAGTGAAATGAGCAGAACCAAGAAAACATTGTTTACAGTAACAGCGATATTGTTCAAAGAATAACTGTGAATGACTTAATTATCCTGAGTATTATACTCAAATAGACTACAAAGGACCTATGAAGGAAGATGCTATCCACCTCCAGAGAAAGAAGTGATAAACAGAAGTATGCAGATTGTGGTTTTATATACGTATACGCATATATATTACATATTTACATATGTATATTTATTTGTTCATCTATGTTAAATAGCCTTCTCTAGTGTGGGGTGGGGATGAAGGAAGGGAGTTCATAACTTATAATGTAATTATTATTATTATTATTTTTGCAGGCAATGGGGGTTAAGTGACTTGCCCAGGGTCACACAGCTAGTAAGTGTCAAGTGTCTGAGGCCAGATTTGAACTCAGGTACTCCTGAATTCAGGGCCGGTGCTCTAACCACTGTGCCATCTAGCTGCCCCCATAACTTATAATGTAACAAAAAAATTAATTAAATTTTAAAATAAAAATCTGGTTCCCTGTAATTTCTACCTATTGCTCCTAATTCTGTCCTAGAGCCAAATAAAACAAGTTTAAACTGTTACTGCCATAACCCTTCAGATATTTAAAAACAGTGACTGTACCCTCACAATCCTTCTTCCTGTCCTCCAACAAGCTCTGTGGCTTGCTACCACCAGGCCCTTGCTCACAATGTTGCCTGCATCAGGACTAATGCCTGTTTCATCTCTGCCTGGCGAAATCCTAGTCAGCCTCCAAACCCTACTCTGGTATCATGGCCCCTGTAGATACTCCTTGATTATATCCCCTGCCCTCAAAACTCAGGGAATAATCAGCCCTTTTTGGTGAGTCCACAGGAGTTTTCCCTAAAGTTTTCCCACGGTATATTTCCTGCCTTCCCTATGAGCCACTTAATTTGGAGCTCCCTGGAGGCCATTTTCACAATACAAGGCTTCCTAAATAGGAGGGAACAAACTGACAAATGTGCATTTATAGAAGGAAGGCAGCATAAGGAAAGATGGGAACCAAGATACTAGTAGGGCATGAAACACTAAGACAAAGTTGAATGAATATTCGAGGTAGAATGAGGACTGAGGAACAAATGGAAGAAAGGAAGTACTGAGGAAAGACATAGGTTGGGGGGGTAGCACTGTCCTCATTGCCAAGGTAAATAATTTTGGGTATTCCAGACTACCATCCAAACTGGCACTTTCTTGATAAAGAGATGAGATACAGGGGTGTTCTATTCCCTCTACGCCTTAGTAATAAAGGAAGAACAAGGACTATACCGAAACAGGTAGGCAAATCGGGCAGGAAGCTATATGGAGAATGTGAAGGGAGAATTCACAGGCTTATTTGGAAAGGGGGGTAACACCCAAAATAGTATACAGGAAGTTCATATTTCAAGTTACCTAAACTCATATCTATAGGCCTTTCCCCCTGATTAGCAAGTAGTAACTACTTAGAGAATGCCAGAAGCATGGTAGTTTGATAAATGACTAAAATAACCATCCAGGATTACATAGCAATGGGAGAAAAACCCAAGGTAGAAGTTCCTGGTCTGGTTAGCTAGGCAGAAAGAGGGTCAATAGAAAGGTCTGAGCAGAAAGGAAACAAGGCTAGAGCCTTAGTAACAAGGGTCCAGTGACAGGTATGCTCTTATTGAAGGTGAGGAGCCTTTGAAAAGGAAAAAGGCATAATAGAAAGGAAGAGGGGTATGTTTTGGGGAGAAAAACTGAACAACCCACCCCATCCCCAGACAAACGCAGTCTGTGTACGCAACTTACCATTGCCAGACGCTTCTCCACTTGGAAGGCAGCTAATGCAAACCCATTGGCTACTGAAAAGAAAAATGGAATAGCCATGGGAATTATTGAAGCTTCATCATGAAGGCCCCCTAGGAGGGAAGGACTGAACCTGTTAGGACGTCTACTCCAATCTTTCCTAGAGTCCTGGCCTGGGCTCCCTGAAGTGGCTTCAGGGCTCTATACCAAGACTACCCTTCCTCCCCACTCCATATATCATATCACCCAACTCAAGCTCACCTATAATGAGGCACAAGGAGGGCCAGCTGTAGGGATCCTTCAGGAACAACGACACCACCTGGATTGGGTCCACTAGAATGCCGTACCTGAGGGTAGGAAGCTAGGGCATTGGGGGCTGGGGCACTGGGGTGGGGACCTCTGGACTTTAGCATCGAGCTGAAACCTGAGCTGCAAGAAAGCCTTGTTGCCACAAGGGGGCGTTAGCATTCCAGCCTCATGTATCCAGCAAGTCTAGACTAAGCATGTTGGGTTAAAGGCCCTGACCCAGGGAGATGGGAAGGGAGAAGGAATGAGGTGAGAGGGAGAAAGAGCTGGGATGACCCTTTGCCCCTCTCCGGTTAGGGGTACAGGGAAGGCCACAATGAAAAACACTCACTTGATGATGTTTTCCAAAAATAATCTAGCATTGCTCAAGATCTGTAAAAGAAGAGGAAAGTGCATGAATAGACACACATCTCCTTAATCCAAGGCATCACAAAGTCCTGCCAGGTTCACTTTCCTCTAGTCACCACCCACTTAACTACTCACCAAGCCCAGGATAGAGAAATTCAGGACCCCCAGAGAAGCCTGGCCTTATAGAGGCAGCTAGGTGGCACACTGGATAGTGCACTGGGCATGGAGTCAGGAAAATGAGTTCCAATCCAGCCTCAGACACTAGCCATGGGACCTTGGGCAAGTCACAACCTCTGTTTGCCTCAGTTTCCTAAACTGTAAAATGGGGATAATAATAGCACCCAGAGTTATTGGAGGACCAAGTTAAGCTAATACTTATAAGAGAGCTTATACAGTGTCTGGCACAAAGTAGGCTCTATTATAAATGACAGTTATTATTATCTCAGCTGAGATTCCAGTCCATAGACCAGCTCTAGTTCAGAGGTTTAGACCATTCTGTCCCTCTTCTCCCCACAAATCCAAGGCAGGTAGAAGCCATTTTCCCCAGCAAATAGAGAGACTGATGTGCACAAGGTCTTCTGAGAGGAAAGAGTATGAAAAGTAACAACCTGTAACCCCAGCCTTAGGAAGGGTGTCAGAGAGGCAGACTATGCTGCCAGCCAGGAGCAATGGTCTGGAAAATGAAGAGTCAGCCCCAACCTTTAGGGAACCCCAGAGTCACAGACTCTCAAACCCAAGTTTCAGGAAAGACCCAAACTAATTCTTTTCTCCATCTCACCCTATGGAGAGGCTGCTCCTTCTGCCTGTTTGGGTCTGGGTTTGGATGCTGTCCCTCTCCCAAGCCCAGGAAAAAAGAAAAGTCAATGCCAAGAGCTAAGTATAACAACGTCCTTTTCCTACTGCCTCTACTGTCCAAACTTTGCTAACTCCTCAAGCCAAGCCAGAGGTATATCTTGACCTTTGTAACTATAGGGCCCAGCTATTTCTTGCCCTCCCTGGGGCTTTGGCAAAGGGTGGGACAGTGAATTGCCTTCTGGATTGGGAGGCTAAAGTGGGATGGGCCACTGCCAGCCTGGTGACCCTGCTATTGTGACCCATGCCTGCCAAGTCCCTTTGGTCAAGTAACCGGGCCATGCCAAATGGCCATCTGAGTCAGCCAGTCAGTGCTTTCTGGCCCACTTTGAGGCTTGCTGGAGCACCCTAAAGAACTGTATGTTATTCTGAAAGTCCAGGCTTACTGGAGGGTAGGGGAACTGAAAGGGATGTTCAGTCTATAGGTATTCAACAAATCACTGGAGAAGTGAATGGAACTGTAAGGTTTAGAGATTGCTGGGTGATGGAGAATGAACAGAGTGAACAGCATAAAGGTTTGAAAATGAACAAGAAAAAAAGAGGACAGGAGGGAAAAGACGAGAGAAAAAGACAAGGAGTGAACAAATGGCAGAGAAGTTGGTCTGCAGCCAAGAGCCACCTAAAAATGGGGTTCAGTGATGGGAAGCCTGATTGGGCTGCAGAGTCAAGTGGGGGATGCTTTGAGCTCACAGGCCTTTCTTATTTCCAAGCCCAAGCTGCCTCTGATGCCTGTCTTCCAAAACCAGCCTGACTCTCTCCTTTCAAAAGGGCTATTTCTATTACATCCCCACCCCAGCTCAGAAAACTTCCACTGCTTCTACCTGCCTGCTGTAGCAGTCGTGTATCAGAGCTACACAAAAGAGCCTTCAACAGATACTCATCGAGCTTCTAAGGCCACCTGGTAGAGGAGAATGAGCTGAGGGCCTGGAGTCTGAGGAAGACCTAGCTTCCTGGGTCTGCTCCTCATTGCTTGAGTAGCCTTGAACAAGCTACTTTCCCCTCCTGAGCCTGATACCTCTTCCCAGATTGGACTAGAGCAAAGCTCTAGGGTCGCCACCCCATAATGGGGTCATGTAATTGAATGTGGTGGTCATGAAAAATCTGGCAACAGTAAAAGGTTATGTATAGTTGTTTTATATGCCTATATACCTGGGGTCCCATAAAAATTTCCCTGGCAAAAAGGGGTCAAGAGTAAAAAAAGTTTAAGAAGCCCTGCACTAGAAGATCTTTAAGGTTCCTTCCAGCTATAAATCTTAGGATGTACCTTTCAAGGCTCTCTCTGAATTGATCCACTACACAGTAGTTCTTATCACCCACTGTTCTTCAAAACACACACACACACCACTTTTCTATTCCAACTCAGCACATCTCTTTATTATCATTACACCCAGAACAGTCTCGTTCACCAATTCTTAAAGCCCACCTCAGATCTCTACCACCACTGCTTTCCCCACCCTCTGTGGCTGTTAGGCCTCTCCAAACCATTCCAGCTCCCGGTGTTCTCCCCTTCCTCTGTCCTCCTTAGTCCTCAGAGTTAGCCTCACACCACTAAGCCTTAATGGTCCCACTCTCTTGTATGATTCTCATATGCCCAGTTGTACTCCTAAGGGCAGGGGCCTATGACAAAGCTGGGCCCACAATAAATTCTCAATAAACATTTGGTAACTGACTGACTTTCCTATGATTCCTGCCTCCCTAACCTCAATGTCTAACATTTGTGCCTCCCACTGGGCCAGCCTGAGTGAGTGCCAAGGACCCTTGGGAAAAAAAGGGTTCTCAGGCCAGGTCTGTTCCCTCTCCTAAACAGGGCTCTGCCCAGCTAACCCTGTTTCTTCCTAGCACAAACCCTGAGGGAAAGAAATGGCCTTTAAACACACAAGAGGCAGATCCCAGAGGCCAGAGCACCAACTCTTCCTTGGAAGTGACTGGTTCTTGCCAATCTTTTCTCTTCCTTCAGAGTAGAGCTTGAATGCCACCTTTCTTAAAGCCATTTCTGATTTCCCAAGCTCCACCCCAACTACCCCCAACCAAGCCCTGCTCCCTTTTTCTCCTCAAGTGTTCCTGAGGCATTGCTAGATCTCTTCATCCCTTTCTACCTGGCCTTATGTACACGGCACACTTCCCACAGAACTGAATATAAGGTCCTGGAGAGCAAAGGCTTTTGTTTTTATGCTTATACCCCCAGCACCTTGTAGTGTGCGTCGATTGTCCATGGAAGCTTCACAAAGGTTTACTGAACTGAATTTAGTGTTCAATTCTCTTCCAGTCAGGGCTATGTCTGCTAATGAGAAGCCCACTGTCTGACAATACAAAGAGCAAGAGAAAGCCCTTAGAGCTCTAGCCCACCAGGGGGTCAGAGACCTCTAGAGGCTCCCAGAGATGGCTGAGGGCAGGCCACTGTGATGAAGAGAAAGAACAGCTGGTTGGCAGTTGCCCGACAGACTAGCTGGACCTAGAAGCCCTATCTGCCTGCCCATTTGGCAGGGTTGGTGGGTAGGAGATGCCGGCCTCTATTTAGCTGCCCAACTTCTGGTTGGGCTCTTTCACCCTATCTCTGGGAGGCCTAGGCCTGACCACCAAAGGAACAATCTAGAAACAGTCATTTCTACAATTTCAGTAGCCAACTGAGTCCTCTTCTTAAGCAGTGAGAACAGAGTTCACACTCAGTTACTTAATTCACCTTTCCTACCTAGATCTGTTCCCCTCAAATACTGACCTATCAATCTTTAAGTGTTGGGCTTTGGAAACATCACATATGAGAATAATGATGCAGCTTTATAAAAAGCCCAACTCAAATACCTCTTCCTACGAAGCCTTTCCTGATCTCCTAGCCTAAATTCAATTCAATGAATACTTATTAAGTATCGACAATGCACACTGTGAAAGAAATTCTGAGAAATTCCGAATAAGAAAAGACCTGGATTCGAATCCTGCTTATAGACATGATTAGCTCTATGACTGTAGGACAAGTTACTTTATTTGTCTGAGTCTCAGTTTCTTCATCTGTGAAACAGGAAAGGGGCGGCTAGGTGGCGCAGTGGATAGAGCACCGGCCCTGGCTTCAGGAGGACCTGAGTTTAAATCCGGCCTCAGACACTTGACACTTACTAGCTGTGTGACCCTGGGCAAGTCACTTAACCCCAATTGCCCCGCCAAAAAAAAGAAAGAAACAGGAAAACTACTTTCAGTACCCTACAGGGTCTTTAAGTGACTCAAATTTTACACACACACACACACACACACACCACTTAAAGTACTATATAAATTTCAGCTCTTATCAACAATATAGGAGGAGCTCAAGCATTAGATTAGGTATTATTAAAAGTATTTTCCTCCTGTGTGGCCCAACCCACACTACAGCACTTTGGACTAGTGGCTTTGCTTATCACACTCTGCTGAATTCCAATTGTCTTTTCTCCATACTAAAAACCAAACTTTTTGAGACTGGAAACTAAAGCAAACTGTAATGTTCAAAGGAATGCTTAATAAATGCTTAACTGGCCTTTTATGCCATACTACTGAGGTGCTTTGACTATTTTGAATAGTCAGACTCTCCTGTGCTTCAAGACCATACATTTAACATGTACGTCTTCTCTCTCTTCCCTTCCCTCTCTCCCTCTCTCCCCTCCTCCCTCTCTGTCTCTCTATTCTGTCATTATCCCTATGCAAATAACTCCCAAACATATATGCTGAGCGCTAATTTCTTTCTTCAATTTTAGTCCCTCATCAACTGTCTGCTGGACGACACCACTAAAGTATTTTGGAGGAATCTCAAATTTTAGGCTATAAGAACTAGAAAAGCCCTTAGGAATCATGAGGTGGTCAACCTGAAGGTCCTTTTACTTGCATTTACTGCAAGGGGCCCATGTCCAGTCAAATATTTTATCAACATACAGTACAACTGTCATCATTTTAAGGTCCCTGAAACTTGACATTAAAATGGGATATTTATAATTGAAAAGGTTGTGAGGTACTGATCCAATCCAATGTGCTTATTTGACAGATGAGGAAAGAGTGATAGAAAAACAAAATGACTTGCCCAAGGTCACACATGCCTGAATTTCACTATTTCACCTCTGACTCCTTTCTGGGTCCTGAGCCACATGTCTGGGGCACAGCCACTAACCAGCTGCTAGGGTTGTTGCACAGTTTCTATGGAAAGTTCAGCTTCTACCTCAGGCAGGGTCACCTGTCTTGGAGTCTGACTTAGGCATGCCTGTATCTGCCAGGTTCAAGCATAAAGAAGCTTTCTGGGGGCAGCTAGGTGGCACAGTGGATAAAGCACCAGCTCTGGATTCAGGGGGACCTGAGTTCAAATATGGCCTTAGACACTTGACACATACTAGCTGTGTGACCCTGGGCAAGTCACTTAACCCTCATTGCCCCACAAGGAAAAAAGAAGCAGTTTTCTGTTCCTGGCTTAAGCCCCTCTGGAACCTCCCATTAACTTACTCTAATTTTTAGTTGTCCTGCAGAAGCTAAGATAAATAGATCTGCTCTGAGGCAAAGAACACCCACACCCTTCCTACCTCAAGCTCCCAGCTCCAGGGGCAGCTAGGTGGCACAGTGGATACAGCACCAGCCCTGGAGTCAGGAGGACCTGAGTTCAAATCCGGCCTCAGACACTTAACACTTACTAGCTGTGTGACCCTGGGCAAGTCACTTAACCCCAATTGCCTCACCAAAAAACAAAACAAAAAAAAGTTCCCAGCTCCCCTTTTCCCTCAGTGAGCTTGAAATGACTCAGTGCTCAAGGCCCCCAAGAAACATTTTCCAGAATTTCATCTTACACCTGAGCCATTAAGCACTATTAGGCACAAAATAGGGCAGTGTCCTTTCATCAAAAAAGGATCATCATCAGGTTATTGTCAGTAATGTGGAATAAAGAAAATAAAAAGTCAAATGATGCCCAGGGTATTTCCCCTTCTGGGGTATCACTCTACTTCCCCACACCAATTCCAGACAGTTAGGAGAGAATCCTGGGTTCTCCTTGCACACCTCTCTTGTACTTGTACTCGATAGACTGGTGAACTTGTAACCTTTAATCATGGCCTAAGATATACGTGGAGGAAATCAGGGCTCCTCCAAAAGCTAACCGCAATGTAGTGGGGAAAGACCATAGTCCTCTGCCAGAGTAGGAAAGGTCATCTCCCAATTCATCAGCAGAAAAAAAAATTAATCTCTCTAACTGAGACCTTGGATCTGGGAAGAGAAGCTGATGACATTTGAGGCTGATAAATCTGTGCAAGGGTCAGTGAAAGCATAGATTAGCCTACACTAAGAGAGCCTAGGCCCAGCCTATGCCCTAGAGTACCTTACCCTGATTAACATGCCCCACCCATCCCTCCCATTGAGGGCCTACCCAAGGAATACCACAGACCTGGGGAACAGCACGACCTCTAACCTGCAAAGAAGTAATTCATTAACTGGTTGCTCTGTCCCCATCTCCACATAGGACTTCTGGGCATGAGTCACCTATAATCAAACATTTAATAAAAGGTTTGTTTTTTTTTTTAAATAGGATAGCCAGATCCCAATTCATAGGCTGCAACCACCTTCCTGCTAACAAGCCCCAAAGCCAAGCTTCCTGCCCCCCAAAGGATAGGGAGACAAAGGGTTGGTTGCCCTGTATATTTACTGCCTGAGCAGTCAAAGCAATCTTACTGATAAGGATCAAGGAGAGCATCAAGGTGAGCTGTGAAAGAGAAATACCCGTTTCAGGTGAAACAGTCCTTAAAGGCTGGCCTGCTTTATCCTAACTCAGCCTCGGATGCCATTTCCTCTACCCAGTGCCACTCAGAGTCAGGCAAAAACAGCCCCCTCTCAGACTACTAGGAGGCCTGCCAAGGGCCAGGCCAGAAGTCCCAAACTCCTTTGGAGAAAGGAGGTGGAGCTGTAACTCTTGCCAGGATATTCAGAGAACCTTGGCCTAGTCTTCTCTCAACCAAAGCTCAGCATCAGCCTTCCATTCCCTGAGCTCTCACCATTTGCCAACTGTGTACACAAAGCCCAGAGTAGAAGCTGTTGCCAAGCCTAGGACACAAATCACACGGAGATCTGAGCTAATCCCTTATGTGCTATCTCATCCATCTCTAACTATTAGGCTTTGAAAACCTCACAAGCTGCCTTCTGTTTCAGCCAAGCTTGAACTACCTAAGGCAGGACAAGAATAGGGAGGGTCCTTCCTATTCTATGTCAGGCTGAGAGAAGGGGAAGGCTGGAAGCAGCTTTACTTGGTTTCATCATCAGGATGGCCAGGAGAGAGCGCTGGGCTGGGCCCCTGCCAACAGGGACAGTAGCAAGCTATTTATAGGTATGCATATAGTCAGTAAGCTCTCCTATCCAACTACTCACAAAGGCATCCCCTAGCCCACAGCTTCCCCTACACAAGCAGATAGCGAGGTGTCCCACCAAGCACTCAGCCCTATAAGTGAGGTTGCTACCTATCATGGGCACAATCCAATAAACAGACCTGTGGGTCACCTGAGCCAGGGGAGTGTGGAAGTGGATATTCAAAAGAACAGGCCCCGGTAGAGAGGAAACGACATAGGCCAGAAAGGTGAGAAAGCCTTCTGTCCTGTCTCAGTCAAGAGCTCCTTTTAGCCTCAATATAATTTTTCCAGCAAAGGCTTAGATTAACTTCTCCAATTGCTCTAGTGAACCTTAGCACTTCTATACATAGCTTAGGTGACAGCTGACAATTTCTCTTCTTGGTCTGTCTGTCCTTTGTCCTATTGGTAGTTTACTTATATTCCATCAGATGGGAACTGCTTGAGGGTGGGAGCTATTTCTTCATCCCTCTTTCCCCCACCAGGGCTCTAAAAGTAGATGGAGCTCAGCATCATCATCTACATCCCACTATGCTGATGACTCCATGACCTGAGTCTGGCCTGAACAGGTGTAGGACCCAAACCTCCATGTTCAGACCGCAAAGTCTGTCTGGAGAGCCACAAGAGCTCAGACAAGTTCACCATCCTCCCTTACCCCACTATGTAGCCAGGGACAGGAGAACAGAGCAAAGAACAGCAAACCTTGAGTTACCAACAGCCTTCCTATCTTATCTGCTCCAAACCCTAGAGAGGCCTGGTCTCTCTGCCTCCCACATGGCTTTCATCTATCTGAAGAGTAATCTGATCCTTGATTACATCAATAACACATGGGTTCAACCCCAATTAGACCCAGGAAGCAAGCTGGAGGCAGTATATTATGAGAAGAAACTCTTGTCCACAGACCATAGATAGCCTAGTCTTCTGGCTAACCTCAGTTCACTGGGCTAAAAGCTGGCTCAGGGAACCTATCTGAAGGAACCACTAGTTCCTGATTGCACAATGGTAGTCACTGTAGCCAGGGATATAACATGTACAGTGTTGCAGAAGCAGCTGGCAAGGGCTGGAAAAGGCTCCCTGGAATGGGGATTTCACAGTGCTAAGTCTGGGTTACACACCTGATGGGACAGAGAGAGGCCATCATGAAGAACTTCCTCCTTCCATATCCCTCCACCTTCTCTGGAGGTGGCTGGTGTTTAGTACCACAGGGAACATTAGAATCCATGCTCTTTCCCTCCCCAAGAGCCAGGAAGCCAGGATGACATGTATGTAGGCTTATGAGTGGGCTAAGCAGCTGGAAGGGCAAGACACTGAAGATCTCAAAATCAATTTATTCAACCAGTGCTACCATGTGACTTGGCAGGGAAAATCAGAACCTAGAACAACATGGGTCACTTACCAGCATCACCACACACCAGTTCAGGATACCTCGGTAGTTGCTGAATCCACTAGCTGAGCTGAACAAAGATTCCTGCACTCGGTGGCACCTGGTAGTTTGAGGGTGGGTGGGGGAGTAGGAGTAGGAAAGGGAGGAATAGGAAATAAGACATTGAAAAGTCAGCTGCATATGAAGTAAAGGCAGGGAAATAAGTAAGACCTAAATGAAAGTCCTCCATGCTGGTCCAAAAGAAACACTCCTCTCCAAATGATAAAACTGTCATGGGGGCAGCTAGGTGGTGCAGTGGATAAAGCACTGGCCCTGGATTCAGGAGTACCTGGATTCAAATACAGCCTCAGACACTTGACACTTACTAGCTGTGTGACCCTGGGCAAGTCACTTAACCCTCACTGCCCTGCAAAAAAAAAAAAAAAAGATAAAACTGTCATGGGAGACATGGGAGATCTGGCGAGTCAGTAAGGTCACTCTCAGCATCTGAGCCCTCACTGTGTCGACGATCTGCTGGCAGGCACTGGGAATGAGCCACTCATCTTGACACAAGTCCTCTGATTTGCACTTTAGTGAGTTCAAGTTGTAGAAAGAAACTGGGAGGGGGCAGCTAGGTGGCGCAGTGGATAGAGCACCAGCCCTGGAGTTCAGGAGGACCTGAGTTCAAATCCGGTCTCAGACACTTAACACCTACTAGCTGTGTGACCCTGGGCAAGTCACTTAACCCCCAATTGCCTCATCAAAAAAAGAAAGAAAGACAGAAACTGGAATGAAAACAAAACGATGCCCTAAATAAGTCTTATACAAATGAAGACAGAACAAACTGACCACCTTCATATTTGGGGGGCCCAGGAACAAAGGTGGGTAATCAGAGTACAATGTAAGAGGAATCTTGCATGGGTTGCCTTAAGTCCTGCAGGGACCCAAAACAGTTTGGTTTTTCACCTGAGGGTGAGGGAGGAACTGACAGTTGACTCCAGGTCCCTAATTTCCCTATAGGGAAAAGCCCAAATGTTCTGAAAGCTCATTTGGTACTACAATTTCCCTAGGAGAGAGGAAGCCTAGTTTTCTTTTTTTCATTTTCTGAATAGGGAAAAAAAAGGTTAATACTGGCCCTTGTGAAAAATAACCATTTCTTTACAAACCTGTCTCCTGAAATACATACATATAACATTAACAAAACATTAACAGGGGCAGCTAGATGGCGCAGTGGATGGAGCACCGGCCCTGGATTCAGGAGTACCTGAGTTCAAATCCGGCCTCAGACACTTAACACTTACTAGCTGTGTGACCCTGGGCAAGTCACTTAACCCCAATTGCCTCACTTAAAAAAAAAAAAAAAACATTAACAGAAGCAGACAGAGGAAGTGTCATGATGGGACTGAGAGGGAACACGTTGTTTTTCCCCCCAATGAATTATAGTTTCTCTCTCTCTCCCACCTTCTCCCCGTTGAAAGGAACAATACAAACCTCATAACAAATAATCATAGTTAAGCAAAATAAATTCCCATACTGTCCATCTTCCATGTCTAAAAATGGTATCTTATCCTATATCCTGAGTCCATCACCTCTCTGTCAGGAGGTGGGTAGCATGTTTTATCATCAGTCCTCTGGAATCATGATTGGTCACTGAATTGCTTAGAGCCCTAAAGTCTTTCAAAGTAATGTCTTTAAATCATTGTTATCATATAAATTACTCTCCTCGTTCTGCTCACTTCACTAGAGGCAGCTAGGTGGCATAGTGGATACAGCACTGGCCCTGAATTTGAGAGAACCTGACTTCAAATCTCACCTCAGACACTTACTAGCTGTGTGACCCTGGGCAAGTCACTTAACCCCAATTGCCTTAAACATCTGGGGCCATCCCCAGTAGTCCTGATATATATCTTGCCACTGGACCCAGATAGCTCTGGAGGAGAGAGTAAGGTTCATGGCCTTGCACAGCACAGCCTCACTTAAAAAATCCAATTTAGTGCAAGTCATGACATCACCCCAATGTCATCATCCTCTTTAAGAATGAAGGGCGGTGGGGGTGGCTAGGTGGCGCAGTGGATAAAGCACTGGTCCTGGATTCAGGAGGACCTGAGTTCAAATCTGGTCTCAGACACTTGACACTTACTAGCTGTGTGACCCTGGGCAAGTCACTTAACCCCCATTGCCCCACAAAAAATAAATAAATAAATAAACGAACAAACAAACAAACAAACGAATGAATGAATGAATGAACGAATAAATGAATAAATAAATAAATAAGAATGAAGGGCGGTGGGGGCAGCTAGGTGGCACAGTGGATAAAGCACCAGCCCTGGATTCAGGAGGACTTGAGTTCAAATCCGGCCTCAGACACTTGACACTTACTAGCTGTGTGACCCTGGGCAAGTCACTTAACTGCCCATTGCCCCGCAAAAACAAAAACAAAACAAAGAATGAAAAGGGGGGGGTGGGGCAGCTAGGTGGCCCAGTGGATAGAGCACCAGCTCTGGATTCTGAAGCACCTAAGTACAAATCTGGCCTCAGACACTTAACACTTACTAGCTGTGTGACCCCGGACAAGTCATTTAACGCCAATTGCCTCACCAAAAAAAAAAAAAAAAGAATGAAGGGCAGGGTAGACTTCCAGGGTAGAGCCAAGATGGCAGAGGAAAGGCAGTGAGCTCTCAAACTCATGACACGATCGCTCCAGAAAACATCCAAATAACGCCATAGGAAAATGCCCGGAGCAGAAACACTCACAGAAGAATGTGCTGAGATCATCTTCTAACCAAGAACTGCTTGGAAGGTCAGAAGGAGGGAGCTGCTGTGCTGATACAGGAGTTGAGCCCTACCCCACAGTCACCCTGACACAGATCCAGTCCCAGGAAGGCCTCCGACCAGAGAAGGAGACCCCCAGAGCCTCTGAATCAGCTGAAATGCCAGTATTGTCTGGAATTAAGCCCACAGTCTGGTGAGAGGGCTGAGCCCTGGGCAGGGGGGAGACTACAGGGGTCTATGCTGGTGCTGAGGCAGAACTTGGATTTTTCACCCCTGCTGAGAACCAGGAGGTAGGCTTGAGTAGCAGTGGCCCAGGTGGGGGAGGGGCACAGACTCATCGGAGCTGACAACCACAACACACAAAGCTGGCTGATCACCAAGTTGGTCTGGGGTCATCTAGGACCAGGAAACAGGCCGGGCGAGGGAAGAACCTGATTCTCCTTAAATCATACCACCTGGGACTTCTTAAGCTTGGGATACTGCAGCCTAGAAACAGTGCCCCACTTTAAGGAGCTAAAAGTCAAGTAAAAGAAAGGCAAGATGAGCAGACAGAGAAAGGTGAGGACCATAGAAAGTTTCTTCAGTAACAAGGAAGACCGAGGGGCACCCTCAGAGGAAGATGTCAACATCAGGGTCCCAGGGCAGCTAGGTTGCACAGTGGATAGAGCACCGGCCCTGGAGTGAGGAGTATCTGAGTTCAAATCCGGCCTCAGACACTTAACACTTACTAGCTGTGTGACCCTGGGCAAGTCACTTGACCCCAATCGCCTCACCAAAAACCAAAAATCAAAACAAAAAAAAAAAACATCAGGGTCCCTATATCTAAAGCTTCCAAGAAAAATATGAATTGGTCTCAGGCCATAGAGGTGCTCAAAAAGGACTTTGAAGATAAAGTTAGAGAGGTAGAGGAAAAAATGGAAAGAGGAATGAGGGTGATGCAGGAAAGGCATGAGAAAAAAGTCAACAGCTTGAAAAGTCAAATTGGCCAAATGGAAAAGGAGGTACAAAAGCTCTCTGATGAAAATAATTGCCTAAGAATTAGGATTGAACAAATGGAAGCTAGTGATTTTATGAGAAACCAAGACACAATCAAGAAAATCCAAATGAATAAAAAAATAGAGGGCAATGTGAAATATCTTCTGTGAAAAACTGCTGACCTGGAAAATAGGTCCAGGAGAGATAATTTGAAAATTATTGGTCTACCTGAAAACCACAATCAAGGAAAGAGCTTAGACATCATCTTCCAAGATATTCTCAGGGAAAATTGCCCTGAAATTCTAGAAGAAGCAGCTAAAATAGAAACTGAAAGAATCCACCGATCACCTCCAGAAAGAGATCCCAAAAGGAAAACTCCTAGAAATATTATAGCCAAATTCCAGAGCTCTCAGGTCAAGGAGAAAATATTGCAAGCTGCCAAAAAGAAAGAATTCAAGTACTGTAGAGCTCCAGTCAGGATAGCACAAGATCTAGCAGCTTCTACATTAAAGGACTGGAGGGCATGGAATATGATATTCCAAAGGGCAAAGGAAATGGGATTACAACCAAGAATCACTTGCCCAGCAAAACTCAGCATAATCTTTCAGCAGAAAAAATGGGACTTTAATGAAAAAGAAGACTTTCAGATATTTGTGATGAAAAGACCTGAACTGAATGGCAAATTTGACTTTCAAATACAAGACCCTAGAGAACCATAAAAAATTGGAGATGGGGGACATACCTGGGGTCGTACAGTGGGCGACTGTCTTGTGTCTGAGGCCGGGTTTTGGCTGGGATCCCCCTGGGTCCAGGGGTGATGCTTTGTCCACTGTATCACCTAGCTAGGTGATGACATCTTTAGGGTTAAATTGAGGGGTGAAGGGAATGCACTGGGGGAAGGGGAAGGGCAGAGGTGAAATCCTACATGAAAGTAACAAGAAAAGGCTTAAGGAGTGGGGGAAGAGATGGGAGAGGAGCAGGGCAGTAAATGAATTTTACACTCATCAGAGCTGCCTCAAGGAGGGACTAACACACACACACACCCAACTGGGTGGAGTAATCTATTTAATCTGGACAGTAAATGAGACTAACACTCAACAGAATTGGCCCAAGGAGGGAATAATGTACATACTCAATTGGGTGGAGTAATCTCTCTAACCCCGCAGGAAAATAGGAGGGGAAGGGGATAAAGAGAGAGGGGGCAAAAGAAGGAAGGGCAGAGTGGGGGAGGAGACAGACAGAAGCAAATCCCTTTTGAAGAGTGATAGGATGAAAGAAGATGGATAATAGAATAAATATCATGGGAAAGGGAACAGGATGGAAGGGAAACAGTTAACAATAGTAATTATGAAAAAGAGAAAAGAGGGGAGGTTAAGAATTGAGAATCAAGGGAATGTCCATCAATTGAGGAATAATGGAAAAAGCTGTGCTATATGATTATAGTAGAATGGTCTTGTGCTACAGGAAATGACAAACAGGACGATCCCCGAAAAACCTGGAAAGACTAATAAACATCAATGTATAGTGAAGTGTGTAGAGCTGAGAGGACATTGTGCATAGTGACAGCAGTATTGTTCAATGAGCAATTGTGAATGACTTAACTACTCTCAGCAGTGCAATGATCCAAGACAATCCCAAGGAACTAATGAGGAAGCTTACTATGCACCCCCATAGAAAGAACTGATAAAAAGAACACTTGTGGATTGTACATATATAACCTGGTTGCAGTCTTATGGAGGGGGGAGGAAAGGGAGGGAGAAAAATTTGGAACTCTAAATCTTATGAAAATGAATGTTGAAAACTACCCTTACATGTAACTGGAAAAAAATAAAATAAATGTTTGTTGCTAAAAAAAAAAAAAGAAAGAAAGAAAGAAAAAAGAATGAAGGGCAGAGCAGCTAGGTGGCGCAGTGGATAAAGCACTGGCCTTAGATTCAGGAGAACCTGAGTTCAAATCCAGCCTCAGACACTTGACACTTACCAGCTGTGTGACCCTGGGCAAGTCACTTAACCCTCATTGCCCCACAAAAACAGAAACAAAAACAAAAACAAAACAAAACAAAAAGAATGAAGGGCAAGGGCATCTAGGTGGCATGGTTATATAAAGCACCAGCCCTGGATTCAGGAGGACCCAAGTTTAAATCCAGCCTCAGACACTTGACACTTACTGTGTGACCCTGGGCAAATCACTTTACCCTCATTGCCCTGCAAAAAAAAAAAAAAAAAGAATGAAGGGCAAAACAACAGCTCCCTTCATTCTGTATCAGTTCATAGAAAACAATCCTTTTCACCATTTCTTAAAGAGACATAGTTTTACTGTACCATAAATGATTTAACCATTTCCCCCCACAAACACACACAAGTGACAGACAGTTCCTTAGTTTCCGGTTCTTTGCTACCACAAAAAAAAAAAAAAAGCTGCTATATTTTTGTACATGAGTCCTTTCCCCCTTTCTTTGATCTTAGGCCTAGTGGTCAAAGGGTAAGCACAGTTTATTAACTTTTTGTGCACAGTTCCAAATTACTTTCCAGAATAGCACGTCCAATTCACAACTCCTCCAACAGTGTGTCAGTGTACATATTTGCCCACATGAGAGGAGATAGACAATTCTTAAAACCTTCACCCACTCACACTCTGTCCAAGGTGAGAGAGGGGAAGAGGCTTTCCATCTTCTTGTTACAGTTATTTTGATACCTATCCAAAAGAGGTTTCTTAATTTTATTTTATAATTTTTTTACTGATGTACTTTGGGGTTTTTTTACATCATTGTGTTTACGAGTACCCCTCTCAACTTGCCAGAGAGCCATACCATACAACAAAGTTATTTTTTAAAGATTAAAAAAAGGGACAAAAACATTGAAAAAGTTCAAAAACATGTGCTATGTGCAACCCCTGTGGACCTCTCACCTCCACAACGAGGAGTTGAGGAGTGTCCTCTCCTATTTCTTCATCCGAGACATACTTGATCTTTATGATTTTGCTACATTCACTTTTGCTTTACTTTGAGTGGTTATTCCTTCCATTTACATTGTTGTAGCCACTGTGTATATGGTTTTCTTGGCTCCACCTACACTCTGTGCATCAGTTCATGTAGATCTTTCCATGCTTCTCTGTATTCCTCATATTCATCATTTCATATAGCATAAAAATATTCCATTGCATTCACGCACCACGATTTGTTTAGTCATTCTCCACTTGTTGAACATTTACTTTGTTTTCAATTCTTTGCTATCATAAAAAAAGGTGCTGCTATAAATATTTTGGTGTATATGGGGACTTATCTATGGCTTCTTTGGGGTATAAGCCTTGCAATAGAATCTCTGGTTCAAAGAATATGGACATTTTAGTTATTTTACTTGCATAGTTCCAAATTGCTTTTCAAAATGGTTGTACCATTTCACAATTCTACCAACAATTTGTGTGCCTATCATCCCACAACCTTGGCCTCCAATATTATTACACTTTTTGGTCATCTTTTTCATTTGCAGAGTGTGAGGTAAAACCTCAAGGTTGTTTTTTTGTTGTTTTGTTTTTGGTTTGGTTTACAGGGCAATGAGGGTCAAGTGATTTGCCCAGGGTCACACAGATAGTAAGTGTCAAGTGTCTGAGACCAGATTTGAACTCAGGTCCTCCTGAATCCAGGGCTGGTGCTTTATCCACTGTGCCATTTAGCTGCCCTCAAAGTGTTTTTGATTTGCATATTTCTTATTAGTAGTGATTTGGAGCATTATTTCATGTGGTAGTGAATACTTTGCAATTTATTTATTTATTTATTTATTTATTTATTTATTTATTTAGTGAAGCAATTGGGGTTAGGTGACTTGCCCAGGGTCACACAGCTAGTAAGCGTTAAGTGTCTGAGGCCGGATTTGAACTCAGGTACTCCTGACTCCAGGGCTAGTGCTCTATTCACTGTGCCACCTAGCTGCCCCACAATTTATTTTTATAGAATTGTTTTTTCATATCCTTTGCCAAATGTCATTTCATCACCATTACCACACCCTATCATTCCAACTTTCTTTTCCAAAGGGCCATCTTCGTGGCCCTTTTGTTAAGGGTGAAGAGGACTTCATAACCCATTTTGCAGAAGGAGAAATAGAGAATTAGTAAGGTAGGTAACTGCCAGGCCCCAAGCAGAAGGTCCTGCAAACTTGGCATCTATCTTGAAAGGTCTCATGGCCGCTGGCCACTCAGAGCGGGGAAGATAGAGGCCTTAGCTACCACTGAAACCTTCCCTCAATACGTCACTGGATCATAGGGAATGAGAGGGACTGTAGTGAAGAAGACAAGTTACCACTTTTGCCAGTAGCTGCTCCCTTTGAACATCAGCTAACATCAGTACATAAGCCTTCAGCACAAATGGGCCCCAGGGACCTGACATCCAGTAGCTGGGAAAGCACGTCTCTTCCCTCCTAGGTCAGGGCACTGTGCACCTGCCTGGCAAGCGTCCCTCATTGCTCTCCTCACTGAGTATTGCTTACTGTTCTCATTACTGTCCCAGTGGAACCTACGAAAGCCTGGGAGATCCCTTAAACTACAGAGAAGATACTGATCTCCATTTGAAGAGGAAACTTCTTTACCTGAGTTTTCAATACCAGTGAAATCACCAGTCCAGTCTCTTACCCTATCCAAACATATGTCTGTCCTAGACAGACAGTAGTAGGCCAGCCCACCATCTTCAGGGAATGTTCCCAATTCAGTTTTTCGTAATGCCTAACCTTAGTTTTCTTACCTTACCTCCAGGTTGGCCCAGCTATCCCATCCATTCACTTTCAGTATACTCACCCTTCAGGGTAGCCAGGGCAAAGAGAAGCTTCTCTCTAACCCCAGCCCCAAGTCCTACCTCTGGGGTGGGTCACACTTGAGGGGTACAAAGGCTAAAAATTTATTTAGGTCTTTTCTGCTTCCTGACCCTACATTTGCCACTCTCATTCATTGGGAGGGTTCTCTTTTTCTCAACCTGCAAGAGCTCTACAAAGAATACTGATCTCTTCAGTAATAGATTCTTTCTTCATTTAGCCCCAAAGGGCCCTTAGAACAGGAAGCAAACCAGCCCTGAACAAAGGCTCCTCAAGAAAACCTCGGGGTCTGGGGACCAGCACAGACTTAAATTCCACTGCTGGGAAGCTGGTCTCAAGTGCTAGCTTAAAATCCCAGCCTCTCCTTAATTTACCAGCGAGGGCTAAGGCCGACTCTTCAGGCTGTCTTTTTCCTCCAGATCAAAGCTCAGTGAAAAAAGGCACTTAAAGCAGACTACCCATATCCACCCTGTGCCTGCTATGGGTGCTATACCCTCACTGCTCACCTTAAGCAGTATTAAGTTGAGGATGGAAAGGAAAAGAGAAGATAAAGAAACATGCTAAGCTACTTCCTACTGTTCCAACCTGACTCAGGAAAAAAAACCTAAGGCTTCTTAGACAGAAATGCAAAGGGGGCGAGGGGTGAGAATAAGCATCTATATAATACCTTCTATGTGCTAGGCACTATGCTAAGTGCTTTACAAATATTCTCATATAAGACATGATCTTCCAAGTGAGCAGAGCAGAAAAAAACTTCAAACTCAGAAATTGGTTAAGTAGCCCTAAGAGCCTAGACTTTTCTCTACTCCCCTAATCTAGCCACAAAACTCGTAGGTCTCTAAGCCTGACTTTCAGCTCAATATAGGCAGTTGACCCAAAGGAAATAGGTGTCCCAAGCCTTTAATGAAATGGGGAGGCCTAACAGACATTGGCCAGATAGCCCAAGGGGAAAGTTACCCTTTCCCAGAGGTAATGGAGAAATTATCATTTTTGAGAACCTGAGCTGACCAAGGAGCCATTCACAAACCTTCTACTTTCCGGAGCCATGAAGTAGGGCCAGGGAGCTGGGACAGGGTAGAGATGAGAGAAGGGGTTATTCAAGTACTTATTAGCCAAAGTGGGAACAATGGACAACTGACCTTTGCTTACCCCTGATAAACCCATCACAAAGTCACATTACAGAGGCTCTAATTCTAACCACATCCTCTTTATTGGGCATCCATAGTACCTAACTCCATGGTAGACGGAGGTCAAAGTGCCACAGGCCTTTCTAGCCTGCCAGAAATCTTGCCCAAGTCCCCTGCCAAAGGAGGTTTAAAAAAAACACACACACAAAAAAAAAAAAGTCCTGTAACACTGAATCTTCTCCTCCACCATCACACACACACACATACACACACACACACACACACACACAACACACACTATGCCTCTCTTTCTTTCCTTCCCAATTAGATTATAGGTGGGAATGAATTAAGAATTGTTAGAAGCTTAATTACAACATAAAATGAGACACTCAATTTTCAAACCCCAGCAATATGGCTCCTGGCCAACTCTAGTGAAAACCTGCTCTTAAAAGTCAGTAATGCCAACTCCCCTAGCTTTTTTTAAAAGACTTCATCTTCTATCAATTGCTCATGGATAGGCAGAGCTAATATATTAAAAATGACAATACTGCCTAAATTAATTTACTTATTCAGTGCCATACCAATCAGACTACCTAAAAATTATTTTATACAGCTAGAAAAAATAATAACAAAATTCATCTGGAAAAACAAAAAATCAAGAATATCCAGGGAAATAATGAAAAAAAATTCACAGGAAGGTGGGTTAGCGGTACCAAACCTGGAGCTTTACTATAAAGCGGCAGTCATCAAAACTATCTGGTACTGGCTAAATAGAGTGGTAGATCAATGGAATGGGCTAGGCTCAGGAAATGCAGTGGTAAATGACACTAGTAATGTAGTGTTTGATAAACCCAAAGAGTCCAGCTTCTGGGATAGGAACTCAGTATTTGACAAAAACTGCTGGGAAAACTGGAAGATAGTATGGCAGAAATTAGGCATAGACCAACATCTTACACCTTATACTAAAATAAGGTCAAAATGGATACATGATTTAGACATAAGAGGTGATACCATAGGTAAATTAGGAGAGAAAGGAATAGTGTACCTATCAGATCTTTGGAAAGGAGAACAGTTTTTGACCAAACAAGAGATAGAGTATATTATAAAATGCAAAATGGATGATTTTGATTATATTAAATTAAAAATTTTTTTGTACAAACAGAAGCAATGCATCCAAAATTGGAAGGGAGGCAGAAAACCGGGAAACAATTTTTGAGGCCAGTGCTTCTGATAAAGGCCTCATCTCTAAAATATATAGGGAATTAAATCAAATTTATAAGAATCCAAGTCATTCCCCAATTGAGAAATGGTCAAAGGATATGAACAGGCAGTTTTCTGATGAAGAAACCAAAGCTATCTATTCCCATATGAAAAAATGCTCTAAATCTCTAATGATTAGAGAGATGCAAATTAAAACAACTCTGAGGTACCACCTGACACCTATCAGATTGGCTAAAATGACAAAAAAGGAAGATAATAAATGTTGGAGAGGCTGTGGGAAAATTGGAACACTAATGCATTGTTGGTGGAGCTGTGAGCTGATCCAACCATTCTGGAGAGCAATTTGGAATTATGCCCAAAGGGCGATAAAGCTGTGCATACCCTTTGACCCAGCAATCCCACTTTTAGGTCTTTTGCCCAAAGAAATCATGGAAGGGGGAAAGGGACCCACGTGTACAAAAATATTTATAGCTGCTCTTTACGTGGTAGCAAGGAATTGGAAGTTGAGGGGGTGCCCATCAATTGGGGAATGGCTGGACAAGTTGTGGTATATGAATACAATGGAATACTATTGTGCTGTAAGAAATGATGAGCAGGAAGAGTTCAGAGAAACCTGGAGGGTCTTACGTGAGCTGATGATGAGTGAGATGAGCAGAACCAGAAGAACATTGTACACAGTATCATCAACATTGAGTGTTGACCTACTGTGATGGACTATATTCTTCTCACCAATGCAATGGTACAGAAGAGTTCCAGGGAACTCATGATAGAAGAGGATCTCCAAATCCAAGAAAAAAAAAGAAAGAAAGAACTGTGGAGTATAGATGCTGATTGAACCATATTATTTCTTTGGTTTTGGGTGCTGTTGTTTTTTTTTTCTATTTTGAGGTTTTGCATCACTGCTCTGATTTTTTCTCTTGTAACAGGATTAATGCAGAAATAGGATTAATGTTATTATGTGTATATATATGTGTGTATATATCTATATCTATATATGTATAGAGATATATAGATATAACCTATATCAGATTACCTGCTGTCTAGGGGAGGGGGGGAGGGAGGGGAGGGAGGGAGAAAAATCTGAAATTGTAAAGCTGGTATAAACAAAAGTTGAGAACTATCTTTACATGTAATGGAAAAAATAAAATACCTTATACATTAAAAAAAGACTTCATCTTCTCTGTAATACTGGATACTACTGAACAATTCCTCCCTTCTGGAAATTTCTTATTTCCAAAGCATGGCATTCTCCTAGTTTTTCTTCTTCCTCCCTTTTTGATTACTCTTCTGTTTTTTATTACTCCTCCCTTTTTTATTACTCCTTCCTACTTACTTCCTCTAAATAACAGGCAGCTAAGTTGGCACAGTAAATACAGCACTGGGCCTGGTGTCAGGAAGACTGAGTTCAAATCCATCCTCAGACACTTCCTAGCTGTGTGACCCTGGGCAGATCATCCCACCTCTGTTTGCCTTAGGGTTGTTGTGAAGATCAAATGATTTTTGATGAAGATCAAATATTTGTAAAGCACTTAAACCCTGCCTGGCACATAGTAGACACTATGTCAATGTTTATTCCCTTCTCCCTTTTCCCAAAGTTTAGTCTTCTCTTATCTCAATACTCTCTCCTCTCAACCACTCCTAAGGCTTAGACTCTCCCTTTCTATAGTCTATCCATAAACTAACCTGAATTACTTGTAATCCTTAGACATCATGCACTTGTCACTTCCAGGCATTTGCTCACTTATCAGCTGCAATGCCATATCTCTGTCCATTAAAATTCTACCCAAGCTTTAAGACTTTGTTCCTCCTTTATGAAGATACCTCAGCCAAAAGCTCCAAGGGACCTCAGAGTTCATCTAGTACAGAGATGTCAAATTCATGGCTAGGACTGCTACCCTAACCAGATTAAAATGTAATTAGCAAAATAAATAAAAATACAATAACACAGTGTTATTTCATGGTTTTCTAAGTCAATATGCGCCAGCATAGATCTATTTTTATTTGAGTTTGATGCCATTGATGTAGTACACCTAAACCTGAACATGAATCTTCTCTACAACCTTCCCTTGTCAAGTGGTCTTTGAGCCTCCACTCCAAAATTCAATTCAACTCAATACAACACATTTATTAACTACCTACAGGCCCTACGGCTAGGCTCTGGAGACACAAAAACAAAACAAAAATTGCTACCTTCTAGAAGCTTATGCTTTATTGAAAGGAAACAACATGCACACAGATAAGTATACACAAAAATCTATACAAAATGTAAAATAATTTTGAGAAGGAAAAAACACTAACACTTGGGGAAATCAGAAAATTCCTCCCATACAAAGTGGCACCTGAGCTATGTTCTGAAGGAAGTTAGGAATTCCGAGAGATAGAGGTGAGAAAAGACAAGATGGGAGGCCACTTATACAAAGGCAAGGAGCCAAGAGGAGGAATATTACCAGGAGAAGAGCCAGTAGGTCATTTTGACTGGAAAAGGGAGTGTATGAAGAGAAATATGAAATAAGACTGGAAAAGTAGGTGAGAGCTAGAGTATGGCAGGTAGAACACCTTAAATGTCAAACTTTTTATTTTATTTCAGAGATGAAAGCCACTGAAGATGTTCACATAAAGAGGTGACATGGTCAGATTAGTATTTTAGGAATATCAATTTAACAGCTCTGTGAAAGATGGACTAAAGAAGGGAAAATCTAGAAGTAGGACAACCAATTAACAAGACTTTTAAGAGTCTGGGCAAGTGATAAGGGTCTGAACTATGGTAGAGACTATGTAAGAGAGGAGATTAATTTAAGACGTTATGGGGGGTGGGAGAGAAGGAAGATGCCTCTAAAACTGTGAACTTGAATGATTGGAAAGATGGTAGTATCCTCAAGAGAAATAGGGAAGTTTGGAAGAGGGATGGGATTAGGAGAAAATAAAATTAGTTTCCTTTTGGAAATGTTGAGTTTGAAATGCCTATGGGACATCAAGGTAAAGTTGTCCAGCTGGTAGTTGGTAACAAGAAACTGAAATTCAGGAAAGATATTAAGGTTAAATATAAAGATTTGGAAGTTGTCTGTACAGAACAAAAAATTGTTTAATTTTTTATGGAGGGTTATGGAGGGTAAAGGGATCGCAAAGAAGAAACTATAGGAGAAGAAGGTCCAGGACAGAGTCTTGGGAATGACCACATTTAAGGAACAGAAGAAAGATGATTTACAAACAGAAGTAATGCAGCCAAGATTAGAAGGAAAGCAGAAAGCTGGGAAACAATTTTAATAGCCAGTATTTCTGATAAAGGCCTCATTTCTAAAATACATGGAGAACTGAATCAAATTTATAAAAATACAAGTCATTCCCCAATTGAGAAATGATCAAAGGATATGAACAGGCAGTTTTTAGATAAAGAAATCAAAGATATCTATTGCCATATGAAAAAATGTTCTAAATCAATATTGATGACTAATATGATGTTTTACATAATCATACACATATAAGCGTTATCTGATTGCTTACTGCCTCAGGGAGGGAGAAAAGGAGGGATAAAAATTGGAACTCAAAACTATAAATAAATTTAAATCACTATTGATTAGAGAAATGCAAATTAAAACAACTCACAGCTATCAGTTGGCTGATATGACAAAAAAGCAAAATAATAAATGTTGGAAAAGATGTGGAAAAATTGGAACACTAATGCATTGTTGGTGGAGTTGTGAACTGATCCAGCCATTCTGGAGAGCAATTTCTTTTTGTTTTTTGAAGGGCAATGAGGGCTAAGTGACTTGCCCAGGTTCAAATAGCTAGTAACTGTCAAGTGTCTGAAGCTGTATTTGAACTCAGGTCCTCCTGAATCCAGGGCCAGTGCTTTATCCACTGTGCCACCTAGCTGCCCCCTGGAGAGCAATTTGGAACTATGCCCAAAGAGCTATGAGGCTGTGCCTACCCTTTGACCCAGTAATACCACTACTAGGTCTGTATCTCAAAGAGATCATAGAAAAGGGAAAAGGACCCACATGTACAAAAAAAAATTTCTAGTAGCTCTCTTTGTGGTGGCAAAGAATTGGAAATTGAAGAGATGCCCATCAATTGGCAAATGGCTGAACAAGTTGTGATATATGAATGCAATGGAATATTATTGTGCTATAAGAAATGATGAGCAGGCAGATTTCAGAAAAGCCTGGAAAAACTTAAGTGAACTGATGCTGAGTGAAGTAAGCAGAACCAAGAGAACATTGTACAAAGTGATAGCAACATTGTGAGATAATCAACTGGGATAGACTTTGCTCCTCTCAGCAATATAATGATCCAAGACAATTCCAAAGGACTCATGATGGAAAATGTTCTCCACATCCAAAAAAAGAACTGTGGAATCTGAATGAAGATTGAACCATACTATGTCTACTCTTTTTTTTTTTTTTTTTTGGTGAGGCAATTGGGGTTAAGTGACTTGCCCAGGGTCACACAGCTAGTAAGTATCAAGTGTCTGAGGCCAGATTTGAACTCAGGTCCTCCTGAATCCAGGGCCAGTGCTCTATCCACTGCTCCACCTAGCCGCCCCCTATTTCTACTCTTTTTTGAGATCTTCCCCTTTTGTTCTGATTCTTTTTTCACAACATGAAAAACATGAAACAATGCAGACATAGTTCCATGTGATTGTACATATATAACGTATATCAGATTGCTTTCTGTCTTAGGGATGGGGAGAGAGAAGGGAGGGAGGGAGAAAAATTTAGAACTCAAAATCTTATAAAAACAAATGTTGAAAACTATCTTTACATATAACTGGAAAAAATAAAAAACTATTAAGATTGATAAAAATAAAATCCCTTTGAGCAGTTAATGTGAGGGACAGATTATAAAGGAAAAAGACTTGGATGGAGAAACCAATTAGGAGGGTATTGCAATAATCCTGGCAAGAAGTGATGAGGACCTGGTTGTAGCATAAATGAAATGAATGTTAGATGGGAGAGATGTCATGGTAGCAGAAATGACTATATGATTAGATGGAGAGCATATCATCTCACCCATATCTCTCCAACTTTTTCACTAGGTTAGTAAGAGAAACTGGATCGAATGCTTTGCTAAAATGAAAATCTAGTTAAACTATAACTATAGCATCACCTGATCTAGTAATTTAATGAACAGCTGAAAAAAAAAAGTAAGAGTACCCTGGCAGGCTTTGCTCTTTATTGAGTGCTGATGGCTCTTTAGGATCTCTACTTCCTTTCTAGACATTCCCCACCATCTCTAATTTGTGGGAAATCCTAGAGCAGATTACTAGAGTCCAAAGCACTAGGATCTTGTTTGTGGACTCTGTTCTCTCCTTTTTGAAAATCAGAACATTGTCTTTGTTTATGTTCTTTCAAAAAGACAGTGGCTCAATAATCAAGGCTTCCAGGTAGTTTATCTGGGCCAGGTGCCTTTAATCCTTTGAATACACGTGGTACTTTCTTAGGATCTCCTTATCTTGGGTATCAACTTGCTATCCATTTTTGCTCGGGTGCTTTCTTGGACAAAGGTCACTCTCCCTTGCCAGAGAAAACAGAAGCAAGCTCTGCTTGAGCTGCTCTGAGCAGCTCTGCCGTCACTAATCTTCCTCCTCTTCAGCGCAAGCAAGTACTTCTCTCCCCCAACATCTCCAAAAGAACCCCCCCAAAAAAAACCCATAAGCCCTTTGGGTAGCCTTAGCTTTCCTTGGCAGTTTCTTTAGTCCCCCTGTCATTTCTTAGTACTGCACCACCATTCTGTGTTCATCCTGATTCCTGCCCTTACTTGCATTTTCTACCCCTAATTTAAAACCAGGGCAACTAGGTGGTCCCAGCGGACAGAGCACTGACCCTGTAGTTGGGAGGACCTGACTTCGAATCTCACCTCAGACACTAGCTGTGGGACCCTGGGCAAGTCACTTAACCCAAATTGCCTTAAACATCCAAGGCCATCTCCAAGTAGTCCTGATGTATATCTTGCCACTGAACCCAGACAGCTCTGGAGAGTGAGGTTGGTGACCTTGCACAGCACTGCCTCACTTAGATTTAAATCTAATTCACTTCACCTCATTGTCATGGTCCTCTTTGAGAATGAAGGATAAACAACAACGAACTCTCAATCACCTGGTAAATTCCCTGTACATTTATATCAATCTCATCAGAGATCTCATTTTTCCTTCATCAAAACTGCTTCCCTTTTGTCTTCAGAATTGTATTGTTGAGATCCTTCCTGGGCTGTACTACCAATTACAAAGCAGAATTAATTTGAATTTCTCAGCTGGCTTTCCATGCAGGATTCTCCATGAGATCCTACCTGTCTTTCCTCCAACTCTGTAAATCTGCTTTCCAAAATCTAAGATTCTAGCAGTGGATAGAACACTGGCCTTGGATTCAGGAGGACCTGAGTTCAAATCCGGCCTCAGACACTTAACACTTACTAGCTGTGTGACCCTGGGCAAGTCACTTAACCCCAATTGCCTCACACCAAAACAAACAAACAAACAAAAAATCTAAGATTCTGGTCAGACTGTGCTGAATTTTGTACTCTTTTAGGGAATTGGTCACTTCTGCCCAAGATTTCCATCATTCCAACCATTCCTCCTTATTAGGGAGAACCAAAACCAGAAGACAACTTCCTTTTGTTGGTTTTTCCACATTTTAAAGGATGAAATTATTATTAAGGCAAGTCACAAAATTGTTAGGTAGAGAACCCCAGCAAGGGCTAGATACCTCTAGTCCCCAATCACTATTATAGTGTACTTCTGTGCCAGGCTTGTGATTTGTTTCTTGAATTCCTCAACTATTTCCTCTTTCTATCCAGATAGAATCTAGAATAGTCCTATAGAATAAAGGCTTTGAAAAGGTCATGGATTTAGCAGGTAAGAAATAGCTTGTAACCTTGGAAAGAGCAGTTTCAGGCCACTGGTAGAGTCAGAAACCAGAAAGAGGCTTTAAATGACTGAGGAGTGAGAGGTGAGAAAATGGAAGCAACAATTGTAAACAAATCTCTCTAGAACTTCGGCTATAAAAGAGAAGAAACATATAGGAGCTATTGTCCACCCTCCTTAAATAAATGTCTTTGCTAAGGAGCAACTAACTCCCCTTCCTAACTCCTCCATGAAGAAAACAACAATGAAAAGGGCTCATAAGTTAACCCTAGACATATGCTCTATTGTCTCCTGGGGACAAACTATTTGGCAAGGTTTCCCTCCTCATTGAGAAAGAGCCTAGTTCCACAGAAGCTTTGGAGTTTGTCAAGAGGGAAAGAAGCCAGAAGAGATAAAGTATCAGATTTCCCTTTCTTCCCCCTTTCACTCAAAAGCCCAAGTTGCCCTAAACAAGAAATTTCCATTCTTCTCACACCCTTCCAATCACCCTCCTTTACCTTGAGAAAGCCACACATCAGTTCTCCCAATCACTGGAGTCCTACTAGTTAACATTCCCCCAAAGGGTTACCCTTCCCTTTGCCTTAGTCAGCTAAAATGGGGGGGGGGGCGGGGCAGGGAAAGGAAGAACAGTGATTTGAACAACCAAGTCATCTCTCTAGTACTTAGCCTATGTCTAGTAACCTAGTTCTGTGCCTGACTAGCTTCAGAAATGCCCTGTACCCTCTCAAGACCCCTCAATCCATGTCCCCAAACACCTTTACTTCTAGAACCAAGGAATATCAGAGTTGGACTAGATCACTGAATAATCCCTTACAACCCCATCTGAGCAGGAATTCCCCCCAATAATATCCCTAAGGAGCCTCCACCACCCAGGTGAAACTTAATTCTTTCCAAGGAAACTCATCTCCTACTCTATTGTTGGACAGCTCCAGTTCTTAGGAAGGTCTCCTACAATAACAAGCTAAAATCTGCCCTTCTTCCCATCCCGAAATCTCCCTCTCTAGTGTTATTAGTTCTGCCCTCTGGAGTCAAGCTGATTCATCCAATCCCCTTTCCCCCCAAGATGAATTGTCTGATATCTGAAAACAGTGATCATGTCCCTCTAAGGCCAGCTCATAACTCAGTGCCTCCAAGGGAATAAGGAAGCTGAGGTGGAAGAATAAGGGATGTGATTCAGAAGGTGAACAGCAACCCCTTCTAGATTCCTCATGTTGCAACAGGGATAGGAGGAATCTTGCTTACACCCCAAACCGGAACTGTTTGCCCTGCCCTATTTGAGCAAGAAGTATTGAGAAAACATTGAAGAAACTGGTCTCCACAGTCATGGGGTCAAGTGAAGGGTAGAAGGTAAGGAAGGTGTGATGATAGGAAAAGGCAGAGAGAGGTCAGTAATAAGGGAAGGAGGAAAGCAGGTAGGCAATTTTGGGGGGCGGAAATAGGGAAGAGGCTACAGATATAATAAAAAACACATTTAGACACCACTTAACTGCTTACAAAGTAGTTTACATGTATCATCTCATTCAGTCCTTAAAATAACCAAGTGAAATAAGCTGACAGCACAAATACCATTAGACTGGGGAACTGAGATCCAGAGCTGTTCAAATAATTTGCCCAAAAGTAACATAACTAGGTAGTGACAAAGCTGGGACTCAAACCCAAATCTTTAGACTCCTAGTCCAGTGCTCTTTCCACTATGCTGCTGTTGGGAAGGATGATGAGGGGGCAGACAAAAAGAGTGAAAAGACAAATAGTGATAGGGAAGGAAAGTGACAAGGAATAGATGAAGATGTGGGAAAGATGGTGATACACAGAGTCTCCAGTCTGGCAGGAATCTTCAGATATCATTCCATCCATTCCCTTTCCTCCAAGTAAGATGGCAACTGTCCCTAATATAGTGAAATAGGATGAAGGAAAAAGAGAGTCTCTTCTTTCTCCAAAGCAAATTTTTAAGCCAATGTTGGATATACATTCCAGGGCTTCCTACCCACCTAGCATGTACTCAATAACGCTATCTCTCCCTTAATCATTCTAATTAGAAGTGACCTTTCTCCACTTTAACCTCTCTGTGTTCATACTACTCATTAGAGATCATATTTTGTCTCATATTACATATTAGGTTATATTAAGTGAACATATATATGGCTTTGCACATAGTAGGTTCTTGATTAAGTTTGCTGACAATGGTATGAAAAATTGTTCCTCATAGTGAGGAGTGGGAGTTCAAATGGGAAATGATGAGAGCTTTAATTAGGGTAGACACCTTAAAAAGTAGATGTAGATTTCGTTTTCTACATGGTACATAAAGGGGTAAAGGGTCCAAGAGCTGTCCTTGAAATTGGATCAATTCCCCTTTATGTCTGCCACTCTCTTTCCCTCCCTGCTGTACAGGCAGCTCTGGAACCAAGGGCTTCTTCTTGGCTGGGTGGGTTCTGGATTACTTTGGACTAGTTTAGTACTGGGGTTAAAGCTGAGGATATGGGGGATTCAGAGGTGGCTCAGAAGGACAGGACCATGGGCAGTAAGCAGTTTGTGGAGCCAGCCTGAGAAGGAGCTGAAGGTTAGTTATTTATGAGGTCTCCTAACCAGTCTCTCTCTCTTCCCTTAGATGCTCCTGCCCAATCTATCCCACGTGTGCTGGCTAATTTGTCTTTATGGCTTCTATGGTTCTGATCACATTACTCTCTTGCTCAAAAATCTTTTATGTCCTACAGAATAAAATCCAAATTCCTTAGCATTTAACAAAGTGCCTAGCACATAGTAAGCACTTAATGTTTGTTGACTGAGCCTGACATTCAAGTTCACAATCTGACTGCAGCCTAGACTCCCAGACTTCTCTCTTACAGTCCCCCTAGACATATGCACCCTCTGTTTTAGCCAGAGTGAATTTCACACCATAGCCCATTCTCATACTTTTATTCATACCTACCTCAGTCTATCAAAATTCTAGCCATCCTTCAAGGCTTGGATTGAATGTTACTCCCTCCAAGGAGCTTTCCCTGAACTCTCAACTATAAGTGATTCCACAGTGCTCTGAATCCTCATACCACTTTTTCCTGTAAAGAACAGTTTCGGGCAGCTAGGTGGCGAAGTGGATAGAGCACTGGCCCTGGATTCAGGAGAACCTGAGTTCAAATGCGGTCTCAGACACTTAACACTTACTAGCTGTGTGACCCTGGGCAAGTCACTTAACCCCAACTGCCTCACCAAAAAAAAAAAAAATTATTTAAAAAAAAAGAATAGTTTTCTTCCCCCTCTTTTTTCTAGTTTTGTTCTTTTATTTGGCCCGTTCACACTATTTCGAGTTGGAACCCCACCATTCATAGGGTATTAACCAAGCTAACTCGTATAAACTATCAGAATCCATATTGTATCCCTTTTTCTAGACACTCTCTCCAACTGGCTTATGAATACCTTGATGACAGGGACCATATCTTATTTCATTGTGTATTGTCTGAATACAGAGTCTTGCACATAGTAGGCATCTGTGTGGGTTTGGGTTTTTGTTTTTAAACAGATGGATGAATGAGAGAAAGGCTGCCTTGCCTCTCAGACTCATCCATGGACTAAGGTAACCGATTAGACCTAAGAGTTTGGGGGAGGGGAAAGTGAGGAATCCGGGCAGTCACGGGAGGGAAAGAAGGGTCGGAACAGAAAAAGACCAGGAGAGGAGGGAGCTGGGAAAGCAGCCGCAGCGAGAAAATGGGAGACTGGGGGTTGGCAGTGAGAGGGGAAGTCTGAGGGAGGGTGGGAGTCAGGGGTCAGAGGGGACCAGGGTTAGAGCCCATTACCTCAAGTCCGGGGGCCCCGCTCCCTCTCCGTCTCCTTCCGCAGAGGGTGCTTGGGTGAGAGCCGGGGCTGCGGCCCGGGTGTCTCCCCCGCCGCCTGCATATGCTCCTGCTCCCGTTCCCGCCGCCGCCCGTAGCTCCTCTTCGGTCTGGCTCCCCACAGTCCCGCCACCGCCGCTGCCCCCGCTGGCTGTCCGCGGGCCCGTCCTCCGGCGCCGAGAGCCGCCCGCGCCACCTCGGTCCCCCATCTCCTTGGCTTCAACCTCAGCTACTGCCGCCGAGCCCCCGGCAGCCCCACGGCTCCGGCACCGCACGGCCCGGCCCGGCCCCGGCCCGGCCCCGGCCCCGGCACCGCCTCCAGCACCGCCTCCCCGTCCTCCCAGCCTACAGCCGCTAACCGCCAACCGCTGCCCCCTGCCGGCCGCCGTAGGCCACACGACAAGCCGCCCCACTCCCAGAAGCTCCTGCTGGGTGGGGAGGGGAGGGAAGCGGCGGACTTATGAAAGCGCAGGCGCACGCCGCCCTCTGGGATTTGTAGGTTCCCGCGGAGGTGGGGCGAGGTACGTGGGGAGTGTGACGCGCAGAGGAAGTAGTGACTATAGGCACGCTGGGACTTGTAGTCAAGAGAGAGAGGCGGGGGAGCATCCCCTTCTCAAGACAAGCAATGGACAGAAAGGCTAAGACGCAGGCCTGCCCCAAACGGGCAACTGTGCCAAGACGCACCCTGGGAGTTGTAGTCTAGAAGTGACTCAAGCACGTGGGCCAGGCTGCCTGGTGCCTACTTCTGCGTTCCTGAGTCCTGGTGCTGTCATATCTGTCTATGATTTTGGTCACCAGAATATTGGGGAGCAGGAGAGTTGCAGAGACATAACAATAAATTATGTGAATTAAGTCATTCTCTCCTGCTATTTATCCTCTCTGCCATAAAATACATTTTGCCTTTAATTGGAAAGTCTACCAGAAAAGTATATGTATGTGTACCCTTTCTTTGTTAGTGCAGATACAACAAAAAGCTACAGAGCCTTCTGGTTGTTGGGGCCTTAGTATCCTGGCAATTTGGCACAGCTGACAAAATAATCTCTCTGTTATATGGCTAAATGAAGGAGTTGGATAAATGATCTCTAAAGTCCCTTCCAACTTTTCTATTTTATATTTCTACTCTTTGAAAACCGTCTAGAATTTACTTGGACTAGACCGGGGCTTCTTAAATTTTTTCCACTCTCAAACTTTTCACCTGAGAAATGTTTACAACCCAGATATATGTAAGTATATAAGATAGGTATACATAACCTTTTACTATTGCCAAATTTTTCCTGACCCCCCCACATTCAGATGTGACCCACAGTTTAAGAAGCTTTGGGCTAGGGGCAGCTAGGTAGCACAGTGGATAGAGCACTGGCCCTGGAGTCAGGAGAACCTCAGACACTTGACACTTACTAGCTGTGTGACCCTGGGCAAGTCACTTAACCCCAATTGCCTTGACAAAAAAAAAAAAAAGAAGAAGAAGCTTTGGGCTACATGATAAAATACTAACTTCTTAGCCCGAAATTGAAAGGCCTTCTACAATCTGGCTCCAGCCTGCCTTTCCAGCTATAGTTCTTATTACTTCTCTTCATGAATTGTACATTCCAGATAAACAGAACAACTTTCTGGTCTCTGAACTCCCTTGGTACATTTCCTCAGGTCATTAGTCATGCCTAGAATGCACTTTGTTACTCAAGGCCTGCTGAAATTCTTCTCACAGGAGTTCCAGGAAGAGAGAGGAATGAGTGATCCTTACTAAGCCCAGCTCGCCTAAAAACCTTAGAATAGTGATAAATGAGAAAAACAAAATAAGGAGAAAGAGTAGAAGAAAAGAACAGGAAGAACAAAGGAAAAAAATCTTCAAAGGAAAATTAACAGAACAATAAAATGAGGAAGGGAAAAAAACCACCACAAAACCAATACAATGAAGTAAATGCTCTATGAGGTAAAAGAATAATATGAGAGTCTTGGGTTTTGAGTTGTAAAGCCAATAAATTAAACACTCTAATTTTACAAATGAAAAAACTAAAGCCCAGGGATATTAAGTAATGTGCCTGGGGCAGCTAGGTAGCACAGTGGATAAAGCACCAGTCCTGGATTCAGGAGGACATGAGTTCAAATCCAGCCTCAGACACTAGCTGAGTGACCCTGGGAAAGTCACTTAACCCTCATTGCCCCGCCCCCCCCAAAATTAAAATTTAAAAAAATAATAGATTTATAAAAAAAAGTTATGTGCCTAAGGTTACACATAATAAGCGGCAGGGCTGACTTCTGATCTAGTATTTTTTCTATTGTACCCTGTTGCCTCTTTTCCAGAAGGAAAGAACATGACTATAATAACAACTATACCTCTAGGAAAGGTAATGGAGGGGCAGCTAGGTGGCACAGTGGATAAAGCATTGGCCCTGGATTCAAGAGAACTTGAGTTCAAATCCTGTCTCTGACACTTGACGCCAGTGCCATGTGACCCTGGGTAAGTCACTTAACCCTCGTTGCCCCATACCAAAAAAAGGTAATGGACACACCACAAGGCCTTCTAGAGCATTTAGAACTATAAGAAAAGATATAAAGAAAGCTCTACCATCTATAAAATTGGAAATGTTACCTGATGGAAAAAGTCAATAAGAACATAAAAATTGATTAGCTGGAGAGTGGGGATGGAGTAGAAAATTTCTGAGGAGCAGGGTGGCTCAATCAAAATGAAAAAATACACAGGTAAAAAAGAAAAAGAAAAAATACACAGGTAGGAGAACAAATAACATAGCCAAATTGTTTTTTAAAAAATAGTAAGAGATGTCAGTTTTCTCCAAACCAAAGCAACAGAGCTAAAGGATTGAGATCAGCAAGATAAAATGAGAATTGTTGCTTTCCTAGGGGAAAAAAAGCCAGTAGTACCATATTCCAGGTATATGAAATACTATATTCTAGAAAATTGTCTAGAAGTATTGGAAACAGAGCAGAGTGAAAATTTATAGAATCCTAAGATACTAACAAAGAAAAACTCTAAAGTTGGCTCATTAAGAAATATAGTCAAAAAATAAAAAGAAAGAAAGAAAGAAAGATAGTCACCAAGGTTCAGAACTACATTGCCAAGGAGAATTTTGCAAGTAACCAAGAGGAAGCATTTCACATAACCCATTCATATTATGCAAGACTACTCAATAAAGACAAAGATTGAAATAAGACAGTAGAACGTGATATGCAAAAAATCAAAGAGAATAGGCCTGCATCCCAAAATTGCTTTTCCAGGAAAATTGAGCATACTTTATTGAATGAGTATACTCCATTAAGAGAAAAGATGATTCTTCAATAAGGTCAGAAAATTCAGTGCTTTCCTGTTGCGAAATCTAAGAGTAGGTAGGGCCTTTGGCTTGCAAATTGAATAAGAAGCAGAAATAACTTAATCTAGATATGACTACGTGTCATGAGTAAAGGATGAATCAGTTTATAGAAGTTTTAAGGAGATAAGTTTAGTATAGCTACTTTTAAGTGTCAGAGTTTTAAGGGTCATTGAAACTGAAGGGAAGAATTTCTTGAAAAGGAAACAGGATCTGGTGGTATTCGAATTTGATCATGTACTTCAGCAGTAAAAAAATGATCATAGGTCATACTGTGTATACTTATTACACATTTATATGCATATATATTCATTATAAAACATAAAAATAGGGACAGCTAGGTGGCACAGTGGATAAAGTACTGGCCCTGGATTCAGGAGTACCTGAGTTCAAATCCAGCCTCAGACACTTGACACTAGCTGTGTGACCCTGGGCAAGGCATTTAATCCTCATTGCCCCACAAAAACAAAACAACAAAAAAACATAAAAATATAAATTTAAAAGAATGAGATAATAGTATATGTGACATGGCATAGGGGAGAGGGAACCAGCCTCCCAGGAAGACTTGGACTCAAATGCTACCTCTGACATTTATTAGTTATGAGTAAGTCACTTGACCTCTCATTGTGCTAGGCAATTCTTAAAATTACATATTACAGAGAAGGTGCTGAGGAGAGGGAGAGGGAGTTTACTCACCTCCTAGGAGTTCACCATACCAAGGACACCACAGGTCCAATTGCTTTCCTAATAAAAATTTTAACAGGAGTAATGTGATTGCATGTGCTTCATTAAAAAATTTTTTTTTCACATCACTTTGTGAGATAGCAATTTCAAGGTATGATTTTAAGTTCAGTATACTTCATTATTTGGTTGTAATGGGTGTCATAGTGAAAAATGAAATCTCCCAAATATATGTGCATCCTAATGGAAAAAGGTTTATCACTAGCCTTCTTACTAAATCATGATACTCATTTTTCAATCTCAACCACTGGTTGAGTTTTTGTTGTACAAAGGTTTTTGTTGAAAGTCAGCTAGTAAATTTCCATCTCCACCGCATACAAATCAGAATATGTTGCATTTTTTTGATTGTAATAAATGGGTTCAAAACCCACTGAAACTTTCTGGAAGGTTTTAAAATAGGTTGAAAAATTATGCTTCCAAGTTTTTGAAGTGTGCGGCTCCCAAAGAGGGGTATCTTTGAAGAGGAGGTCAACAATTGTAAATAATGCAGAGAGGTTAAGGAAGATAAGCATCAAGAAGACAACATTAAATTTGGCAATTAAGAAACCATTGTAGGGGCAGCTAGATGGCGCAGTGGTTAAAGCACCGGCCCTGGATTCAGGAGTACCTGAGTTCAAATCCGGCCTCAGACACTTGACACTTACTAGCTGTGTGACCATGGGCAAGTCATTTAACCCCCATTGCCTAAAAAAAAAAAAGAAACCATTGTAGGGGGGCAGCTAGGTGGTGCAGTGGATAGAGCACGGGCCCTGGAGTCAGGAGGACCTGAGTTCAAGTCTGGCCTCAGACACTTACTAGCTTTTTGATCCTGGGCAAGTCACTTAACCCCAGTTGCCTCACCAAAAAAAAAGAAAAAAGAAACCATTGTAGGGAAGGGACTCAGAGAGACTGAGAAACAGGGGGAGGAAGAGAGAGGGACAGACAGAGACAAAGAGAGAGAAGAAGAGAGGAAGAAAGACAGACAGACAGACAGACAGATAGAAGACAGTAAGAGAAGAGACAGAAGAGAGATTGAGGAAGAAAGAAGAGAGAAAAGAAAGATTGAGAAAGAGAGAATGTATTTCATTCTGTAAAAGGTTTAGAAGAAAATTAGATAAGAGGAAGTGTCTGGGGCTTGGAATGTACTGTATCCAACTCTTTCAAGGAATTTATCTGAGAAGGGGAGGAGAGATAGAAGATGATAGCTGGCAGACATGATCATATCCTGCATGTCTTTGGAAACCTTAAAGTGCAATATAAATGTTTTACCTATTGCTATTAGCATCTAGTGAGAGGTTTCTTTTTTTTTTTAAAACGAAGAAGACTTGGGTATGTTTGTAAGCAGCAGGGAAAGAGCCAGGAGATGGGGAGAGATTAGAGAATGGAGATGAGGGGCAGCTAGGTGGCGCAGTGGATAGAGCACCGGCCCTGGAGTCAGGAGTACCTGGGTTCAAATCCGGCCTCGGACACTTAACACTTACTAGCTGTGTGACCCTGGGCAAGTCACTTAACCTCAATTGCCTCACTGAAAAGAAAAAAGAAAGAGAATGGAGATGATGCTGGGGCAGACAGGAGGGTCTGGGATCAAGGATGCATGTAGAGGGGCTGACCTTTGCAAATATCATATCTACCTCATCATCAGAGACTGGAGGAAAGGAGGAGATAGTTTGGGATGATGTCAGAAGAAGGAGGGAAAAAGAAAACATTATTGTGAATAGTCTCAATTTCTTCAGTTTAGTTCCTTGGCTGAGAAGCTAGAGGGGAAGACTACCAAAAGGGAAGGAATGAAAGCTAAGCTCTAGGCACCCAGGACTCATCTCTGAGAGTGGGATTGGTGATAAGGCTTCTCAGAGCTTACATGGACTTTACCTATACATACGTGTTTATGTGTGCATGTAGGTATGTATATAGGCATTCCACTAATCTAGTGATTTAGTGGGATAGAGCCTGGACCTGTGATTTCATTAATATAGGGAGCTGGAAGGTGAGGACATTCCCTCTACCCAATGCAGGTTGATACCTTCTCTGTGACTTATGGGCAGCTGGGTGGTGCAGTGGATAGAACACCAAGTCTGAAGTCGGGAAGATTCATTTTCCTAAGTTCAAATCTGACCTCACTTACTAGCTGTGTGATCCTGGGAAACTTAACCCTGTTTGCCTCAGTTTCCTCATCTGTAAAATGAGCTGGAGAAGGAAGTGGCAAACCACTCCAGTATCTTTGCCAAGAAAACCCCAAAAGGGGTCACAAAGAGTCAAACACTACTGAAAAATGACTGAACTGCAACGTGTAGTGTAGTATAGTATAGTATAGTCTAGTCTAATATAGTATAGTATAGCTTTAGAGAATTGGCTCCAGTCCTGAGAAGTTAAGCAATTTTCTCAGGGTCATACAGCCAATATGGGTCAGTGGGGACACTTGAACCCAGATCTCTCTGGCCTTAAGGCCATCCCTTTATCCATTATACCAAAGCTTCTTAAACTATGGGTCATGGGGTCACATAACTGAATGTGGGCATCATGAAAAATGTAGCAACAGTAAAAGGTTTCTGAATGTGCAATGACCAAAAATCAATTCAAAATCAAAAGTATAATGAATCTGAGGTGTATCTGGCAGTGCTTGCCCATGTTGCATCAAGGGACTTCACTGCAGCCTTGTTCTTTTTTTTTTTTTTTTAAGTGGGGCAATTGGGGTTAAGTGACTTGCCCAGGGTCACACAACTAGTAAGTGTTAAGTGTCTGAGGCCGGATTTGAACTCAGGTACTCCTGACTCCAGGGCCAGTGCTCTATCCACTGCGCCACCTAGCTGCCCCTGCAGCCTTCTTCTTAACACACAACATGCACACTTTGCACTGCGCATTCTGTCATGCCACACGACACCAAGGAATTCTGCCAGAAACCCTCAGCTCAGATTCAAGACTATTGTATGTCATGAATTACAGTATTTTTACTGTACATAAAAAGTTTTCTGCTCTTACCAAAACATAATAGTTTAATTATGGAAAATAAAGACTTTTAATATTTTCCTACCATCACTCCTCAGCATGTAAGTATCAATTTAGTATATCCTTGGACTGTATTGTGTTAGGATGTTTGATTTTTTAAATTGCTATTATCTGATTGTAATGTATAACCTATATCAGATTGCTTGCTGGCTTTGGGAGGAAGGAGGGAAGGGAGGGAGAAAAATTTGGAACTCAAAATCTTACAAAAATGAATGTTGAAAACTTCCAATTACATGTATTTGGAAAAAAGTAAAAATAAATATTATCCCAAAAAAGAAAAGAAAAAATAAAATTGCGGTTATCTCCTTTTATATAAACATAAGTGTTTAATTGCAGCAAGTAAAAACAAAAGCCCTTTAATAATAGTTCTCCGCCAGCATCACTGCTCTATATGTATGTGGGAACATCAATTTAAAAATTAAGCAAAACAAATGTAATTTCATAAACTAAAACTAGTATAAATTTGAGAAATTACTAATAATATTTATTTATATTTTAGAACAACAACATTTTTCTGTTATGTTTAAGTGGCTAAATTTAGACAGAAGAGGTAAATATGCTGATGACAATGAGTCAGTCTTCTCTACCAGGTTGTAGTATGCCTAGGAGCCGATTTGGGAGGACCTGAGTTCAAATCTCACCTAAGACACTAGCTGCGGGACTCTGGGCAAGTCACTTAACCCAAATTGCCTTAAACATCCAGGGTCATATCCAGTCATCCTGATGTATATCTTGCCACTGGACCCAGATAGCTCTGGAGGAGAGAGTGAAGCTGGTGACTTAAATCTAATTCACTGCAAGTCATGACTTCAGCTTGTTGTCATGATCTTCTTTGAGAATGGAGGACAAACAACAACAATAACAAGTGACACAAGAAAAAGAAAACAAGTCAAATCATTTTTTATGTCAAATCATTTTTGCAATATAAATTTACTTCTAATAATGATAACGGTGTGGGAAAACCTCTTTGCTTAATTTGTAATGAGGTTCTGGCTTCAGAAAGCATGAAACCAGCCAAACTAAAACTACATCTTAATACCAGGCATGCAGTGTACTGCAATAAACCAAGGGAATATTTTGAATGACTTTTAAAATCTTCAAATAAAGAAAAACAGTGTCTTGAGAAATTTGTTACTGTCAATGAAAAGTATTTACTTGCATCTTATGAAACTTCTTATTTAACTGCAAAAACTAAAAAGACCTATGTGAAAAGATAAGATCTTGTGTTACCTGCTCCTATTTAAAGGTCAGAAATAGTTCATGGGAAAAAGTATGGGGATGAAATTTGTAAAATTCCTTTATTGAATGATACTGTTTCCAAAGGAATTACTGAAATTAGTAATGACCAATTCCACCAGGCTTAAGGGAAGCCCAAAGTTTGTAATTAAGGTAGATGAAACAACGGATATTTCTAACAGGGTACAGTTGTTACTTTATGTAAAATATGTTTATGAAAGAAGCATTCATGAGGAATTATTGTTTTGTCACCCTTTGGAAAGGTATACAAGAGGGAAAGATAAACATCTTAAAGTCAATGAATTTTTCACAAATGAAAGTTTACAGTGGAAAAAGAGTGTTGGAGTCTATACAGACGGTGCTGAAGCAAATGATGGGTGAGAATGTTGTATTTGTAGCAAAAAGTTAAAACTGGTGACAATGAACATATCACTTTTACTCACTGCATGATTCATTGGGAAGCATTGTAGCCAAAAAAATATCACTAGTTAAAGGGGTAGCGCAGTGGATAAAGCACTCAGGACACCTGAGTTCAAATTCACCTCAGACACTTGACACTTTCTAGCTGTGTGACCCTGGGCAAGTCATTTAACCCTCATTGCCCTGCAAAAAAAAAAGTGATCATACCAGTTAAATGTTGTCCTTTGTGATACTATCAAAATCATTAACTTCATTAAAAGCCATACCCTTAACAATCATTTGTTTTCTAACCTTTGCAAAGACATGGACTAGGATTACAAAAGTTTATTACTTACTACATACAGAGGTAAAATGGCTCTCAAGAGGGCAAAGTTTAAACAGATTATTGAAATTGAAAGATAAAGCTATATTTCTGATTTAGCAGAAATCTGATTTTGTTAATTTTTTTCATAATAATTTAGGGCTTTCAAAACTGTTATTTGTCAGATATCTTTTTTTTTTTTTTTTTTTTTAGTGAGGCAATTGGGGTTAAGTGACTTGCCCAGGGTCACACAGCTAGTAAGTGTTAAGTGTCTGAGGCCAGATTTGAACTCAGGTACTCCTGACTCCAGGGCCGGTGCTCTATCCACTGCGCCACCTAGCTGCCCTGTCAGATATCTTTTTAAAAATGATTTAAAGATGTCGCTTCAAGGAAAAAATAATAACATATTTATGTTAAAAGACAAAATTGAAAATTTTACTAAAAAATTAATATATGGGTGGAAAATGGTTCTTTAAAAATGTTTACAGCAACCAGCCCTGGAGTCAGGAGGACCTGAGTTCAAATGTGGCCTCAGACACTTGATACTTACTAGCTGTGTGACCCTGAGCAAGTCACTTAACCCCAATTGCCTCACCAAAAAAACAAAACAAAACAAAAAAACCCTTAAAAATGTTTACAGCTACAGATGATTGTATAAATGAAAATAACCTTTCCAAAGATTTAATTGTAAGAATTATAATTGATCATCTGATGTGTCTGGAGATACAATTTCAGAATACTTCCCTTCAAATTTTTATTCTAAAAAACTAAGTCAGGTTCATAAACCAGACTCAATTGAAATAAAAAAATGCCAGTCATCTGTCATTAAAAGTTCAAGAAGAATTTGCCAAGTTATCAAGTGACACAGGTTTAAAATTTGATTTTCCTAAAAAATCATTAAATTAATTTTAACTTGGGATTAGGACAGAATTTCAAACAATTTCTGAATTGGCCCTAAACATACTTCTGCCATTTTGTACCATGTATTTATGTGAAGCAGGTGTTCTCAGTATTAATGATTATAAAATAAAAATATCAATAAACTCTGAAAAACGTTCAAGATGCTCTACATCCTTTGGTATCAAATATTCCTCCAAGATTTAACCCTATATGTAAAAATAAACAATTACATCCATCTCATTAGCATGTGAACTTGCTTTTGTTTTTAATAAATGATAAAATTATATGTATACCAAATAATTGTTTTAAAATAAATTTATTTATGATTTATTATCAATAAATGTTTGATTTGTATACTTAATTTATATACCTATGTACCTAGGGTTGAATAAAAATTTCTCAGGTGAAAAGGGGCTGAGAGTGCAAAATGTTTTAAAAGCCCTGCACTATACCACACTGCCTCTCATCAGTTTAGCTAACCCTTTCAAAAAAAGGAAATAAGATTATTCTGTTGTGACCTGTTCTTTTTTTGTTTGTTTGTTTGTTTTGTGAGGCAATGGGGGTTAGGTCACACAGCTAGTAAGTGTCAAGTGTCTGAGGCCAGATTTGAACTCAGGTACTCCTGAACCCAGGGCCAGTGCTCTATCCACTCTGCCACCTAGCTGCCCCCTGTTGTGACCTGTTCTTGATGAAGCATCTCTGTTTTTTTGTGCTCACCTTTCCTCTTCTGGCTCTGCTTCTGACTCTCCAGACTTTGCCAGAATACTTTAGGGCCTGTCTCACCCTGTAGCATCCTTTGACCAGAGCAGGTCTCTTTCCTTCCCCCTCCCTTTTCAGCTCCCTTTTTTGCATTGTCTTCCCTCAATAGAATGGAAGGTTTTCAACTCCGGGACTGTACTTTTATTTGTTTTTCTTTTCTTAGCATAGTAAAGCACACAGTAAGCCTCAATAAATTGATTGTTGCCTTGCCTTGTCTAATCACTTCCTCTTCTATACGGATATTAGCCACCTTATTAATAAAACATTCTGCAGTTTTCCCAGGAATTGAAGTCAAACTCACTAGCCTCTTCCTTTTTTAGACAATAGTACATTTGCCCTTCTCCAGTCCTGTGTTACTTCTTGGGTTCTTCATTATCTTCATGTATCAACAGCAGTGGTTTGGTAATAATATTCAACAATTCTTTCAGTGCCTGAGAAGGTAATTCATCTAGGCCTGGCATAGTCCCTTCCTTGCTCTCAATTTATAGGAATCTCAAACAAGGAAAAGGTCACAATACTTTAAAATGAATATTTTAGTTCATTTTCTGCAAAAATTATGCAAACTACTTTGTTTTCTTACTTGACCCCTCCCCTAGGATTGAAAGGGCTTCTTCTGAGAAGCAATTTCTTAATCCTTTCTGAATGGAGAAGAGGACACTTCCTTTAGGTAGGTCAGAGATGGGGGAAGGCATTAATCTTAACCAGATAAAGAGGTACATTGGCTTCTGAGTTTGTTTACCATGTTCCTTCCATATTCCTAGGACTCTAGCTCTTATTATTGGGCTTTTACACACTTTCCTAAAGTGAAAAGTTTGGGAAAGGACATTAGAGAAATGTTTTTTTCTTAACATTTTCAGTTGAGCTAGGTTTATATCCCAAAGACATCCCCCAAAAGAGAAAGAGACGTATCTGTACAAAAATATTTATAGCAGTTCTTTTTGTGGTGGCTAAGAATTGGAAATCAGAGGAATGCCCATCAATTGGGGAATGGCTAAACAAGCTATGGTATATGATGGTGATAGAATATTATTGTGCTATAAGAAATGACAGGCAGGACGATTTTAGAAAGGCCTGGAAAGACTTGTATGAACCGATGTATAGTGAAGAGAGCAGAACCAAGAGAACATTGTACACAGTGACAGCAATATTGTTTGATGAAGAACTGTGAAAGACTTAACTATTCTCAGCAATACAATGATCCAAGACAGTCCCAAAGGACCATTGATGAAACATACTATCCACCTCCAAAGAAAGAACTGATATTGATGGAACAGATTGAAGCATGCTATTTTTTACTTTCTTTCATTTTTTTTTCTTTTATTCAAGTTTTCTTATACAAAATGACTAACATGGTAATGTTTTACATAATCGTATATGTATAACCTATATTTGATTGCTTACAGCCTAAGGGAGGGGAGAGGGGAGGGAGAGAAGGCGGGATAAAAATTGGAACCCAAAACTATAAATAAACTATAAGTAAAAATTTTTATTATATTAAAAAAGCATTTTCTAGGGCAGCTAGATGGCTCAGTAGTTAAAGTGCTGGCCCTGGATTCAGGAGTACCTGAGTTCAAATCTGGCCTCAGATACTTGACACTTACTAGCTGTGTGACCCTGGGCAAGTCACTTAACCCCCATTGCCCCAACAACAACAAAAAAAAGCCTTTTCAGTTGAAGAAAAAAGATGATTTAAAAAATATGTTTGCATAATTGCCCAAAAAAAAACAAAGAGAAAGAGAAGGGACACAAATAGAATGATTTTATTACTAACTTGCTAAACTTTATATATAATATGTGTGTTTATACATGTATATATATTATATGTGCATCTATGTACATTTTTATATATCTACATCTATATTCGTACATATATGTATATGTGTGTATACATATAGATGTGGGTAGCTATAGTCATAATGCTTTAGGACAAGACTACATGGGAGTTGTATGAGTCTGCCCATGAGTTTGCTAAGAGTGAACTCTGTCTTCCAAGAAGACAGCAGTAAAGGTTATCTTTGACTTGGGGAAAGAAAGGACTAGCACCTTATTACAGCAAGTGATCAAGATAGTATAGGTCTGGGGCAGCTGGGTGGTGCAGTGGATAAAGCACTGGCCCTGGATTCAGGAGGACCTGAGTTCAAATCCGGCCTCAGACACTTGACACTTACTAGCTGTGTGACCCTGGGCAAGTCACTTAACACTCACGGTGCGCAAAAAATAAATAAATAAAGATAAGATAGTACAGGTCTGATGGGAAGTAGAGTTCATTCAGAATATGATTGCCTTCTGGAAGCACCTTATAGGCTATTTGAATACTTATGTGTTTTCTATATCTGCTATGAGTCTTTTTGTGTGATTTGTGTGTTTTCTGTATCTGTTTATGGTCTCATGTGGGTCCTTACTGTGGAATGAAATAAAGGCATTTCTTTACTTTATTCCCATATTGTTACCTTAAATGCTTACACAGGAACTTAGGGCCTACATTAGGGAAAACTAGACATGAGTTTTCTTTGGAGATTGGGGCGGGGGGGGGGTGTGACTTCATAATGAGACAAAAAGAAATTGATCCTTTTGAGGTAGCCCCTAGATTGGAAACTGTGTGTGAACCCAATGTCTCAGGGGCCCCTGGAATGCGGGTTATAAACAGATAAGGAGAAAAAAAATAAAGAAAAAAAAAACAAATAAAGAATTCCCCTTTGGAGAGAGCTGAGATCAGAGTTTCCATTCATCCTGGTGAATCCCTAGCTCTTTCACAGGGTCTTATATCTGGCCTCTTCCAAATTCACAGTAACATTTGTGGTTTTTATTCTAACAGGCAAACACCCCTAACTGCCAGACAGGTATGCCCCTTTGCACTGGACCTTTGAACTGTCCAAATGACTCACTGTAATAGTAGGAAGTGTGATTTTGGGGGATGGAAGAACTCACTTTTTTTTTTTCAGAGAAATCTAGGAAAGATTGTGCAATTTATTGTTTTGGGTTTTTTAGGTTTTTTGGGGGGGCGCAGCCATGAGGGTTAAATGACTTTCCCAGAGTCATACAGCTAGTAAGTGTCAAGTGTCTGAAGTCAAATTTGAACTCAGGTCCTCCTGACTCCAGGGCTGGTGATTTATCCACTGCCACCTAGCTGTCCTTTATTCGTTTATTTATTTGTTTGTTTGTTTATTTTTAAAGAAGTCAGGCCTTTGAACTCTTAACCTTAGGATTACTCACAAAGAAAGCCCCAATGCCTGTGTTACTTTGATAAATTTTTCTTCTCAGACCAGAAAGTCTGGATTCTGAGATCACAATTCCTAAGAAATAAAAATCCTCCCTCCTCTGCACAGGAGGTTGAAGTTCAGGAATATTGTACACGTTTCCTTCTGGCATCATGCAGGCAAACATATCTCTGTTTCTGTAAGAACTCTGTATCGTCCTGGCCTCTGACATCTCTTGTGTCTGGGAAACTCTGCTATCAAGTCTCCCATCTTGAACCTGTGCTCAGAAAGTTGTGAGCCAGCACATTTAACACCCATGTTCTTCTGCCCCAAGGCAACCAATTGCGGTCCCTGAGGGGGAAGAGACTGCATGTACAAGCTTCCCACATACATCTTTTAAAGTAGTTGAAAACAAAGAACCCAGAACAAAGGCTTCCTCTGTAGCCTGCTGCTCTGTCCTAGGAACCAGGAAAAGAAAAACAAAGTCTTCTATAAACCTGCACAGAGCCCTATGAAACAGTTACAATAATTAGTTCATTTTAAGCCTAGGAGCGATATAACCGCCCCCCCCCCTCCCCAGGTCCATAAGATTCCCTTCTCTGTTTCAGTTTTATATTAAACAAAAAATCAGAAGTACCATCACAACTGCTCTGAGGCCCCAATGAAGACAATTCATAACATTTAGGCAGTGGTTTGGCTCTCTGCCTTAGTTTATATTTATTTATTTATCTCTTGCTAACTCTTTGCCTCTTTGCCGTCGAGGCAAGATTCAGAAACATTTGGGTAAAGAAGCATGAGGGTATATTACAGTGTCTATTAATAGGCCCTGAAAGGAAAAATCAGAGAAATTTTAAAGCTTTTCTTGGAACTTCCCTCAGTCCTTGAGGAGCGGGGTATAACTGATGGAATCAGCCCAAGTCTTTTTCAAGATAAGACACCCACAGGGCCAATAGCCCTTCTCAGTCAGTCTCTCTCTTTTCCAACCCAGCTCAATCCTACTTTCTTTCTTGGAGTCAGTTGTCCCTGTGCTGCTAACCCCTTTCAGCCCACCTATTGATGTGTCCACTCCTTTATCTCTGCTGCCAGACTTTCAAAAACTACTTTTTTTTTTTTTTTAGTGAGGCAATTGGGGTTAAGAGACTTGCCCAGGGTCACAGAGCTAGTAAGTGTTAAGTGTCTGAGGCCGGATTTGAACTCAGGTACTCCTGACTCCAGGGCCGGTGTTCTATCCACTGCACCACCTAGCTGCCCCCAAAACTACTTTTTCTGTTCTGAACTGGCTTTTCCTTTCACACAAGATTCTCAAGGAATGACTAAGTTCCTTCCCCAATCAGAACAGATGTCCTATACTGATGATTCTGATTGATTCAAGGAGTCTAGGCCTTCTTCACATCTGGAGAATAATTCTGTGTTCTCACCTGATACATCTATCAAGGCTTAGCTCCTTGACACTCACTTTATATTGGGTAGATTGATTTGATTTATTTATTCAATTAACAGTTAGGTGACATAGTGAATAGAGCACTGGCCCTGAAGTTGGGAGGCCCTGAGTTCAAATCTCACCTCAGACACTTACTAGCTGTGGGACCCTGGACAAGTCACTTAACCCCAATTGCCTTAAACACCTGGGGTCATCTCCAGTCATCCTGATATATATATATAGCCACTGGATCCAGATGGCCCTAGAGGAGAGACCTTGTACAATCCTCCCTCCCTTAAATCAATTCAGTGCAAGTCATGACATCAGGATGATGATCCTCTTTGAGAATAAAGGACAAACAACAACATTTATTCCATTGAACTTCACCCTTATAAGAAAGGTCCATTTTCCTGAATTCAAACTACAATCTCTACTTGGCTGAACTAGTACTGATAGTTCTACTTGACTGAATTAAAAAATTGGCTACCACTATAGCTAAAACCAATAGTCGCTTTGTTCACCCTGTATTTCCATATAAAATCTTCCCTAAATTGCCTCTCATGATACACTGGGGAATAATGGGCCCCAAACCTGCACCTCACCATGCTCCTCTCATAACTTGTCCTGTTTTGTTTTGTTTTGCCAGGTATGATCTGATTGCTGAAGCAGAAATGACAAGAACCTTGTGGTTAAATGATTACTCCATCACTATGCCCACAGGGCCATCAAACTGTGCATACATATCCTTTGATCCAATAATACAACTACTAGGTCTATAACCCAAAGAGATCTTAAAAAAGGGGAAAGGATCTATGTGCACAAAAATATTTATAGCAGCTCTTTTTGTGGTGGCAAAGAAATGGAAATTGAAGGGGGGATGGCTGAACAAGTTGTGGTATTATGGAATATTATTGTACTATAAGAAATGATGAGCAGGTGGATTTTAGAAAATCCTGAAAAGACTGATGCTGAATGAAGTGAGCAGAACCAGGAGAACATTGTACACAGTAATAGCAACATTGTGAGATGATCATCTATGATTGATTTAGCTCTTCTCAGCAATACAGTGATCCAAGACTATTGCAAAGGACTTATGACAAATGCTCTGCACATCCAGAGAAAGAACTGATGGAGTCTGAATGTGAATGGAAGGATACTATTTTTCACTTTGTTTTGTTTTGTTTTGTTTTTTATGGTTACCCACCCCTACCCCGGCCTCTTGTTCTGCTTCTTTTCTCACGTGACTAAAGTGGAAATATGTTTTACATGATTACACATGTATAGCCTATATCAGATTGCTTGCCATCTTGGGGAGAGGGTGGGGAGACAGAGAGGGAGAAAAATTTGGTACTCAAAATCTTTCCAAAAAATACATGTTGAAAATTGCCTTTCCGTGTAATTGGAAAAAATAAAATGCTATTTAAAAAAATGATTACTCCATCTTAGAAGCTGTGGAAGAAAAGAAAGGAAGAAAGGAAGGAGAGAGTCCCCTAGACTGGGAGAGCAAATTCCAAAGGGTTCAAAGAAAGAACAGATAAGATGCTACAGTGGAACAGCTAGGTGGGGAAGTAGATAAGGCACTGGGCCTGGAGTCAGGAAGACCTGGGCTCAAATCCAGCCTCAGCCATTTAGCTGTGTGACCCTGGGCAAGGGACTTTGTGATTCCTGAATGGCTAAAAGACCTCTGAGTCCTCAGCATTGAATAAATATGGAAATGTGGAAAGACATTAGAGAAGGAGAGAGTAAGATGGGGTGAGGGAGAAAGTATACACATGCACTTTTGAATTGGGAGTGAATTGAAGTGGGAGCCTCCAAGAGCCACAGGTATTTTTTCTGTAAGAAATAAACCTTAATTCAGAGAAGCACGAAGAAGTTCCTTGTTACCCAATCCCTGCACACTGAGATTGCTCAGAGCCAGCTTCTCCAGGAGATAATTTTCTCCTTTGTTGAGCTGAGAGTTTATCACACTCTCAAGTCAAAGACTTTATTTACTCTTGCCTATCCACTCTAATCTGTATCACTTCCTTGATTTTTGTTTACTGTTGGCTTGGATGGATATGTTTGGTAACTATTTGAAGTTGTCTTTTGAACAGTGAGCTTTTGGTGGATGGAAGGTTAAGCTGACCAAAAGTAAACTGTTACCTTCCTCCTTAGAACAATCAAAGAGAGTAGCTTTTATTCCAAATCCTTAACAGAGTCAAGCAAATAAACATTTATTTATTGCCAGGCACTTTGAAGGAACTCTTTAGATGGGAGCAGAATGAGATGTCAGTACAATGAAGAGAAGGCCCTAATATCACCCAAAAGGAAATTCACAGAGGTCTCTAAGGAGGCAAACTGGAAATCAAGGGCATAATGAGGAACTTTTGTACCTTCCAGAGTCTTTATCTGTCACTCTCCTAATATCTGGAGTCAGTTCCTAAGAGAGTTGGCATCATGAATGTCCTCTCTGGAAGAAAGAAAAAAGAATGTCTCTCTCCACCAAAGCTCCTACCCCAGCTCACCCCTTAAACCAGAAAGTAACCTTTCTTCAGCATTCCCTCCCACGATTTGGAGTCACACCTAAACAGCATCATGTAAAAATGCCCCAGGGCTTGGTTTGGAGCTCAGGTCATGAATCTATGGGTTTCAACAACCTGTGCAAATTCAGTTATGAATCATTCAACAATGTGATAGGAGAGTCCAAAAGAACCCCATCTTAGACACAGAGCATTAAGAGATAGTGTCTAAGGGGCAGCTAGGTGGCGAAGTGGATAGAGCACTGGCCCTGGAGTCAGGAGTACCTGAGTTCAAATCCGGCCTCAGACACTTAACACTTACTAGCTGTGTGACCTTGGGCAAGTCACTTAACCCCAATTGCCTCACTAAAAAAAAAAAGAGAGAGAGAGAGACAGTGTCTAGATCTAGGTAGGTGCTGGTCCTTAAACAATCTGCCTTGGTCAGATCATATCAAGATTGTGTTTGATTCCAGGTAGCACACTTTTTTTGGGGGGGTGAGGCAATTGGGGTTAAGAGCAATGACAAAAAATCTCAAAATAGAAAAACATCAGCACCAAAAACAAAAGAAATAGTATGGTTCATTCAGCATCTATATTCCATAGTTCCTTTTTTTTTTTTCCTGGATTTGGAGATCCTCTTCCATCACAAGTTCCCTGGAACTCTTCTGTACCATTGCACTGGTGAGAAGACACAGTAGATCAACACTCAATGTTGATGATACTGTGTAGAGTGTTCTTGTGGTTCTGCTCATCTCACTCATCATCAACTCACATAAGACCCTCCAGGTTTCTCTGAACTTCTCCTGCTCATATTTTCTTACAGCACAATAGTATTCCATTGTATTCATATACCACAACTTGTCCAGCCATTCCCCAATTGATGGGCACCCCCTCAACTTCCAATTCCTTGCCACCACGTAAAGAGCAGCTATAAATATTTTTCTACATGTGGGTCCCTTTCCCCTTTCCATGATTTCTTTGGGAAAAAGACCCAAAAGTGGTATTGCTGGGTCAAAGGGTATGCACAGCTTTATCGCCCTTTGGGCATAATTCCAAATTGCCCTCCAGAATGGTTGGATCAGTTCACAGCTCCACCAACAATGCATTAGTGTTCCAATTTTTCCACAGCTTCTCCAACATTTATAATTTTCCTTTTTTGTAGTTTTAGCCAATCTGATAGGTGTCAGGTGGTCAGGTAGCACATTTTAAGACGATCATTGCCAGGTTTCAGAGTATCTAAATAAGATGACCTGAATGATAAAGTACCCAGAGATCTTGCCAAGTGAAGATAGATCAAGGTACTGGGAATGATTATCTTGGAGATAGGAAGATTTAGCTGGGACTTAATAGCTGTGCCTAAGTACTTAAAGAGCTGTCCCATGGAAGAGGGCCAAGAGTTATTCAAATTTTGATTACAGAGGAGGGAACTAAGAGCAGTAAGTTAAAGTTACAAAGATGCAAATTTAAGTTTGATGTAAGCCAATGGAAGGGAGTGGCCCCTTTCTGACTTACACAACTTTATTAAATGGAAGGGTTAGAAACAAGGACAGTGGACCATCAATTGGGAAAAGGCTAAAAAAAGTCACTGTGATAATATGGTGGAGTATTACTATGCTGTAAGAATCAAATCTTAATTCAGAAAAGCATGGGAAAGTTTATATGAATAGATGCTAAGTGGAGTAAGCAAAACCAGGAAAATAATGGAAACAATAATAATAGTGTAAACAGAAAGAAAACTCTATATAATTAAGATGACAAAGGTTGAACCCCGGGAAGAGAAATATGGGTTGATTTTTCTGTGCTGCTTTTTTTCCCCTCTATTTTTAAAAATAAGTTTCTATTTATGTCTTTTGCTTTGTATATCAGCATAGTTTTCCCCTGCATCCTTCTTTCTCCCCTTCTCAGAAAGCCATCCCATATAATAAATAATCTTTTCTCTCTCTCTCTCTCTTTTTGTTTGTTTGTTGAGACAATTGGGGTTAAGTGACTTGTGTACATCACACAGCTAATAAGTGTCTAAATTCAGATTGGAACTCAGGTCCTCCTGATTCCAGGGCCTTTGCTCTATCCACTGTGTCACCTAGCTGTCCCCTTCTCTTTATTTTTTAATCTTTGCTACAAGGATGGTTCTATGAATGTTGGAAAGCAGGAAATAATCAGAAATATGTGATACAAAAATATAAACTAGCAATACAAATAAGTTTTTTTAATTTAAAAAGGTGGCACATTTTCCTTTATTAGAGGTCTTCAAGCCAAAGGTGAGTGACTTCTTGTGGGGTATGTTATAGGGAGTGATTAATCCTTTTCCTCTTGCATTTGACGTCCTCTGAGGTCCCTTCCAACTTTGAGGTTCCATAATTCGGCTACCCTTCTCACATTTCAGCCCTATTCCTGGGGAAGTGCCATGTAGACATGGTTCCAAGAAACCAGTAACAGGCTTGGGCCTGTGCTAGGTTTGGGGGGTGGGGGTGGGAATGGAGATGGAGTGGGTGGACAGAAGGAATCTGATTGTGGGATTATAACAGAAGCTACCAAATCACATGGTATAAGCCTATCCTGGACTCCTAGAGGCAAGCAGCTCAGGACAAATACCATCCAAGGGCCCCTCTAGGGGAAGCTAGTAGTATGAGACACAGCTTTTCCCCTGGCTTGAAGTTCATGCATGTGAGGAGTGAGGGACACGTAGGGTTAAGGGGCCACAAACCTCCTCTAAGAAAACCCCTGTTTTCAGGGTGGACACCTGGCCCCTGCCTTCAGCTAATGCTGCCCTTTTTCTACAAGGGGAGTTTCATCTTTATTGATTAGAGAAATGCAAATTAAAACAACTCTGAGGTACCACCTCAAAAAAGAAAAACAACAGCACCAAAAACAAAAGAATAGTAGGGTTCAATCTGCATCCATATTCCACAGTTCTTTTTTTTTTTTTCTTTTCAGGATTTGGAGAGCATTTTCCATCATGAGTCCTTTGGAACTATCTTGTACCATTGTATTGCTGAGAAGAATCAAGTCTATCACAGTTGATCGATATATAAGGGAGTATTTCTCCCTTAGAGGGAGACCAGATCAGTGAGGACCTGGGAAGAAGCAAAGTCTGTGTGCAATTATACTGATTTCCAACTCTCGCCAAAAGGGGCAGGTTAGGTTCCCAGAGGGAACAATACTGCTCAATACTGCTGTTTCTCTCAGGTTTCCAGGGATAACTTTGAGGGGTTGGGATTTTTATTGTTGTTCATCAGCCCCCATATAATGTGGCCCCCAATAAATAAACCATTTGACATCAGTTAGCTTTTACAAACAAGAATTTACTGAGAAGATATAAGAAAGGACAAAAATTATAAAACATTCCTTAAAACAAAGGTACACCATTCCCTTTGCATATACATAGTCCTTGGGGAATAGTGGGATCAATTTTTTTTAATTATAAAAGTATTTTATTATTTTCCAGTTACTCCAAGATAGTTTTCAACATTTGTTTTTATAAGATTTCTAGTTTCAAATTTTTCTCCCTCCCTCCCCCCTCCCCAAGACTGCAAGTAATCTGATATAGGTTATATATGTACAATCACATTAAACATTTCTGCAATTAGTCTTGCTGTGAAAGAAGAATCAGAACAAAAAGGAAAAACCTCAAAAAACCAAAACAACAGCACCAAAAACAAAAGAAATAGTATGGTTCAATCTGCATTCATATTCCACAGTTCTTTTTTTTTTCTTTTCTGGATTTGGAGAGCATTTTCCATCATGAGTCCTTTGGAACTATCTTGTACCATTGTATTGCTGAGAAGAATCACGTCTATCACAGTTGATCAACATATAATGTTGATGATACTGTGTACAGTGTTCTTGTGGTTCTGCTCATCTCACTCATCATCAGTTCATGCAAATCCTTCCAAGTTTCTCTGAAATCCTCCTGCTCATGGTTTCTTACAGCACAATAGTATACCATTACGTTCATATACCACAACTTGTTCAGCCATTCCCCAATTGATGGGCAACCCCTCAATTTCCAATTCCTTGCCACCACAAAAAGAACAGCTATAAATATTTTTGTACATGTAGATCCTTTTCCATTTTTTATGATCTCTTTGGGAAAAAAGACCTAATAGTGGTATTGTTGGGTCAAAGGGTATGCACAGCTTTATAGTCCTTTGGGCATAATTCCAGATTGCTCTCCAGAATGGTTGGATCAGTTCACAGCTCCACCAACAATGCATTATTGTTCCAATTTTTCCACAGCTTCTCCAACATTTATTATTTTCCTTTTTTCTCATATTAGCCAATCTAATTGGTGTCAGGTGGTACCTTAGAGTTGTTTTAATTTGCATTTCTCTAATCAATAATGATTTAGAGCACTTTTTCATATGGCAATAGATAGCTTTGATTTCTTCATTTGAAAACTGCCTGTTCATAACCTTCGACCATTTCTCAATTGGGGAATGACTTGGATTCTTATCAATTTGATTTAGTTCCCAATATATTTTAGAAATAAGGCCTTTATCAGAAGTACAGGCTATAAAAATTGTTACCCAGCCTTCTGCCTCTCTTCTAATTTTGTATGCATTGCTTCTATTTGTACAAAAACTTTTAAATTTAATGTAATCAAAATCATCCATTTTGCATTTCATATTATTCCCTGTTTGGTCATAAACTGTTCTCCTTTCCAAAGATCTGAGAGGTAAACTATTCCTTCCTCTCCTAATTTACCTATGGTATCACCTTTTATGTCTAAATTATGCATCCATTTTGACCTTATTTTAGTATAAGGTGTAAGATGTTGGTCTATGCCTAGTTTCTGTCATACTATCTTCCAGTTTCCCAGCAGTTTTTGTCAAATACTGAGTTCCTATCCCAGAAGCTGGAGTCTTTGGGTTTATCAAACAGTACATTACTTAAGTCATTTACTACTGTCTCCTGTGCCTAACCTATTCCATTGATCCTCCACTCTATTTCTTTGCCAGTACCAAATAGTTTTGATGACTGCCGCTTTATAGTAAAGATCAAATTAAAAATACTAACATAGTGAAGCAACAATGTAGAGAACATATAGGGCTAAGGTGAACCTTACAATTCCTGAGTTCTTTTCTCTGAGGAGTCCCCACCAAGTAGTGAGAGCAAAGAATTTCCAGATGATAAGTCCCTTCCTTGCTCAGCTGGCTGAAGGGTCAGTCCACTGTTGGATTAGGTCAAGCAGGTCACTGGGCTGACATGCTGATCCTCACTGCTTGGTGCTACCAGCTCCTCTCCTCCAGAGAGGCTGGACCTCTGATGGCCCTAGTGAATTTTCTTGCTCTCACTAGTCACCTAGGCACTCTCCTTTATAAAGACTCATGTAGGGACAGCTAGGTGGCACAGTGGATAAAGCACAGGCCCTGGATTCAGGAGGACCTGAGTTCAAATCCAACCTCAGACACTTGACACTTATTAGCAGTATGACCCTGGGCAAGTCACTTAACCCTCATTGCCCTGCCCCCCCCCAAAATAGACTCATGTAGGCACAGCTGGATGGTAGAGTGGATAGAGTACCAGCTTTTGAAATCATGAGGACCTGATTTCAAATCCAGCATCAGCTTATTAGCTGTGTGACCCTGTGCAAGTCACTTACCCCTTCCACATGGCCTCTTTTAAAAAAATTTTTTTAAAAGACTCATGTATCTTAGATCAGAAAACATTAAATACAAAAGAAAGAGGGGCAGCTAGGTAGTGCAGTGGATAGAGCACTGGCCCTGGATTCAGGAGGACCTGAGTTCAAATCCAGTCTCAGACACTTGACACTTACTAGCTGTGTGACCCTGGGCAAGTCACTTAACCCCAATTGCCTCACACACACACACACACAAAAAGAGGGGCACTATGGGAGCCAGGGAAGCCACTGTCCCTCTCTTGACCTTGCTTCACTCCTAGTGAGGAAAACCCAAAAGGGCCAAGAAAAGGCTGTATCGATCCTTTTTTATGTGAACAGAGTTCCGGTTTTATGACTGCTGAGTCATTGGTTCTTCTAACTTCTAAGCAAATCAAAAGACTCTACATCCCCACAGAGCATCAGTCACCTTAGTCACTCATGCCCTGAAGTAGGCTTACCAAACCTTTATGTATTAAATTGGAACCAGGCAGGAAATATTGCACATACTCCATATAGGAGGTTAGCAGGAAGGACAAATTTGAACATATTGGCCATTCTCCCATTACAGTACTTCCTCTTTAGATAATTATACAATTACACACTACCTTTCTTGTAGGCTTAAGAAAGACAGGTGGGTTACTTGGACTACTATATATTTACTATATGTCACATATATTCTATATCTGTGTAAACTAGCTCTTGGATTTGGTGATAATAACAACTAGCATTTACAGATCACTTACTATGTGCCAAGCACTTTAAAAATATTATCTCATTTGATCTTCACAACAACCCCAGGAGGTAGATGCTCTTATTATCCCCATTTTACAGAAGAGGAAACTGAGGCAGGGAGAGGTTTAACTGACTTGCCAAAGGTCCCAAGACTAGTAAATGTTGGAAACAGGATTTGAACTCTGATCTTCCTGAGTCCAAGCCCAACACTTTATTCACTGCGCCAGCTACCTACTGTTTGGTATGGCTGGGTCTGCAATATATCTCACCTTGGTCAGAAGCTGGAGAATTTCCCTAGAAATTCTGATAGGAATACAGATTGGTGAGATACTGGCAGGTGGTGAGATTTGAGTACAGACACAGAAATGTCTAACATTTCCCTATTTCCTCTTCCTTTTTCAAACTCTGTCCCAAAGCCCATTGGTATGGGACTCTCCTTATTGGTGGAGATGAATGGCCTGCCCTGCTTCGAGGGATAAGGCAGAGTTGGTGACAGATGAGAGAGCTTTGGTTCTCAGCCAGCCCCTCTTTGGGACTCTTCAAGGCCAGTCCCCTTTGTGATTCAATAGTCTTCAAGTTGCTTTGGGTTCTTGTGGCCTCCAGCTTTGACAGAGAAGATGGAAGAGGCCAAGCCACTTCAAAGTGCTGAAAAAAAAAAGACTTTGGGAAGACATGGGAGGTGCTGGCTGTCTCCAGAATGACTCTGTTCCCAGCTTTCTGCTCTAGAGACTGCAGGTAGTTTCCCCTTGAGTGAGATCATGGACTTTCTCTTGGTTGAGTGGAGTTATCTCCCTCCCAGTGGGAGAACTCCATCACTCTGTATTGTCAGGTATATGTTTTCCTATGTGTACCTTTTCTGATTTCTGTTTGATACAGGTAAATGGGTTTCTTTGCTATTCTTTATGTGTATTCATTTGGAACAGGTATTTTGGTGGGAAAGAAGTCAAGACTTTATAGTAAAGCTTGGAGTCTGCCTTCCCCCCAGTGTGATCAGAAGTTAGATGGATGCCCATCATATCCCCCAGCCTAACATTATTTAAGGGAGCAGATAGATATATTTCTAGCCGAGTAGCCCCTCTCTCTGAGGAGAGCAGAGTGGCCTCCCAGCAGCAACCTCTTGCTTCCCATCCCAGCAGGAATTAAAGTCTTCCTGGGAGGGGGCAGCTAGGTGGCACAGTGGATAGAGCACCGGCCCTGGAGTCAGGAGGACCTGAGTTCAAATCTGACCTCAGACACTTGACACTTACTAGCTGTGTGACCCTGGGCAAGTCACTTAACCCCAATTGCCTCACTAAAAAATAAAATAAAAAGTCTTCCTAGGAGAAGAGTCAAGGGAGAAGAGGCTAGAGATGTTGTTTCTCTTCCAGCCACAGAACAATAGCCCTTGTGACGCAGGGCCCTTCTCTACACTTGAGGCCCACTCTTCTTTTTTTTTTTAAATTAATAAAGTATTTTATTTTTTTTCCGTTACATGTAAAGATAGTTCTCAACTTTTGTTTATACAAGCTTTATAATTTCAGATTTTTCTCCCTCCCTCCCCTCCCTCCCCCCCTCCCCTAGACAGCCGGTAATCTGATATAGGTTATATATATATATATATATATATATACACATAATAACATTAAACATATTTCTGCATTAGTCATGTTATAAGAGAAAAAATCAGAGCAATGATGAAAAACCTCAAAATAGAAAAAAAACAACAGCATCAAAAACAAAAGAAATAGTATGGTTCAATCAGCATCTATACTCCATAGTTCTTTTTTTTTTTTCTTGGATTTGGAGATCCTCTTCTATCATGAGTTCCCTGGAACTCTTCTGTGCCATTGCATTGGTGAGAAGAATATAGTCCATCACAGTAGATCAACACTCAATGTTGATGATACTGTGTACAATGTTCTTCTAGTTCTGCTCATCTCACTCATCATTAGCTCACATAAGACCCTCCAGGTTTCTCTGAACTCCTCCTGCTCATCATTTCTTACAGCACAATAGTATTCCATTGTATTCATATACCACAACTTGTCCAGCCATTCCCCAGTTGATGGGCACCCCCTCAACTTCCAATTCCTTGCCACCACGTAAAGAGCAGCTATAAATATTTTTCTACATGTGGGTCCCTTTCCCCTTTCCATGATTTCTTTGGGAAAAAGACCCAAAAGTGGTATTGCTGGGTCAAAGGGTATGCACAGCTTTATCGCCCTTTGGGCATAATTCCAAATTGCCCTCCAGAATGGTTGGATCAGTTCACAGCTCCACAAATAATGCATTAGTGTTCCAATTTTCCCACAGCTTCTCCAACATTTATTATTTTCCTTTTTTGTCATTTTAGCCAATCTGATAGGTGTCAGGTGGTACCTCAGAGTTGTTTTTATTTGCATCTCTCTAATCATTAGAGATTTAGAGCATTTTTTCATATGGAGGCCCACTCTTCTTATACTTGGCCTTTGAGAGTGAATTTCTGCTGACTGTGCAGGGGTCAGTGAGCAGGTTGCTACATCAGACAGACTGAGGCTCCTTGCTGAGCAGCCATTGACTTTGGGAATTGGATTCCTGGGTTCTTGTGCTACATAGAATTTGTCTGCTATTTTTTCCAGGTTCAGGAAACAGAGAAACACAGAGTGCGACTGCAGCTCCTTGTTTTCCATGGGGGTGGTCCGCAGCACACTTTAGATTAATACCTATATTATAGTCCCTTATGAGCCATACTATCTACTATGACCAACAGGCATCAAGATGGAGGATCCTAGACTGTGAGTGATGACAGTGGATATAGCTTGAACCTGCACTTGTGATAATGAGGACCTAAGCAGGAACCATTAGCAGAAGTGACTGGATGAGAACAGGAGCAGAAATTCAGGACTGAACTGAGTGGTAATTCACCCCGCTATTGTGAAAATGAGAGGAGTAGGGGGCAGCTAGGTGGCGCAGTGGATAAAGTACTGGCCCTGGATTCAGGAATACCTGAGTTCAAATCCGGCCTCAGACACTTGACACTTACTAGCTGTGTGACCCTGGGCAAGTCACTTAACCCCCATTGCCCTGCAAAAAAAAAAAGAAAAAAAAGAAAAAAAAAAAAGAAGAAAATGAGAGGAGTAAGGCCCTAAAGGGCGGGAACACCAACCTCTCTCCCTGCACTGCCCCAGCCTTCCTATTTATACTCCAATGTCCACAGCAGCAACTCACTCCCTTCTCCCCCTCCCTCTTTCCCCAACTCACCTTCCCCCTTTTATTCTGCTCTATGGGCACAGTGAGCTCTGCTGCTTTTTGGTCTTTTCCAAGCACTGAAGAGCTGGAAGGAAGTCTGATTGTGAGCAATACTTTGTAGAGGAAGCATTTTTGATATTTTGCAACCATATTTCATACAATTCCTCTTGCTTAAATTTAGAACTTGGTCAGCAACCACAAAAAACCTGGGTAACCTATGGAAGGGATGGCAGTCTGAGCATGTGTAGGCTGAGTGCCCTCTGGTGGCGAGTGGAGCTACTGAAGTTTTGTAGGAAGGCTATTTTATGAAGGCTTCAAAGGCGCTCAAGTAGAGCGTCTCCTTGTGGATAACTCACATATCGCACTTCATTACTATAATAAATGACACCCCTGCCTTCTTGTCAGCTAATATTGCTCCTAATATCTAATAATCTATCAGCCGTCAAATGATGATACATAGCAAGTGTCATCTAGGCCTTTATCTTTGTCCTGTAAAATTGATAGCACAGAGTTCAATTCAAAAGAAGCGCTAAATAAAATGTTTACTGAATGAATGATTGGACAAACACAAGGTGCAGGTAGTTCTGGAAGGTTTCTCGGAGTAGGGATCAGGGCTTGTCAATCATTCAATCAGTAAACATCAAGCACCTACTATGTGTCGGGTACTGTGCTATCAGAGTGTGTCAGAGGAATAGGGAAAAGGAAGAGGTTCCAGGGGGGAGCTCGGGCTGAACGGGAGAATGGGAAAAAGCAGTCAGGTCATGTCTTAAGGTTCCCAAGGTATGTCCAGTCATTAATTGTTTTCTAGGAGCAAGACTGGTTATGACATATCATCTGAGTTCAGTTGGTTTCTGGTATGGTTTTGCTTTCATTATTGCAGCCATATATATTGTTCTTGCTTTTTCTTCCATCGAATTAATTCATATGACCCTTCTAATGTGTGGTAAGCTATGGCTAGGCTTACACACACATCACAAGGGAGAAAGAAGGCACCTAGGAATGACCAGGATTTCACTGGGGAAACTCTCTAACCTACTAAACAAATACGATTACCAAGCACTGGAAGGTAGGGGAATGCTGTTGGACAGTGGTCCTACATAGGCAGCTAGAACATATTCTTTTTGTGTGTGTGTGTGAGGCAATTGGGTTAAGTGACTTGCCCAGGGTCACACAGCTAGTGTCAAGTGTCTGAGGCCGAATTTGAACTCAGGTCCTCCTGAATCCAAGGCTGGTACTCTATCCAGTGTGCCACCTAGCTGCCCCTAGAACATATTCTTTTGCTTCATGAATAATTTGAAGCTTTGGGCTGGTGACTTATGATGAATGTGCCCTTCTCTGCACCCTCTTATAAAACCACTCAAACTCATAAAAGAGGACCTGGTACATACCTTCTTAGACTTGACAGAGAGTAGACCACCATCCCTGCATGTTAATCTTTTGTCATTGAACCTATCCACTCTGTTTCACTTGGTCTTGGAAGACTGGCAAAGTTGGCTGATGGAAGACATTGAGCAGTACAATAGGCCAAAGAGATGGCGATTGGGATGAGGGGAGGCTAACCCCCAAGATTAGACTCCTCCTTGAGCCTAGAGCTTGGTGGTTCCTAGGCCAGAGGTTGTTACCCTCTGGACCCCAGAAGGAAAAAACCCAATCTCTGTGTGACTGTACATTACATTAGGCACATAGTCTGTATTGGGGAAAGGAAGGCATTCCTTTCTATATTTCCTGTCTATATCTTGTTTCTACATAATTGTTAACATGTAGCCTGTGAGCTCCTAGAGAGTATGGCCTTTGTTTGCATCCCTAATACCTAGCAGAAAGCCTGGAACACAGTAGGGGTGCAAAGGATGCTTCTCGGCTTGATATGGGGATGTCTTGGGGCTCAACTCGAAACAGAACTATAATCAACACCGTCAACATATATCCTTGCTCTGTATTCAGCACACGTGGCCTTATGCGCAAAGAAAACCTATTTTAAAACAACTCTCCTATTTTGCAATTGGGGTTAAGTGACTTGCCCAGGGTCACACAGCTAGTAAGTGTTAAGTGTCTGAGGTCGGATTTGAACTCAGGTACTCCTGAGTGCTTTATCCACTGCGCCACCTAGCTGCCCCTATTTTGCACCATCTTAACACCTAGGTTTGAGAACCGCCAAGCGTGCTAGATTTTTTCCTGTTCTCTTTTCCATTACATTCCTATACCACGAGGTGTACCGCCATCCTCCAGTCGATGTGCACTCTCTTTGATTCCAGCTTTTTGCTGTAGTTGGCCCATTTCACCCTGCTGGAGGGAGCTGCCCCTTGCTCTCACACCCACATTTCCGTGCCTCCAAATACAGGAAGCCTAGCTCCACCCTGCCACGGGAACCAACTTCAGGAAAATCAGCGGTGAAAAGACTACATTTCCCAGGCGGCCCTGCACCCAGCCTTCCCCCGCCCCCCCCCAGGGTTGGACGACAATTGGCGGAAGTGAAGAGTGATGGGCTTCGTAACCAGTGAGTTCCTTGGGCGGTGCCTGCAGAAGCCAATGAACAGAAAGGAGCGGGGTTTGCCGCAGCCGCCCGGCTTTCTGGACCCAAGAACTGAGGTGGCGGCGGCATGAGACGGGCCCGCGGAACCGGAGACCGCCGGGGAGGCCGGGACCGGGGCAGGACCGGGGCCAAGACTGGCGAGGGGAAACTGACATCGCAGCAAACCCGTGGCCTCAAGAATAAGCCGAACGCAGGTGAGTGAGGGACTCGGAGGGGGAAGCCGGTCCGGGAGAAGGCCGGTGAAAGGAGGAGCCGAATAGAAGAAAGCCAATGGAAAGACAAGTAATAGGGAATCTGACCAATAGCAATAGGCTTTGAGGAAGGAAACCCAATGGTGGTACAGAAGAACTGGGACCTGGTCGATAGGAGGCGGAGTCAGGGGAAGGGAGGCGGGGTTTGGGGAACCTGTCCAATGAGGGTGTGGTCTCTAATTAAATTCCATTTAATTTAAGTGCCTACTAAGTGTCCGGCACGTGCTATCCCCGGAGGGTGCAAAAATTTTAAAAAAGAAATCCCAAACCATCCCAGCGTTTTAGGAGTTTAAGATTAATTGATTGATTGATTGATGGGAAGGGACAGATTAGTAAATACATACAGTGTGCCGAGTAAATACAAATGAATTGGGGAGGGAGGGCAGTCTGAGGTGGCCTTGGATAGGACATTTGATCTGAACTCTGGAGGGAGGACTGGGAGCATTCCAAGCATGAGGGACAGTCCAAGGGAAGGCTCTCTGCTAGAATAATAATGGGGACCAGACCCTGAAGTCAGTAGTTCTTTTTTTATCATAAAAGTATTTTATTGTTTTCTAGTTACATGCAGAGATAGTTTTCAACATTTGTTTTTATAAGATTCCTAGTTTCACATTTTTCTACCTCCCTCCCCTCAGTCCCCCCCTCCCCAAGACAGCAAACAATCTGATATAGGTTATGTATGTGATGTGGGATGGAATTAGGGTCAAATTGATCATTGATGGTGAGTCATCCCAAAAGAATTACAAAACTCCGTGACTCAGTTTCCCAAGTTTTATTGCAATACTGTGAGTGACCACAGGGAGAGAAGCAGAAAAGTGGAAAGGTATCTCTCCAATAGGGAAAGACAGTTATATTTATAGTATGGATAAATTGATTATCAGTCACTTTATCTCCACTTTAGGGAGGTACAGGTGAGGGCTTATCCTAATTTGGAGTTCCTAGGGGCCTAAGCCAACCCCTCCCAGATGGGTACCTTTTTCTGTGGAGTTGTTTTTTGGGGGTTTACACATCATAAGGTAAATCTGGGGACAAATTTGGCCTTTTCTACACATGTCACTTTTTGATTCCCATGTCCAGTTTTCAAAATATCTTCATTTCTCAGTAGAATTTCTATACCCTGTCAGTGTATCATTGTTAGAGTTAAAGTCTTTTTGACCTGCCTCTTTATGTTCTTGTTATGAATGGTGATTAAAGTGGGTAAGAGAACCTAGGCCCTGACTTGTTTCCCAAATCTTAAGTGATCCATTAACTGGGCTCTGAATCCCTCTTAGAGCTCATATCTAAATTATAGCTTGAGTCTTAGGTTTTTCTGTTAACCCCTTTTTTGCCTCCTATATCATATAAACTGTCAAGATAATGGAATGTGATAGATGAGATTTGGCAGATACTCAGGAGCCCACCTGAGTAGATTACTGGCTGATTTGACTGAATTACTAGTTGACTAGATTCTAAGCACATCTGGCTGGTACTTGAGAGTACTTAAGAAAGCATGGTTCTCAGAAGATAAAAAAACTTTGAACTTCCGGCCCAGTCAACCAACCAGCTTGAAGAACCTCCCATTTCTGGGAAGGGACAGGAAGGAGGAAGGAGAGCCTGCGCAGAGAGCTCTGTCTCTTGGTTCCTAACTTCACCGTGGTGGAGGAGAGAGACTCTAGAGGACTTCACAGAGAAATTGAGGAAAGATAGGATTGCCAGGCTGTAGGAATTCTGTTCTCAATATTTCTCTTTCTGTCTTTCAATAAACCCTTAAAAACCTAAACTCGTTTTATCAGTGATTTTAGTCAGTTTCCCCCAAAACTGGGGGAACAGATTAGGACCCACATTTAGAAATTTAAATTACACAGTACAATCACATTAAACATATTTCTGCATTAGTCATGTTGTGAAAGAAGAATCAGAGCAAAAGGGGAAAACCTCAAAAAAGAAAAACCAAAAAAAAAGTAGAAATAGTATGGTTCAATCTGCATCTAGATTCCATAGTTCTTTTTTTTTTTCTGGATTTGGAGAGCATTTTCCATCATGAGTCCTTTGGAACTCTCTTGGACCACTGTATTGCTGAGAAGAGTCAAGTCTATCACAGTTGATCAACACACAATGTTGTTGATACTGTGTACAATGTTCTCCTGGTTCTGCTCATCTCACTCAGCATCAGTTCATGTAAGTCCTTCCAGGTTTCTCTGAAATCAGCCTGCTCATCGTTTCTTACAGCACAATAATATTCCATTACATTCATATACCACAACTTGTTCAGCCATTCCCCAGTTGGTGGGCAATCCCTCAATTTCCAATTCCTTGCCACCACAAAAAGAGCAGCTGTAAATATTTTTGTATATGTGGGCCCTTTTCCCTTTTTTCTGATCTCTCTGGGAAAAAGGAGGTCAGTATTTCTTAACTTTTAGTAGTTCTTAACTTTTTTAATGTTTATAACTGCATTTCAATATGATTGGTTTCCTTTATAATCCTATTTAAAAAAAATGTATACAATTAAAAATATTCTGAGGAGGAGTCCACAAATCATTCCAGACTGGAGATTGCAGTACCCTTTAGAGACCTGTAGAAAAAAGCAAAGGGATCCATGATAGAAAAAAGTTTAATAACCCCTTGTATAGATAGAGTGCAGTCTATGGGGAATTGGATGATTGAAGGTGGGGGGGCTTTGGAGGTTGGTCTCAGTGAAGATTGAACTTATAAGGAAGGAGACTAGGGAAGTGTCTGCTGCTGTGTGAGGGAGTTAGTTGGTCTGCTTGAGGAGGGCTTTAGAAAGGACCTGTCCAACAAGGGTGGCCTTTGCTCAAGGGCCCTCCCGTGGTCTGCCAGATTCTGGTTGAGTTTTGTTCCCTATTCTTGGAATGCTCACTTCCAAGAGAGCTCTTCTAAGGATCAGCTCAAGGGTCACCACCTATCTGAGGCCTTCCTAGTTTCTCCTTCTTTCCTAATTCATTTGCATTTACTTGGCACACAGTTTCTATTTGTTGATCTGCTCTAAGCTTAAAAAGTGTTAGGGGAAGGTTTGTTTAGTTAAACAGTTTTGCTTTCAGGGATATGGAGAGGTGGCATCTGTTGGTTGGTCTGAAAACTCCAAGCCCATGAATCTTAGAGGAGACTAGAGAAGGGAGAAACTGAGTTTCCCTCCCAGTTCTCTGATTTAGTCGGGGTAGGACCAATGAATGAAAAATTTCTGGAACAGGTTGTACTTGAATTGAAATGGACCAGCCTAGGAGGATGGTAAGACTACAGGGAAGTGGGTCTTAGGGGTCTGGTAACTGTTCTCAGGACTTCATGGGGTTTTGGCTCCTGTCCCTGCAGAATCCTGGAGAAGTCAGAAACTGCTGCAGATTCATGAAGCCCTGAGCCAGGACCCAGTTGATGTGGAGTTACTTCGAATGGCTGCCCAGAGCCGAGGGGGCCTACTTAGCGACCAGGTCCGGAGGAAGGTCTGGCCCCGGCTTCTGGGTCTCAGTCCCTATGACCTGCCACCCCATCCAGGTGTGAGGGCAAGGGTGTGAGAGGGAGACTGGGAGAGAAATGGGAGGGAGACAGAAGTAAGCACTAACTTATTCCCCAAATCCTCCACCACCTTCCAGTTCTACCTTGACATGTCTATAACATCTGCAGTGAACAATAGGAGCCTCTGGGCATAAAAAGATGGCCAGGAGTCCAGAGCCCTAAGACCATTCAGGAATCCCCTAGTCCAACCCATTCCCCAACTCATACCTGAGTAGGAGTCTTTGAACTTCAGTTTTCTTGTCTATAAAATCAGAAGGTTGAAGTAGATAGACTATAAAATGAGAGAATCAGAATTATAACATTACAATCATAATATTAATAATGTTGTAATGAAAAGGGACCCAGATTTAAAGACGGAGGATATGAGTTCAAATCCTAGAGTGGCTCACTTATTCTGCTTTACTCTGTGCGACCCTGGGAAAAGCCACATGACCTTTCTGGGCCTCACAACCCTCATCAGTAAAATGAGGGCATTATATCAGGTGACCTCTAGGGTTCCTTTTAGCTCTACATCTGCAACCTTATGTTCTCTAACAAGTAGTCATCCAGCTTCTCTTTGGAGAAAGTTCTCCAGTGACGGGGAATTCCTTATCTCCAAACACAAAACTTTGTACTTTAGGACAGCTCAGATTGTTGGCAAATTCTTTTCTGCTAGTGAGTCAGAATTTTCCTTCTGCATCTTCCAGCTCCTGTTCCTAGTCCTGATATAGGACATTCCAAAAGTAATAGTGTAGTTTGACATTTTGGGGACACTCTGCATAGAGTGGTAGAAAGATTCAGGAGAAACCTCGATCCAAATCTCACTTCTTCCGCTTCCTAGCTGTTTGACTTTTACCCTTTTAAGGCTTAGTTTCCTCATCTGTAAAATGGGGGCTTAAAAAAAAATCTCCTTAGCAAGAAAAAGTGTGTGATATAGAAGAGAAAGCCTTAGGAAGACCCAAGTTCAAGCCTAGCCTTGCCTCTGGCTCTCAGAGGCTCCAGAACTCTTAAGTTACATAAAAATTGCTGATCTGCATCGATGGAGGTAGTTTCCATACTGGTATTTCCTTACATAAAGGAAGAAAACAAGCATTAAACACCCACCATGTGCCAGACACCATGCTAACCGCTTTACAGATATCTCACTCACTTAATCTTCACAGCCACCCTGGGAGGTAGAGCTGTACTATTATTAGTCCCATTTTATAGGTAAGGAAAATGAGGCAGACAGAGGTGTTAAATTATTTTCCCAGGGGGTCACAAAGCCATTAAATTCTGAGGCTAAATTTGAACTCAGATCTTCCTGCGTCTAGGCTCACTGAGCCACCTGTAGCTACAGCAGTGAAATCACACACAGGTCCAAGCAAGAGAGTGTGTGTGTGTGTGTGTGTGTGTGTGTGTGTGTGTGTGTGTATACACCTGTAGTAATAGAGATGGATAGACTGGACAGAGAGACAGACAACACACAGAAAAGTAGTACTGCACAGGTTGTTGTTAGGATAAAATTAAATAATGTATATAAAGTGCTTTCCAAACCTTAAAGCCCTATGCAAATATCAGTTGTGACAATCATTACTGTACCTGGGATATTGTGGAGCTATCTCAGGGAAAAGGAATTAGACTTTTCTTTTTCTTTTTTTTTTTTTAAGTGAGGCAATTGGGGTTAAGTGATTTGCCGAGGGTCACACAGCTAGTAAGTGTTAAGTGTCTGAGGCCAAATTTGAATTCAGGTACTCCTGACTCCAGGGCCGGTGCTCTAGCCACTGCGCCACCTAGCTGGCCCTTGTGGTCCTTTTGTCATTGAATCAGTTGTCTCTGCTTCATTTGTCCTTGGATGACTGGCAGTGAGCAAAGTTGACTGATAAGGGACTTGGAAAAGTGATTCCAACCAAAGAGATGGTGATGGGTTTTTTTTTTTGTTGTTGTGGGTGATTAGCCCCTCGAAGATTGGGCTCATTTTTTCTGAGTCCAGAGCTTGGGGGCCAGAGGTTCCATTACCCTTTGGTGCTCAGCAGAAAAAGTCTTAACCCTTCTTGGCCAAGATAGTACTACAACTAAGGATCATGGGACTTGGAATCCAAAGACGTGGGATTTCAGATTTGAGCTACCCATGTGACCTTAGGCAAGACATCCCTTCTTGGTATCCTCATTGTTTTAATCTGTAAAATGAGGTTGTTAGATGCCTTGATTTCTGGCTCTAAATCCTATGATTTTTAAATACTTGAAGACATGATTAGGTCATCACCCCTTCTCCTTGACCTAGTCCTATAGAATGAGCTCAAGTCTGCTGACTAGCTGAGGGTATCTAGGAGGGCTGAGAGTGAGTGGGTGGGTGGGAATGAATTGAAATCTTGGGTCCTTAGAAGAAGAGGGAAGGCCTCTGACCTCTGACCATGAACCCCTGCTTCTCCGCCTTTCCCTTCCCATAGGTCGAAGCCCACTCCAGGACCACAGGGACTATCACCAGGTGCAAATGGACGTGGAGCGCTCCCTGGCCCACTTTCCCCGGGGTGAGGTGTCTGGCTTTGGGCTGGGGACAAGGAGGGCAGCCAGGGGGTGAGTGAGGAGAGATAGGGTGGTGTACTAGAAAGAACACTTGATTTGAAGTGCAGTAAGCCTGGGTTAAAGTCTTTTTAGAACCCATGTGACCTTCATCAAGTCACTTTGCCTCAGTTTCCTCATCTGTAAAATGAAAGGTTTGGATTAGATAGTCCCTAAGGTGCCTTCTATCTCTAAGAGCTCTGAGAGAGGGAACCTGGGGAAGGCAAGGAAGGGACAGTGACAGGCTATTCATCCCTTCTGCCTGCATAGGGATGCGCCCGGAGCAGCGGGCAGTGCTACAGGAGCAGCTGGTGGCTGTGATCCTGGCTGTGCTGAGCTCTCGGCCAGAGCTGCACTATTACCAGGGCTACCATGAGGTGGCGCTGGCTCTGCTGCTGGTGCTGGGGCCCCGAGCAGCAGCTGCCTTGCTGGGTCAACTCTCCATGCACCATCTCAGGTACCCAGGGAATGAAGTGGGAGCATCTCCCACATGCCACCTCAGCTATCTAGGGCCTGGGGGTGGGGGCTGAACAGGGCATGGAGGGGCACAGCAGTTCACTGATACCACCTCAGAGGAACTTGAAGGGGGGCATAGCCTAGGCAGCTGCTCTCTGATGCCCAGCACACCCATCAGGGACTTCATGGACCCCACAATGGATAACACCTGGCACATCCTGAACTACTTGCTGCCTCTGCTGGCCCGGGAGAGTCCTCAGTTACACAGCTTCATGGAGAGGTTGGTAGAGCATCCTTGAGCCCCGTGGGCAGGGGGAAAGGGACCAAGGACCAGAGCCCTGTGGACAGGTATATGGGCAGAGCCAAGCATGACCTGGGACCTCTAGGGGGGTGGTCAAGGGGCAACGGGTCAGTCCCAGGCACCTGCCTGAAGGCTATTTAGGGGAGAGAGGGTGGGTATTACCAGGAGGGTGGGACAGACTCAGTAGGGCAGGAAGGTGCTCAGCCTAAGGCCCCAGCCTGTTGGTGCTAGGGCCGAGGTGGGTACAGTATTTGCCCTAAGCTGGCTCCTGACCTGGTTTGGCCATGTGCTACCTGAGCCTACCCACGTGCTGCGCCTCATGGACTTCTTCCTAGCTTCTCACCCGCTTATGCCTGTCTACGTGGCCGCTGCGGTATGGACTGATTAGGGTTGGGGAAGGGGGAGGCTTGGGATCAAAGTTGTACCTAGTGTCCTAAGTGGGCCTAGGTGGTGGGGAGGAATATACTGGAGGCCAGCTTTGACCCTGGAGGTCCTGGTGGGTGAAGTGGGGTTCCGGGGCCTACTTCTGACCTGTGTTACCTGTTATCCCCAGGTGGTTCTGCACCGGGAGCCAGAGGTGCTAGCAGGGCCCTGTGACATGCCAACCTTGCACCAGCTGCTATCTCGCCTGCCACAGCCCTTGCCCACTGAGTCCCTCCTGGCCCAGGCCCTGAACCTCTTTACCCGACACCCCCATTCTGAGCTGGCCCAGCAGGCTGCTGTGAGGAAAAATAGCAGGTGACCTACTGTGGGCTGGGGGCTAGGGCTTGGGGGAGACACCCAGGATAATGGGAGATGGCTTTTGGTGAATGTTGAGACAATGGGGTGGGTGCCGGGTGCCGAGGGAAATAGAAATCCAAACTCAGGATGTATCATTGATGTCCCACACCAAACCCCACCCCCCACTTCTCCAGCTTGTCCATCGAGGGCTCCTTCACAGCTCTCCGAGCAGCCTCGGCGCACCAGCGGCCCGACTGGGTCCTGCAGAAGCAGCGGCAGCAGCCAGGGTGCCAGAAACCTTCAAGGAGTCAGAGTGGGCCCAGCACCTTGGTGAAAGCAGCTGTGTGGGGTCTCTCGGCCACGTTAGGGGCAGCAGCCCTGGCTGTCACACAGACTGCGCTGGGCTGGGGCCCCGAAGTTCTCTGGAAGATCTTCTAAATAGATTCATGCCCCATTTGGACCCCAGTTGGCCCCCAAACAGTAGACTGGCCGTCATCAGACTGAGCTCAGCTCAAGTAGCCGTTGCTGGACCGACCAATCATGATAGCACTGGCGACAGTAGCCAGCTGGGCAGTGGCATCCAAAGAGATGGTCAAAAAAGGAAGGTCAGACATCCTTCTCCTCCACCCCTCCCAGAGGGATAAAGGCATTGGAGAGGGCTCATCTGAAGACACTGTGCTGGGGGAGAGAACTAAGGGGACCTCTGTCTTTATCAGCCTATCCATTTGTCTCCCTCCTTCCCCAGGGCAAAAGTGAGGCCGTCATGGTTTAGTATTTGGACTAATAAATTCATGGCAACCTGGCTCCTGGGGAGAGCATCCTCTTCTCTATCACTGGGCCAGGTCAACCCAAACAGGTTTGGGGGAGTGGGGGGTTTATCAGTGACTTTCTGCCTTTGCCAGCTCCTAGAAACATGCTACACTATGCGCCACATGGTTAGTCTGGGGAGAACAGCTGGGCACGGGAATCATCGGGCCTGGCTTTTTCACCCCTCATTCAGACCTGGTGATCGAGATGAAATGAACAGAGACAATCTCACAGACAGGAAGATAGTCAGACACACAGACCCAGGGAAAAAAGACTAAAAGAGGCCTGACAAACTGAGGTGTAAGTAGAAAGGTTGATTCAGAGAGGGAGGGAGGTAGACTCAGAGAATAAGAGTCCTATGAAGTATGCTGTCAGATAGACGGAAAAGGGCTAGAGATAGGGACCCTATAGCTGAATAGTGGACGGTACTCCCTTCCTAGCCTGGAGCCCAGAAAAGGAAGCCAGAACAGAGGCTATCTTTTCTGGGGACCCTATTGCTGATCAGAGATAGTGGCAAATATATGGGGAGGGAAAGGGAGAAAGACAGAGACAGAGACCCAGACTCCAGAAGAAGAGGGAAAGACACAGAGTGCTTGTATGGTCTAGAAGATGAAGCCCTCTAGCTGCCCTCCTTCCCATAGGACCTTAGGGGACCCCAATGTCTGAACACTGCTGGATCACAGGAAATTAACTCTCAGGGACAGAAGCAGTTCTATCAAGAGTCGCGTTTATTCTCCTCTTGGAGGTGCGGTGCTCCGGGGAGCTGGTGCTATTGTGCTTAGGAAGGAGGTCTGTCCGTCCGTCCGTCTGTCCGGCCGGCCCCGAGCCCCCCGGGCCGCAGCCCCAAAAGCGGGGCATGAGGAGGAGTCAGGCGGAGGGGGAGAGGGGAACGGCCCACGTAAAAATCCCAGCCTGTTGGGGCAGGGCAGGGGGAGTATGTACAAGGAAGGGGGTAGGGAAGGGAGTCATGTGCTGCAGAGGGGATCAGGGGGAGGGCACAGCTGCCCTGTCCCCTCACAGCCCTAGCTCTCCCACTCACGCTGGGTGGCCCCGGGGCCTGTTGCAGTCAGTACAAAAACAGAGGTGCTACCTATACACGTTCCTTCTACCTGAATTCGCTAAGGTGGGATATTGTGCTGATTCAGAGATGGGGACTTGGGGAGGGAAGAGGAGGGGCCCATGGCTTTCCACGGTAGGACAGGGGGCAAGGCATTGGGGAAAGGGGCCCCCCGGCCTGGCCTAGCGGCTGTGAGACCTGCTCACTGCTTAGGTAAGTAGGTAGACCATGTGTGTGCAAGCACAGAGGAGGAACACAGGGGAGGTAGGGAGGGGCCCAGGGAGGTTTGATGTGTATGCGTGTGTTTATGTATGTGTGTACAACCATGTTTGTGTGACTTTGATAGTGTGTTCCTGGGCGTGTGTGTGTGTGTGTTCCTGTGTTCTATGTACAGCTGCATTGGTGTGCCTATGTGTGGCTTGTCCAGGTGTCATACAGGTTGGAAGACTATCTGGCTGTGCTCAAGTGTGTAAAGTGGATGCGTAGCCCCCTTGCTCTGTGTCATTGTAATGGAATGGGATTGGGAGCTCCCTGAGGGCAAGGACCATATTTGAGCTTCTTTTTGTGTCTCCCTTAGCAGCTAATGCAGGCTTAGGCTCTTAGTGGGTGTTCTATGAAGATGCTCAAATCTCAGAGCTGAGAGAGCAGCAAATGGAGTAGAGTGAACACTGGATCTTGAAGGAGGTGGTCTAGTGAATCCCACCTCCTGCACTCACTTGACCTGTGTGTTTCCTCACCTGTAGAATAAGTAGAATAGTTTCAGTACCTACTGCACAGGGTTGTTGTGAGGAACAAGTAAGACAATGTATGTATGTCAGGTACTTTGTAAACCATCAAATGTTCTAGCTCTGATTAGCCCAGCCTGAACTTGAGCTGAAATCCTCTCTATGTTGTCTCTGGCCAGACTCCACTTGAAGACTTTCAGTAATAGGGAATTCACTTCACAGGGCAGCCATTTCCCTTTAGGACAGTTCTGATCTCTAGAAATTTCTGGTTTTCCTCATATCAAAGGGAAATCTGCCTTTCTATATCAACACCTTTGCTTCTAATTCTGCCCTCTGGAGCCAAGCACCAGTTGAGTAAATGAATGAATGTGTAAGTGTAACCACTACCATATATCTGTGCCTATGTACATGGTAGTAATTGGAGAAGGTTGTGATGGCGGGGAGGGGAGAATCTTGTGGTTGTGTTCTGCTATACAAATGTGTCCCTGGGTGTATCATGGAATGATGAATGAACCTAAGGCAGAGGAGCGGAGGTCCCCGCACTCCCCCAAACCCTCCTTCTGGGTTCCTAGAGTTGGAAACCTCATCTCTCAAAGAAGTTGGGGTGGTGACTGGGTGATGGGTGTGTGAGAGGGGGATTAACTGTGTTAGTGTTCAATTCTGTCTCAGTCTCTCTGTTTTTCCATGTGTCTTCCTCTCCCATCTCTGTGTCTCTACAAACTTCTGTGTCAGTCTTCCCTGGGTCTCTATATAGCTCAGTGTCATGTCATTACAGAATTTCAGGGATGGAAAGGACACTTCAATAGCCATCTAATACAACCCATAACTGAAAAAAAAATCCTTGTCCTCTATCTGGATCTAGGATTAAAGGATCACAGAACATCAGAGCTAGAAGGGTCCTTTGACACCATCTAGTACAAGCTCCTCCTTTTACAGAGGAGAAAATGGAAGCCCAGTTGCTCAAGGTCATACCCAAGAATAACAAGGAGTACAGTCAGCCAGTTCTCCTGATTTGCTGTACTCATTCAATTACACACTACACTGCCCCTTGGGTAGCTCTGCATAGTGTAGGAAAGCTGTTGCCAAGTCACCCCCTTCTTTCATTTCTTCCCAAATCTTCCACATCTTTCTGAGTCGGCTTCTCTTTATTTCAGGAAGGAGTGATTCCTCCCTGCTCCTTGAACTTCTCCAACTCCCTTTTTCTGACCTTTACCATTTGCGTTTCCATATTATGACTAGAAAAGAGGGAGATATATTATGCCATCCTCTCTTAGACTATAAGTTCTGTGAGGGTACAGACTTGTCATTTTCCAACACAGCATACAATAGGGGCTTAGCTGTTCAGTGGTGTTCTTTTGTCTCATGCTCTCCTGATGCCTCTTGCAATTCTTACGTTTCCTTATTTCTCCATCCCCTTTTCTCTATTTCCATCCGTGTCTATTTCTGTCTCTCTTCATCCTTGTTTCTCTTTCCTTGAGACCCTGTCCATTTGTTTCCTTGTCTTTATGTATGCCTGTGTGTGCGTGTGCGTGTGTGTGTGTGTGTGTGTGTGCGTGTGTGTGTCCTCCGCCTCTCTCCCCAAAATGGGGTCTGTCCCTTGGTGGTCGCCTCCCCCGCCGCCGCCGGGCCAGCCGAGGGGGCCTAGGTTGGGGCCAGGGCAAGGGATTATTGGAAGGATGGGATGGGTAGAGAAAGTCTGCGCGTATGGCCCCCGCCCACCTCGCGCAGTGTCCCTGATATCGGCGCGGGGCGGGGCCTGGGGCGGGGCTTAGGGAAGGGGGAAGTGGGGGGGTACCTGATTCTCTGTAACACTAGAGGCGGCGGCAGCTTCGCATGCAGTGCGCATTATTGCTCTATAGTCGGTATCGGACTATCTAAGGGGAGGGAAGGGGGGGGAGGGAAAAAGGAAAGGAGAGGGAGGAGCTAGGGGCGGGGCAGCCCCGGGGAGGGGAGGGCGGGGCTGCATGCAGTGACGTCACAACGGCGGCGGCCAATGGGGTGGGGCCCTGGGGGGCGGGGTCGCCGCCGAGGCTTTGGCATAGACGGGCGAAAATTGGCAACTGAGTGGGAGGAGGGAGAGGCGGGGCGTGGATGGAGTCACTGGGTGGGAGGAATCTATGTAAGGAGGTGCGGAGGGAGCTCCGAGGAGGGACAGAACTGACAGGGGCGGAGCTCCGAGATGAGGGTAGGGACCTGGGAAGGACTGGAGCATGTGGGGAGGACTTCTACGAGGGGCGGAGCTCCGATGACGCGGGAGTGCATGTGGGGAGAAGAGCTGCCAGAGGGGCGGAGCTCCGAGGAGGCGGGGGGGCTGGGGGATGTGGTGTCTATCCTAGGAGGAGGGGGCGAGGAAGTTCTTGCGGGAACTTTCTCGCAGAAAAGCCCAGGGCGTGGGCCGGGACTGCCCGACCCGAGTGCAATCCATTCATCAATGAACATAAATAACAGAAATAAATAAACCCGACGCGCTTGAGACGCCCCCCCCTGAGCCCCCAGGACTTTACCCGCAAGGCGAATACTGAGAGGTGGTGGGGGAGGGGGGGGTTGTGGGCGAGGTGAGCGTCACTATTACAGTTTGCCCCGGCTCCCCCAGGAACATTTAATGCCTAGGGGGTTGGGGCTGGAAGGAGTGGAGGAACCTAGGGCTGGGGAAGGTCGGATAAGTCCATGCGATCCGATATGCGTCATTATTATTCGTTATGGGGAGTAGGGACTGGGGGCCCAGGTAGCTGGGCCGGAAGAGTTCGGATTTGGCGGGCAGAGGCAGGGCAGAGGTGGAAGAAGGGGAGGGCGGGGTCCGAACAGGCCCCTTCCAGGTCTGAGCTAGGGAGATGAGGGTAGGGGGCTTCCCAGTCCTCATCTCCCCCTCCCCCCAGTCCCTAGAGAACTGTGGGGAGATTGCCCACTTGCCTGTCCCTCTTCCTCCCTGGGGCTCCACAGAAGGGGAGGCTGGACCTGGGGTCCTGCATTCCTCTCTGAGCCTGCAGGCAGAGGGGGACGGTCCCTGGGTATTCAGCCTTAAGTAACCTGGGGGCTGGGAAACCCGAGGTCCTGTGACCCTACAAGGAGCCGCCACTCCCCTCCTCCAGCTTCGCAAGGCCCTGAGGGAGAACAGGGGCCCTGTGACCCTATTGCTGGGAAATAAGATGGTGGGATGGGGTGTCCCTAGCCCCCAGCCTGTGAGGGGTCCTTATTGGAGAGGGCAAGAGGCAGGGTGCCGCCGCCTCGGTAGCCTATTGCTTAAAGGAGGTGGATGGCACCCAACCCGTGTCCCTTTATCCCCTTCAGCCAGTAAAGGCCCAAGGTGGCTGGGGGAGGGGCTGTCTCCAAGACCCTATCACTAAGGTGGGGGTGACACTTCCCAGCCTAGGGGCCTTCAGACAGGAGAGGCTTTCCTGGGTGACCCTATTGCTGAAAGAAGTGGGAGACACCCATTCCCCAGCCTGGGGCTTCTCTTAAGAGACTGGCCAGGACCTTTCCAGGGGGATCCTATTGCTGAATAATGACAGGTACACACCTCTTACCCAGGTCCCATCCCTAGCTTGCCCCAAAGTGAGGACAGAGGGGGGGAAGAGGTCACCTATTGGGACCCTATTGCTGAGTAATGAGGGGCTCCCCTTCTCCAGCCCAGGTCTCGAAAGGGGGAGCTAGTTGAGATCAAGGCAAGCCGCCTTCCCTATGACCCTATAATTGGGAAGATGGGGGGGGGGAGACCCTTTTCCTAGCCCGGGTCCTAAAGGGGGGGGGAGACAGAGACTTTGCCTTCACCTTCCCAGGGGACCCTATTGCTGAGTAGTAGGGGCAAAACCCTTCTCATCCATTTTCCCCAAAGTGGGGGGGAAGGAGAGAGGTCGCCTTAGGGGTTTCCCCCCTCCCCAGTCAAAGGCCCCAAAGAGGGGAGACAGACATGAAGACAGAGAAGAGGTCGCCTTGGGGGGGAAGTGCGCCCTCCCCAGCCTGGGGTCCAGAAGCTGGGACAGGGGCAAGGCCACCTTTCCCTTCCTCAGGGACCCTATTGCTGAATAGTGGAGGGTGCTCCCTCCCTAGCCTGGAGCCCAGAAAAGGAAGCCAGAACAGAGGCCATCTTTTCCGGGGACCCTATTGCTGATCAGTTGGGAACACCTCTCCCTCCCCACCCCACCCCTCCCACGCCTTCCAGCCAGAAGCCTGGAAAGAATCAGAGGCTAAACCGCCTTCCTCTTCCCAGGGGAGGGGAGCCCTATTGCTGAGAGGACGGGTTGAGGATCCCGGCTCTCCCCTCCCAGGACCCTATTGCTGCCAGAGGGATGAAGGGAGGATGGAGCTCCGGGAACGCCCCCCTCAGGCCCGAAGCGGGCTGAGAGGAGGCGGGCCGTGCACTGAGGAAGATGCCGAGGGGGGCGCGGGGCCGGGCGTAGTCGGGGGGCTGATGGTCCCTCCCCCACTTCCTTCCGCAGCTCCCCCTCCGTTGCTGCCGCCCTTGAAGCAGGCGGACTCGTAGTGTTTGTTGAGATAGGACTTGAGGGCAAAGGCCTTGTGGCAGCGCTTGCACTGGAAGTGCTTAAAGGCCGAGTGCGTCTGCATGTGCGCGCGCAAGTTGGAGCGGTCAGCGAACGCTTTACCGCAGTGCGCGCAGCCAAAGGGCTTCTCACCAGTGTGCGAACGCATGTGGCCCTGCAATAGCCAGGGCCGTGAGAAGGCCTTGCCACACACACCACACTTGTGGCGCAGGTCGTGCGTGAGCAGGTGCATAGCCATGGCGGGCATGGACACGTACACCTTCCCGCACGTGGGACAGCGGCGCGCCAACTTGCTGTCCAGGCTGCGGTGCGTCTGCTTGTGCCGGCTCAGGTTAGACGACGTGGCGTACGTCTTGCCGCAGTCGCTGCACGCGTGCCGGCCAGCGCGCGCCTCGGACCCTGGCCCCGCCCCACCTGCCTGTTGACCCCGCCCCCCAGACCCCGCCCCGCTCCCGGCTCCTCCTCCTGCTCCAGCTCCTGCGCCGCTACTGCCGTCGGATCCGCCTTGGGCCGAGGCTGCGTTGGCGCCCTTGCGGCGAGATCTGCCGTCGGTAATGAAAAAGGAGTCTGCAGCGTACCCCTCGCTGACAGCCGCATCACCATTGATGTAGCCTCCTGCAGCCGTAGCCAGCTCTGGTCGCGGGGTGGGCGGTGGGGCCGAAGCAGCGGGCGGGCCCAGCTCTCCGCGGACGGCCGCTGCGTACATAGGCTCCTGGGACGGGCCCTTAAGCAGGGAAGCATCTGAGTCTGCGGCATCGTACACGGCTGGGGCGATGTAGTCACTGAGGTATCCTGCTGGGGGCAGGGAAAATCAGGAAGACACGAAAAGGAAGAGACAGGCACGGGAAGAAATAGAGGGAGAAATGAGAGACAGTGAGATGAAAAGACAAGTAGAAACAGGTGGAGGAGGGGAGAGGAGCACAGTCAGAGAAAGATGGAGAGGAGGAGACAGATGGGAGAGAAAGTAAAAGGACAAGGACACAGATACGAAGACAGAAATAGGGAGTCAGGGAAGCAGGCAGAAGAGGATTGTATGGATAGTGAACCAATGACAGAAAAGGGACCAAAAGAACACACAAGGATAGATACACATAGAGAGACCCAGGGAGTGGGGACAAGGGAGGGGGTGAGAGAACAAAGAGGGATCAGAAAGAAGCAGGAGTCACAGCGAGGTGGATGAAGATAGAATAGAAGGGACGAATGGGAGACCAGAAGAGACACAGAGACAAGGTGAGACAGAGAGGAGGGGAAGCAAGAGAGGAGGGAAAGAGATGAGAAGGGGACTGACCAAATCTAGGCCCCTCCCTTTCTCCCCATTCACTTCCCCTGGGGGGAGCAGCTGTGCAGTAATGATTCCCCCTTCAACCTATCCCCCCCATCCAATCCAAGGGAGCCTCAAGGTCGGGGGAGGGGGTGGGGAGGGTTGTGGTTGGGAAACTCCCATCTCTTCCTTCTCTGTCCTCTCTTCCTTTTCCTCTTCCTTCTTTTCTCCCTCTTCCTCTTCCTTCTCCCACCTCCCTTCCCTTCCCTCCTCCCCCTCCTTTTTCTCTTTCTCTCTCTCCCTCCCTCCCTCTCCGGGTTCTCCCCACTTCAGCAGTTTTGCCTGATTATGCAACACACTGCAGACGGCTGCTGCCTCCTCCTCCTCCAGGCATCAGCAGTGGCAGCTGCACAAAGCCCTAACTGTGGCCCCTGTGGTACCCCATTCCCGATGCCTACCCCTCCCATACTCCCTGTCCACTTGGCTTCTCCCACCCGCACACCCTAGGACCAGGGAGGAACTGAGGTGTTTGGGCCAAGTAAGGCTAGGGGGAGGTGGGGATAAGGAGGGTGGGTGGGAAAATGGAAGAGGAGTGGCATAGTCACACTGCCATACACACATGGCATCATGCAGGCCACATGCCGTGTCCCTCAAAGTCGCCCACAGAACACACAGAGATAACGTCAAGCATTGATATGGTTCCACAGCACAGCCGCACCCACAATCATTAAGCACATGGAGTCACCCACTCATCCTGGGTCATGGTTAATATGGATGGCATAGGGTCAGATGTGGATTATTAAAGACAGCTAAGAAGTCACATGTACTATCATATACTCATAGGGCCACACAGATAGTCACATATGTTCTTATAGGATCACCATATTCACAGAGTGACACATATTCACTCATAGTCACATACATATACAGGGTCAGATATGGTTGCACACAGATGGAGATACAATCAGTCAATCCTGTCTCACACATACTAGGTAACCTGTGGTGATGTATCATATACATTTTTTAATATATGGGACTCATACAGGGTAACACATACCCACAGCCACACACAGAGAGGGTCACAGAAATGGCCACATGTACAATTGAGGTCACACAGGGTCACAAACACATATTTGGGATTATACAGTCACAGAATCATACATAGCTAGGTTCACACACATGGTCACACACACGCAGGGCCATACACAGCCATACAAATAGTATCTTAGGCACAGCCTACTCTGTTCCTGGCCTAGATCTAACAGTTGTCCTTGAACTTGTGTGCCCTCAAACAAAGAGGCATCTCTCATTTACCATAGACCCCTGCCTCCTCCTAGTCCCCTATGTCCCTAACTTCCCTATCAGACTCCCGACCCTGCTCTCCACTCTTCTGCATCCCCACATGGCCAGATTCAGCTTCCACAGCGATCAAATTCTTCCAGGACACCTCAGAGACATCTCTGCTTAGGCTCATCCCTTCATTCCTCTATGACTCTCATACCTAAGCATCCACAGACCTTTTCCATTTAGCCTTGGTGCTGGCGTCAGCCCTACTTCATTCCCTTCTATCCCTGTCTCCTCATGTCCGGATGGGGAGGATGTCTGGGTTGCATGTGTGACCATGTGTCTTGTGTTTCTGTGCATGTCCCTGCATGTCAATGTGTTTGTCCCAGCTGTGTGTGTGTGTGTGTGTGTGTGTGTGTACCACCCCCATCCTCACCTACCAGGCCCTGGTTTCCAACTGCAGTTCCTGTTCCTCATCCCTGTGGCCTCAGTTTATTCCTGCCCCCAACCCTGGTCTGTTCTTGATCCCCATTCCAGTCCTTCTCTGCAACCAAGTTCCTTTTCCTCTCTTTCATCCTTCTGCAGTCTTTGGCTTGCCCCATTCTCCTCCTCCTCCTGCTGCTGCTGTGGTTACAATCTCTGGTTCCTATAGCCTTAGAACCCCCTGTACCTTGGACCCAGCTTTCCAACCTCATATCTCAGCTGAAGAATCTTTGATCTCCCCATAGCCCCTCATACTGTGGCCTCCTTCTAGCCTTTGGCCCTGAATAATATCCCCCACCCTTGACTCACCATGCTCTGCCCCTCTAGAGTCCCTACCTACTCCCTTATTCTAGCTAGCCATATCTCAATCCCCTAGAGACCCTGGCCCTATCTTTGGTCCCCATGCAATAGTCAAGGTTCCCCCCACCCCCACCATATCCCAGCATTATAAAGACCCATACCCTTGCTGTCTGGAGCTCCCAGAGCACCGGCCTCATATATTTCATCACTCTCGTTTCTGTTCCCTGGAGCCCTGACCCCCAATCTGATAACCCCAACTCCTACCCCCACCTCATATCAGTACCTATGCTGCTCACGCCCTAGTCCCGGGAGCCCTGTGTCTCAACTTCCCATATTCTAGAGCCCTAAGCTCCCCATGTAGTGGTCCCCTTAAACTCCAGGTTTCCACATTCCCCAGTCCTTTGGCCCCCTCACCTTTCTCTGGCAGCCGGGTTCCGAGGTCGCTCCGTGCCCGGCCATAAGGGCCCTCCAAGTCAGAAGAGGAGAACGCATCAAGTTTGACCTTTTTGACCAGGAAAGATCTGGGCATGGTTCCTGCGGGGCTGTGGGGCCTCTGCGGGGCCAGGGGAGGGAGGACGGCCCGGGCTAGGGCCTGGGCCGGGCGTGAGGGGGCTTCGGCCGCCGCGGAGCCCCCTCACCATCCGCGGGGCGGTGGCCGCGGGCCAGGCAGAGCTGGGGGGCTCGTCTTCTTACACGTCGTCCAGCGGCTCCCTTCGGCCTCAGCTCCTCGCCAGGCCGCCGTGGCGCGCGCCGCCGCCTCCTCCTCTCCTCCTCCTCTTTCTCTCCTCCTCCTACTACTTCTCTCCTTCTCTCCTCCTCCTTCTCTCCTTCTTTCCCCCTCCTTCCTTCCTCCCCTCTTTCTCCTCCTTCCGTCCCAGCCCTCGGACAGGAGTGTGTGTATGGAGGGGGGGTCAGCTTTGCCCCCAGGTCTCCTCTCAGGCCCGGCCCCGGCCCCCCCGGGGCCCCGCCGCCGCGGCGGGCGGGCGGAGCGACGGTCTCTCAGTGGCCCCCCATAGCCCCGTGGGGCTCCGCGCGGCCGGGGCCGGGGTTGGGGCCGGGGCGGGCGGGCGCACGCTGCGCCTTTCAGCACCACGGCCAGCACCCGGCTGCGAGTCTCTGGCTGGGGCTGGGGCTGGGGCTGGGCCCGGGGGCTGCGGGCAGCCTGGGCTTTATTGTTCTGCCGGCGGAGCGGGCGGGGGGCTGAGGGAGGGGGCGGGGGGCGGGGGCGGGGCTCAGTGCTCGGACAGCTCCCGCCGCCAGCGATCGCCTCGGTCTGCCTCAGCCTCGGTCTCTGCCTCTGGCCGGGGCCCGGCCGCTCACTTATAAAGCTGGGAAGGGGGGGGGAGTAGGGGGATACGGCGGAGGCGGGGCTGGGCTCCCCTCTTCCCCTCCCCCGGGGGCTTCCCCTTCAGCAAAGCTAGTTCTGGGCTTGAGAAAGAAGAGAAAGGAGGGGTGGTCCTGGTCTCCCCCGGAGGTTCCAGGGATAAGGAGACCCAGGCATTTGGGAGTCCCTCCTGGCCTCGGAGTCAGGGTCCTCGCCTCCCCTCCCCCTGGGCTGCGGGTCTCGGAGGCCCCGTGTCCGCGGGGGCGGGGGGGGGTGATGCTGAGGCAGCGGGACTGCATTGGGGCCAACGCGGCGCCCTCTGCCGCAGTCTCTACCCCCACCCCCACCCCCCGCCTCATTCTCGTCCGCTCTGGCCTCCGAGAAGCCTTGGACACCTCTCTCTCTCTGTCCCAGGTTGGGGAAATTTTCCAACCTCCCTTCTCCTTCCCCCAGCAAAGATTGGGACTTTTCTTCTTTATTCACTATTATTTTTTATTATCTATTGAAGTAATGGTATTTTCCTCGCCCGCCCGCTCTTAAGCCATGCTGAGCAGGAGGCCTGGGAACCAAGGGGACAACACCCTCTCCCCCGCCCCCCACCCGCCCCATTAACGTCTCTCAGTCCCGAACTTTACAGGCCGCCCCCTGACGTCAGGGAGGGCCCTGCCAATGGAGAGGGGCGGCCTGGACCCTAGGAGAGGGGAAGTGGGGGAGGGTCCTCGTGCACAAAGGCCGCGCTCGGGGGAGGGGTTTATGTACATATTTCCAAGAGGAGGGAGAGAACCCACTCGGACCCATGCCAGGGCCTAATTCCAACTCGATTCTTTCCCTAAATTCCCCAGGCCAGTTAGCCCCCAAATCATCCTGAATCTCCGTGAGTCCAATGGAGAGCCCTGGCCCTTCTGACGCGTCTGAGGGCGTGGGTAATATTCCAAGGTCACGAGCAGGTTTGAGTGGGAAGCCATAGGGTAGTATCCATACGACTGGCTCACATCACCGGCATCAGTGACTCTCGTGGTTGTGTGACCCTGATTTTATGTGACATTGTGTGTGTCACAAAGTCTTATACTATCCAACACAGAGTGTGTGACATTGACACTGACTTGTATGACAGGGATAGAGTGGGTATGAATGACACTGTGAAATAGGCATTTATATGTGACCTTGTGTGTGATACTGTATAACTGATACCTGCTGTAGGATGGGATGTTCATAGGAGTGTAAGTTCAGAGCTAAAAGTGACCTTGGAGGACGTTTAGCCCTACCCACTACTCACTCCTTTTTCAAAAAGAGGAAACCAAGGCCCAAAGATGGAAACTTCATCCAAGGTCACACAGGGTAGTAAGTCGAAACACTGGAAATCGAACCAGAGATACGCTGACTCCAAACACAGCTTTCATTCTACTGCATCAAGTACCCTCTGATTATCTGACACCTTCTGTAAGATATTGTCTATGACACTAACTTGTGTCACTAAATCTGATGTGGTATGACTGACATTGTGAGATACTGTGTGGTTGTCACCAGTTCTGTCATAGTGTGTGTAGCAACTCTGAACAAATCTTCAGAGGTGTGTTTTTAGGACCGGATTGGAGGAGGATCCCTAACTTGAGTGCGCATTCACTGGCAGTGGGCGCGCACACAGCTGTGGGCCAAGGGCCCTAGGCCAGCAGAGCCAAACCGAGGGGAAGTGCTGATCTCAGCTCAAACAGGCTCCGCCCTTATATTTGCATAATCGTTGGGGGCGGGGTCGAGACTCGCTGCTACTAGGTCTCATTTCCCAGGCTCTAGGGCCTGATGGCTAGGGGAGCAACCCAGGGCTAGATGGGAGGGACTGGAGCATATCTACTGTGTGAATATACATATTGCGTGACTGTCTACAATTTTGTGTGTCTTGTATGTATATGTATATGTGACTATGTTGTGCGTGCGTACAGAGATCACTTTGTGCCAGTGTTTCTGGGGAAGGGGAGGAGGCGGGGTCCCAATGTCTTTGTGGCAGCCGGCTGGGCCCTGGGTGGGGGCGGGAGCTGCGGGGGGACATTCATCTTGAGTGTCAGGCTGTCCCTAGGGGTGGAGCCGCCCCCTTATCTCTGCGCCGCAGCCGGGACAGGACCGAACGGGGAAGGGGGAGTGGTGGGGGAGGCTTAGGGCCTAGGAGCCCGATTCATCTGGGCCAGGCCTGGGGTTACTGTGGGTGGACGTAAGTGTGAGCATGTGAACGAGCTGAGGGTTGGGAGTGGGGGGGGGGAGGGTTGGGGGCCGCAGCCGGAGAGATGAGGCCAATTAGCATTTTGATTGCGGGCCGGGGGCAGCCTGGGGGAGGGGGGGGCGCATCTGGGCAGAGCCGCCTCATTACCGCCCACCAGCCCCCCGGGGCTGGGACCCAGGCGCCCCTACTCCTAGAGCCAGCCGCCTGACCCCCCCCACCATGGTCCTCTATTTTCCCATCCTTCTGTCCCCCGTACCTCTCATTTGCTGATACCTCTGCTCCTGTCCCTTCATTTTCCTGTCCCCTTGTCCTTATTCTTTTGTCCCCCAGCTCAATGTCCTCGATCCCATCTTTGTGTTCTAACTTGTCTTTCTCTTTTCCCTCCATCCTTCTGTCTCCATCTCTCTATTCCTCTATCCTTCTCTCCAAGTCTCTCTGTTGTCCATCTCTTGGACCCCACGTTTCCCATCTCTCTATTTTCTTATCTATCTGCCCTTACAGCTCCCTCTTAGTCCTTCTGCTCATCTTTCTGTTCCCTATCACTGTGCTGCTCACTTTCTGACCCTTGAAGTTCATCTCTGTCTCTCATCTTCCGTTCCTTCACCATCAACGAACATATTAGCTCCCACTGTTTGCAAAACTGTTTCTGTTCTTCTTTCCCCTTTAACCACCACCCCCCATCATCTCTTTGTCTCTCAAATTACTTCTCCCCATCCATTTGTACCTCTGTCCCTATCGTTTTCCTCCACTACTACCCCACCAAGTTCCTCTGTCTGTAGTCATCTATTTCTCTGTCACTTCATCCCTTTTCTTTCTGTTCTCCTGTCTCTCTCTCTCTCTCTCTCTCTCTTTGCTGTTCCTCATCCCACTCTCACTCATTTGTGTTCCCTGGACCTGCATATCTCAGAACCCTCTATTTATTTGTCCCCCTCACCTCTCTGATCCCACCCTCTGTTCCAATCCCTTCATTTCTGTCATCAATTCATCAATTCAGTTCCTCATTTCTCTATTCTGTCAAATCTTTGTTCCCATCCCAGTTCTTTCCTTGCTTCCCTTAAGTCCCTTGTTCCTCTGTCTATCCATCTACTTCTATACTTTCAGTCTGTTTTCTCTCTGTGACCCATCTGTCCAATTCTCACCGTTTCTCTATTCCCCAGCCTCTTTCTTTTTGTTCTCCCATCCCTATCCTTGTCTCTTTCCATCTCTTTCCTGTCCTACCCTCCATCTCTGTTATCCCATCCTTCTTTCCCTCTCCCCATCAGTGACTAGATAATGAGGTTCGGACACATGTGTGTCAACTCTCTCCCTGAGGGAACACTTGGGATAGCACGTGCTCAGTGAGCCCCCTGAGTCCCTGACCCCCCGCTGGGGATGGGCAGCCGGCACTCGGGCAGGACGGACACAGCTGGGCTCAGGGCGTTGCCATCAGCCAGAACAGCCCAAGCCTAGCACACACATGAGGCCCCAGGTCAATTATCAGGCCCCACCCCCAAGCAAGGCTCCATGACAGAACTCACTCTGACTCAATTACTCAGGTCCCACCCCTTTTCCCTACCTCAATTATCCAGGCCAGCTTCCTGTTTTTGCTTCAATTATCCAGGTCTCACTCCAACCTTTTACTGCCTCAATTACTCTACCAAACAAGACAAAAAAGGAAAATGATTACTGTAGAAGGGCTGCAGGAAAACAGGTACATTGATGCACTGTTGGTGGAATGGGTCCAGACCTTCTGGAAAAACAATTGGGCACTGTTATGGGCCCAGAGCACCCCAGAAGTTCTCTGGGCTACATCAAGGAACCTTCTCCTTGAGAAACTAAACCAAAGGACAGACACACCTAAAGAGATAAATGGAACCAGATCGGACTGAGCTAGCTTCAGGACCTCCACCCTTCATTCTAGTCTCCCTCAACCCTGGGGAGATAAATTTGGGTGTGGCTGCTGCCTTTGTGTCCTAAGGAGAGAGATGGCTAGAGAGATCCGCAGCCAGCCACCACCTGTGGGGGATGGTCCTCCCTCACTAAGGGAACTTTCCACAGTCAGATGGTCACCCCCATCAGTCCTCTATAAAAGTACCTGCCTGTCTCCTGCTCGAGGAGACTGGTATCTCAGAGCCACACTCTGCCATGCCTTTGTCCCCATGAGAAGTCCAGGGATTTCTTTCATGGTTTCCCTTCCCTTCCCTTGCCCCTAAATAAACTACCATCTTATTCTAACTGCTTTTGTGTGCAAGAGGGTGTAATTCTTTAAAGAGGAATTCCTAAGGACCCCAAGCCCCAAACCCAACCCCTTTCCCAGACCCCTACCCCTATCCCAGACCCCTATCCGCTATCCTTAACCCCATACCCCATTCTCCCCATGACAGAAACTATGCTCCAAAAGTAAAGAACCTCAACATACCCTTTGACCACTAGTAGACCTGTATCACAAAGAAATTAAAGGGTAAAAAAAAAACCAAATGTAGAAAAAATATTTATAGCAGCTTTCTTTGTTATAATTAAGTAGCCAGAAACTAAGGAAATGGAAATTGCTTGTAGAATGACTGAATCAATTGTGGAATATGAATGTAATCTATAACTATTTTGCTACAAGAAAAGACTTGTATTAACTGATACAGAGTTGAAGTGAGCAAAATCAGAAAAACAAGTTATACAATTAAAAAAACTCTAAAGAAAATAACTTTGAAAAACTTAAGAACTCTGACCAATGCAATAAACAACTGCAATTTCAGCTGACTACTATTGAGGCATGTTATTTGCCTCTTGAAATAAAGGTAGTTGACCAAAATTGCAGAATGAAACATACATTTTTTGACAAGGACAACATGAGAGTTTTTGTTTGACTAGGAGTATTCATTGCAAGTGGTGTTTTTTTCCAGTTAGGGTTGGATGTGAGATGGGAACTAGGGATAAAATAGTAAAAGGGAAGGGGCATCATTTAAGCATTAAAAAAAATGAACAGAAGAGAACAATAGGAAGGCCAGAAAGAATCACAGATGAGCAGAACTTGGAAAGTTTCATGTTTAATTTATTACATATTTTTGAAAAGCAAAATGTACATAGCAGAGATTCATTGTTTCACCTTTTCTTTTTCTGTTCCATGTGTATGGAAATACTCATTTGGTATTTGTTAAGTTCAAAATAAAAAAATTTAAAAGATATGTGAAAATAATAAAATTTAAGTTTTGAAAAAAATTAATGCCTTGCCAAGATCCTGAATTCCTTGTTAAATTGTGCAAATTCTGAGTCCTGATACTAGATCATGTGAGAATTAGAGCTAGAATTTTAGGCCCTTACAATCAACTATTCTGGCTTTGTCCCCAGCTATTGGGACACTTTAGCTGAACACAGTTCCCTAAACTATAATCTATCTGTCCTTACCCTTGATTCAGTTATCTGTTACCAGTCCAACTACTATTCTCTGGGAATCTTAATTTCTAATGTAGTTAACAAGGAGTTGTCACACAGGGACCAAGTCTCCTTGCATTGGCCTCTCACAGATTGGCTGGTGCTATCTAGTCTCCATTTCCCTCCAGAGCCCTTCCCATTACTTCCCATAACCCTAATACATTGAAACAATACAAATGGGCATGAGAATTAGAAATTGAGGATATCACTAGAGATGAGAATTTGAAATGGAGGATATCACTAGACATGAGAATTAGAAATTGGGCATATCATAGCAGCTCTCTTTGTGGTGGCAAAGAATTGGAAATCAAGGGAATGTCCATCAATTGGGGAATGGCTGAACAAGTTGTGGTATATAAATGTAATACTAATGTGCTGTAAGAAGTGATGAGCAGGCAGATTTCAGAAAAACCTGAAAAGACTTAAGTGGACTGATGTTGAGTGAAGTGAGCAGAACCAGGAGAACGTTGTATACAGTAATAGCAACATTATGTGATGATCAACTGTGATAGACTTAGCTCTTCTCAGCAATACTATGATCCAAGATAATTCCAAAGGAATTATGATGGAAAAAGTTCTCCACATCCAGAAAAAAGAACTGTGGATTCTGAATGCAAACTGAACCATACTGTTTCTACTTTTTTGTGTTTTTTTTCTTTTTTGAGGTTTTTCCCTTTTGTTCTGACTCTTTCACAACATGACTAATGCAGAAATATGTTTAATGTGATTGTACATTTATAACCTATATCAGATTGCTTTCTCTCTTGGGGATGGGGAGAGGGAAGGGAGGGAGGGAGAAAAACTTGGAACTAAAAATCTTATGAACAGGCAGCTGGGTGATGCAGTGGATAAAGCACCAGCCCTGGATTCAGGAGGACCTGAGTTCAAATCCGGCCTCGGACACTTAACACTTAGTAGCTGTGTGACCCTGGGCAAGTCACTTAACCCCAATTGCCTCACCAAAAAAAAAATCTTATGAAAACAAATGTTGAAAACTATTTTTACATGTAACTGGAAAATAATAAAATACTTTTATAATTAAAAAAAAGAAACGGGCATATCACTAGAAATAATGAGCTTCCTATTACCAGAAGTGTTCAAGCAAAGGACTGAATGTGTTTTTGTCAGGGAAGCTATGAAGAGAACATTTAGAATTCTGGGACAGATCACCAAAACTCAGTTTCACATTTATAGACTCTCCATCTAACACATACTCATTTCTTCCTGTTACGGGTCATCCTAGTAAGGTGTCTTACGCTCCCTCCACTGGGCTAAGCAGCATTGGAGGCTAATAATAAGATGGGGACATGGACTCAGACTCTCCCCTAAGACCATAGGATTTAGAGTTGGAAGGAATGCCAGACACTGTGGAATCCAAGACCCTCATTTTTTTAAAAAGAGGAAACTGATCCTTTTTCTAAAGTTTTTTTTTGTCCGCTAAGTTTTACATGACCACACATGTATAACTTATATTGAATTGTTTGAGTTCTTAAGGGAGGGATAGGGAGGAAGGATGAGAATTTGGAACACAAAGATTTTGTTGTTTTTGGTTTTTTTTTGGAACACAAAGTTTTAAAAATCGATGTTACAATTTGTTTTTGCGTGGAAGGTGAGAAAATCCTAAATAAATAAATGAAAAGAAAAAAAAGAAAACAAATGTTGAAAACTATCTTTACATGTAACTGGAAAAATAATAAAATGCTTTTATGATTTAAAAAAAATGAATAAAAAGAGGAAACTGAGACTGCAAGAGGGGAAGGGACTTAGCTAAGGTCAAGCAGGTAGTTAAAAATGTCAGAACCTGGATTCAAATTCATATCTTCTAACTCAAAGTTTAGAGTCATTTCCTTTATGCCCTACCATCTTTCTATTTCTGTGTTTCTTTATGTCTCAGGCTGTTTCCCTCTGGGTGTACTTGTTTGTATTAGTCAAGCACATTCTGGTGGATGTATGCATTTTGATATAGATCAAGAAGGTAACTTGGGGTCCTGTTCCTGCTTAACTTAGCATGGATCCAAGTAGATAGAGGTCCAGACTAACCTGGTAGTTATAACCTCAACCTAAGGAAGGATCTGGGGTTTTTCCTCCAAAACTTGATCAGAGACCCAAGTTCTGTTTCTGGCTCAGCCACATATTCTATGATCCCAGAAATCTCCTTCCCCTTGTCTTGTTTTCCCATCTGTAAAATGGGGTAATCATTTATTCGATTTAAAAAAAATGTGGAAATGTCTTGAAAGCTAAGTGTTATACAAATGTATGAGATCATTATTTTATTTTAAGACTCAGCTGAGTCTGTTGTGAATGGATTATGATAGGACCCTATTTACCATAGACACTACAACAATACTCCAGTTTTACAATAGGATCATGAATTTGGTAGCCCATATAATAAAAGCTGTACAAGGATGCAACCAGCTGCCTTTTCATCATTAGAAGTCTTCAAGCAGAGGTTGGATAAATCATTTAGGATGTGGTAGAGGTTCCTGCTGCTGCTCCTGTATGTTTTGGACTAAATAACTTTTCATCCCTAAGATCCTTTGGGTCACCACTGTGTCTGTCTGTCTCTGTGTATCTATCTGACCTCCCCAGACCTTAGCCTAGAGCCACATCTGCTCATCTTGAGCTCTTACCTCCCCTTGATCTTTGCTTCTCAGTCCCTCAAAGACTCCCATGCTCCTATTTTCCTCTTTTTATCTCTTCTTTTCTTCCTCTTTCTAGTCTCTCCTCTTCTTCTTCCTTGTTGCTTTTCTTCCTTTCCCTTTTTCATCATTTTCTCCTCTTTGTCCTCCTTTTTCTCATTTTCTCCTTCCCACTTCTATTCTTTTCCCCCTCCCTTTCTTTCCTCCTCCTTTTCTATCTTTATTTTCTTTCTCTCTCCTTTTTCTCCTCTTTCTCCTTCACTGTTTCCCTTGGGAAAGGACTGTAGGTATGAAATTTATGGTGATTTGGGCTGTTAAGTGTAGGGGCAAGTATAGGGCAAACCTGCTGGAGTAGGGGCTTGCAATTGGTATGAAAAAATACTTAGTTTTTTCTTTCCCTGGGTGATACCAGTTTTAGATAGGAACTGGAGGGAAAATCATTTCTATAAAGTTTAGGAACTCTTGCTACCTTGGAAGCTTTGGGGCTCCCATATTCAGACGCCGGCGGGGAGCCATAGGGAGGAGGAGAGGTCCCTTGGTAGAGGAATAGCTTTATTGGAGAATAATGGCCCTTCGTGTGGGAGTGGCTTGGGCTCCCTAGGGTCTTATGTGAAACATCATGACAAGTGGTGCTATTTGATCATGGTGATAAAACTGGGTTAGTGGTAGGGCACACAGGATAAGAATGAGCACATGTGCAGCTGCCTGGGCCATATAACACTGGATATAACTCTGGTCCCTCACATTTAGCTTATCTAAATTGGAGCTCCTCATCTCTCTCCAAAACCTGCCCTTCTTCTAACGTTCTGTTTCTGTTGATGATACTAACATCAAGTCACCAAGGTCTCATTTACTGACTCTCTTTCCTCCTCTTGCCCTTAAGTGTCTTCTTTGTATTTGGTATGTCCCCTGGGTTATCTACTCAACTTTTTTTTTCTTTCTTTCCCTCAACACCAACTGAGAAATGCAGACCACTGTTTCTGAAAATCCTCATCACAGGCCCAGCTTGATCAGAACACTGATACTTTGCTATTAAGAGACTAAAAGTATTATTACAAGACATCAGTGAGTGACCTAGGAAAATTCACATATAGATAGGAACTCCCCCCCAAATGGTTGTTGCTTGTCCTTCTTACTCCAAGTGGTGTCATGATTTGCACTGAATTGGATTTAAGTGAGGGTGGGGGCTGTGCCAGGTCACCAACCTCACTTTCTCCTCCAGAGCCATCTTGCCAGTGGCGAGATATAAATCAGGATGACTGGAGATGGCCCTGGATTTTTTTTTTTAGGCAACTGGGGTTAAATGACTTGCCCAGAGTCACACAGCTATTAAGTGTCTAAGGTCCTCCCAACTTCAGGGCCTGTGCTCTATCCACTGTACCAACTAGCTGCCCCTCCCAGATGGTTAGAAGACTGGGAAAGAGCCCACTACCACGGGATCCACTGCTTTCTCTAATCTCTATACTGAAAAGTTAGTCTCAGCTGTACCACTAATGCTGGCCATGGTGCTGACTGATTCTCTAATAATAGTACATCTTCTAGGTAGTTAGGTGGTGTAGTGGATAGAGTCAGGAAGACTTTCTCCATGAGTCCAAATCCAGCCTTAGACACATACTAGTTGTGTGACCCTGGGTAAGTTACTTAACACAATTTACCTCAGTTTCCTCATCTGTAAAATGAGATGGAGAAGGAAATGGCAAACCAGTATCTTTGCCAAGAAAATCCCAAACAGGGTCATGAATAATCAGACACTACTGAAAACAATTCAACAGCACATACTACCTTGTACGATTTTAGCTCCCTCTTTTCTCTTCCTAGGAGGAGAGGTATACGATTTGGCTTCCTTACACATAGTAGAAGAGAAATTGCTCATTCAAGTTTTCAACCAGAGGCTGAATGATTACTTGTTTAAGTATGTTATGGGAGGGATTCCTTTTATGCAATAGATTGGGCTACATAATCTCTAAAATCCCTTCTAACTCTATGTGATTCTATATAGTTGCTAGTGTCTTCATGATTCTCTATAGTTGATCAAACACTTTTTTTAGTGCTGGCTTTCCTGCTTATCTGAAAGCCTGCACTGTATACCTAGTCCCATCTTCTTGCTTTTTTTCTTTCTTTCTTCCTTCCTTTCTTTCTTTCTTTCTTTCTTTCTTTCTTTCTTTCTTTCTTTCTTTCTTTCTTTCTTTCTTTCTTTTTTTGCTTTTTTCCTTTCTTAAAGAGCTGATTAATGCTTATGGCAACCCCAGCCCCAGATGGATTTTCAGGATTTTGCCAAAAGAAGCAGATTCCTAACAGTTACTTGGTTATATGGTAATCTCAACCAAGTCCATCAAAACTCCAGGTGCAGGATACATTACTAATTAATCCTTTAAGTCCTCAGTTCCTCTGAAAGACCCCCATAAGTACCACCTTCTCCCAGGAATAAGGTGGAACTTGCTAATATGAGTTAACATGGAGCAATCACTTCCCCTAAACACATTCCCAACTTAGCTATAGCTGCTTATGAATGTACTGCCCATTGAAAGTGAGATGTTTGGCTGTAGAAAGGGGCAGAAAAAAGTACTTTTGCATATAGAATAAGAAATAAATCATGGGGCAGCTAGGTGGCGCAGTGGATAAAGCACTGGCCCTGGATTCAGGAGCACCTGAGTTCAAATCCAGCCTCAGACACTTGACACTTACTAGCTGTGTGACCCTGGGCAAGTCACTTAACCCCCATTGCCCTGCAAAAAGAAAGAAAGAAAGAAAGAAAGAAATCAAGAGGCAGCTGAGCAATGTGGGAATAATGTATTGGACTGAGAGTCAGGAGCACCTGAATTCAAATTCTGCCTCAGACACCCCCTTTGTGATCCTGAACAAGTTGGCCACGGTTTCCTTCAGTGTAAAATGTTAATAATAATCATACCTACTTTGTAGTGTTATTGTGAAACATTTTATAAACTTTTGCCTCTAAAAATACTATTTATGTATTATTAAGTGAAAAAAATACTAGGAAGTATGGGAATAAATGGAGTTTTTCTTAAAAAATACTATTTTGGGGGCAGCTAGGTGGCACAGCAGATAAAGCATCAGCCCTGGATTCAGGAGTACCTGAGTTCAAATCCAGCTTCAGACACTTGATACTTACTAGCTGTGTAACCCTGGACAAGTCACTTAACCCTCATTGCCCCACAATTGTTATATTGGATGGATATCTAGGAGGGAGAGGAAGAGGGGATACTTGTAATAACTATGATGATGTAAGAAACAGAAGACACTAATAAAAATTTATTTTAAAAAAGAAAGAAATCTACCTGAGAAAGTGTAAGTTCATGTCCCATTCATAGATGAACAATTTGTTGGTTAAATGATCAGGAAAAGAACTTTGTTTAATTAAAAACCACTAAACTCCATGTGTAAATGAACAATTTTCCAACAGAATGCAAGTTTAGTTTCCAAAAAGGGCAGAGAATGACTTTTGCACAAATAAAAAGGCTTAAATCACCTTGTAAAGGATGTAAAGTGATTCCCCTTTCATAGATGAAGAGTTTGATGGCTGAAAAATGGTATGAAAATGATTTTATGTACTACAAACATAAAATGAAATTATGAAGAGACACTGTTTTCAGAGACAGAAAGTTAAGAAGACCAGAATGGCAAAGTGTCCGGGTACTTGTGGTTTCTCATCTCATTTGCATATGGGATAATTACAAAAGGACTATTGGCTTAATTACTAACAGTACTGGGAGTTCTTTACTTTTTTTTTAACCTCATGAGAGAAAGGTAAGTTACTGATTACCAGAAGGCATTGATATGAGACATTAAAAACAGTGAAGTGATGAGGAAGAATTTGGTAGGGATGGTCAAGAATGGGCCAGAGAGAATTCAGAAGGAGGCAAAGCTAGCTAGCTACTTCAGCTGTGAAGAAACCATCAGAAAGGGAGTTAGCAGACAAGAAGGTACCAGCTACTAGTTCCTGATTGTCTGTAGAAAAGTTGATTTTCATTTGAAGATAGCTGAATTGTCTTCCAGCATTATCTTTTTTTTTTTTTTTGGCGGGGCTATGTGGGGTTAAGTGACTTGCCCAGGGTCACACAGCTAGTAAGTGTCAAGTGTCTGAGGCCAAATTTGAACTCAGGTACTCCTGATTCCAGGGCCGATGCTCTATCCACTGTGCCACCTAGCTGCCCCCTTCCAGCATTATCTACAGTGGAAAAGTGGAGTGACCTCTCAGATGTTCCTGTATGAGAAAGGGGAAAGACAAGCTTTGCATTTGATTTGCTGTTGGATCAGTTGACTAACAGCTGATTGAACTTGGTAGAATCTTGGTGAATAAAGAGAGATGGAGGGGGCAGCTAGGTGGCACAGTGGATAAAGCACTAGCCCTGGATTCAGGAGGACCTGAGTTCAAACCAGCCTCAGACACTTGACACTTACTAGCTGTGTGACCCTGGGAAAGTCACTTAACCCCCCCATAGCCCCACAAAAAAAAAGAAAAAAAAAGAGATGACTGAACTTGTTTGCTCAGAGAGAACCAATCTAATGAGCTTTGCAGTTCTCTGGCTTAAAGGGAAATGCTGGCCAATACAATAACATAAAACTTTCTCAACCCCCTTTTAAGGATGATTGTAAGTTAAAAGTAAAAAGAGCTTAGCAATGCTTCATCTGCTTGAGAACAGAAGGAAAGAGTATTTGCCCAGACAGAGAATAATAAGGACTAGAAGGAAAGCAGTTAGCAAAGAAACGATTTCCTGTGGCAGATCCCTAAATGGACCAATGATATCAAGCCCTGCAACCCAAAGCTGTGAGTTAATACAAGCACATGGGTTTTCCTCATTTATCTGTCTCCATACCAGGTTTACATGTGTGGCCACTCTCTTCACACATATGTAATGCATGTGTGAGAGAATATACACTAGGTTGATACTGAAAACTGAAGTTTCTGAGGCTAAAATGGGATGACTAATAATTAACATTTACATGTTGATTTTTACATTTAACTTACAAATAAACTTAACCAAAGTACTTTTTGGTTTACAAAGAACATTACAAATATTATCTCATTCTATCCTCAATAATACCGTGAGCATTTATTAAGCACCTACTATGTGCTATGCACTGTGCTAAGTTCTTGGGATACCAAGAAAGGCAAAAACAGTCCCTACCCTTAAGAAGCTCACATTCTTGGGGCAGCTAGGTGGTGCAGTGGATAAAGCACTGGCCCTGGATTCAGGAGGACCTGAGTTCAAATCCGGCCTCAAATACTTGACACTTGCTAGCTATGTGACCCTGGGCAAGTCACTTAACCCCAATTGCCTCACCAAAAAACAAAACAAAACAAACAAAAAAAAGAAACTCACATTCTTGGGGGCAGAGCCAAGATGTCGGAGGAAAGGCAATAACTTCTCAGAGTTCCCCACATGATTATGCCAAAAACCTCCAAATAATGCCATAAGATCATTTCTGGAGCAGCAGAACCCACAAAAGGATGGCATGAGATTATTTTCCAGCCAAAGATGGCTTAGAAGGTCAACAGGAAAGGTCTGTTGTACCAGGGTGAGAGTGAAGCACAGCCTTGCTGCCATGCATGCAGATTCAGCCCCAGGCTGGCTGCACCAGAAAAAGAGACCCCCAGAGCCTCTGAATTGGCTGCAGTAGCGGCTCCTTCTGGAACTAAGCTCACGGTCTGGTGAGAGGGCTGAGTGGCTGGCTGGGGGTGGGGGGAGCAAGAGGGATTACAGGGGTCTCTGTTGGAGCTGAGGCAGAACTCAGTTGTTTTTCCCATGCTGGGAATCAGGAAGCAGTCTTGAGTGGTGGTGGCCCAGGTGGGTGAGGGGCACAGGATCTCCCAAGGCTTGCAACCACAGCAAAACAGATTTTCGTTTCCAAGTTAAAGAGCAAGTAGGCCTGGGGTTATTTACAGACCAGAGCACAGGCCAGGTAAGTACAGAATGTGCCTCTCCTTAAATTGTACCATGTGGGACCCCCTGAAGCTTGGGAGAGAGTACATCCTGGAAGCAGTGCCCCACTTTAAGAAGGAGTTAAAAATCAGGAAATAGGCTAGCAAAATGAACAGACAGAAAAAGATGTTTCTTTGGTGACAAGGAAGATCAAAATACACCCCCAGAAGTAGATATAAAGTCAAAACTCTTACATCCAAAGCTTCCAAGAAAAATATGAATTGGTCTCAGGCCATAGAAGTGCTCAAAAAGAACTTTGAAGATAAAGTAAGAGAGGTAGAGGGAAAAATGGAAAAAAATGAGAGTGATGCAGGGAAATCATGAAAAAAAGTCAACAGCTTGAAAGCCAAATAGAAAACCTTTTTGAAGAAAATAATTGCTTAAGAATTAGGATTAAACAAATGGAAGCTAATGACTTTATGAGAAATGAAGACACAATAAAGCAAATCTAAATGAATAAAAAAATAGAGGGCATTGTAAAATATCTCCTTAGAAAAACAGCTGATCTAGAAAATAGATCCAGGAGAGATAATTTGAAAATTATTGGGGGCAGCTAGGTGGCACAGTGGATAAAACACCGGCCCTGGATTCAGGAGTACCTGAGTTCAAATCTGGCCTCAGACACTTGACACTTACTAGCTGTGTGACGCTGGGCAAGTCACTTAACCCCCATTGCCCTGCAAAAAAAAAAAAAAAAAGAAAGAAAGAAAATTATTGGACTACCTGAAAACCATGATAAAAAAAAGAGCTTAGACATCATCTTTTAAGAAATTGTCAGGAAAATTGCCCTGATATTCTAGAAGCAGAAGGTAAAATAGAAATTGAAAGAATCCACTGATCACCTCCTGAAAGAGATCCCAAAAGGAAAACTTTCAGGAATATTATAGTCAAATTCCAGAGCTCCTAGGTCAAGGAGAAAATATTGCAAGCAGCCATTGTGAAAAAAATTATTAACTATATCTAATCTGAAAAATTATAAGTTTAGAAAAATTATAAGTATAAGAAAAATTATAATTGGGCCATAAGTCCTGCCTCGGTTGCCATTCAAATGTAAAAATATTTTACCTGACGAGCTGGGCCCTAATCTCACTGGGGGGCCTAATCTGGGGGCTTTTGACTGTCTGGCTATCAGACTGCTATTAATTTCCTAAGCCAATTTGTTAGGGCCTTTTAAAAATTTCTCCACACTGCTCCCCTCCCAAATTGATAAGCAAATGATTAAGAAGCCTCTTAATTGGGGCAGCTAGGTGATGCAGTGGATAGAGCACTGGCCCTGGAGTCAGGAGTACCTGAGTTCAAATCCGGCCTCAGACACTTAACACTTACTAGCTGTGTGACCTTGGGCAAGTCACTTAACCCCAATTGCCTCACTAAAAAAAAAAAAAAAGAAAAGAAGCCTCTTAATTAAATAATCAAAGCAGGGTATATTTATAAAAATATATGTAAGAGATAAGAAATGCAAAGTTATATGAGACCTGTCTGCTTTTAATATAATAAGGGCTGTTGCTGCCTCTTGCCTGAGGGTCTGCTGCTTGGATCAGTTTGCCTCCAATCCTCTCCAGCTTCACTCTTTTTCACCTTCACTCCAGCTCCCCTGTGCTTTCACTGCTCAGCTCCTTTCTTCTAACTCCAAGCCTCCTTGCTTCGCTCTTTAACTTCTCTCTCACTACCATAGCCTCAGTCTCCTTAGTGAACCCCTTTTCTGTACTGTTATGATGAACCCCCAAGCGCTTCTTCTCTCACCAACCTCCTTGTGTCCTCTTAGTCATCCGGTGTCCCTTTTCTGTTCATCCTCTATACTGTCTAACTCCCAGTATATATCTTCCTTCTCTCCCCTCAAACCTCGGGCTCCCTGCACCTCCGTACATACCAAGCTAATCCACTGGCTGCATTAGGGCTGTGCCCGGTGGGGCTCGAGTGTCCTGTGCATACCACACCCAGGGCTCGAGGAGACCATGCCCCCTGCTGTGCACCCAGGGCCTGGCAGGACAAGCCTGGGATCTCCAGGGCAGCTCCCCTCAGGGTGGAGGGAGCTGGGGCTTTCCCCAGCTGTCCACCCAGCTGACATTCTCAAAGGCCCATGGGCTTCTCTGCTAGGCTGAAGTGGAGGGGGAGGGGCACCAGCCCCTCTTACACAGAGAAAACCCCTGAGGGCCTAAGGCTTTTTAATTTCAGCCCAAAGGCAGGGTCCCCAAATCACAATAAATTCCCACACCATAAAGAATTCAAATACTGTGGAGCCACAGTCAGGATAACACATGATCTGGCAGCTTCTACATTAAAGGATCAGAAGGCATGGAATATGATATTCAGGAGGGCAAAGGAAGTGGAATTACAACCAAGAATCACCTACCAGCAAACCTGATTATAATCTTTCAGGGTAAAAAATGGGACTTCAATGAAAAAGAGGACTTTCAGGCATTTGTAGAGAAAAGACCTTAACTAAATAGAAAATTTGACTTTCAAATGCAATACCCTAGAGAAACATAAAAAGGTAAACAGGAAAAAGATATCATGATGGAGGTTAAAAGGTTAAACTGTTTACATTCCTACATGGGAAGATGATACTTTTAACTCATAAGAACTTTCTCAGTATTAGGGTAGCTGAAAGGAATACAGTTAGACAGAGGCACAGGTGTGAATTGATTATTAAGGGATGATATCTGTAAAGCACTTATTTTTTGTTTATAGTTTTATTTGGTTTTGCTTTTTTGCAGGGCGGTCAGGATGGGGTGGCATGCCCAGGGTTGAGCAGCTGGTGAGTGTCTTGTATCTGAAGCTGGATTTGAGCTCGGGTCCTCCTGGGTCCAGGGTGGGTGCTTTGTTCACTGTGTCACCTACATGCCCCATGATGACATTTTTCTAATAAAATTAAGGGGTGAGAGGATTGCACTGGGAGAAAGGGAAAGGGAGATGTGGAATGAAGTAAAGTATCTCACAAAAAAGAGCAAGAAAAAGCTTATGGAGTGAGGGAGAAGATTGGAGGGAGTGGGGGAGTAAATGAGCCTTACTCTCATCAGAATTTGTCCAGAGAGGAAATAACATACACACTCAAGTGGGCATAGTAATATATCTTGCCCCATAGGGAAGTGGAAGGGGAAGGGGACAAGGGAGTAGGGGTTAAGGAAGGGAAGGCAGGTTGGGGAAGGGGCAGTCAGAAGCAAAACACTTCTGAGGAGGGAAAGGGTAAAAGAAGATAGAAAATGAGTAAATATCACGGGGAGCAAATAGGATGGAGGGAAACACAGCAATAGTAACAGGGAAAAATTTGAAGCTGAGGCAAGAGCAATGTAAGATGAGGATGATGAGGATGAGGATGATGTTGATGAAGATGATACTTCGATGGGCTATTGTGAAGAAAATTCTTTGTCAGGTATAAGGTACTGTATAAAAGTCAGCTATTATTGTTGTTGCAATAATCAACCTCGTGGGTGTTCTGTAAGGAAATCTCCCTTTAAAGAACTATATAAATGTAGTTTACTATAAAAAAAAAAAGATGAGCAGGATGCTATCAGAAAAACCTGGAAAGACTTACATGAGCTGATGCAAAGTGAAATGTACCATATACAAAATAACAGCAATATTGTAAGATGATCTGCTGTGAATGACTTAGTTATTTTCAGCAATGCAATGATCCAAGATAACTCTGAAGGTCTTATGAAAAAACACAATACATCTACAGAGAAAGAACTGATAGTGTCTGAATACAGATGGAAGTATATTTTCTTGTTGTTTTTTCTAAAGTTTTTTTTCTCTGCTATGTTTTGCCTGACTGCACATATATAACTTATATTGAATTCCTTGAGTTCTTAAGGGGGGATAGGGAGGAAGGAAGAGAATTTGGAACACAAAGTTTTAAAAATCGATGTTATAATTCATTTAAAAAAAATGTTTTTTAAGTGAGGCAATTGGGGTTAAGTGACTTGCCCAGGGTCACACAGCTGGTAAGTGTTAAGTGTCTGAGGCTGGATTTGAACTCAGGTACTCCTGAATCCAGGGCCGGTGCTCCATCCACTGTACCACCTAGCTACCCCGTTACAATTCATTTTTACATGTAATGTGGGGAAAGTTCTAAATAAATCAATAAATAAAGTTAAAAAAAAAAAGAAGCTCACATTCCCCCCTCCCTTTGTTAGAGAGGCAATTGGGGTTAAGTGACTTGTCCAGGGTCACTCAGCTAGTAAGTGTCAAGTGTCTAAGGCCAAATTTGAACTCAAGTCCTACCTGACTCTAAGACTGGTGCTTTATCCACTTCACCACCTAGCTGTCCCAAGAAGTTCACATTCCAATGGTAGAGACAACATGCAAATAACTATGTACAAGATATTAATTGATATAAATGAAAGGTGATCTCCTAGGGAAGGCACTAACAGTAATGGAAGAGGGGAAATCATCTCCTGCAGGAGGTGGGATTTGAGCTGAGTTCTTGAAGGAGGACAGGAAACAGAAATGAGGAGGGAAACATTCCAAGCTTCATGGGAAGTAGACAGGAAGTGGGCCAAGGTAGCTGGATCATAGAGTGTGTGAAGCATAGAAAAGTGTGAGAGGTAGAGAGGGACCAGAACAGAAGAACTTTATATGTCAGAGGATACAGTGGGAAGTAGGGAGCTATTGTAATTTACTGAGTAGGGCAGTGGCAGTGACACAGTCAGACCTGCATCTGAGGAAGATTACTTTGGCAGCTGAATGGAAGATGGATTGGAGTTAGGAGGATCTTGAGGAAGGGAGATGAATTAAAAGGTTATTGTAGGGGGCAGCTAGGTGGCGCAATGGATAAAGCACTGGCCCTGGATTCAGGAGGACCTGAGTTCAAATCTGGCCTCAGACACTTGACTGTGTGGCCTCAGACACTTACTAGCTGTGTGACCCTGGGCAAGTCACTTAACCCTCATTGCCCTGCAAAAAAAAAAAAAAGAAAAAGGAAAGGTTATTGTAGTAGTCTAGGAATTAGGTGATGAAGGCGTATATTAGGTGGTGGCTGTCTATGTGGGGAGATGACACATACAAGAGATATTTTGAAGGAAGTGAAAACAAAATTTGGCAGCAGATTGCCTATGTGGGGTGACTGTGAGTGATGAATTGAGGATGACTTTGAGGATGAAAGCCTGGGTGACTGAAATAATAATGGCTCACATTTATATAGCACTCCATGTCCTTTTTGTGCCTTTGCTCACACTTTCCACCATGACTGGAACAGATGCCTCTCTACCCCAACCATCTCCATCTGTTCAAGTTCCTTCCTTCCTCTAAGGCCCAGGTCTGGGCCTAAATTTTTCATTAAATATCTTACTAACACCACTTGCTAAAAGTGATCTCTTCCTTTTCTTTTTCTTTTTTTTTTTACATATAAGGTATTTTATTTTTTCCGTTACATGTAAAGATAGTTCCCAACTTTTGTTTATACAAGCTTTACAATTTCAGATTTTTCTCCCTCCCCCCTTCCCTAGACAGCAGGTAATCTGATATAGGTTATATCTATATATCTATATACATATACATCTATATATCTATATACACACACATATATATCCATAATAACATTAATCCTATTTCTGCATTAATCCTGTTATAAGAGAAAAAATCAGGGCAGTAATGCAAAACCTCAAAATAGAAAAAAAAAAAACAACAGCACCCAAAACAAAAGAAATAGTATGGTTCATTCAGCATCTATACTCCACAGTTCTTTTTTTTTTTTCTTGGATTTGGAGATCCTCTTCTATCATGAGTTCCCTGGAACTCTTCTGTACCATTGCATTGGTGAGAAGAATATAGTCCATCACAGTAGATCAACACTCAATGTTGATGATACTGTGTACAATGTTCTTCTGGTTCTGCTCATCTCACTCATCATCAGCTCATTCAAGACCCTCCAGGTTTCTCTGAACTCCTCCTGCTCATCATTTCTTACAGCACAATAGTATTCCATTGTATTCACATACCACAACTTGTCCAGCCATTCCCCAATTGATGGGCACCCCCTCAACTTCCAATTCCTTGCTACCACATAAAGAGCAGCTATAAATATTTTTGTACATGTGGGTCCCTTTCCCCTTTCCATGATTTCTTTGGGCAAAAGACCTAAAAGTGGTATTGCTGGGTCAAAGGGTATGCACAGCTTTATCGCCCTTTGGGCATAATTCCAAATTGCTCTCCAGAATGGTTGGATCAGTTCACAGCTCCACCAACAATGAATTAGTGTTCCAATTTTTCCACAGCTTCTCCAACATTTATTATCTTCTTTTTTTGTCATTTTAGCCAATCTGATAGGTGTCAGGTGGTACCTCAGAGTTGTTTTAATTTGCATCTCTCTAATCATTAGAGATTTAGAGCATTTTTTCATATGGGAATAGATAGCTTTGGTTTCTTCATCAGAAAACTGCCTGTTCATATCATGATCTCTTCCTTTTCTGATTCCTCATACTTGGTTTGGATCTTTTGTTTGCGTTTATTGCATTAAGCACAACTTCCCTAAGAACTCTGTCTTACTGACTCAGGACAGACATACTTCCTGTCATTTTTTTTTTTTTAGTGAGGCAGTTGGGGTTAAGTGACTTGCCCAGGGTCACACAGCTAGTAAGTGTTAAGTGTCTGAGGCCAGATTTGAACTCAGGTATTCCTGACTCCAGGGCCGGTGCTCTATCCACTTCGCCATCTAGCTGCCCCATCTTCCTGTCATTTTTAGAAGCGGATTTTAGTTTTCCAAAGACTTTAATATTGTGAAAATAGAAGTGTGGGGAGGAGAGAAACATTATAAAACACACACAAAAGTTACATTTTAAAAGATGAAATAAAAATGAAATAAAAAACCATATAAGCAATTAAAAATATTGTTTGATGTAGTGATGGTATAAAATCTTTTTACTCTCATTAAAATTATTATTAATACTGTGTTGAATTTCTTGTTAATTAATTATTTCTGGCTGCTTGGAGTGTTTTCTCCTTCACCTGATAATTCTGGAATTTGGCTACAATATTCCTTGGAGTTTTCCTTTTGGGGTCTCTTTAAGGAGGTGATCGGTGGATTCTTTCAATGATGATTTTATCCTCTGATTCTATGATATCAGGGCAGTTCTCCTTAATAATTTCCTGGAATATGGTGTCTAGATTCTTTTTCTGGTCATGGCTTTCAGGCAGTCCAATGATTCTCAGATTGTCTCTCCTCGATCTGTTTTCCAGATCAGTTGTCTTTCCAATGAGGTATTTCACATTTTCTTCTATTTTTTCATTCTTTTGATTTTGCTTGACTGATTCCTGGTGTCTCATGGATTCCTTATCTTCCAACTGTTTTCTTCAGTAAGATTATGCACCTTTTTTTTCCATTTGGCCAAGTGAATTTTTTAAGGCACTGTTTTCTTCAATGAGATTATGCACCTTTTTTTCCATTTGGCCAACTGAATTTTTTAAGGCATTGTTTTCTTCAGTGAAATTATGCACTTTTTTTTCCATTTGGCCAGTCAGTCTTTGTGCTTCCTTTTCCAAGCTGCTGATTCTTTTTTCATAGTTTTCTTGTTTTGCTTTCATTTCTCTCCCCATTTTTTCTTCTACCTCTCTCAATTGATTTTTAAAATCCTTTTTGAGCTCCTCCAGGAAGGCTTTTTGTTCCTGAGACCAATTCACCTTCCCTCGTGAGGCTTCACATGTAGGCAATTTGAGGGTATTGTCCTCATCTGAGTTTGCATTGACTTCTTCCCTATTGATACAGAAGCTCTCAATGGAGAGGGCTCTTTTTTGCTTCTTACTCATTTTGTTAATTCATTATTAATAATTTTATTAAGTAATTGTTATTTTTTGTGAAAGGTGTGTGATTAAATTTGCATCATTATTTTTGAAAACTTTGATTCCACACTTTGTGAATCTGTAGTTTGAAGATCTGGTTCTAAGTCTGGTTTATTTTAATATTTGGTTTTAATGGTTATAATAACTGAAAAAAGATACTTCACAAAAACATGTAGCTTCATTGTTCATTGAACTTATAATTAACTTAATGTGACAAGTTACAATACTTATTTTTCTTTTTTGAATTTCCACTTATCTATCTATCTATCTATCTATCTATCTATCTATCTATCTATCTATCTACCTACCTATCTATTTATTTATTTGTGGGGCAATGAAAGTTAAGTGACTTGCCCAGGGTCACACAGCTAGTAAGTGTCAAGTTTCTGAGGACAGATTTGAGCTTAAGTCCTCCTGAATCCAGGGCTGGTGCTTTATCCACTGCGCCACCTAGCTGCCCATTTTATTTTTTTATTTTCATTTACATCACTCAATTTTCAATGTCATCCAGCAATTTTGCTATTAGGATTTTTGATCATCGAGTAAATTTCCATGTTCCTTAATGCTAGTCAGTTGCTCCTGAAATCTGATAGTAAGGCGTAATAGTAAAATGTAATATCTTTAATAACTGGGTTCAAAATTCAGTGATACTCTATGTTTAGAATATTTTTAAATAGGTTGGGAAATTTTGCTTACAAGTTCTTTAAGTTAAAAAATGATGAGCTGGTTTTATTTATTTAATTTAATTTAATTTTGTGGGGCAGTGAGGGTTAAGTGACTTGCCCAGGATCACCCAGCTAGTACATATAAAGTGTCTGAGGCCACATTTGAACTCAGGTCCTCCTGAATCCAGGGTTGGTGCTTTATCCATTGTGCCACCTAGCTTCTCCCAGGGCTGGTTGGTTTTAGAAAAACATGGAAAGACTTGCGTGAAATAATAAGGAGTGAAATGAGAGAACCAAGAGAATATTGTAACAAATATTATTCAAGGAACAACTGTGAATGACTAAGTTATTCTGAGTATTATAAATACTCAAATCAACTATAAAGGACCCATGAAGAAAGATGCTATCCACATCCAGAGAAAGAACTGATAACTAGAAGGATGCACAGTATGTGTGTGTGTGTATATATACATACGTACATACACACATGTACGTATGTATATATAGAAACAAAACATGTGTAGACTATTGCAAGATTGTTGTTGTTAAGTCTGTTCGGTTGTGTTCAACTCATCATGACCCAGTTTGGTGTTTTCTTGACAAAGATACTGGAGAGGTTTGCCATTTCCCTCTCCAGCTCATTTTACAGATGAAGAAACTGAGGCAAGCAGGATTAAGTTACTTGCCCAGGGTTACACAGCTAGGAAGTGTCTAAGGCCAGATATGAACTCAGGACTTCCTGACCCCAGGCCCAGCTGCCCTTATTGCAAGATGAATGTTAATCAATCAACCAATCTCAAGAAGTACTTCTAAAGTACCTACTAAAGTACTGTATTTGGTAAAGTGAACACTCAAAGGGATCTATAATCTCATTGATCTGGAAGTTCCCTCCATTGATGCAGATTGTAACCTTACCATGATGTACATCTTGTAGGTACTTTGGTTCCTATTCCTCCTATAAGTATTCCAAAGGGGATTAACCCAATATGATGGAAGACTTCAATACTTCCTCCTGACATTGTGAAGTACCAGTGAAGCACTCTGGTTGTCATCTCCTTGTCCTTGTCCTTGCCACAGGACCAGTCCATTTTCTCTTCCTCTCATACAATTCCCAGATTACATTTTTAACCCCTTTCTTCTTTGGATATCTCATTGGTTCTATGCTGCAACCTATTTACACCCAGTCACTGTTTCTCCATTGTCCTCAGTAAGATATTAATTTTTAATTCTTTCGAGACCATTGCATTCCAGATATATAATGACACTGTTAAATGTTAGTATTAAAAAGATGAACCTTGATTTTCATGAGGAGTCACAGGTGATTAAAGAAGCTTTGTGATTCCCTGAAGGCAAACAAGATACAAAATAAATCCATAGGGGGCAGCTAGGTGGCACTGTAGATAAAGCACTGGCCCTGGATTCAGGAGGGCCTGAGTTCAAATTTGACCTCAGATACTTGACACTTACTAGCTGTGTGGCCCTGGGCAAGTCACTTAACCCTCATTGCCCCACACAAAAAAATCCACATAAATTATCAGCATTTCTATATGTTACCAACAAAGTCCAGCAACAACAAATAGAGAAATTCCATTTAAAATAACTGTGGCCAATATAAAATACTTAGGGATCTACCTGACAAGAGAAACCCAGGAACTATATGACCAGAACTACAAAATACTTTTCACAGAAATAAAGTCAGATCTAAACAATTGGAAAAATATTAATTGCTCATGGGTAGGCTGAACCAATATAATAAAAATGACAATCCTACCTAAGTGAATTTTAGTGCTATACCAATCAAACTATCAAAAATATTTTATAGATATTTTTGGTTTTTACCTAGCATAAGTTTCCTCCTATAACTCCTCCCCTCACTCCCAAAGAGCCATTTCTTATAACAAAGAATTTGTTTTAAGAAAAAGAGGAAGAGGAGGCAGCTAGGTAGCGCAGTGGATAGAGCACCGGCCCTGGATTCAGGAGTACCTGAGTTCAAATCCGACCTCAGACACTTAACACTTACCAGCTGTGTGACTCTGGGCAAGTCACTTAACCCCAATTGCCTCACTAACAAACCTACTGTTATTAATAAAGTGGCAAAAATGTTCATACCCCTTGACTTAGATTCCACTGCTAGAGGAAGGAAGTCATTACAGAAGAAAATCTCCATATGCACCAAAATATGCATAGCAGCAATTATTGTAGTAGCAAAGAACTGGAAACAAAATAGATGCCTATTAACTGGGGAAATGGTTTAACAATTTGGGGTACACAAATGTAACAAAATATAACTATTATGTAAGTAATACTGAAAAGAACAAATACAGAGAAACATGGAAAGATTTAAATGATTTGATGAAAAATGAAAGAAGCAGAGCCAAGAAAGCAATATACACAATGACTACAACAATGTAATTGGAAAGAACAACTACCACAAACATTTTATCTTATTTATTTATTTTTTTTAGTGAGGCAATTGGGGTTAAGTGACTTGCCCAGGGTCACACAGCTAGTAAGTGTTATGTGTCTGAGGCTGGATTTGAACTCAGGTACTCCTGACTCCAGGGCCAGTGCTCTATCCACTGCGCCACCTAGCTGTCCCCTACCACAAACATTTTAAAAGATTATTACAAAATTACCCAACAATCAAGGCCTCAAAGAAGAGATATGAAAAGATACTTTCCCCATCTCCTTTGCAGTAGTGAAAGCATTCCATAAGAGTGGGATGCGGCCTATGTTAATTTTTGTTCCCAAAGTAGTGATCAGGTTTGTTGAATTTTTATTTTCTTCTTCCTCTTTTTCTTTTTTCTTTTTAAATAGGTTTTTAAAAGTATATTTGTAGAGCACCAGCCCTGGAGTCAGGAGGACCTGAGTTCAAATTTGACCTCAGACACTTGCCACTTACTAGCTGAGTAACCCTGGGCAAGTCACTTAATCCCAATTGCCTTACCAAAAAAAAGTATATTCATAATTTAACATGATAGTTCCAACTACCATAGTTCCTTGCTGCTCTTTTTTTTCCTTTTCCTTTTTTTTTTTTTTGTAGCTCCCTATTAGCCACATGGGTTCCTGGGAAATTTAGTTTTCCCAGGCAAAAAATGGCTGAAGGATCTCGAAATTTTGGAGAGAGAGGGGGACCATAGGAACATAGAAGCCATCTGAACAGCAGCCAGCAGGAAAGAGGATGAGACAAAGGTTACCTTCAGCCTTTTGAATGCACCCTAGATTTCCTGCCCAGCAACCAATCAAACAGTCAATGTCATCATATGATTAGCAGACTGGAACCAATTGCTACTCATGCTCCAAACTGGGGAGCAGGGCACTTCCATCACACATTATCATTGTCTTTCCAGAAACAGGCTCCCTAGCCTCTTCTACATGAAGATTACAGCCCCCACTCCTTATACTTAAAAACACAAAAGAGCTCCAATGTGAAAACAATAAAGAAAAACCATGTGGAGAGGCAGACTAACTTGTGTCAGGAAGTGGAAGAGTAGAACAATGTCACACTGAGAAAAAAAGAACACATAGCTAAGAAATAAATAAGACCCATCTAATCACTATTAATAAGATCACTATTAATAACTCACTAATAATAAGAAAAATGCAAATCAAAACAACCATGAAGTTTCACCTCACATCCTACAGATTGGTAAAAATGACCAAAAAACAATAATACTCAATATTGGAGGAATTGTGGAATGATAGGAACAGTAATACATTGTTGGTGGAGCTGTGAAATGGGACAACTATTTTTGAAAGCAATTTGGAACTATGCAACTAAAGTGATTAAAATATCCATACTCTTTTGAACCAGAGACCCCATTACTGATTTTATGACCTAAGAAAATCACCAATAAGAAGAAAATCCCCATTTACACCAAAATCTAGCATCACTTTTTCTGATGGTAAAGAATTGGAAATAGTAGATGTCCATCAATTGGAGAATGGCTGTACAAATTGTGGTACATGAATGTAATAGAACATGACTTTGCTGAAAGAAATGGTGTGTGTGATGAATTCATAAAAGCATGAAAAATCTATATGGATAGATATAGCATGAAGTAAGAATTATACATGTTTTCAGACTTTTAAAATCTATCAACCAGTTGTACTGATTTATTTTCCTCTAAAAATACTATCACATGGGATAGCTCTTGAGTAGGGCAAGGGAAGGGATACATGGGATACTGTGATAATGTAAGAAACAGAAAATATTAATAAAATTATTAAAAATAAAACAAAATAAGTGAAGTAATTTGCCCAGAAAATAAAAAAGAAACGTGAGATTCTTCCCAAGAAGAGGAAATAGCTGCTTCTCCTCCAAGGAATTATGATGCAAATTCAGAGTTGTTTCCAGTAAGGGTCAGATGTGTTAACAATAATAGAGATGGGGGTAGCTAGGTGGCGCAGTGGATAGAGCACCAGCCCTGGATTCAGGAGTACCTGAGTCCAAATCCGGCCTCAGACACTTAATACTTACTAACTGTGTGACCCTGGGCAAGTCACTTAACCCCAATTGCCTCACTTAAAAAAAAACCCCAATAATAGAGATGTCTTCCCAGGGTATCTATGCCAGGATGTGATAGTCAACTTCCCAAGATTTATCAAATCGGATGACTATGAGTTCTGATGATTCATATGGAGACAAATGATATTGCTAGAAGGAACTGAAGTCTTTGGCAATAAATTGGAGACCTCAGGGGCCCAAGTGGTTGCACAGATGAACACTGAAGACAAAATCTTCAGAAGATAAAGGCAGATTTAGAATGTGAACAGCTGGGGGGCGGCTAGGTGGCACAGTGGTTAAAACACCAGCCCTGGATTCAGGAGTACCTGAGTTCAAATCCGGCCTCAGACACTTGACACTTATTAGCTGTGTGACCCTGGGTAAGTCACTTAACCCCCATTGCCCCGTGCAAAAAAAAAAATAATAATGTGAACAGCTGGTTTAAAAGATGGTATGTAAAAACAAGATCTGGATTGCCTGACCATGGCTTAAAAGGTAGAAATGCATCCCCAAGCCAAGGACAGAGTGAACCTAACAAGGGCTAGTAAAAAATAAATTTAACTGGAGTCTTGTCAACCTACTCATAAGGACTTTAAACTTTAAAAGTGTAACACTAACTTAATGGGGTCTTCCTTATCCATTCATAAACACAGCCATCTTTGGGTTAAGTATCCACCTGAAGGAGTTTTGATTAGCTCAGGATGCAACATATAAATTAGCCACCAGGCGGCACTCTATTCGAGCTGTCAACCCAGCATGGTTATTGGAAGATGAAAAAGCATATAGTACATAGCACTTCAGTATATTTTTTAAATTAAGCATTAATTTTATAACAGAGTTTTGATGTCTAACATTCTTGGTATCTCTTGGGGAAAGACCGTAATCAGTATTCCCTGAAGACCTAAACAGTTTCAAGGTGGGATCATAATTCTCTGAGAGTATAACATTTGTTGTATTTATGATGACCAAACTAGGAGTGGAAAAATCTTTTCGTTTAATTCAGTTAGGAGAGGGGTTCCTTTGTTTACCTCTGATCAGATTGGAAAAAGACTCCTTAGACGAAGTAGATGGGGTGGGGAAGGCATTTCTTTTTTTCTTTTCTTTTCTTTTCTTTCCTTTTCTTTCCTTCCTTCCTTCCTTTCTTTTCTTTATTTTTTCGCAGGGCAATGAGGGTTAAGTGACTTGCCCAAGGTCACACAGCTAGTAAGTGTCAAGTGTCTGAGGCTGGATTTGAATAATAATGAGAATAATTAATATTATTAATTATTAATTAAAATTATTGATATTATTAATAATAATATTCTAAGAATAAAAGTTGTGTGGTGATTATTCTCTGTCTATGTTCTAATTGAGTTAAAGGTAAAATTTTCTAAGCTGTAGCATGCACCCAGAGGTATGCTGGTAAATGTTTTACAATTGGCTCTCCTCAAAAAATTATTCATATGATACATTTTAAAGTTTAATTTGCATTATTTATATTTTCTACATTAATTTCTTAAGTCTAGACAATAAAAAAATGACGTTTGAGACACAGCATCTGCATTTTCCAGGTATAAATGTTCATACTGAAAATCTGACAATTGACTATCAAGACTTTGTAGGAGCTGGCTATAGCTCATTTTTTGGTGCACCCCACTTTCTTTCTTTTTTTTTTTGCAGGGCAATGAGGGTTAAGTGACTTGCCCAGGGTCACACAGCTAGTTAATGTCAAATGCCTGAGGCTGGATTTGAACTCAGGCCCTTCTGAATCCAGGGCTGGTGCTCTATGCACTGTGCCACCTGGCTGCCCCGCACCCCACTTTCTTAAGGTATGAAGCACAAAGCAATGGCCAAAATTATTGAATTTCTTTTACTGCACTTCTCACCTAAATACATCTCCTTTTTTGAATGAAAGAAAAATTCAAATAGCTGTCTAAGGACTAACTTTAGGTTAACTTGATGCATTTGCTTCAAATAACAGGGAATACAGCATGGCAATTACTTAATAGGGTCTGTGCAAATAAGATTGCATAAGAACAATCTGTCACCATCTCCTTTAATTAGGGTAGCTTCATGACAATGGATGACTTGTGTGATCCTGACACATTTGACATGAAGTGTATGATTTCATAGTTAACCTTCGTGTGGAAGTTTTAATTACAATAATGTCTGTTGTACTTCCCAACATCATTCGTTTTTCTAAGTACAATATAGTTATCCTTTCGGCATCATGACTTTCCCCTTTGAAATTTTGGTGTTTTTTTGTTTTGTTTTGTTTTGTTTTGTTTTGTTTTTAGTGAGGCAATTAGGGTTAAGTGACCTGCCTAGGGTCACACAGCTAGTAAGTGTTAAGTGTCTGAGGCTGGATTTGAACTCAAGTATTCCTGACTCCAGGGCCGGTGCTCTATCCACCACGCCATCTAGCTGCCCCCCCTTTGAAGTTTTGATATATTGTGGGTTGGCATAAGAAATTAAATGGGAATTTTAGGGGAGTTTTGAGGAAGCCACAGACATATGAAAGCCAACAGATAACATAGAGATTATCTATGACCAAATAATTAACCCGAATTGTACAATAAGGTACTCTAAATACCTCATAAAAGAAAAGGAAAAAGTTTAGACTTCTCTGGTATGAAGGCAGGGCCAAAAATTTTTATGTGGATTTTCAAGATTGCAAGGGTTCTGCATCCCTAACCCCCATGATGTGGAAGGGATAGCTGTAATAAGCTATCTACTCCTCCCAAAACCCTCACCCCTGCAAATTAAATTTGATTAGTTTATATATTTTAGTCAGTCAATCAATCGTGACAAAAGATTAAGAGAGACATAGTTTTTGTGTAATTTAATCTGTTTTTGTTTTTGTTTTTTTGCAGGGCAATGAGGGTTAAGTGACTTGCCCAGGGTCACACAGCTAGTAAGTGTCAAGTGTCTGAGGCTGGATTTTAACTCAGATCGTTCTGAATCCATGGCCGGTGTGTTATCCACTGTGCCACCTAGCTGCCCCGAATTTAATCATTTTTATCAATGAGGCCAGCACATTTTTTTTATTAAGAAAAGGATGGTCCAGATTGGCTAATATGACAAAATTATGCAAATTAAAACAACTCTGAGGTACCACCTGACACCTATTAGATTGGCTAATATGAGAAAAAAGGAAAATAATAAATGTTGGAGAAGCTGTGGAAAAATTGGTACACTAATACATTGTTGGTGAAGCTGTGAACTGATCCAACCATTCTGGAGGGCAATTTGGAATTATACCCAAAGGGCTATAAAACTGTGCATACCCTTTGACCCAGTAATACCACTTTTGGGTCTTTTTCCCAAAGAGATCATAAAAAAGGGAAAAGGACCCACATGTACAAAAATATATATGGCTGCTCTTTTTGTGGTGTCAAGGAATTGGAAATTGAGGGACTGCCCATCAATTGGGGAATGGCTGAACAAGTTATGGTATATGAATGTAATGGAATTCTATTGTGCTGTAAGAAACGATGAGCAGAAGGAGTTCAGAGAAACCTGGAGGGTCTTGCATGGGATGATGATGAGTGAGATGAGCAGAACCAGAAGAACATTGTACATAGTATTGTCATGGGGCGCAGAGCACCCCAGAATTTCTCTGAGGCACACCGAGGAATCTTCTCCTTGAGAAACTAAACCAGAGGACAGATAACGCCTAGAGGAACCAAATCGGACTGAGCTAGTTTGGGATTCCTACCCTTCATTCCGGTCTCCCTTATCCTGGGGAGATAAGTTTGGGTGTGGCTGCGGCCTTTGTGTCCTGAAGAGGGATCCATAGCCACCCCTCACCCAATTCCTTTAGTCACTACCAGTGGGGGATGGTCCTCCACTGCTCACCCAATTCCCCCAGCTACCACCAGTAGGGGATGGTCCTTTCTCACTAAAGGAACTTTTCACGGGCAGATGGGCCACCCCCATCAGTCCTCTATAAAAGTACCTTCCGGTCTCCTGTTCGAGGAGATTTGGTACCTCTGAGCCATGTGCTTTATGCCAAATCTCCCCATGAAAAGTCTAAGGATTTCTTTCATGGTTTCCCTCCCCCCACCCTTCCCTTCCCTTGCTCCTAAATAAACTATCACCTTGTTCTAAGTTTTGTGTGCAAGAGGGTGTAATTCTTTAAAGAGGAATTCCTAAGAACCCCAACCCCAACCCCAACTCGTACCCCATTTTCCCCTATAACAGTATCATCAACATTATGTGTTGATCAACTGTGATAGACTAGATTCTTCTCACCAATACAACACTATGAGAAAGTTCCAAAGGACTCATGATGGAAAAGGCTCTCCAAATCCAGAAAAAAAAGAACTGCGGAATATGGATGCTGATTGGACTATACTATTTCTTTTGTTTTTGGTGCTGCTGTTTTTCTTTTTTGGGGTTTTTCCTTTTTGTTCTGATTTTTCTCTTATAACATGACTAATGCAAAAATATGTTTAATGTTATTATGTATATGTAACCTATATCAGATTACCTGCTATCTTGAGGAGGTGGGGAGGGAGGGGAGGGAGGGAGAAAAATTTGAAATTGGAAATATTATAAAAACAAATGTTGAAAACTATCTCTACATGTAATTGGAAAATAATAAAATACTTTTATTTTTTAAAAAAAGGAAAGGATGGTCATTTGGCCATCTCAGACCAAAGACCCATGAGGGCATGGTAGTGGGCTCAGAGTTTATATGCCCTTTGAAGACCAGGTGTTCCTGAGGGGTACCAATCAACTCTGATTAGTTAACACAATGGGAGGTAGGCTATATTAAAATGAGGGTCTTGAGGTAGTGACTTGGGTTACACAAATCTTGGTAAAAGAGACATCAATTTCCATATCACCTGTCTGACAAAAGGGAGAATCAACACTTACCCAGAGCAAACTGGAGCAGGAATGCATCCATTAACTCATACTTAGAATTTCTTTTACTGTCTGATTATATCTTGGCCTGGGGAAATCTTTAAGAGAGATTTCCCACACTGGTTGCTTTCTGGATAAGGAAGTAGATAAGGAGAAAAACCTTGGTCCTAATACAATAATTAGTTATTAAATATAAAGAAGAAATAATTAACTTCTTACTCAATAAACATTTATTAAGCATCTCCTCTATGCCAGGCACTGTGCTAAACTGTAGGGATAGAAAAGAGAAGCAAAAGACAGTACCTGCCCTCAAGGAGCTCACAGTCAAATAGGGGAGACAATATACAAACAAGCTATATACAGGATACACAGGAAATAATTAAGAGAGGAAGACACTAGAATTAAAAGGAGTTGGGAATGGGATTTTGGCTGGGACTTATAGGAAGAGTAGGTAGAGGTGAAGAGAAAGAGTTCCAAGCATGGGGATATTGAATTTTAAAATATAGTTTTTAGGGGCAGCTAGGTGGCGGCCCCTGAATTCAGGAGTACCTGAGTTCAAATGTGGCCTCAGACACTTAACACTTACTAGCTGTGTGACCCTGGGCAAGTCACTTAACCCTAATTGCCTCACCAAAAAAAAAGTATATATATATATATATATATATATATATATATATATATATATATATATATATATTTTTTTTGTATCTGCCCATCTCCTACAAACAGATCAGAGAAATTATGATATCTTATAATATCTCCTACTATTCAGATCAGAGAATATGATATCCATACCTGTCCTCTTCTGAAACAGGTCAGAGACAGGCAGAAAAAACATAATATCAATTTAATATTTTGTCCCAAGAAGAAATATATAACACATGATCATGTGGAGACTCCCCTCCTAAGAGTGAAGCTCTGGGGACTCCCCATTTCTGAGGGTATATATGGTTTTAGTCTACTGATTATAGGGGGTTGTCAGTTTCAATAGTATGATACAGAAATCAACCCAGAAGCAAAAAGCAGTTTAACAATTTCAGTTATAACAAGTATGGAGGAAATACAGAAGCATCATAAGATTACAGGATTCCAAAAAAGGGTTTGGCAAGGATGAGGACACCCAAATGTTATCATAAGAGGGACTTACAGGGCGGCTAGGTGGCGCAGTGGATAAAGCACCGGCCCTGGATTCAGGAGTACCTGAGTTCAAATCCGGCCTCAGACACTTGACACTTACTAGCTGTGTGACCCTGGGCAAGTCACTTAACCCCCATTGCCCTGCAAAAACTAACTAACTAAATAAATAAATAAAAGGGACTTACCATTCTGAGGGAAAAGAAGTCACCAGGTAAGGTCTTTTATCTGCTAGCTATCTGGGTTAAGTTTGGAGTTCAATTGAAGAACATTTTGCTCCTATTAATCCAGCGTTTCATAAAAATACTTTTGTGTAATAAGGTACCTCCATCAAATCCAGGTGATCCATATATCCATATTAACAGGGAATAACCAGAGAAAACTCTTGGGACCAAATGATGAACAGTCAGTGTTACTGGATGGAAGAGTATGTTGTGGGGAGTAAGGTATAGAAAGGCAGGAAGGGGCTAGGTCATTAAGGACTTTGAATGCAGAGGATTTTGTATTTGATCCTAGGGGCTACTAGGAACCACTGGAGTTTATTGAGTAGGGGGATGATATAGATGAAACTGTGTTTTAGGAAAATTACTTTGGGGACTGAATGGAGGATGGCTTGGAGTGGGGAGACATTTGAGGCTGGCAGACCCACCAGTGGCTATTGCAATAGTCCAGATTAAGGTGATAAGGCTTGCACCAGGGTAGTGGCAGTGTCAGAAGAGAGAAGGGGATATATTTGAGAGATGTTACAAAGGTGAAATGGACAGCCCTAGGCAACAAATTGTATATGGGGAGTGAGAGAGAGTGAGAAGTCCAGGATGACACCTGGGTTAGGAGCCAGAGGGACTAGGAGAATGGTATTTCCATCCATAATAATAGGGAAAGTTGTTTGGGGAGGTTGGAGGAAAGATAATGAGTTTCATTTCAGACATATTGAGTTTAAGATGTGTCCTGGATAATCAGTTTGAGATGTTTGAAAGTCATCTTTGAAAGGGTCTATGCCAGACTGAAGGTCAGCAGAGATTGTTAGGATAGAAGAGGTAGATTTGAGAATTGTCAGAGTAGCTGCTAATTAAATGCATGGAAGCTGATGAGATCACCAAGTGAAGCAGTATAGAAGAGGAAGAGGGCCCGGGGCAGAGCCCTATGGGACATCTATACTTAGAGGGCATGATTTTTGTGAGGATTCAAACAAAGAAGAACAAAAAATTTTGGTAAACAAAACGGTAAATTTTGTTATATAAAGTTTGCTTTTAAAATTATATTAAATTTAATAAGTTGGTAAGAAAATAGTCTAGTTCATTTCTGTGTATCCTTTTTTTTTTTTAGTCAGGCAATTGGGGTTAAGTGACTTGCCCAGGGCCACACAGCTAGCAAGTGTTAAGTGTTAAGTGTTTTGAACTCAGGTACTCCTGACTCCAGGGCTGGTGCTCTGTCCACTTCGCCACCTAGCTGCCTCTGTGTATCCTTTTTTTGGGGGTGGGGCAATGAGGGTTAAGTGACTTGCCCAGGGTCACACAGCTAGTAAGTATCAAGTGTCTGAGGTCAGATTTGAACTCAGGTCCTCCTGAACCAAGGGCTGGTGCTTTATCTACTGTGCCACCTAGCTGCCCCCTCATTTCTGTGTATCCTTATGAATTTCTTTTGTGTGTATATCTTGTTATGCTTTATTGATGCTCTTTTGATTCTTTCTTTCTTTCTTTCTTTTTTTTTGTATCTGTCATTTTCCCACTTACTAGATTTCTCACCTCTCTCAGTAGATCCTGGTCTCTCTAGTAGCTGTGATCCTTTGACTTCCTAAACCTTATACTACTATGTTTGAATTTTTCTTTAACCTAATTTGTTCCATTAATTTTTCTATTTTTTTGTGCAGTAGCAAATATTTTGAATGATTACTACTTTACATTATAGTTTAAAATCTAGTGATTCTGGATGCCCTTTCTACTTTTTTCATTTTCCCCATTATATTCTTTTTTTTTTTTTTTTTTAGTGAGGCAGTTGGGGTTAAGTGACTTGCCCAGGGCCACACAGCTAGCAAGTGTTAAGTGTCCGAGGCAGGATTTGAACTCAGGTACTCCTGACTCCAGGGCCGGTGCTCTATCCACTACGCCACCTAGCTGCCCCTTCCCATTATATTCTTAACCTTTTTTCTTTAGATAAATTTTGTATCTTTTTATAAAATTGGTAGTTTGATATAGTACTAAATTTGTATCTTAATGTAGGTTGTATCATCATCATTTTAAAAAAATATGGGCATGTGGGGGCAGCTAGGTGGTGCAGTGGATAAAGCACCAGCCCTGGATTCAGGAGGACCAGAGTTCAAATTCAGCCCCAGACCCTTGACACTTACTAGCTATGTGACCCTGGACAAGTTAATTAACCCTCATTGCCCCACCAAAAAAAAATATGGGCAAGGTCCAATCATGAGCAGTTAATATCTTTCCAATTATTTGCCTTCCTTTATTTTGTGGATTTTTTGGGGAGGGGGCACCAGACCTGTGATTTAATTGGTTTAAGGAACTCCCAGAAAAGAAACTTCTTGCAGTGATACAAGTTGGCACCTGCTCTATAACTTAAGATCTTAGACATTTGTGGGGAGCATAAGAAGTTATATGACTTGCATAGAGTCATAATAGCCAATAAAAGACCGAGGCAGAACATGACCCAGAGTCTTTCTGGTTCTGAGGCCAGGTCTCTATCCACTCTGCCATGCTGGCTTCTTATTTTGAGTGGTATTCACATAAATTCTGAACATGCCTGGGTGTGTTGAGAACCAAATATTTTAAAATTTCATAATTATTTTAAATGGATTTTTTCTTTCTCTTTCTGTTATGTGTTGACAGGAATATATAAAAGTTGATGATTTCTGTGGGTTTATATTATGTCCTGCTACTTTACTGAAGTTATTGTTTCAATTAATTTTTTTGGATTTCTAAGATTCTCCAAGTAAGCTATGATACCATCTACAAAACAGATCATTTTATCTCCTCTTTGCTTCTGCTTCTCTCAATTTCTTTTTCTCATCTCATTGCCATAGCCAGCATTTTTTAGGATTATGTCAAATGGTGGTAGTGACAATAGATGTTCTTGTTTTATCTGGAGTCAGGAAGACCTGAGTCCAAATCCGGCCTCAGAGACATTACTAGCTGTGACACTCAGCAAGTCATTTATCCTCAATTACCTCATCTATAAAATGGGGTTAATAATAGCACTTCTCTCCCAAGGTTTTTGTGAGGATAAAGCAAGATAATATTTGTAAAACATTTTGTAAACTTTAAAGCACAGTATTGACACTAGTTATCATCATGATCATGATCTTGTGGCAGTTGAAAGATGAAATGACTGAGGAAACAAAGGTTCAAGCTTCCAAGCATATCAATTTACTAAGCAATACGAGCCAATTACATAACAAAATCGGGATCAGTCCTCCTAAGCTTGCCACTGAACTTGAATACGGAGGGAGACAGGTATTCATACATGAAAACAATTCATCAAATAAGGCCACTTAATTAAAAGGAAACCATTAAGTAGAATACTATATTAGGTCATCTGATTTCTAATTGGAGGAAAGATTAAGGACTTTCCAAGTTGGGAAGGGGAGGATGAATAGGTGCAATTCCCTGAAATTGGAAAAAAGAGGCGTCCCATTCCTTTCCAAGTGTCTGTGAACAATCAAAGGAACATGGGAACAATAACTGATTGATCAGTATGAGACCAGGTTTCAGATAAGACACATGGGCTGCTTGAGATGTACAATTCTGAGAAATCTCCTTGCATCAATTTTTGAATCTGACTGGATTTCTGGTCAGCATAGCCTAGGTCCTTAGTTAAAGGTCTGTAGTTGTCCTTCATTCTCAGAGAGGACCAAACTGACATCACTATGTCGGCATCAATGTATAACATATCTTCCTGTGACTGATCAGACCGATACTAGCTTGGAAAGCTCTAACATATGTCAGGCACAAATCGTCCATATGAACATTTGGAATGGATATGTATCTAAAATTGTGCATCTCACATTTCTTCTTCTTTTTTTTTTTTTTGCATCTCACATTCCTTTTGAGCTATAGCAATTCTGCTCTGATCATAGAGCACAGTGCCTTCTTTCATTCAAGAGCTCTAAGCGTCAGGTAGAGTTGGTCCAGCTTCCCAGCCACATAGGACTAGGTTCAAACAATGCAATAAAGTCCTCTCACAATTCCCACAATTGAATAAAGTTTTCTCACAGGACAGAAATTTGACTAGACCCATAACTGAATAGAAAGGGAACCAAGCTAGCTCCATAATTGAGTCACAAGATAGTCAGTATGGTTTACTTAATTCCCACTACCACTTGCTGCTTGGACCTCAGCTGTGGGTGGCACGAAACCTAACAAATTGATATGATATCTCGAAAGTGTGCATGTAGAAAACTTTGGATGAGATAATTTTCCAGGGATAATTATATGTTGGGTTTTTTTTTGGGGGGGAGGGCAAGGCAATGAGGGTTAAGTGACTTGCCCAGAGTCACACAACTAGTAAGTGTCAAGTGTCTGAGGCCAGATTTGAACTCAGGTCCTCCTGAATCCAGGACTGGTTCTTTATCCACTGTACCACCTAGCTGCCCCCTAATTATATGGGTTTTTTTGTTTGTTTGGTTTTGCAGGGCAATGAGGATTAAGTGACTTGCCCACGGTCACACAGCTAGTAAGTGTCAAGTGTTTTAGGATGTCAGATCCTCCTGAATCCAGGGCCAGTGCTTTATCTACTGCACCACCTAGCTGCCCCCTAATAATATGGTTTTTTGGGTTTTTTTGTTTTTAGTGAGGCAGTTGGGGTTAAGTGACTTGCCCAGGGTCACACTAGTAAGTGTTAAGTGTCTGAGGCCAGATTTGAACTCAGGTACTCCTGATTCTAGGGCTGGTGCTCTATCCACTGTGCCACCTAGCTGCCCCCTAATTATATGTTTTTAATGAGAAAAAAGTAAACTTGTGTTTGTTTGTTTGTTTTTTTTTGTGGGGCAATGGGGGGTAAGTGACTTGCCCAGGGTCACACAGCTAGTAAGTGTCAAGTGTCTGAGGTTGGATTTGAACTCAGGTACTCCTGAATCCAGGGCCGGTGCTTTATCCACTGCGCCACCTAGCTGCCCCGAAAAAAGTAAACTTAAAAAAATGCCTGTAACATTAAAAAATTGCATTTGTAAGATAGGTATGCCTACAGCAATTCCGGCTGGAATTGCATGCATATACTACAACTAACTGCTGTTGGCTGCACTATTCTGTTGTTTGAGTTCCTAATATGTTCAATGGTATGCAGTTGAAACATTTGAGCTGTGGGTCTCCTTATACATGCTAAGAAGTTGTTCTAGACTTTTTGGTACCTTCCTTGAGTAGTTTGTTCACAAAGTATCTTTGTCAGAGTGGTTCCCAGCAGGAAATCTATATACCAAAAATAGTTTTCCCATAACACTGGCAATAGAAGATGCTTTCTTGTTTCTTACTGGGCATGCTTGTGCTTCCCTGGTGATATGGTCAGGTCACCACAAAATTATGACGTATTTTTGCTTTTTCCTTTTGGAGATAGAAAGTCAATATAGACAAGTTCCAGATGATTGCTGACACTTAGATTCTCCAAATATAGCATAGAAAAGATATTACTTTTCTTTATATACATCTAGCACAAGTTTCATCTTCTTGGTGGCATCTACTGCCATCTTGAGCCAGCAAATCTGTTTATTAACAGCTCTTGAATCTTTTCTTGACTCATATGTCCAAAATAATAAAAGTCATTCATGGTTATTGGGTATATAGATGCATATTAAGATCCTCCTTTTTAGTTCAAGTGAAAACTTTAAAAAAACAAATATATCTCTAGTCCATTCCAGCCTTTTCCCTTTAGGAAAGTGTTTCAAAGGTAAAGAACAAAAGCTAAGATTAAAAAAAATTAATAAAGTATTTTATTTTTTTCTGTTATGTGTAAAGATAGTTCTAAACTTTTGTTTATACAAGGTTTACGATTTCAGATTTTTCTCCCTCCCTCCCCTCCCTCCCCCCTCCCCTAGACAGCAGGTAATCTGATATAGGTTTTATATATATATATATAGGCATAATAACATTAATCCTATTTCTGCATTAGTCATGTTATAAGAGAAAAAATCAGAGCAATGATGAAAAACCTCAAAATAGAAAAAAACAACAGCACCAAAAACAAAAGAAATAGGATGGTTCATTCAGCATCTATACTCTGCAGTTCTTTTTTTTTTCTTCTTGGATTTGGAGATCCTCTTCTATCATGAGTTCCCTGGAACTCTTCTGAACCATTGCATTGGTGAGAAGAATATAGTCCATCACAGTAGATCAACACTCAATGTTGATGATACTGTGTACAATGTTCTTCTGGTTCTGCTCATCTCACTCATCATCAGCTCACATAAGACCCTCCAGATTTCTCTGAACTCCTGCTCATCATTTCTTACAGCACAATAGTATTCCATTGTATTCATATACCACAACTTGTCCAGCCATTCCCCAATTGATGGGCACCCCCTCAACTTCCAATTCCTTGCCACCACGTAAAGAGCAGCTATAAACATTTTTGTACATGTGGGTCCCTTTTCCCCTTTCCATGATTTCTTTGGGCAAAAGACCTAAAAGTGGAATTGCTGGGTCAAAGGGTATGCACAGCTTTATTGCCCTTTGGGCATAATTCCAAATTGCTCTCCAGAATGGTTGGATCAGTTCACAGCTCCACCAACAATGCATTAGTGTTCCAATTTTCCCACAGCTTCTCCAACATTTATTATTTTCCTTTTTTGTCATTTTAGCCAATCTGATAGGTGTCAGGTGGTATCTCAGAGTTGTTTTAATTTGCATCTCTCTAATCATTAGAGATTTAGAGCATTTTTTCATATGGGAATAGATAGCTTTGGTTTCTTCATCAGAAAACTGTCTGTTCATATCCTTTGACCATTTCTCAATTGGGGAATGACTTGGATTCTTATAAATTTGATTTAGTTCCCTATATATTTTAGAGATGAGGCCTTTATCAGAAGTACTGGCCACAAAAATTGTTTCCCGGGGCAGCTAGATGGCGCAGTGGATAGAGCACTGGCCCTGGATTCAGGAGTACCTGAGTTCAAATCCGGCCTCAGACACTTAACACTTACTAGCTGTGTGACCCTGGGCAAGTCACTTAACCCCAATTGCCTTACTAAAAAAAAAAAAAATTGTTTCCCAGCTTTCTGCCTCCCTTCTAATTTTGGATGCATTGCTTCTGTTTGTACAAAAATTTTTTAATTTAATGTAATCAAAATCATCCATTTTGTATTTTATAATATACTCTATCTCTTGTTTGGTCATAAACTGTTTTCTTTTCCAAAGATCTGATAGGTAGACTATTCCTTTCTCTCCTAATTTACCTATGGTATCACCTCTTATGTCTAAATTGTGTATCCATTTTGACCTTATTTTAGTATAAGGTGTAAGATGTTGGTCTATGCCTAATTTCTGCCATACTATCTTCCGGTTTTCCCAGCAGTTTTGTCAAATACTGAGTTCCTATCCCAGAAGCTGGACTCTTTGGGTTTATCAAACACTATATTACTAGTGTCATTTACTACTGCATTTCCTGAGCGTAGCCTATTCCATTGATCTACCACTTTATTTTTTAGCCAGTACCAGATAGTTTTGATGACTGCCACTTTATAGTAAAGCTCCAGGTTTGGTACCGCTAACCCACCTTCCTGTGAATTTTTTTTCATTATTTCCCTGGATATTCTTGATTTTTTGTTTTTCCAGATAAATTTTGTTATTATTTTTTCTGGCTCTATAAAATAATTTTTAGGTAGTCTGGTATGAGCTAAGATTTTTTAAAAAGATGAATTAAGAGTTTTAGCCAAACTTAAAACAAGAAATATTTTGACTAGTTAAGTTCATTGCCTTCCCAATCCCTAAAAGGGATGAGAGTTGTGACCTACTTAAGCATAGTACCCTCTTTCCCCATCCTGAAGGCATTAGGGTGTAAATCAAAGGGAGAAGTCCCTTTTATTATTCTAGGAGAACATTTGCATGACATTTTCCAAGGAGTTGAGTAGTTTTAGAAGACTCACCATTGTTTCATGAGGTAGAGTAGAATCTGGGTATACTGGTAAATGTTTAACAGTTAAAAATGTAGTCGTGATTCATTTTAAAATTATTTTTTCCAATTACATGTATAAACAATTTTTGACATTCTTTTTAAAAAATTTTTGAGTTCCAAATTCTCTCCCTCATTCCCCTCTCCCCTCCTTGAGAAAGCAAGCAACTCGATATAGATTATACATGTCTAGTCATGCAAAACATTTCCAGAACAGCCATGATGTGAAAGAAAACACAACTCCCCCCCAAAAAAAAAACACCCAACAAAAATAAAGTTTAAAAATATGCTTCAATCTGCATTCAGAATCTATCAGTTCTTTCTCTGGAGGTGGATAGCATTTTTCATCATAAGTCCTTTGCATAAGTCTTGGATCTTTGTACTGCTGAGAATAGCTAAGTCATTCACAGTTGTTCATCATACAATATTGTAGTTACAATGTATGATGTTTTCCTGGTTCTGCTCACTTCACTTTGTACCAATTAATGTAAGTTTTTCTGAATACATTCTTCTCATCATTTCTTATAACACAACAGTATTCTATTACAATAACATCCCACAACTTGTTCAGCCATTTTCCAATTGACGGGCATCCCCTCAATTTCCAATTTTTTTGTCATCACAAAAAGAGTTGCTATATTTTTGTACCGATAGTTCCTTTTCCCTTTTAAAAACTCGCTTTGGGATACAGCCCTAGTAATGGTATGCTGGGTCAAAGGTATGGACAGTTTTACAATCCTTTAGGCACAGTTACAAATTGCTCTCCAGAATGGTTGGATTAGTTCACAACTCTGCCAACAGTTCATTAGTGTCCCAATTTTCCCTTGATGAACTTTTAAGTTCAATTTTCATTATTAACATTCTCTCCTTCATTTTCTTAACTCTAGAAATCAAAACAATAAATCATCTTTATTTGTAATTTGCATAATCCAAGTATAAATGCTCTTATTGGAAAATTAACAATGGGCCAGTCAGTTTGAGCTGGCTCAAATGTCAGCTCAAACTTGTATATTATCATAGAGTGATGTTTTCCTTATTTAAGTTTCCTATAAATGTTGCTTCAAATTGTCTTGTGGTTGAGAGATGTCTGGGAGAATTATGGGGGGAGGCATGGGGTCTGTGTCAATTTATATATTTCTCTAAGCTAGAAATGCTTGGATTTGGAATGTTAAATCAATAAAAATTGCTTTTGGCAGACTTGTGCCTAAAACATAAGAATATAACATTAATATTTTTTTCTTAGGCAGTATATTCTTAGAAGCACCTGCTACTTGCTGGTTCCAGGTATTGGGATCCCGCCACAGTACCTTAGATAACTCCACCGTACAGCTCCAGCTTCTGTCAGTCAGTTGTCTCATCAGTAATATGCCTTCTGTTAACTGGAACTTGGGACTTAAGATGTTTAGAATCGCTACCTTGATTTTTTGGCATGTATCACTTCTCTTGCTCCTTCATCAGCCATCTGTTCTCACTGTCAGTCATCTGTAGACAACTGAGGCAAGGAAGGTTGGTTCAATGATATAAAGCTTAAGTACGTACACATTTGGTATTCAGTTTGGTGTCAGTTCCAAGCTCTCAGCCATACTTCCACATGGCTCTACTCCAATTCCTTGCGTGTCACAGATTGCTTTCACACTTTCTAGTATTACTGTAGTATTCTGGACAGAGCATCTCCCTCCACACTAGTCTTTCTAGGCCTGTAGTTTATACTGAAATCATAATTGCCTAGCGCTGATACCTCTCTCTGGCAGAATCTAACTTGGCACTGGTCAAAATATCTATCTTTTTTTTTTTTTATCAGTTGGTACTTAGGGTTTTGTAGCATTGCATAGTCTTTGAACTTCTCAGCAATGGCCTGTTTCAAAGTCAAGAACATAAGTTTAGGAGAGATTAAAGAGACTGTCAGTCAAAGCTCTGCCGACAAATACAATTAGTTTGTGGTGACCATCACTTGCTTTGAATAAGACAGCCCTCAAATTTTCCAGGCTGGAGTGTGTGTGTGTGTGTGTGTGTGTGTGTGTGTGTGTGTGTGTAAAAAAGATTTACCTGTAAAAAAGATTTATGCCTGATGCATGTGTAAGGTAGTTAATTAAGTCCTTGAAAGATTTTTTTCCATATTTGCCTAAGAACCTCCAAAAGTCATTGTAGATTTTAGGACAATTTTGACTTTCTTGCCCTTTTGTTTCTGGGTCTCATTAATCACATGTATGAGAGTAAGATCATTCAATGGTTTAACAACAGCTAGGTGGTGAAGTAGATAGAGTGCTAGACCTGAGTCAGGTGGACCAGAGCTCAAATCCAGCCTCAGACACGGATATTATCTGTGTGACCCTGAGGAAGTCACTTCAACGTTATCTGTCTCAGCTTCTTCATCTGTAAAATGGGGATAATAATATCACCTGTTTCACAGCTTTGTTGTCAGAATAGCACTTTGCAAACCTTAAAGTGAGGTATCAATGCTAGCTATTATTATTATTATAGTTTTTAACGAACACAATAAATAACCACCAAAATCCTATGAAAGCTCTCAAGTCCTTAAGATTATGTGGGTGTGTTGGGCAGCTAGGTAGCACAGTGGATAAAGCACCTGCCCTGGATTCAGGAGGACCTGAGTTCAAATCTGGCCGCAGACACTTGACACTTACTAGCTGTGTGACCTTGGGCAAGTCACTTAACCCCCATTGCCCCACAATAAAGGGGGAAAAAAGAAAAAAGATTATGTGGGTGTGGCCATTTCAAAAGTGCTTCTGAATGAGTGCTCACACCTTGTTGGAGTATATGTGGTGTTTAAGAGGATTGGTACTTCTGGTGTAAGGGCTTGCTGAGCCCTTTTCAGGGCTGTTTATCCACTTTTGGTATCCACCTGATTCACCCAACTCTTACCTGTGACTTCAAGAAACTGTAGTGTGTGTAGTGGCCACACCCCAATGTCTACTCCAAGCATATGAAGACTTCCCCCAGCAGAATGTAGATATGTGAGTGAGAACAATTTGTTCCAATGGTCATGAAGGAAGGCTTAAACAGGTGCTATGGAGAACTTAGAGCTAGGCCAGATAGCAAAGAAACCAAGGTCATCCACCAGATCCAGGGCATCGGCAGTTGCACTGACTTCTGTCTTGCCACTAGACTTGGATGACTCAGGAAGAGAGAGTGAGGCTGATGACTCTGTGCCTCACTTAAATCCAATCCATGAGCAAATCGAAACATCACCTATGACGGCATTGGTCCTACTGAGGGGATGGGGCGGTGGGGAAGGACAAACAAGTCACTTCTCATGTTCTTCCAATGTCTTATAAAGTATTCTAACATTTCCAGGTAGTTAATATCCCCATCGAGAATTGGAAAGTAGCTGGTGCCCTGAGATGCTAGGGGCTTATGTTCAAATTTATAAAATTCAGCTGGACAGATGAAAAGTTTTTTCTTGTCTTCCTCAGACATAGGAATCTGATAGTATCCACTGAGCAAACCCAAGACTGAAAACCATTGGCTGCTTAGCAGATGACAGAGGGCATTACATGCTGATCCACTAAAGATATTTTATTCAAAGTCCAGCAATCTTCACCCATCCAACCCATCACTCCCTATTTTTCTGTCCTTGGACATCATCGCTATGGGTGATATGTGCACAAGCGCTGCTGGATTCTATGATGATGTCACTAGCCAGCATTTCCTTCAGATGGGTTTTCGGGTCTTCCATTATATATAGAGGAATCGCTCTAGGTTCTTCTTTGATTGGTCAGGGATCAGTGAGCTGGATTTTGTGGGTTTTACCTCAACCATATCCTACACACCACTCATTCAGTGAGAACATCTCTGTCTTCCTGCCAGGTTTCAGTTTCAACCTATCCTTGCACTCACTCTGTTACTTCTGGGGAGCCTCTAAAGACAAATATCCCTAGGAGCTACTTCAGAGATTGAAAATTCAGTTCTCCTGTGATATTAACCAGGACCTTTTGATTCTATTCTCTTGTAAGCTTCTGCACAATATACATAGATCAGAGTGTTCAAATAATGAGTTCCAGTTTGTTGCTTGCAGTATCCAGCTAGTATTTTGAAAAGATTCCATTCAGTGATGACACTCCAGAGACTGTTGAAGGAACTGGACATACTAGAGTCACAACGTCCTCTTCATTGTTGATCCAAAGTCAAGTCAAGTCAATAAGCATTTATTTAGTGCTTACATCAAGTGGAAGCAGCTGAGTAGTTCAGGTGGTTCAGTAGATAAAGCATCAAGCCTGAAGTCAGGAAGATCTGAGTTTTCAAATATTCACTAGCTATGTAACTTTTTTTTTTTTTTTTGCAGGGCAATGAGAGTTGAGTGACTTGCCCAGGGTCACACAGCTAGTAAGTGTCAAGTGTCTGAGGCTGGATTTGAACTCAGGTCCGCCTGAATCCAGGGCCATGCTTTATCCACTGCACCACCTTGCTGCCTCCAGCTATGTAACTCTGGGCAAATCATTCCACCTCTCTTAGCCTAATCCCCTGGAGAAGGAAATGAGAAACCCCTCTAATATCTTTGCTCAGAAAACCCCACACAGGGTCATGAAGAGTCAGAAGTGACTGAATGACTCAACAACAACAACAACACTAACAACAACAAATGTTAGGTATGGTGCCAAATGTTGGATAAAAGAATAAAGGCAAAAAACAGTTCCTTCTCTGCTAAGGAGCTCACAATTTAATGGACACCAACAACTTCCTTAGAGAATCTCAAGCTTATGAATGATTATAACTCAAACTACCAAGTCCAAGTTTTGTAATAGGCTTTAAAGGTTGTTCCCCCTCTCCCCCCTCCTCCGCCCCCCCCCCCCGGCCAATATCTGTCAAAAAGAGATTGGAAGGGGCAGCTAGGTGGCGCAGTGGATAAAGCACCGGCCCTGGATTCAGGAGTACCTGAGTTCAAATCTGGCCTCAGACACTTGACACTTACTAGCTGTGTGACTCTGGGCAAGTCACTTAACCTCCATTGCCCTGCAAAAAACCAAAACAAAATAAAAGTGAATAACTCATGTGTTTTTTCCCATATGTAGATGGAACATGACAGAAATTATGGTCAAGTATCAGTCTTAGAGTCAGGAAGACTTGGTTAGATTCTCCTTCAACACAAGAGCAAGTCATCACTTCTCTGTCCCTTGGACAACTCCTGAGGATTTAGCTACTTTATTGTAGATGTTCAAGGAGGAGGAAGGAGACCCTATGAAAAGCTGACACATTCATAGATAAATATATACAAATATATATGTATGTATGTATGAATATGTCCATGTGTATATTCTAGAAGTGCTTCCTTATAAAATATAATTTGTGAGAATCAAGTTCAATTTTGTCATTTTAACAATTACCAAAATATGCATGAAAATACAAATAAAACGTTTGTGTGATTTTTTGTTTTTTGCAGGGCAATGGGGGTTAAGTGACTTGCCCAGGGTCACACAACTAGTAAGTGTTAAGTGTCTGAGCCTGGGTTTGAACTCAGGCCCTCCTGAAGCTAGGGCCGGTGCTTTATCCACTGTGCTACCTAGCTGCCCCCAAAACATTTGAAAAAAGAATTTCATAAAAACAAACTTCATTTTGGCCCCAATTGCCTCACCAAAAAAATAAATAAATAAATAAAACCCCCAAAACCAAACTTCATTAAAATAGTTTCTTTGCCTCTTTGGAGATTTGAAAAAATTTAAAAAAATTTATCATCCATAGTCGGTTAGTTTCACCAAAGTAACAATGATTTAACATGTGAAAGGAAACTAAGATAGAAATATTTAGGTCTCTTCAGACTGGTGAGACTTATGTTTGCCTATGGTTTAGTCTCTGTTTCCATACCTGCTTTCTGAGCCTCTTCCACTTCTGAGAGTTTTTCATCATTTTCTAATTTTTTCTTTGTTTTTTTTTTTTTTTTTTGGTAAGGCAATTGGGGTTAAGTGACTTGCCCAGGGTCACACAGCTAGTAAGTGTCAAATGTCCGAGGCCAGATTTGAACTCAGGTCCTCCTGAATCCAGGGTTGGTGCTTTATCCACTGCGCCACTTAGCTGCCCCCAATATTGATTATTAATAATTATTTCTCACACTATAAATACTCATTCTGTCATAATAATGATAAAGTTCTTAGGATTTATATATTTCCACATAGAAATGTAAACAGTTTAACCTTGTTGAATGCTTTATTATTTCTCTTTCCTGTTTACCTTTTTGTGCTTCTCTTGAGTCATCTATTTGAAAGTCGAATTTTCTCTCAGCTCTGTTCTTTTTATCAGGAATGCTTGAAAGTGCTCTATTTCATTAAATACCCATTTTCCCCTCCAAAGGATTACAATTAGTTTTGCTGGGTAGGTGATGCTTGATTGTAATCCTAGCTCCTTTGCCTTCCAGATATCATATTTCATACTTTCTAATTCTTTCATATAGAAGCTGCTAAATCTTGTGTGACTCTGACTGTGGATTCATAATATTTGAATTGTTTCTTCCTGACTGTTTGTAATATTTCCTCCTTGACTTGAGAGCTCTGGAATTTGGCTGATATTCCTGAGAGTTTTCATTTTGTTTACATCTCTTTTAGCAGGAAATCAGTGGATTCTTTCAATTTCCATTTTTACCCTCTGGTTCTAGGATATCAGGGAAGTTTTCTTTGAAAATTTCTTGAAACATTATGTCTTGCCTTTTTAAAAATGATTGTTTTCAGGTAGTCCAATAATTCTTAAATTATTTCTTCTTGATCTATTTTTCATGTCAACCTTTTTTTGATGAGATAGTTCATATCTTTTTTATTTTTTCATTCTTTTTATTTTGTTTGATTGTTTCTTGATATTGCATGGAGTCATTAGTTTTCACTTGCCCAATTCTAACTTTTAAGGAATTATTTTCTTCAATGAGCTTTTGTACTTCCTTTTCCATTTGGCCAATTCTGCTTTATAAGGAGTTCTCTTCAGTAGATTTTTGTGCTTCTTTTTAAAACCCTTAAGCCAATTCTGGTTTTAATAGTATTTTTTCTAATTACATGTAAAGATAATTTTTAACATTCATTTAAAAAAATTCACCAAGTCATTCCCCAATTGAGAAATGGTCAAAGGATATGAACAGGCAGTTTTCTGATGAAGAAACCAAAGCTATCTATTCCCATATGAAAAAATGCTCTAAATCTCTAATGATTAGAGAGATGCAAATTAAAACAACTCTGAGGTACCACCTGACACCTATCAGATTGGCTAATATGACAAAAAAGGAAGATAATAAATGTTGGAGAGGCTGTGGGAAAATTGGAACACTAATGCATTGTTGGTGGAGCTGTGAGCTGATCCAACCATTCTGGAGAGCAATTTGGAATTATGCCCAAAGGGCAATAAAGCTGTGCATACCCTTTGACCCAGCAATTCCACTTTTAGGTCTTTTGCCCAAAGAAATCAAGGAAGGGGGAAAGGGACCCACATGTACAAAAATATTTATAGCTGCTCTTTACGTGGTAGCAAGGAATTGGAAGTTGAGGGGGTGCCCATCAATTGGGGAATGGCTGGACAAGTTGTGGTATATGAATACAATGGAATACTATTGTGCTGTAAGAAATGATGAGCAGGAAGAGTTCAGAGAAACCTGGAGGGTCTTACGTGAGCTGATGATGAGTGAGATGAGCAGAACCAAAAGAACATTGTAGGGGCAGCTAGATGGCGCAGTGGATAGAGCACCGGCCCTGGATTCAGGAGTACCTGAGTTCAAATCTGGCCTCAGACACTTAACACTTACTAGCTGTGTGACCCTGGGCAAGTCACTTAACCCCAATTGCCCCGCAAAAAAAAAAAAAAAAAAAGAACATTGTACACAGTATCATCAACATTGAGTGTTGACCTACTGTGATGGACTATATTCTTCTCACCAATGCAATGGTACAGAAGAGTTCCAGGGAACTCATGATAGAAGAGGATCTCCAAATCCAAGAAAAAAAAAGAAAGAAAGAACTGTGGAGTATAGATGCTGATTGAACCATATTATTTCTTTGGTTTTGGGTGCTGTTGTTTTTTTTTTCTATTTTGAGGTTTTGCATCACTGCTCTGATTTTTTCTCTTGTAACAGGATTAATGCAGAAATAGGATTAATGTTATTATGTATATATATATGTGTGTGTATATATCTATATCTATATATGTATAGAGATATATAGACATAACCTATATCAGATTACCTGTTGTCTAGGGGAGGGGGGGAGGGAGGGGAGGGAGGGAGAAAAATCTGAAATTGTAAAGCTTGTATAAACAAAAGTTGAGAACTATCTTTACATGTAACGGAAAAAATAAAATACCTTATACATTAAAAATTTTAAAAAAATATAAAAAAATTCAGCTCCAAATTTTCCCTACCTCCCTCGCCACCCTCTTCCTAATATGGAAAGCCATTTGATATAGGTTATATATGTGCAATCAAAGTAAAACATATTTCCATACTAGTCATGTTGTGAAAGAAGAAACAGGCTAAAAGAAAAGAACCACAAGAAAGACCAATTCTATTTTTTAAGGTGTTATTTTTTTTCAGTATATTTTGTGCCTCTTTTACCAAGCTATTGACTATTTTTCATGGTTTTCTTGCATCACTCTCATTCCTTTTCCTAGTTTTTCTTCTATTTCTTTTATCTGATTTTAAAAATCCTTTTTGAGCTTTTCTAGGAATTTGTTTGGGGCCCGAGACCAATCCTTTTTTTTTTTCTGGCTTTGAATGTAGCTATTTTTTTTTTTTTGGAGGGACAATGAGGGTCACACAGCTAAGTGTCAAGTGTCTGAGGCCAGATTTGAACTCAGTTACTCCTGAATCCAGGGCCAGTGCTTTATCCACTGTGCCACCTAGCCACCCCTAAATTAGTTTAATATTATTCTAAATCCAAGCATTTCTAACTTAGAGGAATGTCCAAATGTACATATTCCATTCTACCCTTCTACCTGCCTCATACCCTTGGACATCTCTCTCACACAAGATAGTTTAAAGTAATATTTATAGAAATTTCAAAGAGAAAAATATCAAAATACAGCAAAATATTGTTTGGGGACAACATTCTACTCCAACTAATAGAACAATAGTCACAATAAATACTCAGTTCCTTCCTTAATCATTCCTCTTGAGGGTTTTCCTGTGATCAGTACCCTAATCCCTTCAGAAGGGGAAACCTTCAAAATGGGACCTAACTTTAGGTGGCTCATAAGTCACTTCATCTGAGAATGGTGAAAGTAATGTTCTTAATTAGGCAAGAGGTATTTTTGGTGGTGGTGTTCTTGGTTGCCACTCAACTCATTCTCCTTGTTTATAAATATGTATAGTTCTGCAAAATAAATTACCATATCAGCTCCATCCCTTATTAATTTTAATATTATTATTTTTCTTCTACATATTTTCCTAAAGGGAGAATTTCAGAAAGGACTTTAGACTAGAGCAGTGGTTATCACTTTTTGGTCTCAGGACTCCTTTATATTCTTAAAAAATTGTTGAGGATCCCAAAGAGCTATTGTTTAAGTGGCTTATTCCCAGGAGTGTGCTGGTAAAAGTATAATAATTGGCTCTTTGGATAAAATGTGTTAATGACACACTTTTAAGTTTAGTATGCATTATTAACATCTTCTCCATCACTTTCTTAAGTCTAGAAAATCAACAAAACAATAAATCAAGCCCTGGTTTGTAGAATTTACCAATTCTGAAGGGTAAATGCTCACATTGAAAATTTAACAGTTGGCTCTCCAAAGTGGGATTGAGCTGGTTCCAGAATACCCCTACAAATCTACTCATATTTGCTATATTAGAAATTAAAACTGATAAAATTTTAAAGTATTAATTCATTTAAAATAACAATAAATAGGGGGCAGCTAGGTGATGTAGTGGATAAAGCACCAGCCCTGGATTCAGGAGGACCTGAGTTCAAATGCAGCCTTAGACATTTGACACTTACTAGCTGTGTGACCCTGGGCAAGTCACTTAACGCTCATTGCCCTGCAACAAACTGAATAAATAAATAAATAACAAACACAATAACAATAAATAAACCCACTTTATATTAATATAAATAACATTTTTCTGAGAATAACTGTATTTTCAAAGAAAAAATTAGTGAGAATATTTTCACAAAACTCTTTAATAGTTGGCCTAATAAAAGACAGCTGGATCTTTATATCTGCTTCTGTATTCAATCTGTTGTGATATGTTGTTTTGGTCAAAGTATAGGTGGAAAAAATACAACCTCATGCAGATATGTAGTTGGAAAAGGGAAGAGTATTTGAATAGGCAAATAATATCCTAGTATTATAAAAACAGTTTTGGCCTCTCACACCTCCTAAAAGGGTCTCAGGGATTCCCAGGGATCTGTGGACCATACTTTGAGAACTATTGGACTAAAGAAATGTTTATTTTAAAAATATTTTCAGTTGACCTATAAAGGAGGTTTATGATATACTTCCACAATTCTTATCTTTTTTTTGTGCTCAGCACAATTCTTTGAAGCACACACACACACACACACACACACACACACACACACACACACACACATGTTTAATGATTCTAGGATCTCAGGGGCAACTAGGTAGACCAGTGGATAAAGCACTGGCCCTGGATTTAGGAGAACCTGAGTTCAAATCCAGCCTCAGACACTTGACACTTATGAGCTGTGTGACCCTGGGCAAGTCACTTAACCCTCACTGCTTCACATTAAAAAAAAAAAACAAAGAAAAATTATTCTAAGATCTCAATTTTATACCTGCTAATTAGCAGCAATATACATTACTCCAGTTGGTCCAAAATATGGAGTTCTCTGCATTTTACTTTAATGAATCAGATACCACAAAACAATGAAATAAAAAGACTATTCTAGATACTATAATGGCATAATAGTAGGTATTACCTTCCATTGGGGTACAGAAAGTAATGCAGTAGGTGGACATAAAACCCAGTGTTCGAAACATACTTTAGTGTCCAGCCAGCCCTTTAATCTCCTGGACAGTAATGAGAAGGCTCTGTAGATTAACAAAGCTTGCTGGGATCAAAGCTGTCCAAGTTAAAAGCGATTAGAACTCAGAGTAACATTGTTTTGCTGGTAAACTGGCCAGTAGTCTCATCCACTTAGCTATAGTTGTTTCAAAATAGATATTTTGAATCTATATAGAGATTCTTTTAATATAGCTATCATTCTCATTGAGAGCAATTTTTTTTGAGAGAGTACACTTGATATTATTTGTTCACCCAACAAGTTTTCTATATTGCAACTGTATCCTCATCTCCAATTGTCTGTGTGTATGTGTGTGTGCACACTAACACAGGATGATTGTAGATGTCAGAAATTCCAGTAATTCCCTATTCTGTACCAAATATCTGGCATTATTCTAGGAACATTTAGGAACTGATTAAGTTCTCTTGAGAACTTGATCTCCCAAATATACCACAATATACTACTCAGTTTCACCTGCATCCTTCCCAAGGTCCCTTAACCTGGCCAAAGGCATCAGAAGTATATTTAGAGTGGTTCTCCCAACCTGAGACCCTCCATGGCAAGAGGTCAGAAGGGATTCTGGATTTCTTTTTTTTTTTTTTTTGCAGGGCAATGAGGGTTAAGTGACTTGCCCAGGGTCACACAGCTAGTAAGTGTCAAGTGTCTGAGGTCGGATTTGAACTCAGGTACTCCTGAATCCAGGGCTGGTGCTTTACCACTGTGCCATCTAGCTGCCCCGGGATTCTGGATTTCTAAAACTGTCCAGTTGACATTAATGAGTGAGGACATCAGGTGTGACTTATAGTTGATCATTTGAGAAATTCCAGAATTTGGAGTATTCTTTGTCCTGTTGGAATATTTCAGCCTGTTGGGATCATTCATTAATGAGGAAAATAGAGTTCTAGTGGAGGAGCTAGGTGGCTGAGTGAAGAAAGTACTGGAACTGGAGTCAGGAAGACTCCTGTTCCTGAATTCAAATCTAGCCTCAGATACTTACTAGCTATGTGATCCTATGAAATTCACTTAACCCTATTTGCCTCAATTTCTTCATCTGTAAAATAAGTTAGAGAAAGAAATGGCAAACCATTCCAGTATCTTTACTAAGAAAATCCAAAATTGGGTAATAAAGTGTTGGACATAACTGAAAAATGACTGAACAACAACAGAGTTCTAGTAAAGAAATGATGTGGAGTTCTTTCCAGTTCACCTGAAACTGATACAGTTTCTGTGACAAGGATGGTGTGGATTTTCTCACTGTACTAATTTATGAAAGCTTTCTAGGCCTTTGTGTACAATCTAGGCTTAAACTTAAGTGTTGGCTTTTTCGTGGATGGATCCAATTAAATCTTGCTTACCTCTCCTAGATAGTAAGGACACTCAGATACTTGAGACAATTCTCTTAATTTGTGTCAATCAGACAGCTATAGACTTAAGAGCAACAAGAATATTGAGAAACAACAGGTTGTTTTTGAAAAGGGTCATTTAAAAAAATCTCTAGGACTTACAATCACCTACATTCTTTCCCATTTTAGATTTTATAATAAAATACTAATATAGTCCCATCTCACTGAAATCACCAGTATTAGGGACCATGGTTATATTTATTATATTATAAAGGGCAGGGGCAGCTAGGTGGCACAGTGGATAGAGCACCGATCCTGGATTCAGGAGGACCCGAGTTCAAATCCAGACTCAGACACTTTACACTTACTAGCTGTGTGACCCTAGGCAAGTTACTTAACCCCAATTGCTTCACCAAAATAAATAAATAAATAAACAAACAAACAAATAAATAAAGGGCAATTTGATACATCATTATGAAGAACAGTACAACTAGTTGTACAACAATCATTAAAGATATTGTGAATACCAGTAGGCACTTATAAATTCCTTCTTTAAAATTTTTTTTCTTAATTACATGTAAACTTTTTTAACATTAAAAAAATTTTGAGTTCCAAATTCTTTCCTTCCTTCCCCTCCCCTTAAGAAGGTAAGTAATTTGATATAAATCATACATGTTCAGTCATGCAAAGTATTTCCACATTATCCATGTTGCAAAAGAAAACACAGACCAAAAAACTAAGAATAATGTTTTTAAAAATATGCTTTAGGGGCAGCTAGGTGGCAAAGTGGATAGAGCACCGGCCCTGGAGTCAGGAGTACCTGAGTTCAAATCCAGCCTCAGACACTTACTAGCTGTGTGACCCTGGGCAAGTCACTTAACCCCAATTGCCTCACTAAAAAAAAAAAATGCTTTAATGTGCATTCAGACTCCATCAGTTCTTTCTCTGGAGATAAATAACATTTTTATCATAAGTCCTTCAGCACTGCTTTGGGTCATTGTATTGCTTAGTTATTCACAGTTGATCATTGAACAATATTGTTGTTACTGTGTACAATGTTCTCCTACTTTTGCTCATTTCACTTTGTATCAGTTTGTGTAAATTCCCAGGTTTTTCAGAAAGCATCCTGCTCATCAATTTCTTATAGCACAGTAACATTCGATCACAATCATATATACCACAACTTGTTCAGCTCTTCCCCAATTGATGGGCATCCCTTCAATTTCCAATTCTTTGCCTTCACAAGAACTGCTATAAATATTTTTGAATATATAGGTTCTTTTCTGTCTTTAAAAAATCTCTATGGGATCCAGTCCTAATAGAGGACTGGTCAAACTTTGCTGGTCAAAGTTATATACAGTTTTATAACCCATTGGGTATAGTTGCAAATTGCTCTCCATAATGGTTGGATCAGTTCACAACTACACCAACAGTGTATTAGTGTCTGTAATTTTCCATATCCCCTCCAACATTTGTCATTTTCCTTTATATTTCCTTTTTATTATATTAGTCGAGCTGATAGGTGTGAGGCAGTACAGAATTATTTTAATTTGTATTTCTTTAATCAATTTTAAGCATTTTTGGGGGGGTAGGCAATGGGGGTTAAGTGACTGGCCCAGGGTCACACAGCTAGTAAGTGTCAAGTGTCTAAGGCCGGATTTGAACTCAGGTACTCCTGAATCCAGGGCTGGTGCTTTATCCACTGTACCACTTAGCTGCCCCAATTTTAAGCATTTTAAAAATAAGACTATATATAGATTTGATTCCTTTTGGAAACTGCCTGTTCATATCCTTTGACCATTTGGCAATTGGGGAATGACTTGTACCCTTATAAATTTGACTCTGTTCTCTATACATTTAAGAAATCAGGCCTTTATCTGAGAAACATGCTATAAAAAAAAATTTCCCCAGTTTCCTGCTCCCCCCCCTTTTTTTGTATTTTTTTGCAGGGCAATAAGGGTTGAGTGACTTGCTCAGGGTCACACAGCCAGTAAGTGTCAAGTGTCTGAGGCAGGATTTGAACTCAGATCCTCCTGAATCCAGGGCCAGTGCTTTATCCACTGCACCACTTAGCTGCCCCTCCTGTTTCCTTTCTAATATTGGTTGCATTTAAAAATTTAATATAATCAAAATTATCCATTTTGTATATTGTAATGCTCTCTATCTCTTGTTTGGTCATAAATCATCTGACAGGTAAAATATTCCATGCTTCACTACAGCAGTAACAATACCAAGAACAATTCACATGAATTTATACCAATTCACACTACTTACCAACTTCAGTCAAGTTATGGAAAGACCTGGAGGCAAGGTAAAGATCACTTTGGGCAAAAACAAGCCTGGTAGAAGAATAAGGCTTTCTATAATGACTAATAGAAACCGAAAAGAAGTAAGATTAAGTCATAGTGGGGACAGCTAGATAGCACAGTGGATAAAGCACCAGCCCTGGATTCAGGAGTACCTGAGTTCAAATCTGGCCTCAGACACTTGACACTTACTAGCTGTGTGACCCTGGGCAAGTCACTTAACCCCCATTGCCCCACAAAAAAAACAAAAAACCAAAAAAAACCCCAAACAAAGAAAAAAAAAACAAAGCAAGTTTGTAGACCTTAGGTTAAAAACCCCTGTCCCAATGATTTACAGGGAAATTTATGGGGCAGCTAGGTGGTGCGGTGGATAGAGCACCAGCCCTGGATTCAGGAGTACCTGAGTTCAAATCTGACCTCAGACACTTAACATTTACTAGCTGTGTGACCCTAGGCAAGTCACTTAACCCCAATTGCCTCACTAAAAAAAAAAAAAAGATTAAGTCATAGTCCATTATGGTCATTAAGGCTATAGATTTCGGCTATGGGTTTCTAAATTGCCTAGCCGTTCCCAGGATGAACTTGGATTATACTTCTGAAAATTCCTTCTGCATTGGTTTCATGGAGTCTACAGAAACAAAGGCACCTAAATTTGTTCATGTCTTGGATTTTTCTATTTAACTTCCCCACCCCTCTGAATTGGTCCCTGAAGAAGCAAGAGGGCCATCTCAGTATTTCACATACTGAAATGTCTCATATCTATTAAAAAAGGGTTTGTAGACAATTGTCTGTCTAGCCATACTTCTTATTCAGTTGTTTTTTCATCATGTCCAACTCTTCATTACTCCATTTGGGGTTTTCTTGGCAAAGATACTGGAATGGTTTGCCATTTCCTTCTCCAGCTCATTTTATAGATGAAAAAACTGAGGCAAACAAGGTTAAGTGATTTGCCCAGGTTGCACAGGCCAGATTTAAACTCAGGAAAATGAATCTTCCTGACTCCAAGCCTGGCACTCTATCTAACTTTGATATCTAGCTGTCCCACTCATCTATACTGGACCCTATCCATACTAAACCCAATTACAAATATCTACAAATAGAAGATTAACACTCCCCAAGATAAGATGGCAGTGAGTTAACTATGCTACAGATGTATTACACAATTGTTCTATCTTAGGGATGGATTTCTACACATCAATCACAAATTTACATTTAAATAGAGTCTATTTCACCTTTTTTTTCATTACCTGCAAATATATCTATTCCTTTGGAACATCACCTGTTTTCAAACAATATTTCCTGATAGCTGGTCCAACTTCTCTAAGTCTACTGTACTGTTTGACAAATTCAAATTAACTCTAGGTATAGCAAAGGATAAACATTTGAATACCTGAAGCAATCATTAACCCAAAACAAGGTGGCTTCCAGAAAAACATCTCCAAGGAGTAAGACCTCTAATTCACAAATCAATCAGAGCATCTGGATCAAAGAAGTTCTAATCTCCTAAGGTTACAAACTCATCACTCTGGAGATATCATTCCAAAAACTTAACAGCACTTCTATGTGCTGCTGTCTTTCAAAATTCACAGTGTAAGAAACTTATAAACATACTACTAACATAAAACAATCTTGAGGACTTAAAAAACCAGAAATACCAAAAGAAGCTTTTTGCTGGTCTTTAATAATGTAAATTCAGTTGAATGTGTGTCCAAGTCAGCTGCTGATAAAACTATTTCATTCACCTAACAGTTTTGGCATTCAATACCAGTTGCATTCAGAAACAGGTACAGTCATCACTGTTAACAGCAGTGCTACAAAAGGTGTGGTACCATCAATTGCCAACTAATTAGAGCACAAATCAACTATGCCATGAAAATGAATTGTTCCTGATTAATTTATCAAACCCAATACAAATCCAGATTTCAAATTGCTCGGTTTTAAATGTTGTCATGTGATTGTCTACTTTTCCAAGTATTTCCATAAGAATACCAGTTAAGTAAACTTTGAAATCATTTAGAAATCTCAAAATAAACTCCAACTCCCTGGAGAGGAAAAATACATTTTTTTCAAGTATAGTTCATAGTTCCACAGGCATGGCAATCTTTCCATTTTACTTTTTTTTTTTTTTGTGAAGCAATTAGGGTTAAGTGACTTGCCCAGGGTCGAACAGCTAGTAAGTGTCAAATGTCTGAGGTCAAATTTGAACTCAGGTCCTCCTGAATCCAGGGCTGGTGCTCTATCCACTTTGCTACCTAGCTGCCCCTTTACTATTTTTTTTATCTCAATAAGATCTAAAAATCTTCCTTAAACTTACCTTGCCACTTTCTGTAAGGCTGGTCTTTTCTTCTTTCTGCCTTTTTGAGTTGATTTGTGCTGGAGATTCTGATAGTTGGGGAAAATGAGAACCCTGTATTGGTTCCTGTTGGAGTAAAAAAAAAAAGTCACTATTTCTGTTTTCCTGTTGTTGGGGAATGAGACATTGAAGGCACTCATCTAGCCTCTTGAATGAGATAATATCACTGTATGTAGAGTTGCCTTTTCAGAATTTTCTACTCTCAAAAGCATCTTTATAAATTTCTTATTGTCTTTTAACTGAGCTTCATGTCTACATTGTGTCAGTGTAAACAATCTTAAATGTCTCAATTATTGATGGATAAACCTGGATTCTGCAAATCATAAAGTCACACTTCTCTTTGTATTGATTTAATACTTTATTTTCTTTCTAATACTGTTAATTTTTTAAACCTTATTCTCTGCTTCCAAGTCATGTTTAAAATTGTGCTTTTCAGACTTAGTTCCCATTTTGTCCATTGCATCTGTCTCTTTAGCACAATTATCTTAAGCATCTGAAATCCATTGCAAAACTTTACTTTTAGGTAATTTGAATGGAAATGTCCAGATTTACTGGCAGTTTCTCATTTTGCAAAATGAAACTTTTCCAGTTTGGTTTCTTAAGAACTTGCAAAAGCCCAGTCTATGCTCGTGGCTTTTAGGTGACTTTGCTTCCAATTTATGAGGCAATTAAATTCTTCAAAATGATTCAGAAACTCACTGTGGTCTTTAGCATTTTTCCAAATGACTTAACCTATTTTTCTCTGACAATTTCTTTTCATAAGGTTATTGAAATATATGACTCTTTTCCAAGTTGGAGAGAAAATTAAGAGAATGATACCTGCAGGGTGAGATTCTTAAGCACCAGGTAAAGCTATAACTGCTGGTCACCACACACTGCAAAATGACAGAATAGTGGGGGCAGCTAGGTGGCGCAGTGGATAGAGCACTGGCCCTGGAGTCAGGAAGACCTGAGTTCAAATCCGGCCTCAGACACTTAACACTTACTAGCTGTGTGACCCTGGGCAAGTCACTTAACCCCCACTGCCCTGCAAAAACAAACAAACAAAACCAAACCAAAAAAATGACAGGATAGTTTTAGAGTGTTTTCCCCTTTAAAGTTACTGGAGAGAAAAAAAAAACTTTTAAAATGGCTTCAGTTTTAAAGGTAGAACACCTCTGTACTGAAAAGACATCAAAAGAAATTCACGAAAAAGACAAAACAAACATTTAATTAGTAGTGCAGCAAGACTGTTCTCCATATGTAGCATGAGGTTGTCATTGTGTGGCTTGAAGGGAGACAGAATAAACATCTCTAGCCTCTTCTCCCCTGTACCCCTTCTCCAAGGGAGACCATTTCCTTCCAGGAGGAGGAAGTTGGGGGTTGGGGACAGAAGCTTGGCCACTCTGCTCTCCTCAGAAAGAGGGGGTACAATATTGATATTATATCTATCTGCTCCCTTAAATATTCTTCATTTAGGGGATGTGATTTCAAGGTTCAAGCTAAACTTCTGATTGCTGTTCTATAATGTGGAAAGGAGAATCCCAAGCTCTGCATCTTGACAAAATAAAACATAGAACCCCCGTTTTCCAGAACTAAGGACCAACAAGGAAGCTGTTTCCTGAGCTTGGCAAGATAATCCTTTGCAATCACCCTCTGGATGATCTAACCCTCTGGGCTAGTCACATGCTTCACCAGGTATTCTCTGATCAAAGACAAACACTGGACAAAGTCAGAAAGTCTTCAAATGAATCAAACTTGTCACATGCTTGCTATTCCCTCCTTGTCAGGGCTACAGCTCACTGGGCAGCCACTAGTATAAGTACTGAGATCTCTCCACACCACCCCAGCTCCCCCCCCCACTAGAGGTAGGACACCAGCACATGTATCTATAGCTCCTCCTTGCTTATAAGCCTTTTTCCTCACTCTGAAAATAAAACTTTATTTAATTCCTGAATCTCCTGTCTCTAGCCTTCTTTGTTTGGCTCCAGCCATTCGCAGGTTAGAGGCCAGTTCCATCCACTTGACATTTGGTGTCAGAAGTGGGATTGGACATGGAACTGGGCCAATTGGACCTTCCAGAACCAGCAGGGATGGACTAGGTAACGCTGGAGATTTCTCCAGAGTCCAGCTCCTCCTTGTCTCTTCCTGTTCCAATATATCCAGAGCTCTCACCTTTGATCAAGCCTGCCTTTTCTCTGTGAGGAAAAACCCCTGGGCCCTTCTGGTGATTCATCTCAGATCACTCAGATGAATATCCTTTTATAACGGCATGCTATCACACTACCATGTGCCATTAGCTCCTGTATACCTCTAGTTAAATTTTGCAAAGCATATACCTCTAGTTTCTGCACATCTCTGGTTAAAATTTGCAAACTGTGTGCTTTCTGTTGAACCAATTAAAGTTAAAGTTAAGTTGAGATTGTAATTGTGCACTTTGTGAATTTGTGGTGTAATCTGGCTTTGTGGAATGCTGCCTGTGTTTGTTGTTTAAGTGGTGCTTGTGTGAAATTGTGAGCTTTGATTCTGTTTGTATCTGTCCTGTCTTTTTGTCTGTATGTCGTCATAAAATGTGTCTTGTTTGTGCTATTTGTTGATTCTATTACCTTGAAAGATTTAAACTGCAGCCAGTCAGAAAAACTTTTAAGGGCTATTGCTAAAGAGTTTAGGATACTGGGAAAGATTAATGAACTTTCTTTCATACTTGAAGCAATTGTTTCAGTAAGCAGGACTAACTCCCATTTTAGGCTTTCTGAGGGTGATTAGGTTATAAGAAAAAAGAAACCCTGCAAAATATGTTTTTTTTTCTGTCATTTCAACATTGGCCAAGTTAGAATTACAGAAATAAAGTCAGATAATTAAAGTTTGTAGAACTGCTAAAAACATCTTAGCAGATTCTGGAGGTTTGGAGATTAATCATTAAGGAGTTTGAAGATGAATAATTTTAAGACTGCAGGGGAGAATTTCTGGAGTTTGCAGTAAATCCATGAAGTCACTCCCTTCTGAAATATCTTAGTAAGTTTTGGGGTACCACTCGGTAGAATTTGTCTTAAAGGAAAATAAGGAATAAATGTTATAAAAGTTAAAGGGAAAAAAAAAACAATTAAAAAAAAAAGTTAAAGGTAGATGACACTTCCCCAAAGATTGATAGCTTCATTGTTCTAGGGCAATGAAGGAAGGCAGCTACTTTGGAAGTAATCCCAGAGTGAGGAAAGAAAAAAAAATAGGTAAAGGTTTGCACTTTACAGCAACCACTTATTTATCCTTCCTTGACATTTCTGACAATGAAAAGAGAAAAGATTGTTTAAGCCAAAGATCACTTTCATCAGAGACCCTCTCCTTATTCTGTTAACCCCTCTCATCTCAGATCAGATTCTCAAATACAGGTGTTGAAAAAAATACTAGAAAAATGTAGGGAAACAAATTATGTTCTGGTTGCAGGAATTTATTAGCTGTATAATCTTAGTTATCTCACTCTGTCCCAGTTTTCTGATCTGTAAAGAGGAAAATAATAATGGTACCCACCTCCCAGGGTTGTTGTGAGATTGAAATGATATAATGATTGTAAAGTGCTTAACACAGTGATCAGCATATGCTAAGCACATTATTGTTTCTATAATTGAATGTAATTGTTCCATGCCTGATACCTTTAAAAGTGGTTTTAAAATGCCAAAGGTAATAAGGTCAATGATTTTTATATGAGATAATTTGAAAATGCAGTTGATGTCATCTGAATTGAGCTTTTAAAAGGATATGATAAAAATATAGATATTTGAAAACTATTAAATATTTAATGAGATATGTTTTGCTATAAAGTAGATAACAATAATAACAATGTTTACTATAATAGTGATTTTTTCATTTGAAAATCTTGGCTTTTATGAAAGCATATAAAGTGGTTTAAAGATATAGCTTCAACATATTAATCATGAGTCAACTATCAGTATTTGCTGCATGTCTGAAGTCCCAGAATATGGCTAGTTTAAATAAATGAATTACTTTGGTGACATGTAAATCTCCCTTCTCAAAACCAGCCTTCTGAGTAGTTTCATCTGTAATCTGACATTAATGTAACTATGATTGTGAATTTATGAAAACCATTATTGAGTTGTTTGAACCTAGCCTTGCATGGCTAGGAAACTGAACCATCTCAATGTGCAATCAATCATTGTTTCTAAGGGCTCTGATGAGATCTTTCTGCCTACTCCCACAGCTGCCAAACTTGTGGGTGTGTACTCCTGGATCATCTGAAGAAAGCCCTTGCTCCTAAGTGGATGGCAGAAGCCTCCAGGTTCATCTAGTGTAGACACAGGAGCAGCCCGACATTCATATGAGACAACTGTCCCAAGATTCCAAATGAGGGCTGAATATGCTGTCCTAGTTTTTTTGTTTTGTTTTGTTTTCTCCTCTTCCTTTTTGTTGTATCCAGCCACCAAGGCCCTGATTCAAGTGTATGTTGGCATTTCCCTTACTCCCCACCACCCCTTTCTGCTTGCAAGCAAACAATGATACCTGGGACACACTTCCCCAACAGGTCCCCTCAAGGAATTGAGCCCCTGGGCAACATCTCACCCTGACCGAATTGACCTCTTGTGGTTATTGGCCAAAAGAGTAGGAACTCTTTCAGACCTTCTCCGTTTGGCCAAAATGGGGAAATGACAGAATAAAACCTAGACCCCCTGTTTTCCAGAGCTAAAGTCCAGCAAGCAAACTGTGCCCTGAGCTTGACAAGACAACAATCGTTTACGATCACCCTCTGGGCTAGTCACATAATTTACCAGGTGTTCTCTGATCAAAGACAAACACTGGACAAACTCAGAAAGTCCTGCAATGAATCAAACTTATCACATGCTTGCTGCTCTCTCATTGTCACTGGGCAGTCACTAGTATACAACTAGTATACAACTCACTGGGCAGTCACTAGTATAAGTATTGAGATCTCTTCATGCTACCCCACCTCCCCCCCACTAGAGGTGGGGCCCTGGCACATGTGTCCATAGCTCCTTCTTGTTTGTAAGCCTCTTTCCTCACTCTGAAAATAAAACTTTATTTAATTCCTGAATCTCCTGTCTCTAGCCTGCTCTGTTTGGCTCCAGCCATTCACAGGTTAGAGGCTGGCTGTCTGGTTGACAATCTCATGCTTGACTTCCTTCTTCCCAATTTCAGTTCCATAATGAACACATGCAAGAAGTAGCTGGTAGCAAAGAAATCCCATTTATCCAAGTTCATAGCAAAACATAAATCAGATTAAGTATACATATGAGAATATACATCAGTCAATACAAAATAAAAGAGTTCTCCCTTTGGGAGTGAGGTAACTCAGTTCACCCCAGGGAGAGAGCTCCAGATCTCACTGAAGGGGAAATTTCCCAAAATCTCTAGTGTAGCATCCTGGGAATAGGGACAACTAGCTCCTCTCATGTTGGCTTCTTCCTGGAGTCTCATTGTCCCTTCAGCAATCTAAAGTGGAGTTGGCATCTTCCATCTTTTCTTTTGAAGCTCAAAGTCAGAAGCACCTACAGTAATTACACCACCTGAAGAAACTCTAGAGCCCTGAAGAGTTTTTAAATTAAAAACATTTTTATTAAATGGAATAAGAACACTTGAGGGGGAAAATGAAAAAGAATGAGAGTTAAGGAAGAGAGAATTGGAAAGTGAACTAACAGCTTGGTATAAGAGGTATAAAACCTTACCCAAGCAACAAAAATCCCTGAAAATTAGAATGTACCAAATATAAACCAGTAACTCTATCAAGCAACAGGAAATATTAAAATAGTCAAAAGACTAAAGAAAATGTAAGGTATCTTATAGCAAAAACAATTGACTTGGAAAATCAGATTAAGGAGGAAAAATTTAAGCATCATTATAACTGTCTGAACACCATATCCAAAAAAAGAGCCTAGACATCATATTTCAAGAAATTTTAAGAGAAAAATACCCAGACCTCTTGGAACCAGAGGGCAAAGTGGACATAGAAAGAATCCACCAGTTATATCCTGAAAGAAATCCCAAAATTAAAACTCCCTGAAATATCATAGTCAAAATCCAGAGTTTCCAGATCAAAGAAAAAATGCTGCAAACAGTCAGAAAGAATTAAAATACTGAAGAGCCACTGTCAGGAACCAATCTGTTGCCAAGAGCTGTTAATCGCATCTTTATAATATCTATCAAATACAGCCCCTTCTCTCCTCTGACACTGCCACCTTGTATAGACCCTCATCACCTCACACCTGGACTATTTTTTTTTTTTTGCAGGGCAATGAGGGTTAAGTGACTTGCTCAGGGTCACACAGCTAGTGTCAAGTGTCTGAGGCTGGATTTGAACTCAGGTCCTCCTGAATCCAGGGCTGGTGCTTTATCCACTGTGCCACCTAGCTGCCCCCTATTTTTATTTTATTATTATTTTTTTCTCACACCTGGACTATTGAAACAGCCTGGGGATAGGTCTACCTGCCTCAAGTCTTTCCCCACTCCTATTTGTCCTCCCTTCAGCCACCAAAGCAATTTTCTTTTTTTTTTCAAAGCAACTTTCCCAAAGCACATTTGCCACATCATCCCCCAACTCAATAAATTCCAGTGGCTCCTAAAAGCTCCTAGTATCAAATACTAAATCCTCTAATGTTCAAATGCCTTCATAACTTAGTCCCTTCCTACATTTTTAGTCTTCTTACACCTTATTCCCCAATATATATCCTTTAATTCAGTGACATTGGCCTCCTGGTGGCTCCACAAACAAGACACTTCCCCAGACATTCTCTCTCCTCCTCAGCTCCACCTACTGATCTCCCTGGCTTCCTTTAAGTTCCAACAAAAATTCCATCTTTTAGAGAGCCCTTCTTAATTCTAGTGCTTTCTCTCTGTTAATTATTTTTTATTTATCCTGTATATAACTTGCTCTGTTTATATTTGTTTGCATGTTGTCTCCCCCATTGGATTATAAGCTTCTTGAAGGCAGAGACTGTCTTTTATTTCTTTTCATATCTCCAGAACTTAGCACAGTGCCTAGCACATAAAAAGTGCTTAATAAATGTTTATTAATTGATTGATTGATTGATTTAGCAGCCACCATTGTAAAGGAGTAGAGAACTGAAATGATATTCCAGAAAGCAAAGGATATGGGACTTACAGCTAATTATACTTTACCAAGCAAAATGGAATACAGTGCTACAGGGTGGGAAAAGGATCTTTAATGAAGTAGAGGACTTCCAAGCATTACTGATGAAAAACTAGAGCAGCCGATAAACTTTCAAGTTCAAATAAAAGAATGAAGAAAATCATAAAATGGTAAATATTTAAGAACAATGATAAATGACTAGATCTAGGGTGGGAGGGCAAGAAGGAGGATCTTGGCTGATTAAAATATGTATACATATATATATATATATATATCAATATGTGTGTATGTGTTTTAATGTACACACAAACATATGTGAGAATAGTCTTGGGAACTTTTATCAACACAATGACCAACCACAATTCCTGAGGACTAATGCTGAAACATGCTGCTCACATCCTGACAGACAGATGATACATTCAGAGTACAGTTAGAGACAGATTTTTTTTGACACAGCCAATGAGAAATTTTGTTTCACTTTGAAATAATCAAATTGATTCCATATCGTTTTTCTTTACTAATCCTATTTACAGTTAATTGATTTTGTCATGTAACTGCCTAATTCATGGTTCTTTGTCTCTGAATTTAGTTCAGAGGGCTTGCAATGAGTTAGGTTTAAGAATCCAGTTCTCCTGCTAATCACTGTTCTATTCTTGCCTCAAGGAAATCTGTTATCCTTGAGTGATGCAAGTGGACATCAGGGAGTATAGTCTAGTATCTTTATACCACCAAGCTATCATTCAAGGATGTCTGGTTTGTTATCCGAAAAAAGTCTGGTCCACTATCTATAACCTTGCAGGTGGATTCAAACCTTGAAATTTTCTTAGTCATAGTCTTCTTAGGAAGAAAGGAGGGGGTTGTTGCTAGTCCTCATTCTCAATTCCCAACCAATCATATTGTCTCCCATGCCTTAGTTCCGTAACCAATTATAGCGATTTCACATAAAGCTCCTGTAACCAATCATAACTTGTTTCCTGTCTACAAAGTTCCCTTTGTTCTGTATTCCCCAAAAGCTATAAAAGTGAGCTCTTCCCCTCATTTGGGGTTGTAGCTTTGCTGGGGAAGCTAACATCCTATTTATTGGTAAATCTGTGCTTTACTAATAAACTGATCATGCTCAGAACTTTGTGCTTCATTTTACCTTATTTTGACTGTAACAACTGGACTACACATGTTTGTAACAGGGATTTTATTTCATTTTTAAACTTTCTCAGTAGGGCTCAGAGTGAGGAAGTAGGACAGAGAGAAAGCTGGTTTTTGTTTGGAAATAAAATTTAATTTGAAAAAATGGGATAGGTTTTTCTTTGGGGGGGCAGAATAGCATTATATATTATGGAAATATGCTTGTGTGAGTGTAGTGGGGCACTGATCAAGGGGGACCTCATTCTCAGAACACACACTGTATACTCTGCCTGATGCTAGTTGACTATGGTTTAAGGGACAGGAGCTTGCCCTTGATTCAGAGTAAAATATGCAAGTGTTCCATAAGTCTTTCCTGTTTTCTGCTCTCCTACTGGGAGGTAAAGAAAAGCTTTTTAATGGACCTATAGGGGAGGGTTCTGAGCTGAGTATGCATACAAAAGCCATAAACCGATGTCGAATATTAAAATATAGCCTTTGTATCTGCCTGCCTCCTACAAACAGATCAGAGAAATAATGTTTAATCTCTCCTACAAATTAATAAACAGATCAGAGAAATTACATTTTATATGTCCTACAACGAACCCGATCAGAGAACATGATATATCTGCCTGTCTCCTACAAACAGATCAGAGAAATAATGTTTAATTTCTCCTACAAATCAGAGACAGACAGAAAAAACATACCTGGCCTCCTACGAAAACAGAGACAGACAAAAAAACCATAAATATCAATTTAATATTTTATTGTCCCAAGAAGAAAGTTAACAAAATGCATGATCATGTGGAGACTTCCCTCCTAAGAGAGAAGCTCAGAGGACTCCCCATTTCTGAGGGTATATATGGTTTTAGTTCACTGATTACAGGGGGTTGTCACTTTCAATAGTATGATCCAGAAATCAACTCAGAAGCAAAAAGTAGTTTAACAATTTCAGTTATAACAAGTATGGAGGAAATACAGAAGCATCATGATAAGACTACAGGATTCCAAAAAGGGGTTTGGCAAGGATGAGGATGCCCAGATGTTACCATAAGATAGGGACTTACTATCCTGAGGGAAAAGAACTCACTAGGTAAGGTCTTTTATCTGTTAGCTATCTGGGTTAAGTTTGGAGTTCAGTTGAAGGATATTTTGCTCCTATTAATCCTATTAATCCAGGGTTTTATAAAACTTCCCTTGGATAATAAGGTAGCTCCATCAAATCCAGGTGATCCATATATTCATATTAACACTGATGATCTCTCTCCCTAATGTATTTTTTTTTTGCAGGGCAATGGGGGTTAAGTGACTTGCCCAGGGTCACACAGCTAGTAAGTATTAAGTGTCTGAGGCCAGATTTGAACTCAGGTACACCTGAATCCAGGGCCGGTGCTTTATCCACTGTGCCACCTAGCTGCCCCTTTGTTTTGGTCATTGTTTTCAGGTAGTCCAATGATTTTCAAATTATCTCTCCTAGATTTATTTTCCAGGTCAGCTGTTTTTCCAAGGAGATATTTCACATTGCCTTCTATTTTTTCATTCAATTGGATTTGCTTTACTGTGTCTTGGTTTCTCATAAGGTCACTAGCTTCCATTTGTTCAATCCTAATTCTTAGGCAATTATTTTCAGCAGACAGTTTTTTAATCTCCTTTTCCATTTGGCTTTTCAAACTGTTGACTTTTTTCTCATGACTCTCCTGCATTGCTCTCATTTCTCTTTCCATTCCTTCCTCTCTTTCTCTACATCTTCATTCTATCTCTCCTACTTTCTCTTCAAAGTCCCTTTTGAGAGCTTCCATGACCTGAGACCAGTTCATATTTTTCTTGGAAGCTTTGGATGTTGGAGTTTTGACCCTATTATTATCTTCTTCTTCTGAGGATGTATTGTGGTCTACCTTTCCCCCAAAGAAGTTTTCGATGGTCTTCTGCTTTCTCTGCCTACTCATCCTGGCTTACTATTTCTTGGCTTTTTACTCCTTCTTAAAGTGTAGCGCTGCTTCCAGGACACACTGTTCGTGCTACAGTGTGGACCAGGGGGTGATTGGGCTTCTTCTCAGCCTGCCTGGCTTGTAAGTAATCACAGCCACTTTCTCCTTGACCCGGAAACAGAAGTCTGATTGAACTCTGATTCTCTATGGTCGGAAGCTTGGCATGCTTTTGCCCCTCCCCCACTGGGCCACCACCACTAGATTCAGCCCACTGGTTCAGACCCAGGGCGCTTTGCCCCAACTCCAGTAGATACTGTCTCCACTTCACCCTAGCCTACAGCTGAACACCCTCACCAGTCTGTGATTGGAGCCTCAGAAGCGGCTGGTGCTGAAGACTCTGACATGTGCTGGAAGCAGTGTCCCTGGCTGGGTCAGGACTGCACGCTGAGCTGTTCGGCCTGATCAGTAGGTGATCAGAATTGCCCTCTTTTGCGCAGAAATAGTCTTGCTCTGTTTTTATGTGTATTAGGCTGTTCTGGCTTTTGATTTTTTACCACATTATTTGGGCGTGAATGGACGGGTTTATCTGGAGCTTGTGGGAGTCACAGCCTCTCTTCCACCATCTTGGCTCCGCCCCCGAGAACTGTCCACATTGTTGTCTTTTGACACAAACAAAACCAATATAGCCCAAATTTTAAGGAAAGTTAGAAACTAGGAAAAATTTCTCTATAGAAAGTTTCTCTGATAAAGGTCCCATTTCTCACTAATATAAGGAACTGAGTCAAATTATCCATTTTATCTTCCATGATCTTCTCTGTATCTTATTTGTTCATGAATTCTCTCTTATCCAAAGATTTGACAGGTAATTATTTTCCATGGTCCCCTAATTTGCTTATGATATAATTTTTTACATCATGTACCTATTTTGACCTTATCTTGGTAAACGATGTGAGATATTTGTCTATACCTAGTTTCTGCCAGATTGATTTCCAATTTTCCTAGAAGTTTTTGTTGAATAATGAGTTCTTGCTCCAATAGCTCTTTGAGTTTAGCAACATTAGTTCACTATGATCATTGACTTCTATATATTGTGTGCCTTTCCGTATATTGTCTGGTCATTTACTTCTGTATATTGTGTAATCTATTCCACTTACCAACCACCTATTTCTTTTTTTTTTTTTTGGGGGGGGGGGGGCTCGCACCACCAGAACAGCAGTTGCCTGAGACAGACAGAAGTCATGCCACCACAAGGGGAGTCGCCAGACAGAGAGACCACATTCCGGAAGAACCCTAGCATTGCGGAAGAACCCTCTGCCTCCCTTCAGGGAGTGTTCAATCTTTCCTCCCCCTAAAGGGGAGGTCCTTTCTGACTTCAGTAGCATATGTAACCTCGGGGTGGGCCACGTGTTGCCCCTCCCAAATCAGTCAGCTAAAAACTGTAATATTAATCTTTACCACAAATAATTTTTACCATATAATGATTTTAAATAGAATTTCTCTATCTAGCTCTTCCTGCTGAATTTTGTGGTAATATAAAGAAATGAAAATGATTTGTTTGGGCTTATTTTATATCATGTCACTTTGCTGAAATTGTTATTTCAACTAGTTGACTTTCTAGGGCTCTCTGGTAGTAGTAGGCTTCCACCAGTCGTGGACGACCATGGATCAGTGCCCTGAAGAGCCACAGGCCACAGTGTGGCTGTGCAGTCCGATACGGGAGCCGCAGCTCCTGCCTCAATGAGGATATTGGAAAACTGCGCTCTCTGTTGCCCGTCGGTTCCTGCATCTCATTCGTTTTTCTAAACATACCATTATTTCATCTGCAAAAAATGGTAGTTTTGTGAGGCAATTGGGGTTAAGTGACTTGTCCAGGGTCACACAACTAGTAAGTGTCAAGTGTCTGAGGCTGGATTTGAACTCAGGTCTTCCTAAATCCAGAGCCGTTGCTCTATCCACTGCACGACCTAGCTGCCCCGGTTGCTTTTTTTAAACCAAAGGGTAGGACTACTCTGTAATGAACATTTGCTAAATTTCTTTCTTCAACAGAAAGACCCTCCTCTGCCTTGGGAAGGGTCTAGTCCCAGGACTGGTTCTAGCTTGCTAAGAGATCTGTCCCCTACTTAGCCAGAGCCTGAGGAGGCAGAGGGAGCACATGTCTTCGACTCAGCAGACCCAAGTTTGAATCCTGACTGGCATTTACAGTGTATACTACCTTACTTGACTTCTCTGGACCTCAGTTTCCTCATCTGTAAAATTGAACATTATAATTCTTCTATTACCTAGCTACTGTTGAAAAATCTCTTTGTCAAAAATAGGACATCGTATGAATATAAATTATTGAATGACAAAGAAGACCACTTAGACCTGAGAGAGCTGAGAGGAAGTAGCTTTATTGAGAGGGAGGATGCATAGGGCTGGGCCTCACATCCTTATCATTCAGGGGTAGTAAGGGGCTACAGGTAGAGAAAGAGACAAGGAAGAGAAAGACCTGAGACATTTGGGTGGGATGTTGGGAAAGGAGGGATTAGAATTAGATTCTCCTAATTTATGTTGGTTGATCTCAGGCCATTGCATCTTCTTCCTGATACATGCTGTACCGAGGTGAATAGGTGGACTGGCGGCGGGGAACAATTCCAGGGCTGTATACAGATCCCAATGGCCAGTGGCGGACAACATGGCGGTAGGACACAGCCATACAATCAAAGTAGTTGATATTCAATTTACGAGCAATATGGCGACCTAGGAATTCCAGTTGCTGTAGAGGCAAAGAAAGGAACATGATGGAGGGGAGCCAAGACTTATCTGAGGGGAGCAGGGGCCCAGGAAGATCTAGAATTTGGTCTCTTGTAACATGGGCTTGAGGGAGATTAGGCTTTGGCCCTGAGTCACTGTGTTACATTGGAAAAGCCATTTCCTTTTCTCCTCTGGGTCTACTTTTTCATGTGTAAAATAGGGATGGTGATAGGGGTATAGGATTGTTCTCAAGAAGTTTAAGCCCCCTTGAGATGTGAGAGGTACAAGGTAAGCTAAGGAGTTAGGAGATGGAAGCATTCTTGTCCAAAGGAATGGCTGGTGTGGAGTCATAGGCTGGGCAGTAGTAAAGCTACCTGCAAGAGGGCCCTCCCACTGGCCCTGGTGACTCACATTTCTAGAGAAGACCCACAGCCCCAATCGTCATGGAAACTAGGGTCCCCAACCTAGGACATGGGACTGCTTTCTCTATCGAGGAACACAGTGTATTTGAATTTGGATGTATTATTTTGTAAATGCATCTACATGAATGGCTGATGTGTTAAGACAAGTCACTGTTTGTCGTGAGCACACTATGTCTCCATGTGTGACCATGCCTCTCTCCCTCTCCCTCTTACTGTCTCTTCCCTTTTGCCCTCTGTCTGTCTGTCTCATCCCCTAACTAGATTTCTCTCAGCTTGTTTCACCCTCTTACTCTTTCCTTTTTGTGACCCTGACTCTCCCTGTCACTCCATCTGTCTCACCCTCTCACTGTCTTCTCTGTTTCTCTTCTATCTCCATCTTTGTCTCTATGTGCCTTTCCCCTTCTCATTTTCAGCCTTCATTTCTGTCTTTTCCTGTTACACCTTCTTGTTCTTTCTCCATCTCTTTGTTCTCTGCTTCTTCTTCCCTTTTCTCTGTCTCTTGCTGTCACTTTTTCCTCTATCACTGACCTAAATTATTATGTCTTTTAATTGCTCCTCTTGCCTCAAGTGTATCTTATAAAATGATACCAAATAATCTTTCTTAAGCACAGATCTCATTCTGATTCCCTTACTCAGTCAACTCCAGTGATTTCCTATTATTTCTAGAACAAAATATACTCTTCTGTTTATCTTTTTTTTTTTTTTTTTGCAGAGCAATGAGGGTTAAGTGACTTGCACAGGGTCATACAACTAATAAGTGTCAAGTGTCTGATGCCAGATTTTAACTCAGGTCCTCCTGAATCCAGGGCTGGTACTTTATCCACTGTGCTTTTTTTTTCCTTCTGTTTATCTTTTTTGTTTTTTTAAGTGAGGCAATTGGGGTTAAGTGACTTGCCCAGGGTCACACAGCTAGTAAGTGTTAAATGTCTAAGGCCGGATTTGAACTCAGGTACTCCTGACTCCAGGGTCGGTGCTCTATCTACTACACCACCTAGCTGCCCCCAACGTTGTTTATCTTTTAAAGCCCTACGCAACCCAGCTCCAACCAGTTTTTCCAGCTTTATTGGCTATCATTCCCCCTCCTGCATTCTGTGAACCAGCCAAACTTCTTTCTCCCTGTTCTTCATACACACTTATAATAACAATAAACATGTTATTTAATATTATAACATGTATATTCATAATAATATCTATAGCACTTTAAGATTTGCAAAGAACTTTACTAATTTTTAGTCTCACAACAATCCTGCGAGGTAGGTGCTACTATTATATCTCCCATCTCTCCAAGCCTTTGCACTGATCATCCTGCATGCCTGGAATGATCTTTCTCCCTATTTCCACTTCATAAAGTTCCTTTTTTCCCTTTCTTCCTTTAAAATGGCATATTCTCAATGAAGTTATTCCTGATTACAAACTGCTAGAATTCAATCCCCATCAAGCTACCTTGTATTTAAAAACTTTGCATTTATTTGTATTTATTCACTTTATGTTTATGCTGTGTTTTTGGAATTTTGGAAATTATACTACTAGTATATTAGTAATCAGTCTTTTTTTTTTTTTTGGTGGGGCAATGAGGGTTAAGTGACTTGCCCAGGGTCACACAGCTAGTAAGTGTCAAGTGTCTGAGGTCAAATTTGAACTCAGGTCTTCCTGAATCCAGGGCGGGTGCTTTATCCACTACGCCACCTAGATGCCCCCTGTAATCAGTCATTTTTATGTATTCTCATTGTCTCTTCCATTAGAATGTAAGAGCATTTCAAGTAGGGATTATTCCATTTTTTTCTATTTGTATCCCTAGCAACTAGCACAGTTCCTGCCATATAATAAATAGGCACCTAATAAATATATGCTGATTGATTGATTGACTGATTTGGCCATAAATGATTCCCATTTTTAAAATCTAGTCTATGCAATGTGGGTTATTTGATGCAATGAAAATGGTTAGTGATGTGAAGATCAGAGGGTCACTAGGGGAATCAGATGTAAAAAGATTAGATGGGGATGGGACTGGACATCACTGGAGGCCAGAGAAGAAAGAGCAGCAGGTGATCAGCAGGTGAGGGAAAAATCAGAGGAAAATCAAGGGGTCAGGAGGGTGGAGTGCTTACCTCATAGCGCTCTGACAGCTTAACCAATACCAGAGGCTCCAGTTTGTGGCCGCAGAGGACCAGCTGGAAGAAGCACCTGCCGTAGGCTACAGGAAGAAGAGGTAATCTCAGAGCTGCCTCTCCTCCCTATCTCCCCCACTTAGAAGTAACAAGAGGCCTGAGACTTGGCCCATGTCTTCTGTTCATCCCAAGCCCTGCCCCCTAGCCATCAGTGTCAATCCTCTACTCCCTATCCCTGTCTCTTACTTCACAACCCTGTCCTAAGCTTTTTGACTTTGTCTTCAGTTTCAACATTCCTGTCTCCATTTTCATCTCCCTGGCCTTGTCCCTAGGACCCTCTGATCTCTGGCCCCATCCCAATTCTTTGGATGTGTTTTCAGATCCCAGTACTCATCGCAATGCCTTTGACCCTATTATCATGACCCTAGCTCCAATGAATCCTGTCCTTGTTCTTAACTCCCTGTCTCTATTCCCACCTTCAACATATGGTTCCCCACTTTCTGATCCTAACCTGAGCTCCTTTTCTCTTTTTTTCAGTTCCCTAATCCTGTTCTCAGTTTCTCCAGCCCAGCTTCCTAAACCCATTCTTTACCTCTTAGATTTTATCCTGAGCTCTTTCTCTGTCCCTAGTCTCATAATCCTGATTTGAACTTGTCTCCATTCCTGGGTCTCTACAAGTTCCTGTCCATTTGCAGTTTCCTATCTTTGTCCCTGTCCCTAACTCATTAGCCCTATCCCATCCCAGTCCCCAACTTACTGTTCCTTTATTCCTAGACTTCTGTCCCTGATCCCAAGTGGCCTGAGTCCATTCCCACCTCCCTGGTCAGATTCCTTGCTCCCCAGCCATGTCAAATACCATCAGATCGAAGGGCAAGGCGGATGTAGATGCGGTGCAGGGGCCCTTGACAGACAGTGCGGCCCTGGATGGAGAAGTGGTACATCCCACGAGTGTGGTTCAAGACTAGGCGGCGCCTCGGCAGTGATGAGATTGTGAGCCACAGACCAATGCCAACACCATAGGCAGGGAAACCCCATGTCTCCTGATTCTGTACCTGTAGCCTCAAGGTTAGTTATAGAGGGACTGTCAAAACCCCAAGGGAGAAGGGAGGGAAATGGAAGAGAGCAGAAGGTAGGTGAATGTGAAAAGAGAGAAGGATATAAAAGAGGATATAGGAAAGATACAAGAAACAAAACTTCAACGCTTCAATTTAGCTTCATCCATGAGGATAACTCCTTTCAGCAGTTCAGACTGCTACCCATCCACATTTTCTTATCTTTTGCCTTACTTGTCTGTGTTCTCCCATTGATTTTCCCACAAAGAATCTACCAATATGCTGAAGGCTTCCCTTGACATCTTTTAATATTTCATAGGAGCCAATATAGCATCTATTATCTCCTATTCTGGCTTAGGTGACTAGCCAACCTCTTTTTCCAATCTTACATTTCCTGGATTGATATCTTTTGTGCCACTTCTTGGAAGCAAATCATATGCTGTGGCCTAATTATGTCCACCAGGCATCTCTCCATTGCCTTTTGGGCCATCCACAATGTTGATTCTTCCAAGATTGTGGTGTTCTATGGTTTAACCTCCATACTGACATTAAAAAGATGGGGTTTTGTGTCAGGGAAGAACCTGGGGTCATTGAAAGTGCTGCGAGACTTACCAAATTCAATCCAACCCACTCCCTTATTCCTATTCAACTCTAAGTTCAGCAACTTGTCTATCAGAAATTCTTGTTCAATATGTATATGCTAATAATCTAACTCAAAGTACTAGCCATTCAATTGCAGGTCTTAGTTTGAATGATGGGCATTTCTCATCCATTTGTTTTTTGTGTGGATTGTTATGCCAATCTCCTTTGAGTGGTTATGGATCTCCTTTGAGGAACCTCTGGAATGTTCAGGGGGGAGAAAAGGGGGGAGAGTCTAATGTTTCCAACACAATGTCATTCGTAAACAAGAGCATCTGGAAGACCTTACCATTTATGAAGGATGTCCTCCATGACAGCTACAAACCATTTTGGCTTGCATTTTTCCCTGTTTTATGAATCACCCAATATCAGTAAACAACATGATTAAACAAAGCCATGGGGGCAGCTAGGTGGCGCAGTGGATAAAGCACCGGCCCTGGATTCAGGAGAACCTGAGTTCAAATCTGGCCTCAGATGCTTGACACTTACTGGCTGTGTGACCCTGGGCAAGTGACTTAACCCCAATTGCCTTACCAAAAAAAAAAAAAAAAAGGAAACAAAGCCATGGTTCCACAGGAGAAGAAATCGTGGCTTTGAGTCCAGGACCTCAGTTTTTTTGTGACCAGTGCCAGACTATCCTGGGTCTGAGTTTCTTCAGTTGTAAAATGGAATTGACTAGATGACTCTTGAGGTCCATTTCAGTTCTAAATAGACAATCCTGTTATCTATAAGGGAAACTAATTTGGAAATTATACAAGTAGTATATTAGTAATAAGTCATTTACAGCCTAGAAACAGTTAAGTGTGTGTGTGTGTGTGTGTGTGTGTGTGTGTGTGTGTGTGTGTGTGTAATGTTCAATGCTTGTCATGTCTGGTACCTTATGATTCTCTTCTTGAAGGAAATATTCTTAAGTTATATAACTTATTTTTGGTGGGGCAATAAGGGTTAAGTGACTTGCCCAGGGTCACACAGCTAGTAAGTGTCAAGTGGCTGAGGTCAGATTTGAACTTAGGTCCTCCTGAATCCAGGGCTGGTGTTTTAGCCACTGCGCCACCTAGCTGCCCCTTATTCATGTCTTTTTTAGTTCACTGATAACAGTATGTCAATGCTGTGGTTCAGTTTAGTCTATTAACTTGATGGTCAGTGGACCTAGATCATTTAGAGCACCAGTAGTTAAAATTAATCCTTATAGATGGTCTAAAAACTGTCATTCTTAATCCATTCTGCCCCCTTTACAGCACTCTGCCGTCATCATTGTGGAAAGGGAAGAGGTCCATCCAGGACCAGGAAACACTTGGGATTTTTCTTTGGTACATGGATTGCCATTAACAAAGAATTCAGGGGCAGCTAGGTGGAGCAGTGGATAAAGCACCGGCCCTGGAGTCAGGAGGACCTGAGTTCAAATCTGGCCTCAGACACTTACTAGTGTGAGAATTGGAATGACACCCCCTGCTGGGAAAGAAATTGCAGGGAAGCTTCACCATGAAAAGAAACCATGTGACTTTAGCATCTGGAAGTTGTCTGGAACTTATATCTATAGAACCACCTGTTAGTTGTGTCAATCAAAGTTACCAGCCAATTAGCTTGGAGCTATGTGTGTGTGGACAGCCCTGTTTCCTGTTGGAAGGAGGCTTCTGGGAGGAGGGAGGAGGAGCGAGGGCTTTTTGGCCCCGGACCTTGGCTTGGCTAGAGGAGAGATTCTGGCTCTATTATTTAGATGGTGGAGGGGCAGCTAGATGGCACAGTGGATAAAGCACCAGCCCTGGATTCAGGAGTACCTGAGTTCAAATCTGGCCTCAGACACTTAACACTTACTAGCTATGTGACCCCGGGCAAGTCACTTAACCCCAATTGCCTCACCAAAAAAAAAAAAAAAAAAAAGATAGATAGATAGACGGGGGAAGCGTCTTGGCCTCTTTCTCTCTGATCACTAGCTTCTAATGCACTTTAATAAGTGGTTAAAAGTCTAAACTCTTGCTAAAGCTTCTAATTTAAGGCAACCACTCATTAGATTTTAGACATCCTAGCTAGAATTTTAGCCCCTTACACTAGCTGTATCACTCTGGGCAAGCTACTTAATCCGTTTGCCTCAGTTCCTCATCTATAACACGGAGACACATTGAAGAAGGAAATGACAAACCACTCTATTATCTTTGCCACTATTATGGAGAATATCCTATATGGGAATTCCCTAGTCAACTGATGGCTCAGTGGATGGAGCACTGGACCTGGAATCAGGAATACCTGAGTTCAAATCCAGCCTCAGACATTCCCTAGTCATATGACCCTGGGCAAGTCATTTAACCTCTGATCCACTGAAGAAGGACATGGCAACCACTCCAGTATCTTTGCCAAGAAAATTCCATTTAGGGTTATGAAGGGCTGGATGTGACTGAGACAACTGAACAACAACAGTCTTCTGGATGTTCCTATTTAGTGGATGATATTGTGTCAAGAGGCTCCCTAGTTACAAATATGGCCACTCCATTGGCCTCACAATCCACAAAAGAAAAGCTAAGTGGATGAAGACCACTTATTGCCTAGTATGATATGTAGCTGGATGGGCAACCCATAGAATTCATCTATCATTACACAATTTTGAACACACATGGTAGATGATTAATGAGTTGGACCCAGAATTAAATATCAAGAAAAGAGTAAGTTGGGCTGCATTTGGGTAGCTACACAATGGTCCCAACTTGATCCTTAACACAAAAACCCAACTAAGTGGCTAAGTGAATAAAGCGCTGGGCCTGGAGTCAGGAAGACTCCTTTTCTTGAGTACAAATTAAGCCTCATACACTTACCAGCTGTGTGACCCTGGGCAAGTCATTTATCCTCTGTTTTCCTCAGTTTCTTCCTCTGTAAAATGGAAGCACTAATAGTACTTACCTCCCTAGGGTTGTTGTGAGGATCAAATGAGTCAATGTGTGTCAAGTGCTTTGTAAACCATAAGACATTATATAAAATGTTAGCTATAATTATCATTATCTTTTTAATTATCTTCTGGTGATCCTATCTGGCAATGAACCAAGGAATATCACAGTCTGGAATAAATCACAACTGTGACTGACACAAAGGAGTACAGTGAGAAATATGATATGTCACATCTCAGGAGACAATAACAAATTGCCAAAGAAGACTTGACTTGATGGCAAGAAATGACATAAAGTATACTGATCCAGGGAATGTAGGATTGGAAAAGAAGATAGGCTGGTCATGGAGGCAGAATGAGGGGCAACAGATATGCAGCCTGAGGGCATTATGGGGAACAGATGGAGAAGAGTTGGGTGAGAAGGTGGGAGAAATATGAGCAAGGAGTCAAAAGAGGATATAGAGACTTTATAGGAAGGAGAGGGATGGGGAAGATAAAGAGGTTCATACCTTAGTGAAAGTCCCAAGACTCATGAGTACAATGCAAATCAAAAAAAGCAGAATCCCCTTCCACAAGGTGTCCTGGTAGTATTCTAGCACATAGACTGTGGGAACAGCAGATAGAATGTTAGATCAGAGTCTTCTTCTGCCCTTTCCTCACTCTAGTATTATTAATACCTCTTGTCCACTCTTGTCATCTGAGCCCTTCCCAATATCCCCTCTATTTCTCAGGTCCTCATGTTCCAATATCCAATAGGGCGCTCTTTCTCCCTCACTCCACCCTTTTCCCAATGCTCCCAGCACCCTGCTTCACCATTAGCTTGCTGCCGAAAGAAGGGATAAAAAGCATTGTTCTTGAGCTTCTTGGCAAGACTGAGCTCGGTGCTGAAGCAGCCAATGTCCCATAACTCAAAGCCATTGCCCACATTGCCACTGCCAGGGATACTGATGGTCTTGGGGGCCTGGAAGAAGAAGGCAAGCCATAGGGAGGAGAAAGGGTCACCAGAAAAGGTGGGCAATATTGGGAAAGGACTAGATTCGAGGAGTAGAGGAGAGAATGTAGTAAAAGGCAGGAAGAAGACATGGAGAGAGAATGGAGGGCACAGAAAGAGGTCCAGCTTACAGGGTGAAGATACGGCTCTAGAATAAAGGACATGGTCATATGAGGAGGATAGGGTCATAGCAGGGAGAATGGGCATTTAAAGAGAAGATGGGGTCACAAGGCAAGGATGTGATAATGAGGTAGAATGATGAAAGGGATGAAAGAGAAAGCAGGGCCACTAAGAAAGGATTGGGTTAGAGTGGGCAGAAGAAACTAGCCTCTCTCAGGTCTGGAACATGTCTGGAAATACCTGAAAGAAGAGGCTATTCATGATCACAGGTGTGAGGAGGATGGACCAACTAGAAAAGTAATCGTTCAGACCAAGGGACTGGGCAGAATAAGACAGAGGACCTAAGTTCTAGAAGGGCAGGTTGAATTCTAATTGTCTGGGACTTCTAGAATCACCAGACCTTGTTCTCTAGTGTAGGTTAGAAAAGTCTTTCTACCTCTTATTCACAGAATGACATAGAACATCAGAATTGAAGAGATGTCAGTAGCTACCTAATCCAACTGATAACCGAACAAAAATTCTCTCTAAAATATGCCTGATAAGTGGTCATTCAGGCTTTACATAAAGGCCCTGAGGAAGGTAGATTCCACTTTGTACCAGAAGCAGTCTATTGTTTCACTTCAAGGTAGCACTAGTTATTAGGAATTTTTCCTTAGGTTGAGCCTAAAATCTGCCCATCTGCAATGTCTTCCTATTATTTCTAGTTCTGTCCTCTGGGCTCGAGTTAAAAAAAAAATGTCTAAGCTCTCTTCCTCATAACAGCCTTTCAAATACTAGAAGATGCTTTTTTCCTGCCTACTTTAAGACTCCTGTCATTTCCTATCAGTAAACAGCCATCTCCAATCTTTTAAGAAAGAATATCATTTATTGTGATGTTCCTCCAATACAATCTATTCCTCACCACCTTCACATAGCTCTTCTAAAAATGAAATTTTAATTTTCAACTAACAGGCATTTTTCTTCCATCCCTACTCTCACCAACACCCCCCCCCAACAAAAACAAAAAGTCTCCAAACCCTTGAAAGAATATGTACATTGGTCATGTCCAAAAAAATATGTTTCATTTTGCATCTTAATTCCATCACCTGTCAGGAGGTGGGTAACATTTTTTACCATTATCTCATCTCCTTTACACAGCTTTTGGAAGTTTTCCAGTGATGAAGCTATAATTATTAAGAAGTTTGGTGTTTTTTTTAATATCAAACCAAAATTTATATCTCTGCTCCAAGTTCTGTCATCTGGAGTCAAACAATAAGTCAAATCCTTCTTTCTTCTGACACCTAATCTGTTTTTGTTTTTGTTTTTGTTTTTAGTGAGGCAATTGGGGTTAAGTGACTTGCCCAGGGTCACACAGCTAGTAAGTGTTAAGTGTCTGAGGCCGGATTTGAACTCAGGTACTCCTGACTCCAGGGCTGGTGCTCTATCCACTGTGCCACCTAGCTGCCCCTCTGACACCTAATCTGATACTTAAAGGCTACTATCAGCTCCCCCTGAAGTCTTCTCTTTTCCTAAGCCAACCATCACCAATTTCATCAACTAACTATGTCATGACATGGCCTGCAAATCTCACAGTCTTGGTCACTCACTTCTGGAAGCACTTCACTTTGTCAATGCTTTTCCTAAAATGTAGCATTCACAACTGGATACAATCCTACAGATTTGCTCTGGCTAAGGCAAAGAATAATGTAACAAGGATAGGGGAAACGGGATTTGTTGTAGACATTCTCCCTAAGTTCATGAAGCCTAAGCTCCCATTAGTTTTTGGTTTTGGGCTGCCCCATTGTGTGGTTGATTCATCGTGAGTTTTCCATGCATTAAAATCAGTACCACAGAACTACCGAATATTCGTTTGGGGAAGGACCTCAGAGGTCAACTAGTCTGACCTGTATTTGAAGACAAATTGCCTCTAAGATATTCCTGACAAGTAGGCCTCCACTCTTTGCTTGAAGACCTTTAGTGGAGGGACCCTGCCTCCTTTAGACAGCTTATTCTACATTGTGATGGCTGAGCCAAACTCTGCCTCTCTCCAACTCCCACCCTTGGCTTCTAATTCTGCCCTCTGGAGCCAAGTGGAATAAGGCCAATATGGCCTCTTCCACATGCCACATGACAGTCCGGACTTTGGAGGAGAGAGGGAGGCTGACGATTTTGTGCATCTCTGCCTCACTCATATCCAACTCATGTACAAGTCAAGACATTGCCCTTGTGATGTCATTGGTCATCTTCAAGAATGAAGAACAAACAAGATGACAGTCCTTTAAAGATAACTAGGATAGCTCTCATGTGCTCTCCTACCCCTCAGTCGTCGTCCTTTTTTTTTTCTCAGTCTTCTTTTATACCGGTTAAACATCCCTGCTTCCTTCAACAGATCTCCATATAGCACATCTTGGAAGAGGGCTTAAAGGTCATCTAGGCCAATCTAGTCTGTTTTAGAGAGGTCAGACTGGAGCCCATAAATGTGAAGTGCCCGAGGTCATCCAACTAGTGGGAGTGGAACCAGATGGTTGCAGGAGTCTCTTCCAACCTTAAGATTCAATAGTTCTCATTCTTAGGCTGCATTAATATAAGTATAGTATCCAAAGTTAGGAATATAAAAGTTCTACTACACTATGCTTTGGTCAGACCAGCACTATTGTCTTCAGTTCCGTGGCCACATTTATTAAGAGGTGCAACAAATTGGGCATAGTGGTACATGTCCATAATCCCTTCTGCTTGAGGGTTTTGAGTTTGGAATTTTTGAGCTGTGGTAGAGACAAAGTTAATGAAGTATTTGAACTAAATCTAGCACCAATACTGTAAACTTCTGGGAGTGGGAATCTACCCAACTGTCTGGGGGTAGGGTGAAGGTGGTAATGAACCAGCCTAGTTAAGAAACCAAGCAGGCCAAGGCTTCCATGCTAATTAGTAGTGGGACGTGGCCACTGTACTTAGGGAAGACAGGAAGACCTAGTCTCAAAAAAAAAAAAATACGACAGGAGCATATTAAAAAGCTGATATGAGTGCAAAAAGAACAGCCATGATGGTGAAGTGATTTGAAGCCAAGTAGTACAAAGAATTGCTAATTATGTTAGAGGGTCTCTTCCCCTATGCTATGTGATTTTGAATGGTTGAAGGAACTGGACATATTTAACCTAGAGAAGAAAAGACTTAGGGAAGATATGAGAATTGTCTTCAAATATCTAAAGAACTATTTTTATAGAAAAGAGATTAAACATACTGTATATAGCTACAGAGTGCAGAGCTAACCACAATGGATGGATGATATAAGAAACAAATTTTGATCCAACATAAGGAAAAACTTCCATAACCATAAAAGAATAGACTGGACTGACTTGGGAGGTCATTAGTTTCCCATCACTTGAGTTTTTCTCACTGAAGCCAAATGTAAGGATGTTGTCAATAGAATTCATGTTTCAGGTAAGAGTTGGTCTAGATGATTTCTGAGGTCACTTCTAGTTGTGTGACCACATTAAATTCAAAATATGCTTTGGAAAAAAATACAAGCTTTAATGGAAATGTAAGTGGCATGTGTGTTTCCCATATTGGTGAATGTAGTTAAAATGCCTATGCCCTTTAATCTTGCTATGGGGCAAAGAAAGGCTCCATAAAGCACCAAAATATTTATAGCAGCACTTGGTAGCAAAGAATTAGAAACAAAGTAGGTGCCTATAAACTAGAGAACAGCTAACAAATTGTGATTTGCTTAAAGGTAATGAAATATTATTGTGCCTTAAAAATAATTTGTATTAGGGGCAGCTAGGTGGCACAGTGGATAAAGCACCAGCCCTGGATTCAGGAGGTCCTGAGTTCAAATCCGGCCTCAGACACTTGACACTTACTAGCTGTGTGACCCTGGGCAAGTCACTTGACCCCAATTGCCTTACCCCCCCCCAAAATGAGTATGTTGAATATAGAGAAGCATGAAAAGACATATCAGCTGAAGTTAGCAGAGCTAGGAAAATATTATACACAATAATAAATGTTGCAAAATTACAAAGAATAAGCATGGCTCCAAAGAAGAGATATGAGAAGACACCCCAGCCCACTCCTTTACAGAGATGTGAGGTCCATGGGTATGAGTATATTTTCTTTTTTTTTTCTGATAATATGCTCTGTTTTTTAAAAAAAAATTTCTCAATTAGCCTCCAGGATAAGAACTCACTATTTGACAAAAACTGCTGGGAAAACTGGAAAATGATATGGCAGAAACAAGGCATAGGCCAACATCTTACACCATACACCCAAGTAAAGTCAAAATGGGTACATGATCTAGACATAAAGTGTGATACTATAGGCAAATTAGAAAAGGAATAGTTTACTTCTCCGATGTATGAAGAGGGGAAGAATTTATGATCAAAGATGAGACAGAGAACATTATGAAATGCAAAATGGATCATTTTGACATTAAATTTAAAAGTTTTGCACAAACAAAACCAATGCAAACAAGATTAGAAGGAAAGCAGAAAGCTGGGAAACAATTTTTGGAGCCAGTGTTTCTGATAAAGGCCTCATATCTAAAGCAAATATATAAGAATACAAGTTATTCCCCAGAATGGTAAATGAGAAATGGTCAAAGGATATGAACAGGCAGTTTTCAGGTAAAGAAATCAAAGCTATCTTTGCCATATGAAAAAATGTTCTCAATCACTACTGATTAGAGAAATGCAAATTAAAACTACTCTGAGGTATCACCTCACACATCCAATTGGCTAATATGACAAAAAATGAAAATGATCAATGTTGGAGAGGCTGTGGGAAAATTGGAATACTAATGCATTTTTGGTGGAGCTGTGAACTGATCCAGCCATTCTGGAGAGCAATTTGGAATTATGCCCAAAGGGCTATAAAGCTGTGCATACCCTTTGACCCAGCAATACCACTTTTGGGTCTTTTTCCCAAAGAGATCATAAAAAAGGGAAAAGGACCCATATGTAAAAAAATATTTATTGCTGCTCTTTTTGTGGTGGCAAAGAATTAGAAATTGAGAGGATGCCCATCAATTTGGGAATGGCTAAACAAGTTGTGGTATATAAATGTAATGGAATGCTATAAGAAATGATAAGCAAATGAATTTCAGAAAAACCTGGAAAGACTTATATGAATTGATGCTGAGTGAAATGAGCAGAACCAAGAAAACATTGTACACAGTATCAACAACTTTATGTGATGATCACTTGTGATGGACTTAGGTATTCTCAGCAATACAATGATCCAAGATAATGCCAAAAGACTTATGGTAGAAAATACTCTCCACATTCAGAAAAGAACTATGGAGTCTAAATGAAGATTGAAGCATATTATTTTTACTTTTGTTGTTGCTTTGTTGTTATTTATTCTTTCTTGCATTTTCCCCCCTTTTGTTCTAATTCTTCTCTTACAACATGACTAATCTGGAAATATGTTTAACATAATTATAATGTATAACCTGTATCAGATTGCTTGCTGGCTTCAGGAGAGAGGAGGGAAGAGAGGGTGGAAGAAACATTTGGAACTAAAAAAATCTTTACATGTAATTGTAAAAAAAAAGTTTTTTAATAAAATAAAATTAAATTAAAATTTTTTTCTCAATTACATGTACATTTTTTTAACATTTGTCTTTTAAAATTTTGAGTTCTAAATTCTTTCCCTCTCCACCTCCCTCTTTCCTTTCCACCTCCTTTAGAAGGCAAGCAATTTAATATGTATTATGTTATGCAAAACATATTTCCATATTAGTCATATTGCAAATGAAAGTGCAAACAAAAAAAAATCCAAGAAAAATAACATTTTTTAAAAAGTTTGCTTCAGGGGGCAGCTAGGTGGCACAGTGGATAGAGAACTGGCCCTGGAGTCAGGAGGACCTGAGTTCAAATTCGGCCTCAGACACTTAACACTTACTAGCTGTGTGACCCTAGGCAAGTCATTTAACCCCAATTGCCTCACCAAAAACAAAACAAAAACAAAAAACTGTATTGATCAGTTTGCTGACTGTTTTTTCTCTTCCTCTTTTTTTTTTTTTTTTTAGTGAGGCAACTGGGGTTAAGTGACTTGCCCAGGGTCACACAGCTAGTAAGTGTTAAGTGTCTGAGGCCGGATTTGAACTCAGGTACTCCTGACTCCAGGGCCGGTGCTCTATCCACTGCGCCACCAAGCTGCCCCCCTCTTTTTCTTTAAAAAAATATTCTTTGTTATATGTGATAGGTTTTTGGTGAAGGACAGGGAGGGATATAGGGAAAACAAAAAAGATACCAATAAAATTTATTTTTAAAAAATTATTGCAAGTCTAGAGATTCCCCAAAAGAATAAGTAACTCTGTAACAACTTCAAGTAAGGACTCAAAGGAAAAAACGGACCTTCCACAAAGACTACATGAATGTTCAGAAGAAATGAAGCAAGAGATTTAAAAAAATGAAATAAAAGCTTTGGGGGGAAAATTGGCAGAAGAATAAAGAAAAGTGGTAAACTTTACCCAAGAAATGAACTCCCTAAAAACTAGAATAAACCAAACAGAAATCAAATGACTCCTTGAGACAGGAAGAAATATTAGAACCAAATTGAAAGATTGAAAAAATAGAAGAAAATGTAAGATGTCTGATATTTTTTAAATGACCTGGAAATAGGTCAAGGAGAGAAAAGTTAAGAATCACTGTACTCTGGCAAAGAATTGGAAATTGAGGGGATTGGGGAATGGCTAAACAAGTTGTGGTATATGAATGTAATGGAATACTATTGTGCTATAAGAAATAATAAGCAGATGGATTTCAGAAAAACCTGGAAAGACTGACATGAATCGATACTAACTGAAAAGAGGAGAACCAGGAGAACACTGTACACAGTATCAACAACATTGTGTGATGATCAACTATGATAGATTTAACTCTTCTCAGCAATACAATGATCCAAGACAATGCCAAAAGGCTCATAGTGGAAAATGCTCTCCATATCCAGAAAAAGAACTATGGAATCTGAATGCAGATTGAAGCATACTATTTCCACTTTTGTTGATGTTGATCATTTCTTGCATTTTTTCCTTTTGTTCTTATTCTTCTCTTACAACATGACTAATGTGGAAACATGTTTAACATGATTGTAATGTATAACCTATATCATATTCCTTGCTGGCTTTGGGAGGCAGGAAGGAAAAAACGTTGGTAGAAAAATTTGGAACTCAAAAAATATTTTAACATATAATTGGAAAAAAATTTTTAATCAAATCAAATTAAAATTTTTTATCTTAAAAGTATTTTATCATTTTCTAGTTACATGTAGAGATACTTTTCAACATTTGTTTTTATATGATTTCTAGTTTCAAATTTTTCTCCCTCCCTCCCTCCCCCTCTCCAGGACATCAAGCAATCTGATATAGGTTATATATGTACAACCACATTAAATATATTTCTGCATTAGTCATGCTGTGAAAGAAGAATCAGAGCAAAAGGAAAAACCTCAAAAAAGAAAAACAGAAAAAGTAGAAATAGTATGGTTCAATCTGCATCTAGATTCCATAGTTCTTTTTTTTCTGGATTTGGAGAGCATTTTCCATCATGAGTCCTTTGGAACTCTCTTGGACCACTGTATTGCTGAGAAGAGTCAGGTCTATCACAGTTGATCAACACACAATGTTGTTGATACTGTGCACAATGTTCTCCTGGTTCTGCTCATCTCACTCAGCATCAGTTCATGTAAGTCCTTCCAGGTTTCTTTGAAATCAGCCTGCTCATCATTTCTTACACCACAACTTGTTCAGCAATTCCCCAATAGATGGGCATCCTTTCAATTTCCATCAAATTAATTTTTTAAAAATAAAAGTACTTTATTATTTTCCAGTTACAAGAGATAATTTTCAACATTTGTTTATATAAGATTTCCAATTTCAAATTCTTTTCCCTCCCTCCCCTCCCTTCCCCCTCCCCTAGACAGCAGGTAATCTGATATAGGTTTTATATTTAATATATATAATAACATTAAACATATTTCTGCATTAGTCGTGTTATAAGAGAAGAATCAGAGCAAAAAGGGAAAACCTCAAAAAAGAAGAACAGCAGCACCAAAACCAAAAGAAATACTATGGTCCAATCAGTATCCATATTCCACAGTTCCTTTTTTTTTTCCCTGGATTTGGAGAGCCTTTTCCATCATGAGTCCTTTGGAACTTTCTTGTACTGTTGGATTGGTGAGAAGAATCTAGTCTCTCATAGTTGATCAACACATAATGTTGATGATACTGTGTATAATGCTCTCCTGGTTCTGCTCATCTCACTCATCAGTTCCAAATTAATTTTTTAAAAAAAGAATCATTGTACTCCTTGAAATTACTTTAAAAAAAAAAAAAGGCCTGGACGCTGTATTTCAAGAAATCTTAAATGAAAACTGACCAAATCTAATAGAATGGCAGGGCAAAACAAAGGTAGAAACTTAACTCTTTTTTTTTTTTTTTGGCGGGACAATGAGGGTTAAGTGACTTGCCCAGGGTCATACAGCTAGTAGGTATCAAATATCTGAGGCTAGATTTGAACTCAGGTCCTCCTGAATCCAGGGCCAGTGCTTTATCCACTGCGTCACCTAGCCGCCCCTAGAAATTACATTTTAAAAATAATCCCAAAAAGAAATTCCCAGGAATGTCATATTAAATATCCAGAGATCTTAAATTAAAAAAAGAAAATATTGCATGCATGCAGAAAGAAGCAATTTAAATACCAAGAAACTACAGTGAGGATCATCACACAAGCCCTGAAATGAAATATTCCAAAAGGCAAAAAGATAGGCTAACAAGCAATAATAATTTACTCTACAAAACTGAGTATAATCCAACATGGGTAAAATGAACCTTTAAAGGAACAGAGGTTTCAAACATTTCTTTTTTTTTTCTTTTTTTTTTTAGTGAGGCAATTGGGGTTAAGTGACTTGCCCAGGGTCACACAGCTAGTAAGTGTTAAGTAAGTGTCTGAGGCCGGATTTGAACTCAGGTCCTCCTGACTCCAGGGCCAGTGCTCTATCCACTGTGCCATCTAGCTGCCCCTCAAACATTTCTTATGGAAAGACCAGAGCTAAGTAGGAACTTTGAAATACAAGACTGGAGAGAAATTTAGAAAAATACATTTGTTTGTACAATCAGAAGGGGGCTATGTCAACATTCTAATGGGGGTTTAGGGAAGCCAGTGTACCTCTGAATCCTTAATGTCTTCAAAGGGTATTGAAGGAAATAAAGTAAGAAAAAGAGAGATCCTGGGGGGGGGTGGATTGGTTCTGTTCTAAGGAACTGAAGAGGGTAGAGAGAAGAGATGAAACTTGCTATTTCTCATGATTTGGTTATGTGACAAGAATACAAACATAGAGGAAGAGTGAGTGGACATCAAATGAACCTCACTCATTTAAAATGGGCATAGAAGAGTTGAACACACACACACACACACACACACACACACACACACACAGAGCTTGGTGTAGAAAGACATCAAACTCAATAGGAATCCAAGTGGGGATAGGGAGGGAGATAGTGTTAAGAGAGAAGATAATTCCAGGGAGAAAATAGTCAAATAGGAATGGGGGTGGGTAGCAGGGGTAGAGCCATAAACCAGAATCTCAGGGACACCTTAGATTGCTTAAGTGGAACAAACTGTACTGTATAAATGTAATGAAATATTATTGTACCTAAGAAATGACAAAAGAAACCATTTCTAAGAATCCTGGATAGTATGAACTGGCACACGGTAAAGTGAGTAGAGTAGAACAATATATTCAAGAACAGCAATGTTGTGAAGAAAAACAACTTTGAAAGAACTGAGAACTTTGATCAATGCAATGACCAACCATGTCTCCAGAGGACCTGTGATGAAGTGTGTCAGCCACCTTTCTTGGCAGAGATGTGATAGATACAAGGGGTACGTACATACATACACTATGTGGACTCATTTTGCTTGACTATGATTATTTGTTACAAGAGCTTTTTTTTTCCTGTCAGTTTTTAATGGTGTGTATGTGTGTAATGGGTATAAAGGAGTCATACCCCCTAAAAAGGGGGTTACTGTGCCATTTTTTAAGAAGCCATTGTGCCATTTTTTAAAAAAGAGAGAATATATATATTTCAATGATCTCATTTGATCTTCAAAACAACCCTGAGATATAGGGGACCTTTATTAGCCCCATTTTACAGTTGAGGGAACTGAGGCATTCAGAGGTTAAGTAATTTGCCCGGTCACACAGCTAGCAAGTGTCTGAGGCCAGATTTGAACTCCGGTCTTCCTGACCAGAAGTCCAGCACTCTATCCACTGTGCCACCAGCTGCCTCATGCATTTATATCTTTTAAAGGTGAATGTGAATTCACAAAGAAAAGTAAAATTATATTTTAAAGATACATACAAAAGATGGTCTCAAGAACAGGTACATGAAATAGACACAAGTATGGCAGAGTCTTGTCAGAATAGTGTCAGACCAGGGGGCGGCTAGGTGGCACAGTGGATAAAGCACCGGCCCTGGATTCAGGAGGACCTGAGTTCAAATCCGCCCTCAGACACTTGATACTTACTAGCTGTGTGACCCTGGGCAAGTCACTTAACCCTCATTGCCATGCAAAAAAAAAAAATAGTGTCAGACCAGCAATACCACTATTAGATCTTTTTCCCAAAGAGGTCATAAAAAAGGGAAAAGGACCCACATGTACAAAAATATTTATAGCTGCTCTTTTTGTGGTGTGCTGTGATAGACTTGACTCTTCTCAGCAATATAATGGTCCAAGATAGTTCCAAAGGACTCATGATGGAAAATGCTCTCCAAATCCAGAAAAGAGGGGCAGCTAGGTGGTACAGTGGATAGAGCACTGGCCCTGGAGTCAGGAGGACCTGAGTTCAAATCTGGCCTCAGACACTTAACACTTACTAGCTGTGTGACCCTGGGCAAGTCACTTAACCCCAATTGCCTCACCAAAAAAAAAAAAAATTAAATCCTAAAAACAAATCCAGAAAAGAAAAATAAAAAAAAGAACTATGGAATCTAGACACAGATTGAACCATACCATCTCTATTTTTTTGTTGTTTTTTGGTTTTTTCCTTTTTGCTCTGATTCTTCTTGCATAGCATGACTAATGCCAAAACATGTTTAATGTGATTGTACATATATAACCTATATTGGATTGCTTACTGTCTTGGGGGGGAGGGAGGGGAAGGAAGGAGAAAAAATTGAAACTAGAAATCTTATAAAAAACAAATGTTGCAAACTATCTCTACATGTAACTGGAAAATAATAAAATACTTTTATGGAAAAAAAAAGTGTCAGAAATGCTAACAGTCAAAACAAGCTCTTGCTGGTAAGGAATGCTAAAGACAAGACGGCCATTTTTTGTTTGGTTTTATTTTGTTTTTGTTACCTATAGATAAAGAGGACCTCCCCACCCTCCACCACTCAGCAGGTTATTAAAAAAAAAAAAAGGAAACAAAGAGGACACCCTTTGGAGGATACCTAAACAAACTGTGCTTTGTGGACGTTCGCTGATTTGTTTTTTGTTATCACGGGGAGCAAAGGAAATTTTGTAGCAACTTAGAGTGTTCCGTGTTTGCATTTCTGCCCATGCCAAATAACTGATTTGTAGATGGGAAGTACAGGTTGGTCACTCCTCTGAATTATAAAAGAAAATGGTTATGTTGCAAGAAATGCATATGGGACTTCTGAGATGGTGGTATGTGAAGACCCAGGGAAGCCCAGAATTCACACACCCAAAAATGTACTAGAAGTAACATAACAAGGAAAATCAGAGAGAAATAAATGTCTCTAGGCTACTCTGTCTAGCTCAGAGCTGCAAAAAAGAAGAGTACTGGAGAACCCTAAGGCTCTGAGTTGAGATAAATTAGGGTAGGCAGAAGACACAGCATGGAATTAGCCTGGACCCCCAGGGCCAGAAAGAGCTAGACAAGTGGCCATAGCACCTATGCCTGAGAAACAAAGGAAATAATGCCACACCAGTTTCCAGGCAGCCCTTTGCCCATGCCACAACAAGACAAAGTGCCAGGGCAGATCCTGGAGGCAAAGCACCCCGGGCCTTCTGGGAGGCCTGGGCACAGGGAAATCAACAACATCCTGATGAGGTCTGTCAGGGTCATGGCAAGAGACTGAGCAAACTCTGGGTTTGTGACTGACTATACAAGGAGACAGCAAAGGGGCGTAGGCCCAAACCTAAGTTAAGCCTCAGGAACGTAGCGAAAATGCAGGAATTCCTGCCGAGAGGGGGTTAGCTTCAACTACTGCAGATCAAAGAGAGATAATCTTAAAATTCATCAGGCTGCCTAAAATTCATCCTTCTTGAAATGGCTAAGATACTTCAAAAATTATAAACAGAAACTGCCCACATGGATTGGAACCAGAGGGCAAAAAAAGAGAATCCAAAGAATCCACCTGTCTCCTCCTGAAAGTACAAAATGAAAACTCCCAGGCACGTCACAGATACAAGGAATGCACATGAAGAACTGAAAGTTGCATTGGAAAATTGTTATGAACTGAGTGAAACCAATGCAGTATACACACTGTCTACCACAACATCAATGAAAAAAAAACAGTTCTAAAAGGCGGCTGATTAATTGTGGTGACCAATCTCGTAACCTTTCCTGGTCTAAGGAAACAGATAATGAAACACAATCCCCGCCTTTTAGTAGAGAGGTGGGAGGCTAAAGTTATGGGATACATCAGACACAGGTGCTACATCGATTGACTTTACTGAACTGGTTTAATTATAAGCGTTTGGGAGGGAAGGTTGACGTAGAGAATGACTGTGAGGTTAAAAACAGAAAGTGTCAATACAACTTTGAACAAAAATGAATAATAAACACAGGCTGCGTACATCAGTGTCCTTGTGTTAAAAGAGCCAGGGGAAGGTTCCCAGCAGGTGGGCTGTTAGGCCTTTGATGAAGGATTTACAGAATATGGTCAAGAATCTCTGAAGGGCTAAAAAAGGGCTGTGGGGTTTGGGCCCTTAATTACTATACCCTTCATGGATGTAGGGAATGAGGTAAAGACAGGCAACCAACAAGTGTTTATTAGGCACCAACTATATGCCTCTCATGCTAGGCACTGGTGACAGAAGTATAAAGAATGAAAAAATCCCTCTCAAAAGTAGTTTACATTCTAATGGGAAAAACATATAAAAATATAAACAGCGAAAATATAAAGTAAACGAATACAAATATATACAAAGCGTTAAATACAGGAAGGATAGCTTGGGCGGCGGACACTTGCAGTTGCATGGGAAGAGTGAGGAAAGGCTTCATTCAGAAGATGAATGCCAGAGCTTTTACAGAGATGCTGAATGTAAGACATCTCTGGAAATCTGGCTTGAAATCACCTTTGACTCCCTCAGACCTTTGCCTTCCTGTCCCAAGATGGAGAGACTTCTTGCTATTTTTAGAAAAGGAATTTAATTTTACAAAATCTTTAATATTTTTTAAAATGGGAGGAGGGGAAGAGACAGGAAGAACGTCCAGGAAGGGATGCAGGAGTAGTGAGTGAGACAGCGGAACTGCTGAGTCTGGTCTTAGGTGGTGGTAAGGAGCTGGTCCAAGCACCACTGGATCTCTGCCTGTCCTCGGTAGGCCTTTTTCAGGCCCCGAGGAAGGTATCGGCATGAGGACAGGTTGAGGTAGCTGAGATCTGGGCAGCTGCTGATCACAGAGCTGTAGAGGGACAGAAAGGGGGGACAGTCAGTGAGCATCCAAACTGGCTCTCTGTCCCATAACCTATCAGCCCTGGGCCTGAGAGGCGTGGCAGGATACAGCTAGAAAGTGCCTAAGTCCCATAGCTTGCATTGTTACATAGTAAATAGAAACTACTCCAAGGTTATTGTGCAATAGTTAAGGGATGAAGGGAAGGAGGACTCCCTGTGTCTTTCCTGTAAAGTGAGGAAGGGAGATTTGGAGGGAAAGAAGGGTTTGGTGGAGGGAGGGAACAAAGGCTTTGAGGGGAAAGGAAGGTGGAGGTTTGGGGAGGAGAATAAAAGTAGACTGGGAGAGAGGAGGTAGGGAGAGTGAAAGAAAGTAGGTTCTGAGAGGTGGTTTGGGGGAAGAGAGGAAAGAAAGATTTCAGGAAGGCAGGGGGGACAGAGGAAAGGCATGTCTGGGGGAAATGGGCAAGAAGGGTTCTTACAGAAAAAGAAAGGTTCGCAGAGGAGAGGAAAAGGAGAGAAGAGAAAGGGGGAAAGGAGGGGAAAGGAGAATTATAGGTTGGCAGATTTGAAGGGAGGGAAGGAAGGCTGGGGAGGAAGGAAGGGAAAAAGCTTTAGGGCAAGGCTAGGCTGGGCACGAAGTATGACATGGGGAAGATACAGAGTCTTGAGGCTTGGGTCCTCACCTGATAGTTGCCACAGTAACCTGGGTGCCCTTGAGGCTGAGAGAGCGAAGGATGGGGCTGTAGCCATTGCCAGTGCTTGAAAATGCTGCCAGGGCCCGCCTCAAGTCCTCTTCGTGGTAGCACTGGCCATTCAGGTCTAGCTCCTGGAGAGTGCGATGCCACTTCCACGTGATCAAGGGGCTTCCCTCCTTGGGCAGAGCCACCCAAATGACTGAACCATACAGACCCAAGTGTAGTTGTTCTAGGTCTGAGCAGAGGGAGAAGAGGAAGGTGCTCAGGGCTGCACAGTACAGCCTGGATACCCTAACTTGAACCCTCAGGTTAAACTCCCTACCTATGTATGCCCTGAGGTCAAAAGCCAAACCAGTACCCCAATCCTTCCACTTCCCCCTGTCCCAGCCCTTCCAGAATCTCAGGCTTAGCCTTCCTCATCCCTTTTTTTTTTTTTAAAGTGAGGCAATTGGGATTAAGTGACTTGCCTAGGGTCACACAGCTAGTAAGTGTTAAGTGTCTGAGGCCAGATTTGAACTCAGGTACTCCTGACTCCAGGGCCAGTGCTCTATCCACTGCACCACCTAGCTGCCCCCTTCCTCATCCCTTATACCAGGAGGCTCCCACCTCTTCTAAGACGCTTTCCCTCCTCCAGCATTGGAATTATCTCCCCACTCTGATCTCCCGTAGTAAGTACTACACTGACCAGCCACAATACTGCATATTAGTTATTTGTGCTTGGGTTGTATTTCCCTTATAATAAAAATGCCTATTAACACTACTATAAATGATTCACACTACAGAACACTTCACCACAGACCTGTGAGGATGGTTCTGTAGTTAAAGAAACTGAGATCTGACAAGATGAAGTGACTTGCCCATGATCACATGGCTCATTTAAATTCAGCCCTTCCTTGATACAAGCCCAGCTCTCTCTCCTCTATACTACAACATGCTGTATGTCCTCCCTCACCCACATGTATCTCTCCCCACTCCATCCCCCACATGGCCTAGGCCAAGCAGGAGCAAACAGGGCAGGCCCAGTGCTCACCAAGGCAAGGCAAGCTGGACAGGCCTGCAGGTGTGAGGCGGGCACAGCCTCGGAGGTCCAGCACCCGCAGGCGAGGAGATCTGTGCAGTAGGCGGTACAGGACCTCGTCACTCACATAGGTGATGGTGGACGTGGCCAGGCAGAGCTCCTCCAGGTCTGGGAATCCAGGACCCATGGCTACTCCACGTCCTCCCATTTTGGGGGACCAGACCAGGTTCAGCAACCGCAGGACCTGTGAGTAGAGATGGGGGACTCAGGCTCAGAGTTCAGCAGATGCTCCAGGTGGCTGGAGCTCAGTCAGACCTTTAGGCTATGACAGAGATCAGAGGGCAAGGGAGGGAACAGACACATACCAGGAAGTACTACTACTTTGTAATCAAGGCAGTGTAGGGGGTCTGTACCTAGGAACAAAGGTGGATAGAGAGGACCTAGAGATGGGGATAGCAATAGCTGGGAATTGAAGGGAGATGGTGGGGAGGGAGGTAAGGGGGGAGAGGGAGGTGACCTTACCAAGGCAGGGGTAGCTGAGAAGAGAGTAATAACTGGGGACTAGGGCCTGGTACTGGCAGTCAGGGATAAAATTAACTGAACATGAGAGATACTTGGGGCTGGGAATAATAATAGCTATAGGTGAGAGTGGAGGATACCTACACCTAGGGACAAGGAGGTACTTATGGTTAAAGATGGGAATACCTGAGGACAAGGGGTACCTGGAGCTGGGGACAGCCAGCCTGCAGAGCTTCAATGTGCAGCTGAAAGTGTTGATTATTGGGCTTTATCCCTGTGTCCACCTCAAGGAGCTGGAGTTGTGGGCAGCAACCATTCTGCCAAGGAGACCGGGGGTTATAAGGATTAGGGGTTGGGTGGTAGGATAGAGCTCAGCTCAGGGATGGGCACAGAAATCTGTCAAACACAACCTTCCCTATATTTCCCCTGCTCCATCCTTTCTCCCACCAAATGAGGCTCACCGACAGCAAGGAGATGATGGAGGTCATTTGGCTACTGTAAGTTAGCCACAACCGCCGGAGTTGTTTGCCCGCTGCCTCCAGAAAGCCAAGTACTGCTGCTGCCTCGACCTGAAAACAAACATTGAACCGATCACTGCTAGGCTCCTTTTCAGGGGTGAGGGAGGGTGAATGGGAATAGTTGGGGCGGCTAGGTGTGACGAGGCACTCACCTGGGAGTTCTGCAGGTTGAGGCTATCCAGCTGGGGGCAGGCCCTGGGCAGGGTAACCAAGGCCTCTGCTGTTACAGACTGACAGTGGGAAAGCTTGAGAGATGTGAGATGGGGACAAGACTCACTGACAGCCTATTAGGGCAAAGGAAATTTTGGCATTAGACAAGGCCATCTTCACCAGATGCCTTCCCGTTATGGGCCGGCTCTAGTAACCCTCTTCATTCCTCTGGCTCCTTCCTATAAGAGAGGGAAACCAGGTCTGACCCAATCCTACCCCTTCTACTCTCTTAACTCAGGCACTCGACTCCCTCCTGCCCACATCTCATTCTACTTCCCTTCACATACTTTCCAGTCCCACCCAACTGGAATACTAACTGACATACTGTCTTCTACCTTTGTGTATCTGCATGGGCTATGTCCCGGGTCTGGAATATGCTCCCTCCTCATCTTTGCCTTCTTCTTTTAAAGCTAAGCATGCTGCCTCCACAACACACAAGACACACACATACCCAACACAGTTTGTGGGAGTAAGAGTATAAACACCTGAAGAATGGGGAAAGGCTCCCTGAAGAGGGAAGGGGGAAGGAGGGTCCTGGAGCTGTGCTCTATAGAAAGGCGGGGTCTCTGCAAAGTGCAGGTGAGGAGGGAGAATATTCCCAGCAGGGCATTCTTGTGTATATGTATGCAAGTGGGAGGTATGGTGCCCTGTGTGGGTAACAGCAAGCTGTCCAGTTTGGCTAAAAAACAAAGTAGCATATGATGGGGAGTGATGTATGATCAGTAGGAAAAGATAACTTGAAGCTGGATTGTAAAGAGCTTTAACTGCCAAATAGAAGAGTCTATATGTGCTTCTAGAAGAAACTGGGAGCCACTGAAGCTTCTTCAGCAGGGGAGTGATGGCTGATCTATGATAGTAGCAGTGACACTGTCTATACCCGTGGGTGTCCAATAAAGCTGGGACCCATTTTTCTTTTCCTCAGGTTCCTATTTCCCCCATTCCTAACTCCAGGACATTGTGGAAAATAAGTAATGATGGAGAGAGGAAGGGAGAGAGGGAGAGAAGATAAAATATAAGAGGGAGGAAAGAAGGGAGGAGGAAGATGGGAGAGAAAAGAGAATAAGCATTTATATAGCACGTCCTATGTACCAGGCACTGTGTTGGGTGCTTTTTTTTACAAATATTATCTCATTTTATCCTCACAATAACCCTGAGCTAGGTGCTATTATTAGCCCCATTTAACAGCTGAGGAAACTGAGGCAGACAGAGGTTAAGTGACTTGTCTGGAGTCACACAGCTAGTAAGTGTATGGGGCTGGATTTGAACACAGGCCTTCTGACACCAGCCCCAGAGCTATCCACTGTACCACCCAGCTGCCTAGAGGCAAGAAAGGGTTCTGCTTGGGGGTCTGAATCTTCCTTCCCCTCCCAGCAGGTACTAGGATTTAGAGGGTAATACTAGGAAGATCTGTTTGATGCTGCCTAGAGGGATGGCAAGTAAACAGTGGGGAGAGCTCCTAGGCACTAAGTACTCCTGGCCTAGGTGAGGAAGGTGCATGCTGATGGAAATGTTAACACTTACAAAGCAATTTGAAAAAAGCAGAAAAGGTTATCTTTCCATTCAAGGAGGAATACATCAGGGTTAGAAGTCAAGGGCAGCTAGGTGGCGCAGTGGATAGAGCACCAGTCCTGGAGTCAGGAGTACCTGGGTTCAAATCCAGTCTCAGACACTTAACACTTACTAGCTGTGTGACCCTAGGCAAGTCACTTAACCCCAAATGCCTCACTAAAAAAAAAAAAAAAAGTCAAGGACAACATCTCCCTCCCAGCCCCCCCAAGCCAATCTCCTCACCTTCAGCATCAGAGGTACATAGTTTTTCCAGTGGGATAGAGAGAGCTCCCGGAGTAATGAAAACCTGCCATAAAAAAGGGTGTGTATCTATCTCTTTCCAAGATCTCATCATCAGCTCCTCTCTCCTCACAAAGATGCATGGGCCACCATCCTTCTGGGGTCCCCTCCACCCTAGTCCGGGTAAAGCAGAAGACTCAGGGGAGCAATTCTTCCTGAAAAGAGCATGGTGCTGGGTGCCAGGAGTAATCCTTTCCCTCACCATGCCCTTCAGCAGGAGGGATTTCGACCCTGTCAAGGACAGTATGCCTGAGTAAACAGCCAGGCCAAAGAACAAAAGCAGAAAACGTACACTGGGTGAGATAGGTGCATTCTCCTCACCTGTTGGGCACCAGCCACTCTAGAGAACTGAGAATTCTCTTTTCCACCTTTGAAGGAGGACCCTTTGAGCGAGGAGGCCAAGGTGGGGCCAGAGACACCTTCTGCCACAGCACAGAGTGGGAAGCAGCATCATACCACAGGCGGCACACACGGGCAGCCCTGAAAGGCACAAGGAGTTCTGCTATCCCTGTCTCCCTACTAAATCATTTAGGCCCTCATCCTTAGAACCTCCCACTTGGGACACTAAAATAAATAAAACTGCCAAAGCTGGCCTCCTTCCCTCCTTGCCTCTCCAGCCCCACACAGTCCACAGCACTATATACTCTTTCCTCTACTTAGAATATCTTCTTGCAGTTCTGCCCTTAAGAATTTTTCTAACCCAACCTTTCAGGGAAGGATTGGATACCTGCAAAGGAAGGGCACTGCCCCATCAGATGCTACTAACACTTGGAATATTCGAACCAAGATCTCCAGAGGAATGTGATCTCCCCAGCCTGGCCCTGAAGTAGTGCTGTCCTGAGAAGGAGACTGCCTCCCCTGCCCTAGGCTGAGATCTTCACTGTTGGGAGTCTCCACTCGACGTGGCTGGCGACACTTTGGCTGGCAGACCTTTGATCGAGCCAACTTCCTGAGACGGCAGGCCTTTTTCCTGTGGGCCCGTGGTGCTGACTCTTCCAGATTGGGTACAATCAGCAGCATATCTTCAGCTTCATGAATGTGATAACCAACTCTTGCAGATGGCCGTCTCCATGAACTTTTTCTCTTCTTTTTCTTCTGGGGGGACCCAACTGGAACTGAGGGCCTTGACCTCTTGCTGGGCTTGAAAAGTGATTGCTGTGATGAACTGGAGTCCTCTTGAGAAGGTAAAACCATCCCATTGCCAGAGTCCTCAGGGACCTCCTCCATGTTCTCAAGAGATGGAACAAATCATAATGGTGCCCCTAGGGGATCCTATGAGAGAAACCAGAAGGATCCATGTTATGAAAAGGGCATTTATTATGAACTCTGAGGATGAGCACAAAAAGCCTACAGTCCCCACTGTCAGACCCAACTAAATCCATTTTTTGTAGGGGTGGGGTCAGTTATCACTAGACTGGTAAAATGTACATTCAGATGACTCCTCATTTTCCTGCAACCCACAAACATAATCTGCCTGCGTAACATCTCTCACAGCCACCACCCTAGTTCAGGCCCCAATTACTTCTCACACGGACTAGTGTAACAACCTACTAACTAGTAGTCTCAAATCTCTTCTCACTCCAAACCATGTTCCATACAGCTGCCAAAGTGATTTTTCTAAAGCCCAGGTCTGACTGCATGATTCTTATATTGAGTTGCTTGCAATTACTTGAAAGATAAAAACATAAATTCCTCTTGCCTCTTAAAGCCCTTCACAACCACACCCTAACCTACTTCTCCTGGCTCATTAGATCTTATTCCTTTTTGACACACTACATATGGTCTGGCCAAATGGTCCTCCTTGCTGTTGAGCTCACATGACGCTCTACACATCTCTAATGACTGGAGTGAACTTTCTCTTCCCCTTTGACTCTAGAATTCCTTACTTCCTTTAAGACTCAGCTCAAGTTCTACTTTCTCCATGAAGACTTTCCTAAGTCCACTGGCTGCCAGTGCCCTCTTCTAAAAATTACCCTGTGTTTATTTTGTATGTACTTGTATATGTATATGTTGTATAGAATAAAAGCTCTTGGAGAGACAAGATTGTTCCATTTGCGTCTGTGTAGCATCAGTGCCTAGCACAGTGCTGGCATAGAGCACACCCAATAAATGCTTATTGATTAACTGATGCTAGTGATGCCATATCACATTACCAAAGATGACTTGTACACAAGTGTCATAAAAACAACAACTGTAATGTGTAACATGAAAGAGGGGAATAATCTAAATGTTGCACTAGTATTGACAGAATAAATATTAAGAGGGGCGGCTAGGTAGCACAGTGAATAAAGCACTGGCCTTGGATTCAAGAGGACCTGAGTTCAAATCCAGCCTCAGCCATTTGATGCTGTGAGACCCTGGGCAAGTCACTTAACCCTCATTGCCCAACCAAAAAAAACCACACAAACAAACAGAATAAATATTAAGAGACCTAGAGGACCTGTTGGGTAGACCAGAGGTGTCAAATTCCTGGCCCACCTGAACAAGATTAAAGTGTAACTAGGAAATGCTTAGCAAAATAAAAACCATGCAACGTTAATTTGTGGTTTTCTGAATCAATATGCATTTCTATTTGAGTTTGACATCACTGGAACAGATCATCTAAGGAAGATTTTTCAAAGTTCAAAGACATGACTCATTCAGGATGTAGAAGGCATGGTAAGAGTCTGATCTGTACCAAAGGAAGGAAAACTTATGGATAAGACTAAGGTACTGGATTATAAACATACTGGGATGGGAAATCAGGGAATGCTAGGGACAGAATATATGCAGATTTTAGGAAAAAAACATTTGACAAAGGAAAGTCTGTCTTACTCTCCTTGTGAACAAGATAGAGATATGGGGCAAATGATTCTGCAACTGGTGGATTCTGAACTAGTTAAATGCTAGGACCCAAGGAACAGCCATTCATGTATTCATGTCAAAATGAAGAGAGAGCTCTCCTGGAGGGATCCCATCTTTGACTCTGCTGTTTAACATTTTTGTCAGTGACTTTGTTAAAGGTGCAAGTGCTATGTAAATAGTCAGGGAAAAAAACCAACCTGGGGCAGCTAGGTGGCGCAGTGGATAAAGCACTGGCCCTGGATTCAGGAGGACCTGAGTTCAAATCTGACCTTAGACACTTGACACTTACTAGCTGTGTGACCCTGGGCAAGTCACTTAACCCTTATTGCCCTGCAAAGAAAAAACAACAACAACAACAATCTCTTTGGTTTTGGGACTCTCTGGGCTTCATAAAGTTTACTTATAAAAGGATGCTTCTTCTCTAATACATCCTCTAGTCCTACCCAATACCTCACTATCTTTCCTTTTCCTGGAAACTTCCATACCTTCTGCTGGAAACTTCAATGCCCCATGCTTGGGGGGGGGGGGGTTATAATCAGTACAGTCCCTAGCCTCACTCTGCCTATGACATCAGAGATGGGAAAACAATCAGAAATACCCAAGCAAGAACCAACTCCTTCTTATCAGGCCTCATGCCTATACTGTCAAGTTGCCCTGGTGTGGAGGAGACCAGATGCCACCTACCTCCCCCACAATGAGGAGTAATAGAGGAGAGTTGGCAGAGGAGGGTGTGCCAAGTCCAGGGGCAGCCTCTCTGAAGGACCAGCAGTGACCCTCCCCCCACTCCTCCCATGACCTAAAGACCATACACCTGAGGTTGGGAGACCTTGTTGTATCCTTTCCCTGTTGCCCTATGTTCCCTTGCTGTCTCATTTCAGGCCTTAGGACTTCCCCTGTGTGAGTTAAAATGTGCCATAATTAAGACTTATTCCATTAAGTATTACTTGCCTCTTTGACTCTTTAATGGAAACTTCCCTAAGTCCCCAAAAGGTTGGGATGTAATGAGACATGTTTATAAGATATGTGATTCTACACGGTTTGAAGGGATAATTTTTTAATACATTCAACAATAAGATCCAAAAAGGTCTAATGGGTTGACTCATACCAGATGAAATTTAATGGGGATAAATGCAGTCTGACGTGTATTGAAAAGAAGAACTGCACGAGTACATCTGGGATGGATAGATGGGTGAACAGCCAGCCAGCCATTCATATAAACAAGATCTGGGGGTTTCTGTGGATTCCAAATTCAATATGAGTCACTGTAAAACATGGTGGTCAAAAGACAATGTAATCTAACATTGAGAAGTACAGTATCCAGAACAAGAGAGGCGATATTACTGTTCGGTTTTCTGCCCCATTGTGGAGCACTAAGTTTAGTCCTAGGCACTACCTTTTTTATAAGGAAACTGATAAATTGAAGTATGTTCAGGGATCAAGCAGTATAGGGGGAGTACTGGTGAATGTGCCATAAGATGGCTGGCCAAAAGTATCAGGGATATTTAGCCTGAAGAAACATGGGAGGATTTGGTCTTGTATAATATCTGAAGGGCTAGCAGGTGAAAAGGGTGTACTTGTAGAGAGAGTGTGGGAAGAGAGGCACATTGCTAAATACATTTAGTGGAGCTGTTAAGTAGTCCACCATTATAATTTTGATCTGGAATTACAAAAGTAACTAAACCCTCCCTATCCTTTGACCCAGCAATCCCACTACCCTAAATCAGTCAAAAGATTTCTAGAAACAAAGGTTCAGTATATAGAGACATTCAAAGCAGCACTGTTGGGGGCAGCTAGATGGCGCAGTGGATAAAGCACTGGCCTTGGATTCAAGAGGACTGAGTTCAAATCCAGCCTTAGACACTTGACACTAGCTGTGTGACCCTGGGCAAGTCACTTAACCCTCACTGCCCAGCCAAAAAACAACCAAAACAAAACAAACAAAAAACAAAAGCAGCACTGTTTGTAGGAGAAAAGAATGGGAAACCGGATTAAAAAAAAAACTGGTCTAAGAGTGTAATTTATGTTATCCAACTCAACTGGGTGATCAAAACTCCAGGACAATCTATTTATTTCTAAGTGATTTACTATCCCGTTCCCCAAAGAAGCTGTTGCAAAAGTTTTCTTCTGTCCTCTGTGGGGGTAAGGGAGAGTGTCTTCAAACAAAGGCTGCATGACCGTTTGTCAGTTCTACAGTAGTGAAGATTCCTTTTGGGTATAAAGTAGATTCAATTGATACTACGGTCCCTTCTCTCCAATTTTATAATTCTGTGAATCCTCAGGTCTCCCACACTTCTTTCTCCCCCTACCCTCTCAATTAAGAAAGTGAGGATCTCTCTTTATCTCAAAATCCCTCAACATCATTCCCCACTCTCTCCTCCTTTCCTCCAGTTTGAGATAGAGGTGGCCTCCTCCCTCTTGCCAAGGCCAATCCCTTCTCATGTGCAGATTGGCTCCTTAATCATTCTCTCTCTCTCTAATCTTCAATCCTTCCCTATATACTGGTTCTTTCCTTGCTTTCTTCAAACATGCCAAGTCTCCATCCTTAAAAAACAACAACAAAAACAACCCCTTCTCTAGACCCTACCATTTCCTAACTGTTGTCCTTCCTCAGTCAATGGGGCAGCAATGGCACAGTGGATAAAGCACATCTTCATGAGTTCAAACCCAGCTTCGGACATTTACTAGCTGTGACCCTGGGCAAATCACTTAACCCTCACTGCCCACTGCCCCCCCCCAAAATGTTTGTTGACTATGGTCTCATATACTCCAAATTATTTGTAGGATCATGTTTTGTAGTGGAAAAGAACTGACAGTAAAATAGGCACCCACTGACAGAGGAATAATTAAACAATCTATAGTATGTGAATATATTACTGTGCTGAAAAAAACCCCAGTAAATATGATGAATACAGTGAAGTAAGAGGAACTAGGAAAACAGACTACAATAATATAAATGGAAATAACAATACAACAACTAAAACTCAATGCTGTGAAGTTATAATGGCCAAATTTAGCCCAAAGAAGAAATATGAGAAGGTAAAGGAGGTAAGGGGCTATGGGCATGGCATACTGTAAGTAATGTTCCACTTTCTTGATGTATTGGTTTAGTTTTGGTACAATTTTCTTTCCTCTTTTTAATTGTTATAAATGATGGCTCTAGGAGGAAGAGAAAAAATGGAATGAATACATTGGAAAATGTAGGTGATAGAAAAATGAAAAATATCAATGAAAAATATTTTTTAAAAAATCAAGCTCTTCACAACCTGATTCCTTCCCACCTTTCCAACCTGATAACACTGTTCCTCTCCATTCACTTCACAGTTAAGCTATCCTGGCTTACTTACTACTTCCCTTATGTGCCATTCTGTCTCCTCCTCTGATGCCTAGCTGTCTCTCCTTCCTAGGGTGCATTCCTCCTCATCTCTTGTGTCTTGGGAGTCCTTGTTTCCCTTCAAGAGCAGCTGTAGTAACACCTTTTATATGAAGTCTTGAGGGATCAAACCTGTACCTCATATGATCTTTTATTTCTTTTGTACATATTCTGTATGCTTTATAAAGGCAAATGTTGTCTCCCCTGTTAAAATGTAAGCTTGTTAAGGGCAAGAATTGTTTCACTTCTCTTTGTATTTCCAGTTCTTAGCATGGTACCTGGTTCTGGGATTTGGCAGGTGGGATCAGGAAACACTTCATGCAGAAAGCAGGGCTAGGGCTGGGTCGTGAAGGAAAGAGTCTGAGGTGAGGAGGGAATGCATACCAGCCATGGAAGATAACCACTGTAAGAGAGAGAATGTCATGCTCTGAGGGATGGCAGGTGGGTTATCGTGAGCTTAACAAATGCTTGTCAATTGAGTTATTCCTGGCAATTACACCTCTCTAAATGAAGCCCAAAACTGAATCTGGGTTTTTTGTTGTTGTTGTCAAATCACATTAATGACTCATATTGTACTTGCAGTCACACTAAAGCCCTCAAATCTTTTTTAAACAAACTGATGCCTAAACATATCCCATTCTGTACTTATGAAGTTGATTTGTTTTTTGAAGTATAAGACTTTATATTTATCCTTATTGAATTTTATCTTCTTAGATTCAACTCAATGTTTTAGACTGTCGAGTTCTTTTTTGGCTCCTGACTGTCACCCAGTTATTCCTTCCAACTCAGTACCACCTGCAAATGAGATACCTAGGGCACTCCACAGATCTCCCCTCCACACTCCCAGTGTACAAATTCTTAATACTTAAGAGCTACTCTTTGAATCTGCCCACCTAATTCCAAAGTGATTCTAACTCAATCATAAAACACCTATTAATGCCCACTATACAAAAGGCACTGTACTTAGGTACCAGGAATATTAAAGGCAAAAACTAAACAGTCCCTTTACATCTTCCTGGGGATGAAGGGATGAGAAAGTATGTAAGGCAAATAAATCAATGTAAAATAAATAAATCAATGTAAAATAAAATAAATAAAAAGTAAATACAGGGGCAGCTAGGTGGCACAGTGGATAGATCACTGGCCCTAGATTCAGGAGGACCTGAGTTCAAATCCAGCCTCAGACGCTTGACACACTTACAAGCTGTGTGACCCTAGGCAAGTCACTTAACCCTCATTGTCCCACAAAACAACAACAACAACAAAAAGATTAGGGGAATCAGAAATAGCAGCCCATAGGAAGTGGCACTTCAGCTGAACCTTGAAGGAAACTAGGGATTCTAAGAGTCAAAGGTAAGGAAGTAGTGCCAAAAAAGAAGAGTTTGTATTTTATCCAAAGGCAATAGGGACCCACTGAAGTTTCTCAGGCAAAAGTGTGACTTCGTCAGACCTGCTCTTTAGGTATATTGATCTGTTTGAAGGAAAGACTGGAAGATACTAGAGAGAAGGTGACCAATTAGTTATTGTAACAGTCCAGGCAAGAGTTAATGAGATCCGGGGCAGCTAGGTGGCACAGTGGATAGAGCACTGGCCCTGGAGTCAGGAGGACCTGAGTTCAAATCCAGCCTCAGTCACTTGACTTACTAGCTGTGTGACCCTAGGCAAGTCACTTAACCTCAATTGCCTCACCCCCCCCCATCCCACCCCACCAAAAAGTTGATGAGATCCTCAATAGGTTCAGAAGGGAGAAGGGAAAAGTGAAGTAAGAAATATTGTGGTGACTGAATCATTAAGGTTTAGCAACCAAGTGGATTCGATGGTGAGGAAGAAGGAAGAGCTGAAGATTAAAAAAAAAGTTTCCTTTTGGAGATGATGCCTCCTGCTGGACATCTGGCTGGACGTTTCCTGCATAGCAAGTGATATAGGATTGGATATGTAGACGTTGGCAGTTATCTTCGTAGAGATAATAATTGAATCCATGGGACTTGTTAAGATCACCTAGAGAAAGAAAGACTGTAGAAGAAAAAGCTTTGGAGTACAACCACACATGGTGGTTGGCAAAGAACTCTTCCAGTGGATAGTACCCTCCCAGTGACTTTGTCTATATACAGTATATCTCAAAAGTTCTAGTGCAGTTTGTGGGGTTTTTTGTTTTGTTTTGTTTAGTTTGCGGGGCAATGAGGGTTAAGTGACTTGCCCAGGGTCACACAGCTAGTAGGTGTCAAGTGTCTGAGGCCGGATTTGAACTCGGGTCCTCCTGAAAATCCAGGGCTGGTGCTTTTATCCACTGTGCCTCCTATCTGTCCCCCTAGTGCAGTTTTAAAGGTTAAAACTACAGTAAGATTTTTGGGACATCCTGAATTTGCATGTGCTTATTGGTGTACAGTGTCGTGTTTCACCATGGCTGAAGCTAAGCTTCTTAGGAGCAAGGACCCTCTTTGTTTTTTTCTTGTGTTCCCAGCGCCTAGTGGCACTGGCCGAAGGAATGAAGGAAATCGAGAGGTCAGACAGGTAGGAAGAGCTACCTGGGGGGGGAAGGGCGGCGGGACCGAAGCCCTAGCGACCCGGAGGATGGGACTCTGTAGGGGGGAAGGGCCGTCTTGGGGAAGGAGGGGACCCTAACGGAAGGAGAAGGCCCTAGTGATAAGGCAGAGCTCTCTTGGGGAAGGAGGGGGCCCTGGCGATGGGGAGGGGCTCTTGGGGGAGGGGCCCTGCGAGGAGGAAGCGCTAAGTGAATGAGAGAAGTGGGCCAGCACACAGGGGCTTCTAAAACTTCCCTCAGGGATCTCTGGGAGCTCCTAGAAGAGGTGAACGGGCGGGGGAGAGTCGGATCTCTCACCTGACTTGGGCCTGGGTCTCTCCCTCACCCTCCTTTTGGACTTTCGGTCTTCCGCGCGTTCAGCCGCCACTTCCGGGCACGTGCTGGTTGGGCGGGACTTCCGGCGCGGGAGTGGCAGGCCGGACCCGGCGAGGGGGGCGGGGGGAATAACAGGGGGCGGGGCCCCAGGGAGCCGGCGCTGGGGTCGCGGCACGTGAGTCCCCTCCCTTCCCTGCCATCTGCTCTCCGGCCCCCTCTCTCCCTTCCTCCCCGCCTCTCCCCGCCTCTCCCGTACCCTCTCCTTAGCCCCTGCCCGTCCTGTTGGCTCCGAGCTGCGTGGGGCCGGCCGGCTCGCCGGGCTCCGCTTCCCTCTCTTCTCTTGCACGGAGTAGGGACACCTGCTGCATGCTCCCGGTTCTGCCTGGGGGTCGCGGAGCCCTGGGGTCCTGGTGGGAAGGTGAGCCTTGGGCTCCCAGCTCCTGACTCTGGACGCTTCGGGTCTGGCCCGCAAGAGGAGGAGTGTCTTCCACGTGCCTTGCCTCAGTTTCTCTCTCTGTGATGGGGGTTGGGGGGCATCTCCCGGCGGTGCCAGGCGCCGCTGCTGTTCGGAAAATGCCTAATCCCAGAACGGGACTGGAAAATTGCCTTTATCCTCGATTTGTGCTCCTTTCTACCGGTGTTCTCCTGCTTAAAACCCTCGTTCCTTCCTCCCCACCCCCCTTCCCCACCGCACCCCCGGACCCTTACTCCCATTCCTGTTACCCCCCCGAATCCCTTACTCCTTTTCTGCATGGCTTTTCTGAGCTCTTATGGGGGACCTGGTGCCCCTTCAGAGACGTCCCGGAACCCCAACCCCTGCAGACTCATGCCCTCTCTTTTCACCACCCCCACCGAGACCTGGCTTCAATCCTCCCTCTGATTCCCCCCCCCCCCCATAGCTTTCCTTGCTGTCAGAGTCCTAGATCCTCATCCTTCCTCCAAGTACCAGGGAAGTCCTTGGCCTTGGGCCAACTGAGCCTGGAGCTTTCCTTCTCCTCCTCTTCCTTTTCCTCCCTTAGTGGAATTGAACCTTGGGTCCTGCCTTCAAGGCCCTGAACTACTCAGGTTGACCTCTCCCCTATCCGGAGCCCTAGGGCTCCAGGAGCCAGCCAAACCTAGCCCTAGCCCAGGTGACCCCTGAAGCCTCAGGACCTTCAGGTATTGGGGGTGGCGATTGGGAGGGAGTGGTACAGAGGGAATCCAGGAAGTTAGGTGGGTACAAGCTGTGGATTTTAGGCAGGCCCATACATATTTCCCCTCACCTAGCTGTAGTACAAGTCTATTCACCTGTCTGGGACTCTTCCAAATCTGGGGTTCTAGTATCTTTGTGCTTCCTTATTTCCCTGTTGATCACAAGGTTCCAGAAAAAGTCTCTATCTCTTAGCTCCCATATCACTGTGACACTTCTTTTCCCTTCAGGCCAGCTGGGATGGCGGCCCCCGACAGTAGGACGGTGTTCATGCACATCCTAGTGGCCCTCTTTGCCATGGGTTCCTGGATTGCGATCAATGGGATCTGGGTACAGTTGCCGGTGCTGGTGAAGGACCTGCCTGAGGGTGAGTGATGAGGTGGAAAGGGCCTGGGGCTAAGGTTTAAGATGGCAGGCGGGAGGTGGCAATAAAGACTGGGCCTTGGGCCAGAGATGATAACGGTAGTGAAGGATCAGGACTGGGAGAGTTGACCCTCTGTCCTACCTCCTCTCCTTTGCAGGTTGGAACCTTCCCTCTTACCTGTCTGTGCTGGTAGCCTTTGGAAACCTGGGACCACTGGCTGTAACACTGTGGGGCCGCCTGTCAAAGGGTGAACTGGGCCCAATCCGGGCAGTGCAGGCTCTGGGTGTGGTGGGCATGGCACTGCTGGCTCCTCTGTGGTCCCATGTGGCACCCATAGCCGGGCAGCCCCATGCTGTGGCCTTCCTAGCATTAGCCTTTGCACTTGCCCTGAGCTGTTGCACTTCCAATGTCACTTTCCTTCCCTTCATGTCCCGTCTGCCCCCAGCCTATGTACGATCATTTTTTTTGGGTCAGGGTCTTAGTGCCCTGCTGCCCTGTGGGCTAGCTCTGGCCCAAGGTGTGGGTCACCTAGAGTGCCGACCAGCCTCCTCTCCCAGCTCTAGGGTCTCTCCCTTGGCATCCTCCCCAGGTCCTCCCTCCCTTGGCATATCCCCATCAGGCCCCATGGTGCCCATCTACTTTAAGGAACACTTTTCAGCCAGCACATTCTTCTGGGTGATAACCAGCCTGCTTGCCATCTCAGCAGCAGCCTTTCAGGGACTGCTGCTCATGCTGCCACCAGTGCCCACCACAGTTCCCACTAGGAATGAAGAGCAGGGGCAGGGAGCCACCCCCGAGGAAGAGGTGTCACCACTTCGGGAACCAGGAGAGGAGGTTGGGACACCTGAGCCAGAGTCAGAGGAAAGAGCCCGGGATCCACTGAAGCTGTGTTCAGTCAGAGGGGCCTGCCTGCTGGGGCTGCTGGGGGCCACGAATGCCCTGACCAATGGAGTACTACCCTCCGTGCAGAGCTACTCCTGCTTGCCATATGGGCGCCGTGCCTACCACCTGGCTGTGGTGTTGGGCAGTGCCTCCAGTCCCCTCGCCTGTTTCCTAGCCATGGGCATCCTCTACAGGTGATAATGGATCCCAGAGAGGGACCCCAAGGTGGGGGAGCCCAGGGATGGGAAACTAAGTTGGGGGGGAACAGGCAAAGACCTAGATGGGGACATAGCTCAAGGTGGGGGGAAAGGAAAATGGAAGTTGTCCCTGCTTCTCAGAGCCCTGATTGGCATCCTTTTCTTCCCTCAGATCACTGCGTGGTCTGGGTGTCCTTTCATTGCTGGGTACCCTTTTGGGGACCTATGTGATGGTGTTGGCAGCCCTGAGTCCTTGTCCCCCCCTAGTGGGCACTTCTGCAGGTGTAGTGCTTGTGGTAAGTGAAGGCTGGGGAAATTGATGTATGAACAGGGAACAGGGAAAGGGTATCTCTTCCTGGCTCGGCCCCTAGCCTCAATCCCCCTGCTTCCTCCTTCGCTCTTCCAGGTGCTCTCCTGGGTCCTGTGCCTGGGCACATTTTCCTATGTGAAGGTGGCAGTGAGTTCACTCCTGCATGGCGGTGGCCGAAGCGCGCTGCTGGCAGCAGGTATTGCCATCCAGACAGGTTCTCTGATGGGGGCTCTTGCCATGTTCCCCCCCACAAGCATCTACCAGGTCTTCAACCGAAGCCAGGACTGTGTGGACATGTGTAGCCCCTGACGATCCCTTCGGGGTGTTGTATGGCTTTTATTGGGAGTGCCCATCCCTTCTCTGCCCCCACCCTCCCAGGAGTAAAGTACCTCCATCTTTGCTGGAGCAACCTGTGCCTTATTCCCTTCAGTGGGTGAGGTGTTGGCCCTCGCACAATTTCCACCTCTCAGGGATAAGCCAGGAATTGGCTTAGGACACAGTGTCCCTACCCCACTGGAACCCTTGTCCCCAGCCAAAAAAAACCCCAAACCCACCAAAGCCAAACCTTAGGAATAGAGACTCGGGACCAAAGATAGGGCTTCTATTGTTTCCCCTCGTGGGAGGTTTCCCTGTTAACCCTCTTGGATCACTTATCCTCTGGGTCCCAGAACAGAACTAAGTTCCGCAAACATCACCAAAGACCAGCAGTGTACAAGGCCTTGGGCTGGGGGTTACAGAGAAGATGACAGCTTGGACAATTCCTATGCTGGGCACATGGGAGCAGGTGACATGCTACACAGCATCCCTCCCTCACACTCAGACCCGAAGTCCAGTTACAACTGTAGTTTTGATGTAGGAGGCAAAAAAGGGGTTAACAGAAAAACCTAAGACCCAAGCTCTAATTTAGATCTGAGCTCTAAGAGAGATTCAGACCCCAGTTAATGGATAACTTAAGACTTGGGAAACAAGCCAGGGCCTGGGTTCTTGCTACCCACAATAACAGAAACATAAAGAGGCAGGTCAGAGAGACTTTAACCATAACAATGATACACTGACAGGGGTATAGAAATTTTTTTTTTTAAGAGCAATAGGGGTTAAGTGACTTGCCCAGGGTCACACAGCTAGTAAGTATCAAGTGTCTAAGGCTGGATTTGAACTCAGGTCCTTCTGAATCCAAGGCCAGTGCTTTATCCACTATGCCACCTAGCTGCCCCAAGGATATAGAAATTCTAATGATAAATGAAGATATTTTGAAAACTGGACATGGGAATCAAAAAGTGATATGCACAGAAAAGGCCAAATTTGTCCCCAGATTCACCTTATGACATGTAAACCCCAAAAACACACCTCCATGGAAAAAGGTACCCACCTTGGGGGTTGGCTAAGGATCCCAGGAGCTCCAAATTAGGATAAGCCCTCCCCTGTACCTCCTTAAAATGGAGATTATTATAATGAGACTGATAATCAATTTATTTGTACTATAAATATAACTTTCTATCTTTACTTATTTGAGAGATACCTTTCCACTTTTCTGGTTCTCTCCCTGTGGTCACTCACAGTATTGCAATAAAACTGGGGAAACTGAGTCACTGAGTTTTGTAATTCTTTTGGGACGACTCACGATCAATTTGACCCTAATTCCATCCCACATCATTTTTAGAATAAAGATTCTATTTTTTATCTGAGTGGGACTCATCAGTGGGGGGTCAAATTCCTTTCCAGACCTTTCCTGAGCCCCCTCCCTCCCTTCACCCTCAGTGTCTTGCCCAAGGAGCCCTGAGAAGCAGCTGAGAGTACAGGCTTATCTCAGCCTGCTTGATAGCTGCCTCATGGTGGGGTCCTAGAGGAGGGGACTATGTCAGGCAATGCCTCATGGGCTAAGGTCACTACCAGTCTAAAGCTTTCTTCTTAAGCTTTCTACCCAGGTCCAGAGAAATTAGAAGGACAAAAGGGGTAACCCCCAGGGCAGGGCATGTCCTCTCACTGAGGAGGATGTGGCTAGTCACAAGACCACCATCCTGGTGCCCTGTGTAGCCTCCCTGGTCTGAGCCCCCCTCCTTTCTGTGTCCCCAAACTAAGCAGGAAGGAAAAGGTTAAATATACTGTGCTTGGCCTGGCTGTGGGGGGTCCAGCTTCTACTCATTGTTCTCTTCGGAAACTTCCCAAGGTTCCCTGTCCCTGACCTTGCAGTCCCTATCTACACAGCCTTTGATTTGGCCCTGGGCCCTGCCCATCTGTGCCTTCCAGAGTCCACCACCACAACCGCTGCCTCCTATTAGTTTATGGCGCCAACAGTTTGACCTTCTTCCAAGGCTGTTCCCTAAAAGCCTCACCTCTTCCTACATCAGCTCCCCCACCACACACATACCCTATAATCCCCAGCAGGAGGCCCTAGTCTGGCTCCCTCATTACAAAAGGGGAGAGGGGAAAGGTCTCACAGGCAGTGGTAGAGCTGGGCTCTCCCACCCAGGTCTTCTGACTCCAGATGCAGTGCTTGGAGAAAGGGCCACTATTGTTTGTTTTCCTTCACAAGTCACCGCAGAAGTATGCTTGGTCCCAGATTGTAGAGCAGAGTGACAGACTATGGGCCTAGGGACCCTTGCCCTGTGCAGTCTTCTCTATTTTGTCTTTGACACCACACCACTGCCAGGCTCATCTTGCTCAAAGAGAAATCTTGTTTTTTAAGTCACAACTCTGCTTTAAATATATATTTAAATTAGATTTTTAATGGCTGCCTATTTCCTCCCAAATAAAATTAAATCAAGTCGTTTTGCCTGGGGTTCAAAGCTCTCCACTGTCTGGCACCACCCTACCTTTCCAGCCTTCTTTCCTGCTATGGGATGCTGTGCTCTAGCCAAAGTGGATGTCTGCCCTTAGGCTCTCCCACCTCCAGACTTTGGCTCTTGCTTAAGATGTCCCGTTTCCTCCTTTTGTCTTGGTGAATTTTTACTCACCCTTTAAGGCCCTGGTCAAATACCCGATTCCCCTGAAAGCCTTTACTGATCTCCAAGGCAGTTATAACCTTCCCTTTAGACCTCTCATAGCATCTTGTACCTCCCTATATGAACCTGGAACATCCCTGTGTATTGTATTTGCCTTATATCCTTTTATTAGACCATGACTTTCCACAATGAGAGGACCAAGAGTAATAAATAGCTCTCATTTGTATTTTAAATATTTGAATTATAATTACTTAAATGTTTAAATAAAAAATTTTAAATTACAATTATTTAAAATTTAAATATATTTGTATTTTTAAATTTACAACTCGTTTTCCTTTCCTTTTTTTTTACCTATAAGGCAAACAGTGCAAATACTGTTTTACAAATGAGGAAACAGAGGTTAAATGAGGTCCATTATGTACAAAGTTCCTTTGGAAGGTTTGGGGGGAATTCACAATATATTCTATTGAGGGGGGGGATAACTTACATGGCAGAAAGTAATCACTAAAAAGAGAGGGTGGGAGGGACATCAAAAAAGTTTCCTGTAGGAAGGGGTACTTGAAACGAGGCTTAGAGGAACTCTGGCATTTTAAGAGGCAGATCAGAAGTAAGAGTGCATTCCAGGCCTGGGGGATAGTCAGTGTAAAAGATCAGAAGTGGAACGTCAAGTTCAAGGAACAGCAAATAGATGGGCCATTTGGCTGGAATGTACAGTACATGGAGGAGAGATGTAAAAAGGGTCTGGAAAAGTGGGCAGCAAGCCAGTTTGTGGAGCAAAGACTTCGAATGCCAGGCTGAATATTGTCCTAGGGGCAATAGGGAGCTACTGAAGATTTTTCAGCAGGTAAGTGACAGACTCATGTTTTAGTGCTATTAATTTGGCTACTGTATAGAGGATAGACTAGAAAGGGGAAAGGTGGGCAGCTAGGTGTCACAGTGGACAAAGCACTGGCTCTGGATTCAGGAGGACCTGAGTTCAAATCAGACCTCAAACACTTGTCACTTAGTAGTATGTGACCCTGGGCAAGTCACTTAACCCTCATTGCCCTGCCCAAAAAAAAGAAAAGAAAAAGAAAGGGGAAAGGCTAGACAAAGAGAAAAGAGGCTATTGCACTAAACCAGGCCAGACAATATGATTGACTATGTTACAAAGTTTTTGGTTTTGAGATGGGAGTAAATGGGAGGGAGAATAAATGCTTAATAATTTTTTAAAAAACAAATAACAATTACAAGTAAAAATTTAAAACAAACTCTAGGCCAGATTGAGGCAAGGAAGACTTGGATTCTAGCCTAGCTTGTCCTATGTCCTGGCTATGTAACCCCAGGCTAGTCAGAGCCTCATATCTCCCACCACTCCCCAGGACTATAACATTACAGAGAAGGTGCCAGTCTGTGCTAGTGAAGGAAGTTTGTCTCTGTACAGATGACATCTAAGCCTGAATTCCAAGTTAGAGTATCTGGCTGCATTCAGGGAAGAGGAAGGTAGAAATGGCAAGTCTTGCCGACCAGTTGTCTGGAGGGAGTCACAGTGACTTCTTTCTCACACTCCGTTAGGAAAGCGCTGTTAACACAGTAGATCCACATTAAGTATGTGCTGTTGAATTGAATAGAATTCCCCAGGACGCAGAAACTACAACAGGCCTGAATTTTCATTTGCTCCCTTGTGGCCTTGGCCCTGGCGAAGCTATCTCTCCCAGGGAGTGTGAGACAGAAAGATGGAAAGAGCTGCATCTTTAGGCAAAGCCTGGACTGAGGACTCCCAAGGCAAGGCACTGTCTCTGAGCCTGTGCCAGCTGGCTGAGGTGGAGGACTGGGACAGGGAGGGGGAGTCTCTCACAGTTCTGAGAAGTGCTAAAATATGCTCAAGTACAGCAGACCAGCCTGCCGGGGCTCCTGCCCTCTGGACAACCCATCTCCACCCTTCATCTGGGTCAAAGGCCTTGAACGGGCCCTGGAAGACTCTGATGCTTGTTAGCTGTGTGCTCTCATTAGTGCTGGTTTCATCAGTTCTCTGTAGATAATTTACCCAAAGTGCTGGTGGATGGGATGGGGGAGGGGGGTGTTCTAATTGTATTAATAATTTTTGGATATCAGTGCTGCTCTTGGGCTAACTATCCATTATTTCTCCCAGACTCACCTCCATGATTAGACTTTCAGACCCCTACTAGAGCAATGGGCATCAACAACATGCTGGAGCTTACTCATATCTATCACACAATGTCTCATGGCATTTTGGGTCACCTCCAGTTACAAATTTTTTTTTGGCAGGGCAATGAGGGTTAAGTGACTTGCCCAGGGTCACACAGCTAGTGTCATGTGTCTGAGGCTGGATTTGAACTCAAGTCCTCCTGAATCCAGGGCTGGGGCTTTATCCACTGTGCCACCTAGCTGCCCCTTGCATATACTTGTATAGATATTGTCTCCACTAACTGTCTTTCTGAGGGCAGGTTCTGTTTTTATTTTTGTTATCATATTGCCATTACCTAGCGCAATACCCAGAACACAGTAGATGTCTGATAAATGCTTGTCAAAGGATTAGTTGATTGATAAATATCATAAAATAATACCACATCATAGAAAGTGACAAATATGGAGCATTCAAAGAAGCATGGGAACACTTACATGATCTAATTCAGAGTAAAGAAGAATCAGAATCAAGAGAACAATATACACCATGACTATAGCAATGTAAATGGAAAAAAAAACAAATCTAAAACCATGTTCATTATAAAGTCCAAGCCTAGTCCCTAAGGGAAAGGAAAGAAAGGGAACAAACACGAATTAAGTACCTAATATGTGCCAGGCACTGTGTCAAGTAATTTACAAATTTTATCTAGAAAATGTACTTCCCTTTTTTCTTTGTAGAAGTGGAGTACTGTGTATATAGGAACTGCATATGTCATCAGGCACAATCTAACCTGGAGTGGTCACTATTGTGCTGATGAGGAAAGCGCTACTTACACTCTCTTTCTGGCCCCCACTTCCAAGAGGGCTTCACTACTCTTTCCCAGTTCCATCCCTTGAGCATAACTTGCTATTCACTACTCTATAATTCCTGGAAGGCTATCTCAAACAAGCAACTCTGGTGTGTTCCAGGCCTACCAAGCTGCTAATTTTGTTTGCTAAGGTTAGGTGGCACAGTGAATAGAACACCTGGTCTGGAGTCAGGAAGACCTGAATTCAAATTTGACCTCAGATAGTTCCTAGCTGTGTAACCCTAGGCAATTCACTTAACCCTGTTTGCCTCAGTTTCCTCATCTGTAAAATGAGCTGGAGAAGGAAATGGCAAACCACTCCATTTTATTTGCCAAGAAAACCCCCAAATGAGGGGCAGCTAGGTGGCGCAGTGGATAGAGCACCTGCCCTGGATTCAGGAGGACCTGAGTTCAAATCCAGCCTCAGACACTTGACACACTTACAAGCTGTGTGACCCTAGGCAAGTCACTTAACCCCAATTTGCCCTGCAAAAAAAGAAAAAAAATAGTTGAGAAAACCCCCAAATGGGGTCACAAAGAGTTGGACATGACTGAAATAACTGAACAACATTTCAGAACTACATATTTTTGACTGCTCTGAGAAGTTATAGAAATAGGAATCAATAATTCTCCTTTCTTCAACTCTTAAGTCCCCATGCTAAGATAGGTTCTATTAGTTAGACCAGGGTTTTTCTTAAACTTTTTCCACATGTGACCCTTTTTTGCCAGAGAAAATTTTACTTGATCCCAGGTATATAGGTATATAAAATTGGTATACAAATCAAACATTTACTGCCAAATTTTTCACGACCCCCACATTCAGCTATGTGATCCCATATGGGGTCAGGGCCCACAGTTTTAGAAGCTTTGAGTTAGATCTCTCTTTCTCTCTCTCTCTTTCTCTCTCTCTCTCTCTCTCCCTCACTTTCTCTTTTCTCTCTCTTTCTCTCTTCTTTCTTATGTATAAGGTATTTTATTTTTTCCGTTACATGTAAAGATAGTTCTCAACTTTTGTTTATACATGCTTTACAATTTCAGATTTTTCTCCCTCCCTCCCCTCCCTCCCCCCTCCCCTAAACAGCAGGTAATCTGATATAGGTTATATCTATATATCTCTATACATATACATATATATATATATACACACACATATATATATACACATAGTAACATTAATCCTATTTCTGCATTAATCCTGTTACAAGAGAAAAAATGAGAGCAGTGATGTTCTCTCTTCTTTCTAACACTCTGTCCCTCTTACCACTCAGTACTTCACTCCTCATTGCCTTTCTCAGCTGCATTTGAGTAAAGAAATAGAGATCAGTAATGCAATGGTTAACTACTTTATCTAAGAGAAACCAGATTTTAAAACAATAGAGAACTGGAAAGCAAAACAAACTCTTTAAGAAACAGAGATTAGGAAAAGAAGTTCATCTCCTGAGAGGGCAAGAATAGGAGAGCAAAGTAAAGAGAAAGATCATTATTTTTGGTCTTGGCAACATAAACAATTATTCAACAGCTCTGTTTATTCTGTTTAGCTTCCATATTGCCTGGTTACAGTCCTTCTAATGGTGTCTCAACTTCTGCTCACCTTCTGTGTCACTTGTAGTTATGGGAGCCAAGGCAACAAAACCACTCCAGCTTCCCCTGGCCCTCTCTCCCAACCCCCACCCCTACCCTCCAGTTTGCACCTTGTCTATCTCATGGGCTCACCACTTGCAACATACATACCCTCTTCTCACAGGGCTACTATTCTCTCTCCCTCTCATTGAGAAATGGGAGGGACTAGATTATGAGCCTCAGGGCTCCAATAGCCCCTGGGGGGTTCAAGTAGAAGAACAATGGGTAAATTCCTCCCTATCTGTGGGCACTGGTCTTCAACATCCCCTTACAACAGTTGATGTGGTGATTAGTTTTGCTGAACTAATTTTCCCTCTTTCTTTCTTTTCAGATCTTTATTATAAAAGGTGGCTCTCTGGGTGAGGGAAGAATATGCACAAAAATGGATGTGATGTAAAAACAGAAAGCATCCATAAACATGTCAATTAAATTAAAATAAAGCAGAACATACAGAAAGGAAATAATACGGTAAGAGAAGCAACAATCAAATATTTTCTTCATAAAATAGGAGCACATTCCCCCACGTGTAACCTCTGATACAGGTCCTCTCCCCCTCCCCCTCTCCCACCAACCAGGCCAAACTTCAGATCACACAGAATCACACAGATTGGGGTAGGGCCAATCCTAGAAGTTTCCCCAAAGAATCAGTTTCTCTCTTTGGCTTTTTATAATAGATTATTTGTTATGCCAAGATAATAATTGTAAAGCATTTAGCACAGTGCCTGGCACATAGTAAGTGCAATCTAAATGTTAGCTATTATTATTATTATTTTTTTTTTTTTGGTGAGGCAATTGGGGTTAAGTGACTTGCCCAGGGTCATACAGCTAGTAACTGTCAAGTATCTGAGGTCAAATTTGAACTCAGGTCTTCCTGAATCCAGGATTGGTGTTTTATCCACTACACCACCTAGCTGCCCCTGTTATTTATTATTATGATGCTCCCACCTGGTGTTTTTTCTGAGAAGATTCCAAGTAAAGCCTATGTCTAGGTTTCTCCAAATGTGGATAGCAGGGTCCCCAGCTCTATATATGAGGTAACAAAGGAATATGGGTAAATTACAGTCTTTATTTCAAATGCAGATAAAAAGGGATCTCCCAGAAGCCTCTATGAGGGTACAGAAAACATACATTCCACTCAAAAGACACACAGAATTTCACAGTCCAAGGGGGGGTGGGGTGGGGTGGAGATTACTTGTAGTAGTTTCCCTAAGAAGGAAATTAATTTCGGAATTCAGTGTGGCAAGTTGTTAATGATAACCACAATTTAATGAGAACTGACTGATCCTCACCTAGTCTCCATTCCCAGGTCAATGAATTACCTGGGGCTGACCAATCTTTGTCAATTCCAGACTCTTGATTTGTTTTTATGGATCTCCCAAACAAACTATTCCTCCCAAAGATTCCCAGGTTTACTTCTTGGACTTTAGGTTGTCATGTAAAAAGGTTTATTTACATTAAGTAGTTTCTATCTGTGAGAAACTTACTTTTTCCATAGGGCAGTCTCATAGCTCCCTTTGTTTTGTTATCCTATATAGACTCTGTCCTCAGTTCCCATCTTTGGGTATTCCTAGCAATCTGCTTTGCAATACTCTGAGTTATAGCTCCTCTGCCCCAATTAAAGACGTTATTTCTCTTATATTGATTGGTTCATTAATTTTCAGGTTGACATTAACATTCTGGTGGATCCCCTACTAGGGCCTACCCAATCTTTCCTAAATTTGTAGCATCCCTTATAGTTTAAATTCCCCCTAGAAAGCAAATGGATTTGCTCACTGGGTAGCCAGGCACTTTCCCATCAGACCTGCAACCGTCCAAATTCTTTCAACAGAAAAGGAATAGCAAAGTCCCGGATCTTTTCCCACCATGTCGTGACTTTAGTCCTTCAACTTCAGGGATCACATGAGTGATCCTCTTCTTTCCCCAAGAGGCACACCTTCCAGTTCACACAGCTTCTCTTTCTAGAAGGTCCAACCATCCCCAAACTGTTTTTCTTGAGAAAACTACTAAGACTGCCGCTGCCTGCAAAATCTCAAATCATCCTTCTGCTAAAAGGCTGGATACCAGGATTTGGTGTTGTTCACAAAGCTATTCCAAAGGCTGGTTTCCCCCACCCAAAAAAACCCCACAAAAAAACCCAACCAAACACCTCCCACACCTCCTTTCTTTGATTAAAAAGCTAGATTTTAAGATCATACTGGGTGGCGCAGTGGATAGAGCATCGACCCGGGAGTCAGGAGGACCTGAGTTCAAATCTGGCCTCAGACGCTTGACACTTACTAGCTGTGTGACCCTGGGCAAGTCACTTAACCCCAATTGCCTTATCCAAAAAAACAAAAAAAATCATAAAGATCATACTGGCTAGGTGCAAGGCCATGCAGGAATGGCCACCCCAGGAGGGGATAGATGATACGGGAAATAGCATGGGGGATCATCACCATCCTCCTGTCCTCCCTCCCTTCACTATCCCCAGGTCCAGTGGCAGGCTAGTGTTTCAGATGGACCATGAGCTGAACACTCTGATCCCAGTCCCAAGTTACTCAGGGCTAAAATGTATATGGAATTTTAGACAAATAGCTGACATGGTACTAATATAAAATATTGTTACTGGTATTAATAATAATATTATTAATTAATATTATTACAGGATGAATGGGAAATAATTAACAAAGGGAAGGCACTGGAATTATGAGGGGTTGGGGAAGGCTTCCTAGAGAAGATGGGATTTTGGTTGAGATTTACTGAAAGGAAGCCAGAGAGGTCAGTAGTCAAAGTGCAGGAAAGAAATCTTTCTAGGCATGGGTGAAAATGCCCAGAGCCAAGAGAGAGTGTCTTGTTCATGGGGCAGCCAGTCACTGGTTCAAAGAGTTTGTGGAGGAATAAGTAAGGAATAGTAAGAGACAGCCCCTTCTTTGTGGTGGAAGGCAGTGTGATGGTCTGGACTTCTGAAATCAGGGTATTTCCTTAATTGCCTAATAAGAAATGAGGAACAGAGACCCTGGAAACAACTCTAGTTGTGCCACAGCAAGTAAATGGGTAGGGAAGAGGCAATACCCAGTCCCTGGGTCAGTTATACCTGTAACATACATGTACCCTGGGTGCTGGTACTGTACCAGTCAAATCAGTTTCACTGATTCTCATTAGGAAATCAAAATTCTACTCCTCTCCATGGGAGGTTGGGGTTCAGGAATAATGACCATGAACTACCCTCTCAGGCCACATGTCTGTTTCTGCCATGTGATTCTTCTCCGGAAAGTGTATCATTGCCCCAGTTACCACCATCTCTTGGGCAATAAAAATCTACTTTCAGGAACTCTAGTCTCTGGTCTATTCTCAGATAGTTGTATGACTACCACGTAGTTTTGTTCCAAGGCCACCATTACCAATTTCTGGGCAGGGGAGACTACATATGAATAGGTTTTTGCTACCTGGAACATAGGTCTGCTTTGTATGCTCTGACTTATCTTCTGAATAGGAAAAAGAGGAAAAAGCATTATCAAGCAGTAGGCCTCAGAGATGTCCCTTGTATAGAGTAGGGAACCCTCTATTAGTAAGGTGTTAGAGCTGTTGCTGCAGATAATTCAGGAAATTTTCCTAAATATAGAAGTGCCTTCCCCCTGCTTTGGCTTAGAATCCTCCTGGGTCTAAAATCTAAAATAATTTATGTGCAATATGTCATAAATTTATCTCAAATTGGTTCATTATGCCCCCACCCTGAACTCTAGGAAAATCTCTAAATATAGCACCTGTCTTATTTACTGTTAAGAATCTTATCTTTATCCCAGCCATGCATGACCCAAAAGGAAAATACATTCATATTATGGTTTAGAATATGTTTACATCATGAAACAGAAAGATAATAAAATACAATACTGAAACACTCAAGTGGTTGACCTGCTGCCACATCTAAGGAGGTGAACTCTGTGTGTGTGTATGTGTGTGTGTGTGTGTGTGTGTGTGTGTATAAATATATATATATACACACACACATACATACATACATATGTTATGGGCCCAGAGTACCCCAGAAGTTCTCTGGGGCACATCAAAGAACTTTCTCCTTGAGAAACTAATCCAAAGGTCAGACACACCTAAAGAGATAAGTGGAACCAGATCAGACTGAGCTAGCCTAGCTCCGGGACCCCCACCTTTCATTCCAGTCTCCCTCACCCCTGGAGAGATAAGTTTGGGTGTGGCTGCTGCCTTTGTGTAGGGATGGCTTGAGAGATCCACAGCCACCCCTCACCCAAATCCTCCAGCCATCAGCAGGGGGGATGGTCCTCCCTCACTAAGGGAACTTTCCACAGTCAGATGATCACCACCATCCGACCTCCATAAAAGTACCTGCCTGTCTTTTGCTGGAGGAGATTGGTATCTCAGAGCCATGCTCTGTGCCATGCCTTTCTCCCCATGAGAAGGCAGCCAATAATTTCTCTCTTGGTTTCCCTTCCCTTCCTCTGCCCCTAAATAAACTACTATATTATTCTAATTGCTTTTGTGTGCAAGAGGGTGTAATTCTTTAAAAAGGAATTCCTAAGGACCCCAAGCCCCTACCCCATTTTCCCCATATCACATATATAAAAAATTTTCCCTCAATTACATGTTTTGTTTTGTCGTGGTTTTTTTTTGTTTGTTTTTTTGGTGAGGCAATTGTGGTTAAGTGACTTGCCCAGGGTCACACAGCTAGTAAGTGTTAAGTGTCTGAGGCCGGATTTGAACTCAGGTACTCCTGAATCCAGGGTCAGTGCTTTATTCTCAATTACATGTTAAATTAATTTTTAACTTTTTCTTTAAAGTTTTTGAGTTCCAAATTCTATCCATCCTTCCTCTTTTCCCCCCTCCCTGAGACAGTAAGCAATCAGATAAGAGAGAAGGTGAACTTTGATTCTGTTCTCAAACCCTTCTTTGTCAAGGTCAGCTCTGGGAAGCAAATACTCAAAACCTCCCTCTGTCTATACATACGGTCTCACACACACACACACACACACACACACACACATACAACACAACCCTGAAGGCTGATTTCATATTTGCAACATCTCTTTAATGTATCCTCTACTCTCCTCTGACACTGCCACCATTCATCACTCCTCACCTGGACTATTACAATAGCCTGCTGGACAGTCTGCCTGCCTCAAGCCTCTCCCCACTCCACTCTATCCTCCATTCTGCCACTAAAGTGATTTTCCTAAAGCATAGGTCAGACAGAGTCACCATCCTACTCCGTAACCTCCTGTGGCTCCCTATTCCCTCCAGGATCAAATACAAAATGCTCTGTTTGCCATTCAAGCCCTTCATAATCTAGTCTCCTCCTACAATGTATTACCCAAGATGTACTCTTTGATCTAGTAAGTCTGGCCTCCTAGCTGCCCCATGAATAAGACACTTTATTTCTTGGCTCTGGGTATTTTCTCTGTCTCATGCCTAAAAAGACTTCCCTCCTGCACTTTGACTACTGACCTCCCTGGCTTCCTTTAAGTCTCAACTAAAATCACACCTTCTATAGGCTGCCTTCCCAAGCCCTCAGAATTCCAGTGCCTTCCTCTGTGAATTATTTCCTAGTATCCTGTATATTCTTCACTTTGTATATATTTATTTTCATGTTGTTCCCCCCCCCCATTAGATTGTAAGTTCCTTGAGGGCAGGGACTGTCTTTTGCCTCTTTTTTTTTTCTTTTTTTGTGGGGCAATGAGGGTTAAGTGACCTTCCCAGGGTTACACAGCTAGTAAATGTCAAGTGTCTGAGGCTGGATTTGAACCAGGTTCTCTTGAATCCAGGGCTGGTGCTTTATCCACTGCACCACCTAGTTGCCCCTGCCTCTTTTTCTATTCCCAGGGCTTAGCACAATGCCTGGTACATAGTAGTTCTTAATAAATGTTTATTGTTGATTGATTGGGGGTGGATGACCTATATATATAAACTATCATTCTCAGCTCCTCAATCTTCCCTGTTCAGAATGCTTTTGTTAGGAAAGTGCTTACAGGGCAGCAAAGTGGCACGGTGGCCCTGGATTCAGGAGGACCTGAGTTCAAATCCAGCCTAAGACACTTGACACTTACTAGCTGTGTGACCCTGGGCAAGTCACTTAACCTTCATTGCCCTGGGAGGGGAAAAAAAGAAAATAAAAGAAAGTGCTTTCTTATGCTGGGGAGCCATGGTCTCAAGAAGAGGAAAAACACTTGTAGATATTTCCAAGCACAGTAGACCTATATAGGCCTGAATTTCTACATGGAGCTGGTAGATGTCCTAGGATGGATTTCAGTATTTTCAAACATACTGTATGTATGTATGTGTATATGTATGTGTGTATACTGTAGTTGACGGTAACAACAACAGGTGGCATTTTTAGTGCTTTAAGGTTTGCAAAGCACTTTACATATGTTAACATTTGAACTTCACAACAACCCTATAAGTTAAGTATTATCTTCATCCCCATTGTATAAATGAGGAATCTCAGGCCCAGATAGGTTAAGTGGCTTGCTCAAGGTCATACAGATAGTCAGTTTTGGGGTCAGATCTCAGACTCAGGTCTTCCTGACTCCACAGTTTTGTGCTGTTCTACCTAGCTGCCCAGGAAAGGAAATGCCTCTCAGTTCATCCATCTCCACTCCCTCCCCACTTCTCCATCTAGATTGAGGGCCAACTCATTTGGAGACAGATTTGGTGAGGTATAATGCAGAGCCTTCATGCAAATCATTGCCTTCTGCGCTATTATCTAACTCAGACAGTTTCTCTACAACTGATAAACAGTCTCTTCTCTTAACTGACTGCCATTATTTCCATCCTCCTCCTCACCAGGGAGCACGCCTAAATCAGCAATAGGCGAGTCTTTATATCCTCTCCAAAATCTTTCACCAAAATCACCTCTGGGAGATACTTGCCCAATTCATGCCGCATTGGTAGATTAGGTTCCCAGAGGGGAATGACTATTTTTCTTTCTAGGGTTCTAGGGGTAACTGAAGGGTTGTAGCTTCTAATATGCTAACTCCTGAGTCCCTATATTGTATGTCCCCCAATGTTAATTATCTAGTGAAACTCTATTAGCTTCTAGAAAATGGTATTTACTGAGAAGGTATAAGAAGGACTGAAGTTACAAATCATCTCCCAAATTGAGGCTCTTTTTTTCCTTTGCAAACACAAGGTCCCTGGGGAAAGTGGGCTCAAACTTAGAGAGTAGTGAGGCACCTGTGGAGAGATCACATGTGACTAAGGGGTCCTTCTTAACTCCTGATCTTAGAAGTCCCTTTCTCCCTTCATGTAGTCCTCATGGTTTCCCTTAGGTGTAGTTCTTTGCTGGGCTCCAAGGATTGGTGCTTTTCAAGAATCCAAAGCTGTTACTGCTCTACAATGGGAGGAGTCTCAATCCCTGAATGAACCTGCTGATGTCCACCAGAAATTGTCTTTCCCCGTTCATCATTAGGGGATTCTTTTGTAGTTAATGACTACCCTGTTCTTAGACTCTGCTACCATCTGGTTGGCAGTGAGACCTTGAAGCCTGTACACTCGCATCTCAGGATATATACTCATCAAAGATCATGAAAGAAAAAGTACAAAAGAAATAGACCAAGTGGGGAGGGGGAAAGGGAATAACTAGCTCCTCCCCACCCAGCAGCTCAAAGCAATCCTCCTCAATAATAAAAATCTGCAAGGGAAGAGAGCAAAAGATGATCTGTTCTAACTTCTTGTATGCACATTTTGATCTGGGGCAGCTAGGTGGCACAGTGGATACAACACTAGCATTGGAGTCAAGGACCTCAGTTCAAATGTCTCCTCAGACATTTACTAGCTGTGTGACCCTAGGAAAGTCACTTAACCCCAATTTCTTCAAATATATAGAGCCATCTCCAGTTGTTCTGATACTTATCTTGCCACTAGACCCAGATGGCTCTGGAGGAGAGAGTGAGGTTGCTGACCTTGCAGCAAGAGACCTCCCTCACTTAAACCCAATGCAGTATAAGTCATGACTTCACCCCAATGTCATGGTCCTATTTGAGAATGAAAGACAAACAACAGCAACATTCAGATCTGTCTCAGCCTCTCCCAAATCATCAATTCATCTGGCTCACAAGCTAGTTAGGAAGCTCTTTATCATCACGTAGCATTAACTCTTAAGTTACCATAGGCAAAGCAGATTCTGAAGTTTCACATCTTGAACTGGCAGCAAGCAAAGAAACCCACCAGGAAGGACAAATCTGGCACCATCCAAGATCTGGGCCTTTATTGACCATTCCCATTCTATACCTATCATTCATTTTATTTTTATTTTTTCCCAAATTACATGTAAAAACAAATTTTAACATCAATTTTTAAAACTTTGTGTTCCAAATTCTCTTCCTCCTTCCCTCCCCACCCAGCCCCCCTTAAGAATTCAAGCAATTCAATATGTTATACATGTATTCATGCAAAACATTTCCACATTAGTCAAATTGTGAAAGAAAACAGACAAACACAAAAACTTTAGAAAAAGGAAATAAAAACATTATTCTTCAATCTGTATTTGGATACCATCAGTTCTTTCTCTAGAGATGGACTGCATTTTTCATAAGTCCTTCAGAGTTATCTTGGATCATTGTATTGCTGAAAATAACTAAGTCATTCACAGCAGATCATCTTACAATATTGCTGTTATTTTGTATACAGTACATTTCACTTTCTATCAGTTCCTGTAAGTCTTTCCAGGTTTTTCTGATAGCATCCTGCTTATAATTTCTTTTTTTCTTTCTTTTTTTCTTTTTTTGTGGGGGCAATGAGGGTTAAGTGACTTGCTCAGGGTCACACAGCTAGTAAGTGTCAAGTGTCTGAGACCAGATTTGAACTCAGGTCCTTCTGAATCCAGGGTCGATGCTTTATCCACTGCGCCACCTAGCTTCCCCCTCATCATTTCTTATAGCACAATAGTCTACACCTATCATTCAAAAATAAGGGTTGGGGCAGCTAGGTGGCGCAATGGATAAAGAACCAGCCAACCCTGGATTCAGGAGGACCTGAGTTCAAATCCAGCCTCTGACACTTACTAGCTGTGTGACCCTAGGCAAGTCACTTAACCCTCATTGCTCCACAAAAAAAAAAGGTGGCGGGGCAGCTTGGTGGCACAGTGGATAGAGCACCAGCCCTGGAGTCAGGAGGACCTGAGTTCAAATCCAGCCTCAGACACTTAACACTTAACTAGCTGTGTGACCCTAGGCAAGTCACTTAACCCCAATTGCCTCACTAAAAAAAAAAAAAAAAAGGTGGCAAAGAGGATTGGTTCAATGACAAAATTTTCACATCTGCTGCTATATATATGTGTGTGTGTGTATATATGTATGCAAGAGTATATATATACAATACACAAGAGTATACACACACACATACACACACACACACACACACACACACATATATATATATATATATATACTCTTGTGTGGAAGTTTTAAAACTTCCAACTACATTTCCATTTGGCTACCACCAGCTCCCTGGATGCCACACACAGCCTTCACTGCTTCCATAGTTATTGATCTCTAGCTGGCAACATATGACTTGATGGTGGTCAGAATATAAATCAGTGGAATGGGCAGATGAAGGCTGTCTTCTCTTTGTCTTTCTCTGTCATGAGGATCTGATTACATCCACTTCACAGATCCAGCACTTAAAATCACTGCTTGCCTAGCAGACAATCCAATACATGTTGATTTTGTCACACTGGTCAGCCTGACTTCTTGTCAAAGAGAACTAAAGGGAACTTGTTCTGGGAGTTTCCATGTGTTCAGTTCTTCCTCATCTTTTTCTGTACCACCACTGTGGAAATCAATCCATACGCACTGCTAGACCCTATGATGATACCATTGACCAACAATTCTTTCAAATATTTTCTGAGTTCTTCCCTCATAGAGAAACCTTTTGGATTCATTCTCAGAAAGGTGAGGAGACAATAGGATGGATTCTATGAGCGGCTCCTTGGATGTATCCTAGATCCCTCTCTGTCAGTGAGAACTTCCCTGTCCTGCTAGGCTTCTGCCTCAGTGGATTCTTCCATTCTTTGGGCATGGGAGAGTCATCTGAGTCTAATTCCTCTGGCTCTACTTCTGAATTAGAGGAACCAGCGCTCATGAGATGTCATTTGCCACCACTCCCTTCTATGCCCTTGTAAACTTCTGCATAGGATACACAGATGGTCATGGTCTTCTGGTATTGAGTTTAACACTTGAAGTATTCTGCTGATACATTAAATAGACAAGAGCTAGTCCCAGTCAATGTCAAAATTCCAGAGATGTTTTCCAAATCTGCCTATACCCAAACCAACATCAATCTTCTTGCCATCATTAAAAGCTTCCTTAGCAAACTTCAGACTTAATTTGATATAGCCCAAATATAGATAGTTCTTATCACTTGGTCCAGATTCCAAGTCCTTTTTCTTTTTCGTTTCTTTCTTTTTTTTTTTTTGCAGGGCAATGGGGGTTAAGTGACTTGCCCAGGGTCACACAGCTAGTAAGTGTCAAGTGTCTGAGGCCTGATTTGAACTCAGGTACTCCTGAATCCAGGGCTGGTGCTCTATCCACTATTCCACCTAGTTGCCCCTGTATTTGTTATTGTTATCTCCATTTTATAGATGAAGAAACTGAGGCAGAGGGTAAATGACTTGCCCAGGGTCACACAGATAATTAAATGTCTGAGGCTTGATTTTAATTATTTTGTATTTGTTGTATGAATGAATGAACTACAACGGGATCCAGTGTCTAGAGTAAGTTTGCACACCACATGTTTAATCTGCACAGTCACTTCTTTACATGGTCCTATGAATCCTGGTGAAATGAACTCAGATAAAATGGGGAATTAGGTTAGTGCTGTCTTGAGGTCTCTTGGTCTCTGGCCCAGGTCTTATTTTATGAAGCTGGTTTTATTCTATTTAGATTCTGATAAACAAACACCTGATTTTCTTCTTGAGTACATGAGTACATGACTGACCACCTAGTTCTCATTCGTAGCAGAAGACCGTTCTGCCTCTTTGACTGAACTCTGCTAGTAATGTTATTACCCTTTGACCTTGAGTCTAATAAGTTGCTCAGCTGGGCTCCAAGGATGATTTTTTTCTCAAGTCCATAACCAGTACTTTTCCCTAGGGGAGGTCATGATCCTTGAAGTTATTGCCTTTCTCAGGTGACTGTCTCTCCATATCTAGCTGTCCTTGTTGCAGAGTGATACAGAGAGGAACAGACAGACAGAGAGATAGACAGAGAAACAGAAAAAGACAGAGACAGAAAGAGATTGAGATGAATAATAATAATTTGTTTATTGTTGAGTCATTTTTCAGTCATGTCTGACTTTTTGTGACCCCATTTAGGGTTTTCTTGGCAAAGATACTGGAGTGCTTTGTCATTTCATTTTTTTTGTTTGTTTGTTTTCAGGGCAATGAAGGTTAAGTGACTTGCCCAGGGTCACACAGCTAGTTAAGTGTCAAGTGTCTGAGGCTGGATTTGAACTCAGGTCCTCCTGAATCCAAGGCCAGTGCTTTATCCACTGTGCTACCTAGCTGCCCCGTCGTTTCATTTTCCAGTTCATTTTACAGATGAGGAACTGAATCAAACAAGATTAAGTGACTAGCCCAGGGTCACACAGTTGGTAAGTATCTGAGCTAGTAAATACTGAACTCACAAAAATGAGTCTTCCTGATTCCAGGCCCGGTACTCTATCAACTACGTCAACTGGTTGCCCCAATAACAATAATTAATAATAAATAATAACATCCCATTATTAATTACTAATTTAATAATAATCAATTCATAATACTAGCTGACATCTATATAGTGTCAAGCACTGTGCAAAGAGCTTTACAAATATTATCTCATTTTTATCCTCACAACAACCCTAGGAGATAGTTGCTATTTATTTATTTATTTAATTTTTAAAGTGAGGTAATTGGGGTTAAGTGACTTGTCCAGGGTCACACAGCTAGTAAGTGTTAAGGTCTGAGGCCTGATTTGAACTCAGGTACTCCTGACTCCAGGGCCGGTGCTCTATCCACTGCGCCACCTAGCTGCCGGACAGTTGCTATTTATTACTCCCATTTTTAAATGAGGAAACTGAGGCAAACAGAGTCACACAACTAGCTACCTGCCTAAGGCTAGATTTGAGCTCAGGTCTTCCTGGACTCTATGTCTGGGGCTCTATCCACTGTGCCACAGGGAAGGGGGGGATGGAGGCAAAAACACATGGGACAATATGCATGTGGTAGTAACACACACAAACACAAGTGACAATAATACATGTGATAATAAATACTCATATAGTACTTTCCTTGAAATATCAGCTCTTGTCAATAGTCCCTGAGGTAAAAATCCAGCCAAAGGGTTTGAATTACCAGGATGCAATAACTGAGTTAACCACCAGACGGTGGTCTACTCAAGATACCAACCAAAAACTCATTCAATTCTTACATATACACAGGTAAATAATGCCTACCTGGATCTTGGCACATGAACACTTCCAGCCTCTGAATGAACCCTTTTCACTCAGAAGGGACATTTTAACCCCTTACACTTCCCAGTCTAGCTTGAAAGGCTATCATGGGAAAGAAGAATTTAGCTTACATTGTTTTGACTCCAGAGCCCATAAGGAGGAACAACGAATGGGTTGGAAGTTGCAAAAAGGCAAATTGAAGCTTGATATCGGGAAAAACTTTCTTACATTTCAAGAGCTCTAGAAATGGAGTGGGCTGCCTCAGAGAGACCTCCACCTCATTAGAGGTCTTCAAGGGAAGACAAGATAATACCTTGTTGGTATACTACAGAATGGGGGGGGGCAGTTCTTTTTCAGATATGGATTGGACTAGATAGCTCTATTTAAGTCTGGAAGTGTATTAAATCCTGCGATGTTTCTATTACCCAAACCCAACTAAGGATTCACTCTCTTTCATTAAGGCATCCTTTCCTGATCCCCACAATTATTAATGTTCACTCCACAAAATTCCTTTGTGCATATTTGTATTTATTTACCTGTGTATATGTTGTCTCTGTTCCCCACCACCCAAAGAGTAAAATGCAAGCTCTTTGAGGGAAGGAAATAAACCTTTGGGCCTCTACTATTACATGCAGTTCTATTTTGAGCAGTCTCACCAGGTGTTTTTTTTTTTAATTTAATAAATGTTTATTGATTCCTTAATCTATAGAAATACCTGGAGTTTCCCCGATAAAATTTTAAGTAAAGGGGGCAGCTAGGTGGTGCAGTGGATAAAGCATCGGCCCTGGATTCAGGAGGACCTGAGTTCAAAACCAGCCTCAGACACTTGACACTTACTAGCTGTGTGACCCTGGGCAAGTCACTTAACCCTCACTGCCCTGAAAAAAAAAATTAAGTAAAAATAGGACAAAGGACTCTCAATATGGTTCAGGAGCATGGTATCAGGGGAGAGGACTAGTCTTGGAATCAGGAAAAGTCCTGATTCCGGTCCTGCATCTGAAACACATAGTAGCTGTGTGACCATGAACAGGCCACTTAATGTCTCACTGCCAGAGAACTCCCTAAGACCACAGTAATACCCATCATTTGTGTAGTGCTTTAAGATTTGCAAAGCATTTTACAAATATTATTTCATATGTTTTGCATGACTGTTCATGTGTCATATTGCTTGCCTTCTCAATGAAGGAGAAAGGGGAGGGAGGGTGGGAGAGAATTTGGAACTCAAAATTATAAAAAATGAAGGTTAAAATTGGTTTTGTATGCAATTGGGAAAAATAAAAATATTAAAATTATAAAACAAATATTATTTCATTTTATTTTCATACTGGGTTGTTTTTGTTTTTGTTTACATTTTAAATATCATAGATTGAGTGCCTGGGTACTTAATGTTCAATTAACTTTTAGATTCAAACTAGCCATACCTGGATAAATGATAATGTTCTCTAAGAGAGAGACTATCTGGGCCCCTTGATCAGGTATTATATATAATAGTCATTGTTGTTTTTCAAAGTACTATGGAGTTGGGGACCCAATAGAGTTCCCAAAGGGGAAATACTATAAGACCTTTACCTTGTGGGAGAAAAATTTGGAACTAAAAATCTTACAAAAGTGAATGATGAGGGGCAGCTAGGTGGTGCAGTGGATAAAGCACCGGCCCTGGATTCAGGAGGACCTGAATTCAAATCCAGCCTCAGACACTTGACACTTACTAGCTGTGTGACCCTGGGCAAGTCACTTAACCCTCGTTGCCCCACCCCCCCAAAAAAAGTGAGTGATGAAACCTATCTTTACATGTAATTTGAAAAAAAATAAAGGTCTGGTAAAATGAAAAAAAAAAAGACCTTTACCTTGTATAGTAATGGACTCAAAATACAGAATATGACAAATGTTTTTGGAAATAAACAATGTAGGAATTTGTTTTGCTCAACTATGAATATTTGCTACAAGGGTTTTCTTTTTCTTTAGAACAAAATGAAAGGGAAAGGGCAGTTAGAGAAGGATAGGGAAAAAAAGAAATTTAGAAAAAGGAAAGAAAAGAGAGTCATTGAAGCTTTTGAAGCAAAAGAAACTAAGTGGGTAACCATCATTAGGGGAATGGTTGGACAAGTTATGGTAGTTATGGTATGTGAAGGTAATGAAATACTATTGTGCACTTAGCTGCTGCTTGCTTATGAATTTGTTTCTCACTTAGCGTATCATAAGGACCAGGATTGTTCCTCACCGTGGAACATCACTTCCCTACTTAAACAGAACCTTATGTATGACCCACAACTTGGTTGTGAATAATCGAACTTCCAGTTTTTACTGTCAAATTTTGTTTCCGTGTCTGTCCTCCTATGAAAAAAAAAAAAAGATCCAAGAACTCCTAGGGAAAAACATAGTACCAGTTTATTTGTCCCCGTGAATCATGTAGAGACCCCTTACAAAGAAGGAGCTTGAAGACTCCTCCCTCTTTCCAGGGCATATAAGGTTTCTTTGTTCACTGGTTACAAGATGTTATCAGTTTCATTAGTATGATACAAATCAACCTAAAAGCAAATACTATGATCAGAATGGACAATGGGCATAATGCAAATCAGTTTAAAAATTTCAGTTATAACAAGAATGTAGGAAATACCAATCAATCTGATAGTTTAGCTTAACAGAAACACTATTATAAGATTATAGACTCCAAAAAAATAGGGTTTGGCAAGGAGGAGGATGCTCAGATAAAGAAGTCAGCAGATAGGGACTTATCTACTAGCTATCTGGTTTCAGTTTGAAGTTCAGTCAAAGGGCATTTTGCTCCTATTAATTCAGGGTTTCATAAAATCCTTTTGAATAATAAGGCAGCTCCATCAAATCCAGGTGGTCCATACATTCATCATAACAGTACCTATTCCCGTCCTTTTCAAGAGTATAGGTCCCTCTTCGCTGGATCTGGGATTTCCTGACCTTGTGCTAGACTTAGAGTCTCTACTTACTGTGATTTTTTTAAATTAGATTTCCCAATCAGGATTTAGTCTAGTACATTTTCTTCATCTTTTTAGAGAAATTGTGGATAAAGCACTGGCCCTGGATTCAGGAGGGCCTGAGTTCAAATCCAGCCTCAGACACTTGACACTGATTACTAGCTATGTGACCCTGGGCAAGTCACTTAACCCTCATTGCCCTGCCCCCCCACCAAAAAAACAAACTAAATTTAATTTAATTTAAATTTTAAAATAAAGCTATTTAGAGAAATTGGAGATGGGAAGAAGCTCGGTGTACTTCTTCCTATTTTTCTGCCATCTTGGCTCCATCCCCCTGCTGCATATTAAGTTGCCTATAAGAAGCATTACTGTAGGAGGGACTGGTGCCCTTCCGAGCTATTGACAAATGCTGTTACCTTTCTATTCTCTTGCCTTTAATGTGCTTGTGCTAACAGGAGAAATTAATCTTAAATCAGTCCTCCCTTCCCCAGAGCAGAGAGTGTAAAATGGGAATGATCTCTTATTGAAGCATTTTTTCCCCCAAAATACAGGGAAGAGGACAGAAAGAAAGCCAAAAGAAATCACAAATAAGTGGGGCAGCTTTGAAGTTACATGTTGAATTTACTATATGTTTTAAAAGAAAAGCAAGGTGTATATAACAAAGATTCACTATTTCCTGTATAAAGTTCTTTTTCTGTTCTACTATGTATGTGGAAATGGTAATTTTATTTGAGTAAGCTCAGAAAAAAAGTAAATTAAAGAACAACCAACCCATCACTTTCCTCTCCCTAAAAAGTCTCTGCATATGGGCTATTGACTATCTACACTCTCTATATTTCTTGTTTTTGTTTTGTTTTGCAGAGCAATGAGGGTTAAGTGACTTGCCCAGGGTCACACAGCTGGTAAGTGTCAAGTGTCTGAGGCCACATTTGAACTCAGGTCCTCCTGAATCCAGGGCTGGTGCTTTATCCACTGAGCCACCTAGCTGCCCCTACTGTCTATATTTCTTTTTTCTTTTCTTTTTGTCTCTGTCTATATTTCTTGATGTGGTTTTCTGAGACTGGGGATCAACATAACCCTTTGTGATAAAATAATGGGATTTGGCAGACGCCCAGGGGTCCCACCTGAAGACTGATTTAAAATTGTTTGAATTGGGTGAGACTGAGAAACTGACTGAGTACCTACTTAAAGGTGATTGGAGGGAGACCACACCTGGCTGGCCCTGAGTGATGTGTTGTTCTCAGAGGCTGTGGACTACTGATGTCAGCAGGAGACCACTCTCAACCTATTAGCTTGAAGGACCTCTCCTTTTGGGGAGGGAGACAGGAACTAGGAAGTGGAGGCTTCCTCGATGAAGTGGTCTCTCTTTTCATTGAGGAACCTGCGTGGCAGGAGACAGAGAAAAAGGAGGGTCCCTCTTGTCGTTCAGGACTTCGGCTTGGTGGGAGACAGAGACAAGGCGGACAGAGAAAGAGAGGAAAGCAGATAGAAAGTAGATAGACTTTTTTGGCATTATGGATCCCATGTATTATCTTTACTCTTTAATAAATTCTTAAAAGTCTAAACTCTTGGGGCAGCTAGGTGGTGCAGTGGATAGAGCACCGGCCCTGGATTCAGGAGGACCTGAGTTCAAATCCAGCCTCAGACACTTAACACTTAACTAGCTGTGTGACCCTAGGCAAGTCACTTAACCCCAATTGCCTCACCAAAAAAAAAAAGTCTAAATTGCTGAATTTATCAATGATTTTAGCCAGCTTCCCCCCCAAAACTGTGGGGGGGCAGACTAGGACCCACATTTAGATATTAAACATCACACCTTTTTTGTTGTTATTTTCAATTCCCATCATGTTCCTGCAGACCGTTTATGTACAGAGGGAGTCTCATACCAGCGTCAAGTTCACATTCATCACCAGCCTCAGCATATTCTGAGTCTTTGCTTTCTTCCTTTGTAAAAGATCTCCACAAAGGCAGCTAAATAAATTTTTACATTATAATCATTTCCCCTAACTTTCACTAACTTTACCCCTTGTAGGGGTCTGGATTTTAGTTGGAAGGGCCCTTATAAGTAGGTCTTTGTATCACCCACAAATGTACCACTTCCATGTTAAAAAAAAATTCTGAAATTCCCTTATCTGACCATAATTTATTGGCTTTTCACCTTACCCTCTGCTTTTCCTTATATAACTCTACCCTTCATCCACACAGTGACCTCCAATCTCTTGGCCCTTCAATTCTCTCCCAGGCCATCTCCTTTGCATTGGCCATTCTCTCCTCTTCACCCCATTTGATTCCTAAGTGAAGCAGTTCAACTCACACCATCCTTTCTAGAATCCCTAGCCCCTTTATCATACTGACAATTATGTGTAGCCAAGCCTCGACCATGGATCACTCCTGCCATTTGTTGCCTTCAAGCATACACATGTGTTGCTGAATGAAGGTAGGGAAAAATCATGCAACCTTTCTGACTGGAGCCAATACAAATTTATGTTATATAATAACCTCAACTAGGTCCTCACTGCTGCTAATCATTTTTTTTTTTTTGGTGAGGCAGTTGGGGTTAAGTGACTTGCCCAGGGTCACACAGCTAGTAAGTGTCAAGTGTCTGATGCCAGATTTGAACTCAGGTCCTCCTGAATCCAGGGCCAGTGCTCTATCCACTGTGCCACCTAGCTGCCCCCTGCTAGTCAATCTTATGTTACCCTCCTTATAAACCCACTTTCTCACTCTCCACAGTGGCTCTTCCAAACCTTTTCATCCCTCCTCAAACCTCTCATGACTTCCCTCTCCTTCAATTCTCTCAGTATAGAACCTTGCCTCATATGTTACAGAAAAAATAAGGCCATTTGATGTGAGCTCCATCTTCCCTCTTTCTCATCTCACTATCACTCAGATGCCTTCTGCCACTTTCTCCTTCATCCCTATCTTTTCATTTATTTTCTTTTTTTTTTTTAGTGAGGCAATTGGGGTTAAGTGACTTGCCTAAGGTCACACAGCTAGTAAGTGTTAAGTGTTTGAGGCTGGATTTGAACTCAGGTCTTCCTGACTCCAGGGCCGGTGCTCTATCCACTGCACCACCTAGCTGCCCCTCTTTTCATTTATTTTCAATCTCTCCCTTTCTACTGGCTGCTTTCCTACTGTCTACAAATATGCCCATGTCTCCCGTCATGTGATCCTTCCATCTTTGCTAACTATTGTCTTATATGTCTTCTGACCTTTGTAGCTAAACTCCTCAAAAAGGCCATCTACAGTAGATGCCTACACTATCTTCTTACCCTCTTTTTAACCCTTTATAATCTGACATCATACCTTATTATTTCACTGAAATTGCTATCTCCAAAGTTACTAATGACTTCCTAATTGTCAAATCCAATGGCCTTTTCTCAATCCACATTTTCCCTGACCTCTCTACAGCCTTGACACTGTTGATCACTCTTTTCCTCCATCACATACTCTTCTCTCTAGGTTTTTAGGACACTACTGTCTCCTGGTTCTCCTCCAACCTGACTGTTCCTTCTGTGTATTTTTTGCTGGATCCTCATCCAGATAGATCATGCTCTCTAACTGTAGGTGCCCCTCAGGGTTCTGTTCTGAGTCCTTTTCTCCTCTCCCTCTAAACTTCTTTACTTGGTGATCTCATCAGCTCCCATGGATTTAACTGCCATCTCTTTGCTGATGATTCTTAAATCTACCTTTCCTGCTCCAACTTCTCTACTGACCTCCAATCTCACATCCCCAACTGCCTTTCAGATGTCTCAAACTGTATGTACAGGAGACATCTTTTTTTTTTTTGGCGGGGCAATGGGGTTAGGATTTAACTCATCCCAGGTTCCTGATGACACTTTTTTCTTCCTCTTTGAACTTTTGTTATGTTTTTATTTATTAGTCAGCCATAATTTCAGGTCACCCAAAGGACAATGGACCTCATGCAGTATACATAAAAAGACTGAAACATATTATCAGTGGAGAATTGCACATAAAAGGCATCTTCAAAGAGATAAATAATCCAAAAAGGGAAGTGGACTGGTTGTGTAGTAAGGTTGAAACAACAAGTATTTATTAAATACTTATTATGTGCCAGGGACACCCAAATGCTATATTAATGGGAACTGATGAGATCACCTAGTATAGAAAGAAAAGGGAAGAGGGCCCCAGACAGATCATTAAGGGATACCCTCAGTTAGTTACAGGGCATTAAAGGATGAACATCCAGCAAAAACCAAGCAGTCAGGTAGAAAAACCAAGAGAGAACAGTTTTAGGCGAACCCAAAGGGGAGAGAGTATCCTGGTCAGTCAATTAATAAACATTTATTAAGCACTTACTATGTGCTAGACACTGTGCTAAGTGTAAGGGATACAAAAAAAGGCAAAAGGAGTCCCTATTCTCCAGGAACTCACAGTCTCCTGGAAGAGATGGCATGCAAACAAACAACATACAAACAAGTTTGGTCAAACAGGATGGACTGAAGAGAATCAACAGAGAAGGCACCAAAATGAAGGGAGATCAGGAAGAGCTTCCTGTAGAAGGTGGGATTTTAGCTGGGCCTGGAAAGAAGCCAGGAGGCAGAGATGAGGAGGGAGAGCATTCCAGGCGTAGAGGACAGCCAGGGAAATCATATGGAATTGGGAGGTGGAGTCTTGTCTATGAAGAACAGCAAAAAGACCAGTGTCACTGGATGACAGAGTACATGGGGGGAGTCAAGTAGAAGACTAGAAAGCTTGGAGGGGAGCTGGATTATGAGAGACTTTGAATGTCAAACTGAAGATTTTACATTTGAGCCAGCAAATGTAGGAAGCCAGTGGAGTTTATCGAATAGGGGAAGTGACATGATCATACCCTTGCTTTAGGAAGATCACTTTGACACCTGAATGGAGGAGGGAGAGACCTGAAGCAGTCTAACCCATTAGCAGGCTATTGTAATAGCCCAGATGTGAGGGGATAAGGGCCTGCACCAGGGTCGTGTTTGTGTCAGAGGAGATAAAGGTGAACATTTGAGACATGTTGCAAAGGTAAAATAACAAACAGGCCTTGGCAACAAATTACATGGGAGGGGTTGAGAGTGAGGAACTGAGAATGACGCCCAGGTTGGGAGACTGGGAGGATGATTTGAAAATCATCCGAAAGGAGACCATTGAATCCAGGAGAACTTATGAAACCACCAAATGAAACAGAAGAAAGGGACCCAGGACAGACACCTGTGGGACACCCACAGTTAGCAAATGTCAGCTGGATCCAGCAAAAGAGACTAGATGAAGTCTGATAGGCAGGAAAAGAACCAAGAGTGAATAGTATCCTGAAAATCTAGAGAGGAGAATGTATCAAGGAGAGGATGACTGACAGTGTCAGAGGCTGCAGAGGTCAAAGAAAATGAAAACTGAGAAAAGACCATTAGATTTGTCGATTGAGAGGTCTTTAGTTACTTTGAAGAGATGTTTCCATTGAATGGTGAGTTCAGAAGCCAGACTAGAGAGAATTAAGAAGAAAGTGAGAGGAAAGGAAGTGTAAACTCCAACTGTAGGTGGCTTTCTCAGGGAGTTTTATCCACAAAAGAGAGGGGGGAGAGATCAAGTCAGGATTTTTGGAGGATGAGGAATCTGGAAATAATTGTAGGCAGTAGAAAAAAAGCCAATAGACAGGGAGAAATTGAAGATAAGAGTGGAGATGACAGAAGGATCAATTTGATAGAGGAGACAGGATTGAATGGGATCCTTTGAATAAATAGGATTTACCTAGACAAGGAGAAGGGCTGCCACATTATGTTAAATGTAGGCGAAATTAGAGATAGTAGCAGAAGGCATCTGGGAGATAGGAGTTTAGGAGGAAAGAAGAGGAAGCTCAGAATATAACCTGGTTTGTTTTGGGTTTTGTTTTTCAGGCAAGGTTCTAAGCTCAGAAGAATGGGAATTGGGGGAGCTAGCTGTAGGAGATTTGAGAAGGGATGAAAGGGTTTGTTTGGAAAAGCTGCTCTCCTGTTAGTCAGTTAGGAAGGTGTAAAAGGATTGCCTTTCTATACTGAGGACCCAACTGAAATTGAATAGCGTAAATTTATTGTGGCTAAAAGTGCCAACCACTGATGCAGAGAAGTCAAGAGGGAAAAAGATGGAGAAGAGGACATTAGATTTGTCAATTAAGAGATTATTAGTGGGGGCAGCTAGGTGGCACAGTGGATAAAGCACCAGCCCTGGATTCAGCAGTACCTGAATTCAAATCGGACCTCAGACACTTGACACTTACTAGCTGTGTGACCCTGGGCAAGTCACTTAACCACCATTGCCTCACCCCCCCAAAAAATTATTAGTAATTTTGGAAAAACCAGTTTCAGTTAAATAATGACGTAGGAAGCCAGATTGGAGAGGGTTTAGAAGAGAGTAAGAAAAGAGAAAAAGGCATCAAGTGTAAATGTTTTTTTGGGGGGGGACGGGGGGGGGGGGGATTTTTTTTGGTGAGGCAATTGGAGTTAAGTGACTTGACCAGGGTCACACAGCTAGTAATTGTTAAGTGTCTGAGGCCGGATTTGAACTGAGATCCTCCTGAATCCAGGGCTCTATTCATTGTGCCACCTAGCTGCCCCAAGTGTACATGATTTTTTTTAAAGGAGTTGGCAGCGAAGGTAGGAGAAATATAGGCTGGTAACTGTAAGGATGGTAGGGTACCTGTAGGAGCATTGACTACAAAGAGACAGTTCAACCTTTATTCCCAAGAAGATTTAGGGGAAAGGCATATAGACCCTTGGAGAGGATCATTATGGCAACGGGCCCCCAGGAGATATGGTGGCCCATATCAGTCGCACTGTCTTGAAGGAGGACTGTTAAGCAAGACATGAGGTTGACATTTGGTATAGAAAATAATCTCACTTTCTTCTTTTTTTTTTTTTTGTGGGGCAATGGGGGTTAAGTGATTTGCCCAGGGTCACACAGCTAGTAAGTGTCAAGTGTCTGAGGCTGGATTTGAACTCAGGTTCTCCTGAATCCAGGGTCCGTGCTTTATCCACTGCGCCACCTAGCCGCCCCCTACAGGAGACATCTTAAACTCAATTTATAGAAAATATAACTCATTATTTTTCCCCTTAAACCTTCCCTTCTTCCTACCTTCCCTATTACTATGGGTTTTTTTGTTTTTGTTTTTTTGGTGAGGCAATCGGGGTTAAGTGACTTGCCCAGGGTCACACAGCTAGTAAGTGTGTTAAGTGTCTGAGGCTGGATTTGAACTCATTACTCCTGACTCCAGGGCTGGTGCTCTATCCACTGTACCACCTTGCTGCCCCCTTCCCTATTACTATGGAGGGGAACACCATCCTCCAAGTCCTTCAGGCTAGGAGTCATCTTGAATTCCTCACTCTATCTCATCCCCTATATCCAATCTGTTGCCAAAGCCTGATGATTTTACCTTTACAACATCTCCCAGATTCACCCCCTTCTCTCCTCTGACACTGCCACCCCTCTGGTACAGGACCTCTTCCCTTCACACCTGTAATTATTCTTTTCTTTTTTTTTTTTTGTGGGGCAATGAGGGTTAAGTGACTTACCCAGGGTCACACAGCTAGTAAGTGTTAAGTATCTGAGACTAGATTTGAACTCAGGTCCTCCTGAATCCAGGGCCAGCGCCACCTAGCTGCCCCTCACACCTGAATTATTGCAATAATCTTCAGTCACTCAAGTGATTTTCCTAAAACTCAGGTCCCATCATGTCACCACCACCTCCTACTCAATAAAGTTCAATGGCTTCCTATTGACTCCAGGAGCAAATACAAAATACTCTGATGTTCAAAACTCTTCATAACTTAGCCCTTTCCTACCTTTCCAGTTTTCTTCTACCTCACTACCCAACAGGTACTATTTAATTCAGTAACACTGGCCTCCTGGTTGTTCCATGAACAATACGTTTCATCTCTTGGCTCCCAGGCCTTTTTTCTGGCTGTCTTCCATACCTGGAATGTTTTCCCTCCTCGTCTCTGACTACTGTGAGAAATGATCATTAATAACCAGTAATTTGGGGGAGATTCAGAGGTCTCCCCTTCTTCTAATGTCCTTTAAATGTTCAGGACATTAGTGATAATGAGATTGCTTTAACTCTCCTCATCTTGGTTAGACCCTACCCAACCTTGCAAGGAATTTAATTTAAGGTGGGGAAGCCCACTGTATTCTTTTGTCTAGATAGCCAAGGCTGGGGTTGGTCTGAGTAGAGCATTTCTCTGTCTAGGGGTCACTCAGCCTCACCATTGAAAAGGGTATATATACTTTGAATTCATATAAGTTGTCTGGTATAGAGATATTTTACCGATCTGTGGTAAAAATTATTTGTGGTAAAGATTAATATCAGAAGTTTTAGCTGAATCATTTGAGAGATTGTACATGCTACTGAAGCAGCTTTTTTTTTTTTTAGTGAGGCAATTGGGGTTAAGTGACTTGCCGAGGGTCACACAGCTAGTAAGTGTTAAGTGTCTGAGGCTGGATTTGAACTCAGGTACTCCTGACTCCAGGGCCGGTGCTCTATCCACTGCGCTACCTAGCTGCCCCATTGAAGTAGCTTTTGAAGGACCTCCCATTTTGGGAGGAAAACTCAAGAACGTGAGGAACTTCCGGGATATGAACTTAAAAGTGAGGGCGGGAATGGAAGTTGGGTTCTCTGGCTGTTAAACTTAGCCGTGGTGGTGCACACAGGCGAGAGGAATTTGGAAACACATGGTTGGTGTTTGGCTTTGGGTGTGCTGGTTTGAGGCCTGGCAGGCAGTTTGGGATTCGGTGAGTTTTATAAAGGAAAATAGACTAAGTTTAGATCTAAGGCCATTCATCTGTATTTCTACTTCCCTATTTCCCTAATTGGTATCACCTTTTGTTGTCTAATTAATTCCCAAGCAATAAAAACTAATCCCCCACAGATTAAAGCTCAGAGGCTCCTTTTTCTTATTGGTCTGGGAGATATATATATAAAAGGGAAAAGTTAAAAGGGGGAGTTTAATGCTCCGTATATCCAATTTTGAATCTCACATATCCAAGGGATACTCAGTTTTTCATTTTAAAAAGCCCACCTCCAATCACACTAACCAATTAGATTTGATTGATGTTTGATGGACCACCTACTGTTCTGAAGGGTATATAAACTGTAAGTCCACCACCATGATTGTCTTTGGTCTAAGAGAGATAGCCAATGACCATCCTTTTATCAATAACCTGCTGGTCTTATTAATAAAATGATTAAATTATCCAGAAACTATGTCTCCAACTTTTTAATAGTCACACTACTGACCTTCCTTTAAGTCCCCCCAAAATATCACCTTCTACTGGAAGCCTTTCCTAACCCTTCTTAATTCCAGTGCTTCCCTCATATTTATTTCCTATTTATCCTATATTTGGTTTACTTTATATATATTTGTTTGCTTGTTTTCTCCCCCATTATATTGTAAGCTCTTTTTGAGAGTAGGGACCCTTTTGCCTTTTTTCTTGTATTCTTAGCACTTTTCACAGCGCCTAGAACATGACAGGCACTTAATAAATGTTTATTGAATTAAATTGAATTGGAGATTCCAATCCAACCTCTTCATTTTACAGATGAGAAAACTGAGGCTCAGAAAAGGTAAATTTGTTCAAGATTAGAAAGGTGACTCTGGCAAGTCAGGATTTCAACTTGGGTGTTCTAGCTCCAAATTCAGTCTCTTTTCCCCCTGAAACTTCCCTTATAACAACAAAACCTCCAAAATATTTAAACAAAATCAATCAACCCACAAAACACTGCATATAACAGTGTATGTTGTGTTGCCCCTCCATAGCCCCCATCACTAGGGGGCAGCTAGGTGGTGCAATGGATAAAGCACTGGCCCTGGATTCAGAAGGACCTAAGTTCAAACCCGACACTTGACACTTACTAGCTGTGTGACCCTGGGAAAGTCACTTAACTCTCATTGCCCCTTGCCAAAAAAAAAAGAAAGAAAGAAAGAGAGAAAGAAAAAGACAGATTATTTGGGGCAGCTAGGTGGCGCAGTAGATAGAGCACTGGCCTTGGAGTCAGGAGTACCTGAGTTCAAATCCGGCCTCAGACACTTAACACTTACTAGCTGTGACCCTGGGCAAGTCACTTAACCCCAATTGCCTCACTGAAAAACAAAACAAAAAAACAAAAATGTAGACCCCATCAGTTTTCTGTGAGGAAGAGAAATGCTCCATTATAAGTTCTCCTGAACCAGAATTGTTCATTGAAATTAATTTGAGTTCAATTGCCATTAAATGTTTCCATTTGGGGCAGCTAGGTGGCACAGTGGATAAAGCACCAGTCCTGGATTCAGGAGGACCTGAGTTCAAATCCGGCCTTAGACACTTAACACTTACTAGCTGTGTGACTCTGGGCAAGTCACTTAAGCCCAATTGCCTCACCAAAAAAAAAAAAGTTTCCATTTATATCATTCTAGTCATTGTGTATAGTGTTCTCTTTCTCTACTTTCTGTAACTTTGTTGGGTTTTTTTGTGTGTGTGTGTGTGAGGCAATTGGGGTTAAGTGACTTGCCCAGGGTCACACAGCCAGTAAGTGTTAAGTGTCTGAGGTCGGATTTGAACTCAGGTCCTCCTGAATCCAGGGCCGGTGCTCTATCCACTGCGCCACCTAGCTGCCCTTTTCTGTAACTTTGAATAAATCTTTCCATGTTTCTTTGAATTCCTCATATTCGTTTTTCCTTATAATACAACACTATTCCCTTACGCTCACATTTGAGGTTTTCCTCATGGAGCAATTCTCCTCTAGGTTCATGTCTTGGGCATCCCTGTCATGCTGACAACTCTTTACACATCCTGTGATCCAATGAGGCTGACTTTCTTGCTGTTCCTTGAAGAAAACACTCCATCTTCATGCTCCAGGCATTTTCTGTGGCTATTCCCCATGCCAGAAATGCTTTCTTTCCTCCTCTCCACTTCCTGGTTTCTTTCTAGTTCTATAAAATCTCACTTCCTACCAGAAGCTTTTCCCATTTCCCCTTAATTCTAGTGCCTTTCCTCTGTTGATTATCTGTAATTTATCTTGTCGTGTGTGTGTGTGTGTGTGTGTGTGTGTGTGTGTGTGTGTGTGTACACAGTTGTTTTCATGTTATTGCTCTCATTAGACTATGAACTCCATAAGAGCAGGAACAGTAATTTGTCTTTTGTTTTCTCCCCACTGACTGAATCTTTACTTTTTTTTTTTTGATTATTGATTCTTTCAGAAATCTGTTCTGGGCAACAGCTTTGTGTTGTTGGCCTAGCTGAGAGGGTCTTCCTTTCACCCTAAATCCTAGGTGCCTAGAGTATAATCCCTTTGTGATGGGCACTGCTGGCAGCATCTCCAGGAAGGATTTCCTTATTTCCTCACTTGTCTGAATTCTCTCTCCCTGCTTCAATCATATTATATTGACTTCTTTGTCTACATAGTAATATACTTCCTGGCTGTCTCCTCACTATGCCCTTGCTCTGGAGTCATCATCCTCATCTCTCTCCCAAAGGAACCTTGGACTCCCTGGGTTACCCTTTCTAGCACTCCTTTATATGCTGTTTGCCTCCATTAAAATTGAATTGGAGATTCCAATCCAACCTCTTCATTTTACAGATGAGAAAACTGAGGCTCAGAAAAGGTAAATTTGTTCAAGATTAGAAAGGTGACTCTGGCAAGTCAGGATTTCAACTTGGGTGTTCTAGCTCCAAATTCAGTCTCTTTTCCCCCTGAAGATCTTTGAGGGCAGGGACTGTCCTGTGTTTATATCCCCAGTTATTAGTACAGTGTCTGGCACAAAGTAAATGCTTGATAAATGCTCTATCAAAATTTTTTAAAATTTATTTAGAATTTTCCCCAAGTTACATGTAAAAACTAATTTTCACATCGATTTTTTTGAACTTTGTGTTCCAAATTCTCTTCCTCCCCCTCCTTCCCCACCCCTCCTTAAGAACTGAAGCAGATAAATGCTCTATTTAGTTTGTGTATCCCCCAGCAGAATGTATGCTCCTTGAAGGTAGGGACTGATTTTTCTTTGTCTGTGTATTTCTGGCCTAATACAAAGCCTTGCAAAACTGTTGCTACTTAATAAATGTATTGAATTTAATTGGTCTTTAGTTCTCTCACCATTATAATAGTCCCTTTGCAGACACCTTCTAGTTTTTCTAGGTCCTTCTTAAAACGTACTGCCCAAAAGTGGATACAATAATCCAGAAAGGAAATATTCTAATCTAGGCAGAGATGATAAGAGAGAACAGACTTCAAGGTGGGAATGAGGTAAGGTTTTATTGAGGGGGAAGGAGACTGCAGCCACAGAAAGTTCCATTTGGAATTATGGAGTAACTTGTAGGAGGCCTTATAGTCTGTGTGGAAGACTGTCTACAAACTCATGATCTTGGGGAGAGGACCGGCTCCTTTCTGGGTTTCAGTTTCGTTATTTGTCCAATGGGCACGGGACCAAAGGACATCTGAGGTACCTTCCAGCTGTGATACTCTCTAGACCTAGGATTCTGTACCAAAATTCTCTCTCTTCCTTTAAAATGCAGCTCAGGCATCATCTTTTTTGCATTAAAAACTTTTCCTGATCCCCACAATTACTTTGGGAGTGCCCTCCACCCCCAAGACCTTGTATTTAATACACACACGCTACACACACACATATTTATATAAAACATACATAAAACTAATAAACAGCTTATAGCATAGTGACTCATTCCTAAGGCTTGGATTCAATATCATAGATACATATATTTATATATGCCTATTTGTGCAAATGTATATTTGTACTAATTTTATATTGACGCTGAATATATTTCGATATGAATTTGCAATAGAATGTAAGCTCCTTAGGAGTAGAGATGATCTCATTCTTTGTACTTACATCCCCAGCGCACAGTACCTGTCACAAAGCATGGACCTAATAAATGCTTGTCGATTTATCGACTGGAAGTGAGGAACCGTGAGGTTCGAGGGCGGGGGAGGAGGAGGACGCAGGATTAATTTCTCACGAAGAATGAGTTCTGCAATAAAGACTTTTGGACCTTACATTTGGCACAATCATAGCTCAAAATAAGGCGGCTCCTTAACTCACAACCTCCCCATCGGCCCACTTTAGGATGAGCACCTAGCCTCGCCCTATCCTTTGACCTATATCCTTTGACTTTGATCCCCTAACCCCTCCTTTTCTAGCCAATCGAAGGAAAGGCGCTGAGTGCAACGCACTGAGGGTGGACCAATCAGAGGATAGACAGTGGGTGGAGGAGCGCCGTGCGCCAGCACGCCGGATTCTAGCTTTTCCTCCTGGGGAGGGCGGGGCCGCGAGGCAGGCTGGTGCGCGCTGCCGTGTGGAGGAGGGCGCGTGCGCGCGTGTTGGGGCGGCGCAGGGACTGCCGGTCCTGGTCCTAGTGGTGGCGTGAGCCGGAGTCGGGAGCGGTGGCCGTGGCACTGCTGGGATGTCGCGCACGGTGAGGAGATCCCCAACCCCAGCCCCGGCGTCGGGGCCCGGAGACCCCTGTCCAGTCTGGCCTAGGGCCGGCTCCTTCCCCATAGACCTCTGCCCACGGACCCGAGATATCTCCCCCCAGAGACCCCGAGGTATCTCCTTACCCTGACACGTCCCCTTCCCCACAAATTCTCCTCGACCGAGAGACATCCCCCCCCATCAGACCTCCAAACACCTCCCCCCAGAGATACCAGACATCTCCCCCCATAAACCCCAATATATATCTCTCTCCGGCCTCTTGATATCTCCTACCCAGAGACCCCAGATATATCCCTAGACTCCCAGACGTTTCTACCTCAGAGACCCCGATTTTCCTTCCTCCACGTTAAACCCCTCTGCACCCCTAGAGAGGGGAGGGGGCATATATTTCCCTGGGAGAGACTTTACCCACACCAAACTCCAGATATATCTTATCCCCCACTCCTACTAAGAGATTGTCAGGAACCTTCACCGTGTTGAGAGATGACCTGGTCCCTGCACCTGCCTGATCGCCCCCTGACTATCCCTCCCTCCTCCCCCTCCACAGATCACGTCTTCTTTGGACTGTTAACATGGTAGCAGAGCTTCTGACCTCTTCCCACCCCTACTCTCCTTCCCTGTTATTCATCTGGGAGGAGCCCCTCCTATCAACCTTCTGCAGTCACTGCTCTGTCTTTTTGGAGCTGTAGTAGGTTATTATGTTTATTGTACTTTATATGTTTCATCTGTCTTTATCTGGTTATTATCTCCATGGTACAGCCCAGAATATGAAAGTAGTGGGTAGAGGGCCAGGCTGGAAGTTAAGAAGACCTAGGTTTGAATATTGCTTAGACACTTAGTAGCTAAGTGTTAAACTCTCAGTGTACCAGACAACTCTCTAAGAGTTGTCTCCATGGTACAAGGAATGTTCATACCTGGAGTCCCCAATATAAATGAACAGTAGCAGATCAAAAACAAACAAACCTTCCAAACTATTGAAGAAGTTAAAGTTTAGACAACTGTAGTGACTAGTTTAAGGGACCCTGTCTCTGAATCTTTAATGTTTTCAAGATTCTGTATCCCTTTGTTTCCCTAAACCCCCATAAAAAGGGGAGGCTCTTTGTTTCCTGATTTCCCAGTGTCCTTAAATCATTTAGCTCTTAGGAGATCCTGGGAGGAGTGTGCTATGATAGGTAAAATAACTTGATTTTTAGAGTGCAGTAAGAGGCAATTTTGCTGTGACCAGACTTCATCTTTGAGTATTGTGTTTTGTTCTGGGTGTCACATTTGACAAAAGACAGTGAGAAGCTGCCAAGTGTCCAAAGGAGAGCAGCCAGTGTAGTGAAAAGGCCTTGAGATCATGCCATAAGTAATTCTGGTGATATCTTAAAGTATTTGAAGAGCTGTCACATAGAAAAGGGATTAGATTTATCCTGCTTGGTCTCATAAATAGTAGCAATGGTTAGAAGTTAATCGAGAGGGGGGAGCTAGGTGGCGCAGTGGATAAAGCACTGGCCCTGGATTCAGGAGGACCTGAGTTCAAATCTGGCTTGGACGCTTGACACTTATTATGTGACCCTGGGCAAGTCACTTAACCCTCATTGCCCCACCAAAAAAAAAAAGTTAATAGAGAGAGAGAAAAAGAGTTAATAGAGAAGCAAATTTAGGCTTGATTTAAGGAAACATTGCCTAACAATGTTGTTCTTTGGTCATTTTTTCATTTGTGTCTGACTCTTTGTTACCCTTTTTGGGGTTTTCTTAGCAAAAGTAGTTTGCTGTTTTCTTCTCCAGCTTATTTTATAGATAAGGAAACTGAGGCAAACAAGGTTAAATGACTTGACCAGGATCAGACGACTGGTAAGTGTCTGAGGCTGGATTTGAATTCAGGAGGAGGAGTCTTCCTGACTCTAGGCCCAGCACTCTATCCACTGCCCTATTCCTAACAATGCTCTCATTCTTTTTACTGTGATGCAAGACTATAATGGACAACTTCAGGAGGAAGTGGATGCCTCACTGGAAGCATTTCCAAGCAAGGGCTAATGATAACTTGTCAAGATATTGAAGAAGGAATTCGTTTTTATGTATGACTAGGATTGGATGGTCACAGAGGTCCCTTCTGACTCAGAAGTTTTATAGTTCTGAGTTTATCACACCTTTTTCTTCAGCTTGGAGTTTTCTTTCCCCCTTTAATCTTTTTTTTTTTTTTTTGGTGAGGCAATTGGGGTTAAGTGACTTGCCCAGGGTCACACAGCTAGTAATTGTTAAGTGTATGAGGCCGGATTTGAACTCAGGTCCTTCTGAATCCAGGGCCGGTGCTCTATCCACTGCACCATCTAGCTGCCCCAGCTTTTAATCTTATAGGTATATTGTTATAATAATATTTTGGATTTTCCCAGGATTAATAGCTCCTCTGTAGAGACATTTTTGAAACATGGTTTCTTGGACCCAGCCAAGAAGCAGCTGCTATTCCTGGCTCATTTTCTCATTTTTACAAGTTTTTCTTTTTTGTAGGAATGCTATGATTTACCACCACATACAACATACAGTAAGCTCAAAAGCCTTAGTGTGGCACATACTGTTGGTGGCAACTGGTACTTAAAACATTGAATTTAAAATAAAGTGCTGGGACAGCTAGGTGGCACAGTGGATAAAGCACAGGCCCTGGATTCAGGAGGACCTCAGACACTTGGCACTTACTAGTTGTGTGACCCTGGGCAAGTCACTTAACCCTCATTGCCCTAAAAAGGGGGGGGGGAAAGTGCTGTAGACAGAAAGATGTTTAGAGATTACTTGCTTTAGTACCCTCCTTTTCTGGAAAAGGAAACATACCAAGAGAGGGGAAAAGACTTGCCCAAGGTAACACAGCAGTTTAGTGTCAGCCTAGACCAGAGCCAGGTGTCCTGATTTCTCTGGTCCAGGACTCTTCCTACTATACAACATTGCCTTTTATCAACAATGTCTAATTCAACTGGCCTTGATATTGTTAGTAATGAGTAGTTAACATTAAGTAAGAGTCCTTGACATACTTGAGGAAGCTAAATATCTCAATTCCTCTTCTGATAGTAATTAGCTGTGTGACTTTGGGAAAATCAGCTTCTTTTGGGGTTCAGTTTTCTATTCTAGAAAATGAAGGGGGCAGGGTGGACAGATTTTGTCAGCTCCATATGAGGAAAGTACCCTGTACCAAAATAAATTAGGCTGCCTCATAAATATGGTAGTGAGCTATCTCTCACTGCAGGTCTAAAAACAGTCACTGAAGAGATTCTCATTGGAATAGATGGTCCCTTTAAGCTCTGGGATTCTAAGTTTCTGTGACAAGGTGATTTCTAAGACCCTGTTCTAGCTCTCAGATTCTAAATCTCAGGTTCTAAATCTTCCGTCCATGCCAAGATGACTTTTTTTTTTTGGTAAGGCAATGGGGTTAAGTGACTTGCCCAGGGTCACACAGCTAGTAAGTGTGTAAAGTATCTGAGGCCGGATTTGAACTCAGATCCTCCTGAATCCAGGGCCGGTGAGTGCCACCTAGCTGCCCAAGATGACTTTTTATATAATAGAAGACATGGAAAGTATCTGGTATAAAAATGCATATAAAGATGACACTTTATTTGTTGAATGAGTGAGTGTACTTTGAGCTGGCTTCCTAGAAGTGTACATGTGTTCGGTACACTGTCTTTCACTCTTTTATCTGGAATCCTTTGTGACCAGTTGCACACAACCGTCTGACCGTGGCTCTTCGGTCAAGATGCAATCTGTGTCCAGGAAACAGTTTTTTTAAATGTAGGAGTGGCTGGAGATCGACTATAAAGAGAAGAAAACGAAGTCAGCAGGGGTGATGGACAGGAAAATAAGAATGGATGGAGGGACATAAGGTCACCAAATTTCAGAGTTGGAATGGACCTCAGAAGCTCTCTGGTCCAACCCATATTCGACAAAGAATCTCTTTTACAAGATACCCTCAAAGAGGTCACACATCCTTTTCTTGAAGGTTGCCAATGAGGCAATATCCATTACCTCTTGACAGTTGGATATGTTCTTGGATAGATCTAGTGTTAGGAAGTATTTCCTCTAGCAAGCCTAAATGTACCTCTGTACAACTTCTGCCCACTGCTCTAGTTCTGTTCTTTGGGCAAGGAGAATAAGTCTAATCCCCTTATCAGGTGACAGCCCTTCAAATATCTAGATTAAATAGCCTTAGTTCCATTCAGTGGTTCTCAGAGTATCCCTTCGGGTCCTGAGACCCTTGCAGAGGATCCTTGAGGTCAAAACTATTTTCATAATAATACTAAGACATTTTAATTTCTAATATGGTAAATATCTGCAGCTATAACCCACAAAAGTTCTTTGGGAGATCTTCAATAATTTATAACTGCATGAAGGGGTTCTGAGGCCAAAACATTTGAGAACTGATGATGTGACTGACCCTCACATGGTATCAACTTGTCTTCTGGAAATCCTTCAGCTTGTCAGTATCCTTTCTAAAATATGCACATAGGCTTGCTCAGGATAGAGTATAATGTCAACTAGCATAGTTGGACATTCTGCCTCTCAAAATACAGCCTAATATTTTATTGGGATTTTGGGGACTGCCATATCATATTGTTGATTCATTGAGCCTTGTAGTGCACTAAAACTCCCCAGATATTTTCAGATCAACTGCTGCTATCAATCTAGGGGTTCTCGATTTGTTGAAGTTGATTTTTTTATAATCCAATTGTAAGACTCTATATTTAATCCTTATTAACTTTCATCCTATTAGATTTAACCACTGTTATAACCTATCAAGATATTTTTCAGTCATGACTTTATAATCCAGTGTTAGCTATACTTTCCACCTTTTCGTTGTCTGCAAATTGGATAGGTATGCCATCTATTAAGTCACTGATAAAACTGTTAACAACATAGTGCCAAGGACAGATGCTTTGCACCCCATTGGAGACCTACTTCCAAGTTGGTGGTGAGAATAAAGAATAGATTTAGGATAGATAAGACAGCTGAAAGATGATGAACAGTTTATTATGATTAGAGAAGAGATTTGTAGGTCTCAAGATCATGGAGGTGGCACAGTCATAGGTGATGGTGAAATCTAATTTGGAACATCCCTGTAAGAAGCTGAGGTGTGACATAGGGGTCCTGGGAACTGAGGTGATGAACTTGGAGGCCAGGTGTTTGAGGGGTCATCAAGTTGTACATTGAAATTCACAGATAAAAGGACAGAGATTGGGGTGGAGAGAAATCAGTCAATAGTTATTTATTAAATATCTACCATGTGCCAGGAGTTTGCTAAGTTTTTGGGGTAATAGGAGCTCACATTTATAAAGACCAAAAAATGAGGGGCAGCTAGGTGGCGCAGTGGATAGAGCACTGGCCCTGGATTCAGGAGGACCTGAGTTCAAATCCAGCCTCAGACACTTGACACTTGCTAGCTGTGTGACCCTGGGCAAGTCACTTAACCCCAATTGCCTCACCAAAAAAACCAAAACCAAAACAAAACCATAAAGACCAAAAAATGAAATCATCCCTATCCTCAAGGAGCTTTTATGTCTGTCAAGAGATAAAAATGTGTATGTGTTGTGTAACCTGTATTGAATTTCTTGCCTTTTCAAAGAGGGGAGAGGGGAAGGGAGAGAATTTGGAACTCAAAAAGTTTTTTAAATGGATGTTAAAAATTGCTTTTATATGTAATTGGGGGAAAATAAAATACTAAATGCAAAAAAGTGTATGTGTATATATAGTGTACATATGTAGATTATCTAGAGAGCATATACACATGCACACATAGACATATCTATACTTGTTATCTCCCTTGATAGACCTAAAGCTCCTTGAGGTCAGTTGTCTTCACTTTTGTCTTGCCACTGGACTGCGATGACTGGAAGAAAGAGAAGACTTTGTGCAACTTTGCCTCACTTGAATTCAGTCCAAAAATGAGTCAAAACTTGTCTTCAAAAACAAAGGACAAACAATAACATTAGAGAAGGAGGTGTTCTATGGAGGCAAATTTTCCTATAACTGTACCTTGCCTCCTTTAAGTGCTCAGGTTTTTAAAAAACAACTTTGAATGGAAACAACTTAGCTGTGTGACTTCAAGCACCTTTTCCTTTTTTTACCTCGGTTTCTTCATTTCTAAAATGTATTGTGTGTTTATTATAGTGGGGATTCCTTTTGCATATGGGTTGTATTTGTTGGCTAATGAGGTTCCTTCCAACTCAAATTCTGTAATTGTGATTTTAGAAAACATGTATTCAATATTTCTATTCATAAAACATTCTGAGACAGTATGGAGTGGTAAAAAAAACACTGAATTTGGAGTCAGGATCTGGGTAGAAATCCAACACCTGCTGTTTAATAATAATGATTGGCATCTGTCTGGCGCTCTGGGGATTGATTGCAAATTCCTACTCTGTTAGCTCATTAAGCCTCACATTTCTAGGGAGTATTTCCTTTAGGTGACCTCCTCATTTTATTTATGAGGAAACTGAAACTCTCAGAGCAGGTAAGTAACTTGCCCATGATCACATAGCTGATAAGTTTCAGAAGTAAGACTTAAACCTGTCTTTCTGACTACAAATCCAGCCTTCTCTCTACTACCAGTGTGACGTTAAACAAAATCTTACCTCACTAAGTCTCACTTTCCTTATCTGTAAAGAAGTTTGATTAGATGATTTCTAAGGTTCCTTGCAGTTCTATAGCTTATGATCCATGGAACATAATTTAACCTTTACCAAGTGACACTTCAGTGGATACAGCACTACTCTTGAAGTTGTAAGGACCTGAGTTCAAATGTAACTTCAAACATTTACTAGCTGTGTGACCCTGGGCAAGTCATTTAACTCCAATTGCCTTAAACATCTGGGGCCATCACCAGTCGTCCTGACCTATGTCTTGCCACTAGACCCAGGTGGCCCCAGAGGAGACAGTGAAGTTGGTGACCTTACATAGCCCTCTCTTGCTTAAATCCAATTTATCTAAAGTCATGACATCTGGGGCAGCTAGGTGGCACAGTGGGTAGAGCACTGGCCCTGGATTCAGGAGGACCTGAGTTCAAATCCGGTCTCAGACACTTAATTGCCCCCCAGATCAATATACTTTCAGCAATGAAGTCTGTGGGTACAAAGCTATGTTGTGATGACTTAAAGCATTTTCAGGTAGTATGAATCATTTGGGATTGAATATTTGTCCCCCTACTATTCATTCCCTCACATTCTATAAAACTTTAAGCTTTACAAAGTGCTTTCCTGTATCCCTGGGAGGTAGGTCCTACACATAGTATTTTTCTCATTTTACTCATGAGAAAATTGAGGATTAGAGAAATTAGACCTAGCATAATGTACTGGCTTGAAAGCCAGCCTCTGAGCCAGAAAGACCTGAGTTCAAGTCCTACCCGACATGTCCTGGTTGTGTAACCTGGGCACCTCACTTAGCCTCTTAGTAGTACTCTTGCCATAAAAAACTAAAAAAACTAAGACTAAATTGCAAAGAGAGTGCCAGCCAATATTGGTGAAGGGAGTTGACTCGTGTAGAAGTTCCATATACTGATGAAATTCCAGTCTCTATCTTTCCTACTCATTTTTTCTGCCTTGTAAATAAGTCATTGTTTTTTGCCTCTTTCTCTGTTGTGATGAGATATTAGATTCCAGTCCAGATTCCAGTTGGACTAGATAAATTCTGAGGCCCCTTATGTTCCAGTTATGAGATTCTGTGATTCTGCATTGAGCCCCAGAAGCTTCCAGCAGGAAAAATCCAAACATCAAGCATGTGCTTGGTCATGTGGACCCAGGTTATGCCTCTGAAGTGAATCAGCCTGTGCTGGTATTATAAGGAGGGCTTACCTGTACTGGTATTGTAGGGAGCTGAGCTACTAAATGGATACGGTCAGTGCTTCTGGGCAAATGCTGCTAGAATTTGCTACTTGTTAGTGTGAATTCACAGAACTATCTTTTGGTTATGTCAAACTAGGTGTCTCATAAGCATCTTAAACAATATGTCTAAAACAATGCATCTTTCACCCCCCAATGCCTCCCCTCTTCCCAACTTTCCTATTATTGTCAAGGATACAAGCATTCTCCCCCTTTCTCTTTTAAAAAAAATTTTTCTCAATTACATGTAAAAACAATTTTTGACATTCTTTTAAAAAAATTTTGGGGTTCCAAATTCTCCCCCTCTCCTTTCTTCCCTCCTTGAGAAGGCAAGCAATTTTATATAGATTATACATTTGAAGTCATGCAAAGCATATTTGCATATTAGCATGTTGCAAAAAAAAACCAGATCAAAAAGAAGAAGAAAGAGTCTTTAAAAATACACTTTGAGGGGCAGCTAGGTGGCACAGTGGATAGAGCACCGGCCCTGGAGTCAGGAGTACCTGGGTTCAAATCCAGCCTCAGACACTTAACATTTACTGGCTGTGCGACCCTGGGCAAGTCACTTAACCCCAATTGCCTCACTAAAAAAAAACAAACAAACAAACAAAAAAATACACTTTGAGGGGCAGCTAGGTGGCGCATTGGATAAAGCACTGGCCTTGGATTCAGGAGGACCTGAGTTCAAATCCAGCCTCAGACACTTAACTAGCTGTGTGACCCTGGGCAAGTCACTTAACCCTCATTGCCCTGCAAAAAACAAAACAAAACAAAAATACACTGATCTGCATTCAGACTCTATCCGTTCCTTCACAGTTGTTGATCATACACTATTGCTGTTACTGTATACAATATTCTGGTGCTGTTCACTTTACTTTGCATCAGTTCATATAAGTCTGCCAAGGTTTTTCTGAGAGCATCCCTACTCATCATTTCTTATAGCACAATAGTATTCCATTACAATCATATACCACAACACATTTTCTTAATCAGTGGCTTGCAACCTAGTGTCATTCTTAACTCCTCACTTTTACCCTACATATCAGTCTGTTTTCTTTTTCTTCTTCTTTTTTTTTTTGGTGAGGCAATTGGGGTTAAGTGACTTGCCCAGGGTCACACAGCTAGTAAGTATCAAGTGTCTGAGGCCAGATTTGAACTCTGGTCTCCTGAATGGACCAGTACTCTATCTACTGCACCACCTAACTGCCCCCTCCAATCTGTTTTCAAGTCTTGTCATGTCCACCTTCAAAACATTTCTTGTGTACGTTCCCTTATTGCCACTAGCACCCCACCACCATGGTTTTAGGCCCTCATCCCCTTATACCTGCCTGCTGGTTAGTTGCCCTTTCCTCAGTCTATCCTCTACTGACCTGCCAGCATGAGTTTCCTAAAGCTCAGCAGGTCTGACCACACCACTTACTTCTCTACTCCATAAACTCTGGTGGCTAAAAGGCCTCTCTTTGGCATTTACAGTCTTTCACAACTTGGCCCTGTCTTATTTTTCCATCTTTTTGTACTTGATTCCTGTCTTCATACTCCATGATGCAGCTCCATGGGTACTCTTGCTGTCCCTTGTGCACACCACTCCATCCCTCTCTTCTGGGCCTTTTCAGTGGCTCTTTTCCATGCCTCCACTACATTCCTCACCTTTGCCTCCCAGCTTCCCTAGCTTCCATCAGGGCTCAGCTCAAATTCCAGCTTCTATAAGAGGCCTTTTCTGACTCCTCCTCACATACCCTTCTCTAGACTAGTACCTTCCCTCCAAGATTGCCTTCCAAATTTACTGTATATATCTTTACAGTTGTTTAAAATTTGAACCCCGCTAGGTGGCACAGTGGATAAAGCACTGGCCTTGGACTCAGGAGTACCTGAGTTCAAATCCAGCCTCAGACACTTGACACTAGCTGTGTGACCCTGGGAAAGTCACTTAACCCTCATTGCCCCCCCCCAAAAAAGGCAACAATAAAATTTGAACCCCTTGAAGTCAGGCAGTACTTAACACTGTGCCTGAGTTGCAAGTAAGTGTTTAATCAGGGTTTGTTGATTTAATCAGGCCTTTCTGATCTAATGTAAGCTGTCAGAAGTTAGATTTATTTCATTTAAAAAGTATAGTTTTTGAGGGGCAGCTAGGTGGCGCAGTGGATAAGGCACTGGACCTGAATTCAGGAGGACCTGAGTTCAAATCTGGCCTCAGACACTTGACACTTACTAGCTGGGTGACCTTGGGCAAGTCACTTAACCCTCATTGTCCTGCCCAAAAAAAAGTATAGTTTTCTTGCAGGATGCCTTTGCCAAACCCTTTTCATTCCAGTGCCTTCCTCTGTTAATTACTTCCTATTTATCCTATATAAAGCTTGCTTTGTATATATTTGTTTGCATGTTGTCTCTCCCATTAGATTAAAAGCTCCTGTCTTTTGCCTCTTTTTGGATCCCCAGCACTTAGCCTGGTGCCTGGCATGTAGTCGGCATTTAAATGTTTGTGGATTGATCGATTAATTGATTGGCAGTCATCTCTGTTCCTTTTTGGCTCACCTCTCCTACAACCACCACAGGCAGCAAGATTGACTCGTATTGCTGAATTACATTCTACTGGCATGGAATATCATGTCTTTCTTGTGTGTAGACAGATAGATGACAGTAAACTTAACTAAGACACATGCACACATACTTGAGGCCAGGCCCATGGCCATGCTATGGCTCAGCCCTTACCCCTTAGTCTTTTTTCCTCCTCTTTTAAATGGTAATTATGATCCTTGTACTAGAAGAAAGGAATAAGCATTTACATAGTACTTACTACTGTGTGCTAGGCCCTGTACTAAGTGCTTTTAGCAAACATTAATTCATTTGATTCTCATAACAAATTTTGCAGTTGAGGAAACTGAGGCAAACAGAGGTTAAGGGATTTGCCCAAGGTCACATAGTAAGTGTCTGAGCCTGGATTTGAATTCAAATCATTCTGACTCTAGGCCTAGTGTTCTAAGCTACTCTGCCATCCGCTGCCTTGCACTAGCTCAATTCTAGGGTGGTTTGAGAACGTTTTAATGAATCTTTATATGTTATGGAAATGTGAGCTATTGTTTTATTATTAAATCAGTTATACAAATATAATCCCTTAGCCACAGATCACATTGCTATGAAACTTTCAGCATTATGGAGTTTTGGGGTTTTTTTGTGGGGCAATGAGGATTAAGTGACTTGCCCAGGATCACACAGCTAGTAAGTGTCAAGTGTCTGAGGTCAGATTTGAACTCAGGTACTCCTGAATCTTGGGCTGATGCTTTATCCACTGCGCCACCTCACTGCCCCAGCATTATGGAATTTTACCAATTGCCTTGAGAGGTAAATAGTGCAGAAATTATTTTCCTCATTTTACAGATGAGGAAAGTGGGGATCAAAGAAATTTCATGTCTATGATTGCACTTTTAAGGCTTGGAGCCAGCATTCAGATCTAAGTCTCCTGATGCCTAGGATTTTCTATACTGCTTTCACACTGGAATAGAAAAAGACCTGGGGGTATTGGTAGGCTTCAAGTGCAGTATGAATCAGTAGTGTGATGTGGCACACACAAGAGCAAATGCATCAAAAGCTGGATTTTTAAAAAACAACAACCTGGTGACCAGATGGGGGAGGTAAGAGACTTTCTGTCTTCTGCCCCTAGATCACATCTTTTTTGTCTTCAGTTCCAGGCATCACATCTTAGGAAGAACATTGAAAGTATGAAGTTTATCAAGAGGATAGTGAGAAGATCACTTATGAACCATGAGTGGTCTAAGGAACCAGCAATGGTTAACTTGCAGAAGAGATTTAGAGAGCTGTGGTAGTCATGTGTAGATATATGAATGACTTTCAGTGTGGAAGGAGGGGTTAGATTTGCACTATTTCTCACCAAGGTTATAGTTAAGTCCAAGTGAATAGAAGTGACAGAAAAGCAGGTTTAGCCAGGATGTAGGGAAGAAGCTCTCTAGCAATAAGAGCTATTCAAATGGGGGTGATTTAATGACCATTTATTGTGTGAAAGGATTCTGGTTGGTCTATATGCCATCTAGGGTTCCTTTCTGCCCTGAGAGCCTTTGATTCTCTTACCAGCCTTGAAGAGATTAAATTAATCTCTCTGGTCCCTCCTAGTTCTCATAATCTCTGAGTGTAAGGAACTAACATTCCCATTGAGGAAGTGAGATTTTAAAATAATAATAATAAAATCCTGAAATAACGCTATGCCCAAATTGGGGTAGGTGTTGTTAATAAGTGCTGGTGGAATTTGAAGAAGGGAAGCATCAATGTAGACCAGAGCACCCAGGACATTTTCCTGGAAGAAGTGAAACTTGAGCGAAACCCTAAAGGCTCAATAGGATTTGAATAGGCAGAAACAGGAGAGGGAATAAAAGCTCAAGAAAGACCTGTCCTCTTTGCATACTCTATGTTTTATGAGGATACCTGCCAATTCTTCTATTTTCCCCCCTTTAGAATATTAGCTACAGGCCTACATCAACGGTTACCTGTTGGAATATTTCAAATGGATGTCCCAGAAACATCTTAAACTCAGCATGTCCAAAAGTGAACTTATTGGGGGCAGCTAGGTAGTAGCACAGTGGACAAAGCAACAGCCCTGGATTCAGGAGGACCTGAGTTCAAATCCCACCTCAGACACTTGACACTTGCTAGCTGTGTGACCCTGGGCAAGTCACTTACCCCTCATAAAAAAATTGAACTCATCTTTCCCTGCAAACCCTCCCTCTTCCAGACTTCCCTAGTTTTGCTGAAGATGCCACCATCTTTCCAGTTTCCCAGATTCCTTATATCGGCATTACCTTGGACCCCTCATTCTCTCTTCACCTACCAATCAATCACTTGCCAAAGCTTGCTGTTTTTACCTTCACAGTATCTCTCACATTTGCCCCTCTCTCTTTACTTACATTGTAGTTCAGCTCCTCATTATCTCTAACCTAAATTATTGCAACAGCCTCCTAATTGGCCTCCTTGCCTTGTTTCTTTCCCTTCTAGTTCATCACTACTGTCAAAGCAATTTTCTTTAAGCACATATCTGACCATGCAACTCCTCTACTCAGTCCATGACCTCTGGGATAAAATATGAACTTGACCTTTAAAGCTCTATGTAGTCTGCCCCCAACCTGGCTTTCCAATCTCATTAGACATTACTTTTCCTTGAGCACTCTGATTGAGCCAAACAGGTTCCTACTCCATCTTCTGTCTCCATGCCTGTATGCTGGCTATCCCCTGGTTTGTAATGCACTCTTTTCTTACTGTTGCCTCATAAGAGACCTTCCCTTCCTTTAAGATATAATTCAGTAACCATCTTCTGCATGAAGCCTTTCCTGGTTCCACAGCTTCTAGTACCTTCCCTCCCAAACTACCTTGTATTTAACTATGTATATGTTTTCACTTTATATTCTCATTTTCTCTCTCTCTCTCTCTCTCTCGATATATATATATATATATGTTTGGGGTTTTTTACACACTTGTCTCCTCCATTCAAATGGATGCTTCTTGGCAGTAGTGATTGTTTCAGTGTTTGTATTTGTATCCCCAAGTGGCTAGCACAGTGTTTGGCATACACTAGGCATTTAATAAGTACTTTGTGATTGATGGGTTCAGGTTAGGGACTGGGCCTCCTCTCACAGTAAGAATTCCATCCTCCTTAAGATGCCTAAGCAGGGTCATAAGATCACAGAGAATATTTGCTGGGGATGACCTCTAGACTATATAGTATGCTATCTCTTTAATGAGACCTGGAAGAATTCTGGTGATGAGAAACACTGACTCTGCACTTTACTGCTTTTCTCACCATGTGTAAGGTTCTCCTGGTGTATCAGGGCTAGTACCCTAGTTTGTGTGGCTATGTGTATGGCATGTGGGTGGGTGTATGGCCTTGCTGAGACTAAGTTTTTCTGTTAGTCTCTGTTCTTCCATAAGAAAACATAGTTCTTTAAGGACAGTAGTTCAAGGACCTTTCCCTTTGAATTTTAAATTGTTTTGTAGACCTTGAGATTGTCTGAAATGCCAAATTCCTTGGCTAAAATATACTGCTGAATTGGTGCCAATATTTGGTGTATTGTGAATTTGTTAGCACTTGGTAGTAGACTAGGTGTGCTCCAGGGGTCAATACCCAAAGGTACTATGGAGGTAGCAGTCATTCTTCTGGTCAATCTAGGGAAGCAGAACACTCTAGGCCAAATTAAACAATTACTGCCTCATTTTTTGTAGGGACTGACCTTGGTCCACAACAGGGACATCAACCTAAGCTCTGACTTCAGGGGCAGGGACCAGGATTTGAAGGCAAAGAGATATGGAAATTTTCTATTCCTTTTCCTTTGTATCCTCTCCTCAGTTTAGCTCTTCACAGTGATTATCTTCCAAAATTTTTCCCCAAGGTTTTCATCCTCTCTAGCATCACTTGGGTCACAGTCTGAGAACTTATTTTTCAAAATGGAGTTCATTAGGAACAGCATATCCATAGAGCAGTTATACTTCATTTCTTCAAGGTGTGGTGGGGCCACACCTTGAAAGCCCAGTGGTACAGGAAATGAAGTCCTAAGCTTAAATAAAGATCCTCGCATCAGCAGAACTATTAAGCTTTAGCCTGCCACTTTTGAAGAGTGGCCAATCCCAGCCCATTCCTTTCTGCTACCTCTTCTGGTTAAATAATCTTGTTCCTCTTGACCTTCCCTTCCACAGCTTCTTTTCTATCTCATGGCCATCTTTGTGATACAGTCTAGGGACTCTTTCCCTCTGAAGTTGGAAGAGCCCAGCTGTGACCCACATGCTCTTTTGGGGAGGATTAGGGGTGGGGTAAAATAGGGGATGGGAGCCCCACAGCAACCTTCCTTCCAGGCATAAACCTTGTGTAGTACATAGATTGGTCTGATCAGCAGAGAATGTTTTCCTTTTTACTCCTTCATTTGGATTATTGATTTGGGTCCGTTAGATTCTTGGTATTAAGGGGATTTTCCCTACCCAAGCCAAAGAGTTGCTATTTTTGAGACATTGTCTACTTGAGAGCACCACTTAGGCATCTTATAGCAGGAGAGGCCTTTGGGGGCTTGCTTTGGCCTTTAACCTCTTAACATTTTTACCGGTGACCTGTCTGATGAGATGGGAGAGAGTATAGCCTTTGACTGACTTTTAATAACTAATTCTTCCTGCCCCCAAAACACCCTGTGTTGGAAGGGACCTCAAAAAGGTTATCTGAGCCAGCCTTCTGGAAGTGAACATGTGGTATTATCTCCTGTTTTAAAGATAAAACAATTGAGAAGAGAGGGGCAGCTAGGTGGCTCAGTGGATAGAGCACCGGCCCTGGAGTCAGGAGGACCTGAGTTCAAATCCGGCCTCACACACTTAACACTTGCTAGCTGTGTGACCCTGGGCAAGTCACTTAACCCCAATTGCCTCACTAAAAAAACAAAACAAAACCAAAAAACCAAAACACAATTGAGAAGAGAAGCTTCCTTCCTGAAGAAGTCCAGGGAGTGCATCCTGGGCTGGAACTGTTCCCTACAACCCCTTCCCACCCAACTTACCTCCTCTTCTTTGGGCTTCAGTAGGAAGATATCTTTGTTATGACTTCATCAAAAATTGGGTGCTTTATGTGAGTCACATCTCAGGTGCTGTGGGGGGTAGGGATACAAAAGAACAAACAGTCTCCTGCTCTTAAAGAATTTACAGCTTAGCCAGGGATGCAAAACCTAGAGATCTGAAACACATAGTCAGCAATCTCAGGCAGCAGAAATGCTGTGACAAGTTCATGATAAAAACAGCAGACATTTATATGGTGCTTTAAGGTTTACAAAGTGCTTGGCCCTCAGCTTTTTTCTCTTTAGCTAGAAGAGCTGCTTTTGAGAGAGTTCAGCTTTTCATAGTTCATCCTCAGTGTTCTTGCTCCCATCCCCCTGTATTGTGTACAGTTGTCATGGTTTGGGGAGGGCTAATAGATGACAACTTGCCATGTTCTCACCACAGACCTACCCCCGCTTTTACAGATAAGAAAACCAAGGTCCAAAAAGGTTTAGTGGTCGTCAAAGTTACACAGCTATTAAGTGGAAGACTGCAGCTTCAAACACACTTCGGATGATATCCATTGGATCATAGACATTGGCCTGGAAGAGGCCTCTGGGGCCATCTAATCCAGCTCACTGTCTTCTAACTCCTACACCCAGGATTCTTTCCATTACACCATATTCTGCATAGCTGTGCAAAGACACCTATGATACAGGACAGACTGGGAGTACCAAAAGAGAGGCACAAATTAAATGCCATGATAGTTCAGAAAAGGGGAGGGATCACTTTCTTTTTTTTTTTTTTTTTTAGTGAGGCAATTGGGGTTAAGTGACTTGCCCAGGGTCACACAGCTAGTAAGTGTTAAGTGTCTGAGGCTGGATTTGAACTCAGGTACTCCTGAATCCAAGGCCGGTGCTCTATCCACTGCGACACCTAGCTGCCCCGAGATTACTTTCTACTGGAGAGATCAGATAAAGATTTGTGTCCTCACTGAAGTAAGAAGCTAAGGCATCTGCTCCAAGTGTAAGAGTTGGGGGGTTTAGGATAGAGGTTTAAAATTTGCTTTGGGAAGTAGGATGTAGAGTCACTAAGAGCAGAGTAGGGCTATTGAGCAACAGCAGACTGAAGTAACAAATATTAGTGAGTGCAATCAGCTTGATTTTGTGATTATAGTAGAGTAGAGGGAGATGAGGGATGGGACAAGGAATTAGAGGTAATGATTAAGGCAGAGTAGTGTGATTGAAAGTGGGAGAGGTGGAAAGATGGGAAGATGTAGTTAGAGTGGAATTTCAAAATTCCAGGTGTTAGATGTAGTTTAATTCCATGAGGTATTCCAGTGAGTTCCAAATTGTGACTCTGCCTAATTATGCAGCTGAAGTGGGATGAAGGAGGATAATGGTGGTATTATAAAAGTTAAAGAATGGTGTGGTCAAGGTGTTAGAGGGATTGTCGAAATAAATATTAAAATCTCTGAGCATTATGGCAAAACGGTAAGTAAGAAAAAGACTGCAAACCAGGTTGTTTTTGTTGTTTGTCCTTCATTTTCAAAGAAGACTAAACCAACATAAATCATCAGCATTTCTACATATGACCAACAAAGCTGAACAGCAAGAGATAGAGAAATTTCATTTAAAATAACTGTAAACAATATAAAATATTTGGCAGTCTACCTTCCAAGACAAGCCCAGGAACATATGAATACAATTACAAAACACTTTTCACACAAATAAAATCAGATCTAAACAATTGGAAAAATAGCAATTGCTCATGGGTGGGCTGAGCTAATATAATTAAAATGACAATTCTACCTAAATTAATTTACTTATTCAGTGTCATACCACTCAAACTACCAAAAAAATATTTTATAGAGGTAGAAAAAATTATAACAAAATCCATCTGGAAGAACAAAAGGTCAGGAATATCAAAGGAATTAATAAAAAAAAAAAAAACGCAGAGGAAGGTGGCCTACCCATACCAGATCTAAAACTGTATTTTGAAGTGGCAGTCATTAAAACTATTTGGTACTGGATAAGAAATAGAGTGGTGGATCAGTAGAATAGATTAGGCACCTAAGACACAGTAGTAAATGACTAGTAATCTACTGTTTGATAAACCCAAAGACTCTAGTTTCTGAGATAAGACCTGACTGTTTCATAAAAACTGCTGGGAAAACTGGAAAATAGTATGGTAAAAACTAGGCATAGACCAATATCTTACACCGCAAGGTCAAAATGGGTACATGATTTAGACATAAAGGGCGATATCGTAGGCAAATTAGGAGAGGAGGGAATAGTTTACCTCTCAGATCTATGGAGAGGAGAAGAATTTATGACCAAATAAGAGATAGAGAACATTTTGAAATTCAAAATGGATCGTTTTGATTACATTAAATTAAATAAATTAAAAACCAATATTAGAAGGAAAACAGAAAGCTGGGAAACAATTGTTACAGCCATTGTTTCTGATAAAGGCCTCGTTTTTCAAATATATAGAGAACCGAATCAAATTTATAAGAATACAAGTCATTCCCCAATTGAAAAATGGTCAAAGGATATGAACAGGCAGTTTTCAGTTGAAGAAATTAAAGCTAGTTGTAGTCTTATGGAAAAATGTTCTAAATCACTGTTGATTAGAGAAATATTCTGAGGTACCACCTTACACCTATCAGATTGGCTAATATGACAAAAAAGGAAAATGATAACTGTTGGAGAAAATGTGGGAAAATTGGAACACTAATGCGTTGTTGGTGGAATTGTGAACTGATCCAGCCATTCTGGAGAGCAATTTGATACTATGCCCAAAGGGCTATAAAACTGTGTATAACTCTTTGATCTAGCAACACCATTACTAGTTCTGTATCCAAAGAGATCATAGTAAAGGGAAAAGGACCTACATGTACAAAAATAATCCTTCCTCTTTAGGAAATCTCATTCTGATAAGGGAAAACAACTTGCAGTAATTTTTCTTGCAAGTCAGATGAAAAGATCCTGTGGTCCTTATGGCAGTAATTCTGTGATAAAGGATTCTGTATGTATTTCCATTGGTAAAACCATACTCATTTCTTAGGTTGAACCATTTGATAGTTCCAAGGACTTGAATGGCTTCCTTTTTCCAGCTTCTAGGTCCCATATTCACAAAGATTGATTTCCTGGATGATGGCTACAGATGCTGGGCTGCAACCAGGCCTGGGGGTAGTGGTGTGTTGTTATTTGAAGGGAAGGGCCTGTAGGTCTTGCAGCAAAGTAGACAACTTTTTCAAGAAGTTTGGTGGAGAAGAGAAACGAGATAAAAAACCATAGTTTGAGGGCATGGTGGGGGTCTAGTGCTGATTTTTTTCCTTCATTCTTTTTTTTTTTTTTTTTTAGTGAGGCAGTTGGGGTTAAGTGACTTGCCTAGAGTCACACAGCTAGTAAGTGTTAAGTGTCTGAGGCCAGATTTGAACTCAGGTACTCCTGACTCCAGGACTGGTACTCTATCCACTGCGCCACATAACTGCCCCTTAGTGCTGATTTTTTGTGTTGTTTGTTTGTGTGTGTGTGTGTGTGTTTGGCGAGGCAATTGGGGTTAAGTGACTTGCCCAGGGTCACACAGTTAGTAAGTGTCAAGTGTCTGAGGCCGGATTTGAACTCAGGTCCTCCTGACTCCAGGACCGGTACTCTATCCACTGCGTCACCTAGCTGCCCCAGTGCTGATTTTTTAAAAGAAAAGTTGGACATGTTTGAAGGTAGTTGAGAAGATTTGAGAGGGAGGATGATAAAGGATGCAGGCTGCTGAAGAAGACTAAGTAGAAGGGCAAGGGAAGGGAACAGGTATTTATGAAGCACCTACTATGTTCCTGGCACTGTGCTCAGTCCTTTACAAATATCATCTCATTTGACCCTCACAACAATCCTGTCAGGCAGGTGCTGTTTTTATCCCCATTTTACAATTTGAGAATACTGAGGCAGACAGGTTAAGTGACTTGCCCTTGAGGCTGGATTTGAAATCAGGTCTTCTAGACTAATCCTAGCTAGCACTTTTATCCACTGGCCCACTGCACTACCTAGCTGCCTCCAATAGGAGATACATCCCTTCCAGAAGGAAGTCAAGACAGATATAGATACACAGTAGCAGCCACTTGAGGCTTAGAGCAGTTTCAAGGAGTACCATCCTTGGCAGAAGAAGAGTCAGCTAAAGAAAAGGGCCATTGCTTGGTCCTGAGACTTCGGTAAAGGAAGGAGTGGGAGATGACAGAGGGAGCTCACATTGCGTCCATTGGCCTCAGTCTTCTCAGTAAAATAAAAGGCAAGGTCCTCAGCAGGGGTTGTGGGAGAAGGGAGGGAAGAAAAGACAGTAACTTCTATGGGGATTAATTAGGAAGGAATGAAAGGACTGCCTGGCTAGCTGCAAGGTGGGGCCTGGTGGAGTTTGGATAACATGTATCTGTTTAACAGTTCAGGAGGAGGAGCAGAGTGGGGCAGTAGTGGGTCTAGGGCTGAGGTTTGACAAGTAAGGAGTGGTAATGGGATCAGAAGGACGATGCATTTGAAAGAAGAGGACAGCGTGGAGTTGAAATGACTAACTGAGGGGCAGGTTGGTGGTGCAGTGGATAAAACACCAGCCCTGGATTCAGGAGGACCTGAGTTCAAATCCAGCCTCAGACACTTGATACTTACTAGCTGTGTCACCCTGGGCAAGTCACTTAACCCTCATTGCCCTGCCAAAAAAAAAAGGAAAAGAGAAGAGAAATGGCTGAGTCCTCGGCTGGCTGTGCGGAGCCCACACGATACCCAAAATCACAGTGAAGGACGTGCACCAGCAGGAGTTCATTCGGACCCAGCTGCCTTTCTGAAAAAGTCAGGGGAGCTGAAAGTCCCCAAATGGGTGGACAAGGTCAAACTGGCTCAACATAAGGAACTGGCACCCTATGATGAGAACTGGTTCTATACTTGGCTGCCTCCACTGCTCCCCACTTGTACCACCGAGGCAGTGTGAGGGTGGGCGCCAGCACAATGGAGTCATGCTCAGTCACTTCAGCAGAGGCTCCAAGAGTGTGGCCTGAAGGGCCCTACAGGCCCTGGAAGGCCTCAAGATAGTGGAGAAGGGCCAGGATGGGGGCCAGAAGCTGAGATCTAGACAGAATTGCCAGACAGGTGGTCTCTGACAACAAGAAGAATTAGGACAGACCACACGGATTCATTGTTTGTGGTTTTTTTGTTTGTTTGGTTTTGGGGGGCAATGAGGGTTAAGTGACTTGCCCAAGGTCACACAGCTAGTAAGTGTCAAGTGTCTGAGGCCGGATTTGAACTCAGGTCCTCCTGAATCCAGGGCCAGTGCTTTATCCACTGCGCCACCTACCTACCCTAATTGCCTTATTCATTAAAAAAGAAAAAAAAGAAATGGCTAACTGAGAAAAGTGAAGTCCAAAGTTAATGACCTGTGATGGTATTGAAGGGTAGAGGGATTAAAAGTCTCCATGAGGGGAAAGAGTAAGTTTATGAGGGGGGAATATAGGGGATTCGTCAGATGTCAGGAAGTTGTTGTAGGGTAGGGAAGCGGGATACTTGTGGGGATTGGTGAAGTCTTGTGTGTGGCTGAGATGGAGTGACAAGGGATTTGCAAGGTGATTTTAGAGATGAGGAACCTTGGCTTCTTGCTTATAGTGATTCAGCTAGTGAGCATCTAAAATGGAACCCAGACTCAGCTCTCCTGCCTCCAGTTCCAATGCCCTGTCTGTTCTGCCATGACACTCCTCAACCCCGATGTGCCCATGAGCAGAACCCCAGCCTCCAGACCTTCTTTCCCCCATTTCAACCCAAGCTGCTCTGATGATCTGAGCTTTGTTGTTAGCATAGAGTGGGGAGTCTAGGTCTGGGCTCTGGGGATACCCATATTTAGGGCTTGGGAAATGGAGTTAGTAAAGAAAACAGGAGTGGCCAGAGAAGTGGGAAGAAAACAAGGAGAGGAGGGGAGAATTTTAAGGAGGAGGTGGTCTGTGCTGTGAAATGCTGCCCAGAGGGGAGAGTAAATGAACAGTAAAATTTTTCTCCAGCATTGAGGACCCTAGGAGATACAATGTGGAAACACAAAAGAAACTTGTTTAAATAAATGACCCAAAGGTGGGGCCAGGGGGGTCTTCAGATAAGAAGAGAGCCACATTTCTATTAATCCTGTCAAACTGCTCATCTCTGAATGGCTCTTTTGCTTTGTAGGTCATTGATGTCATGCCCTCTACCTGTCATTGTAGAGGAGTCAGATGTCATCTGAAATGGGGAGGTGTCTGGTAGGGTAGAAAGAGCACTGGGGCAGCTAAGTGGCACAGTGGATAAAGCACTGACCCTGGATTCAGGAGAACCTGAGTTCAAATCCGGCCTCAAACACTTGACACTTACTAGCTGTGTGATGCTGGGCAAGTCACTTAACCTTCATTGCCCCACAAAAAAAAAAAAAAGAAGAAGAAAAGAAAGAGCACTGACCTTGGAGTTTGGAGACAGAACTTTGAACCCTGTTTTGCTGCTTATTAACCTTGGACAAGTCATTTTACTCTTCTGCACCTGTTTCCTCATTTATAAGATAATTTAAATGGTCCTACCTATGTCAAAAGGTTTTTGCAAGATCAAATACGATAATGTAGGCAAAGTGCTTTATAAACTTTAAATCATAGTATAAATAGCAACTTCAAAAAGTATTTCCTGCTCTTTTTGCTGCCATCCACCCTGGGTGCCCACTCCCCCCACCATCTCTGCTATCCTGGGCAGACCCTCAAGCTCTCCTCTCCCTGGACCACTCTGGGTGCTCCCTCCCCCAACACAACCCTGTTGGGTGCCTGAACTAGCTCAGTTGAAGAACTAGTTAGATATGTGGTGTTAGCATTCATAGGTAAACCAAACTGCTTTTCTGTGGAAAAGTAAGGTGGCTGTTACCCCCAAGGTAGGTCTTGGACTAACTGGACTAACTGTGGTGTCCACACACACACACACACACACACACACACACACACACACACACACACACACACACACACCCCTTTCTGCTACCTCCTGTTTGTTTCCCATAGCATCCAGCAGGTTGTACCTGCTTAGGACTGGCTTGGGTTCCCCTCTTCCAACAGATCCCTAATTTATTTCAGCTGTTCATTATGAGGAAGGGGACGGGCAGCTAGGTGGCACAGTGGAAAAAGCACTGGCCCTGGATTCAGGAGTATGTGAGTTCGAATCCGGCCTCCGACATTTCACACTTACTGGCTGTGTGACCCTGGGCAAGTCACTTAACCCACATTGCCCCACCAAAAAAAAAAAAATTTAGGAAGGGGACAGTGATTGGTCAGTGTTCCCTCTGGGCCTCTGCCCCCTTCTAGGAATGTATTGCTTTCCTTGCACCTCTTATGGTAATAAAACAACAGCTCCCATTTCTGTAGGGCTTTTCAGTTGATACTGTACTCTCCTCCCAGCAGCACTGAGGCAAGGAGTAATCAAGATTTTGGAGAAGTTATGTGACTTACCCGCTTTCACCTAGCTGGTAATTGTGGGAGCCAGAACTAGAGCCAAGCTGTTGGAGGGCCTCATGTGTCCTGAAGGCTGTGCCAAATGTGGAGGGCTCCCGGCACGAGCCTGCCCCATGCTAGACTGTCACCTGAGAACCAGAGGAGGGCCTGGATAGCTCAGGCAGAGCCAGCAGAGAGCAGACACTGTCTTCTAAGTCGAGAAGGGCTTGTGGCCTTTATTGTGTTCCATGATTATCCAAGGTCTTAAAGCACTGAATCCAGGGCCCTGGGAACTCTCCCTGGTCTATAATATAAATAGGGGTAATGCCCCAAGGCTGGGAAAGAAATGTTGCATCTCAACCTGAACTTTGCTCCATTTGTGTTTTTTTCTAGTTGCAGCTTTGCCGATTCCATTCAGCGTTACTGCAGAGCCGGCATCCACCCGGGCTGTCTCCATTCATTTTCTTCAGGAAAAACTTGACAGCAGGACCTGCAAGGTCATTACCTGCAAGGTAATGAGCTTCCCCAGGCCACCAGGATCTTAGAGGATTTCACATCTTACAACGTGTTTGAGATCCAGCCTTGTCCCATAGTCTTGTCATTAGTTTTTTCTCCTGGCCTCATTATTAACTCTGGTAGGATAGGGACTGGCTTATCCTTTTCTGTCCTCCCCAGTGCTTAGCACAGAACCTTGAACATACAATAGAGATGGACTGGCTCAGAAAATCCCTCATTCATGAACACATATTGATTGATTAGGGATGGCTTCTCTTTGAGTTATCCAGTCAGCCTGTAAATGAATTCCCTGAAGCCTCATGCTGGATACCTGTAAGGGCTTCTGAAGTATATGACTTCTTGGCCCCTGTCTCTAGGAGCTTGTCTGTTGGAATCATTCAGCTTGTGAATACGCATGATGCATGATGTGTGTACATGATCAGTCAGGAGACTTGGTCTTTGGCTCAGAGGAACTTTTAACCTACTATAAGTGATTACAAATAACAACAGGTTCCATTTATATACAGCACTTGGCAGTTTACCAAACACGTAGCTCATACCACCACTATGGGGCAAATAGTACAAGAATTCCTATTTACATTTTACATAGGAGCAGACTCACAGAGGTGAGGGCCATCTAACTTGTGCATTTTGGAGCTAGGATTCAAATTCTGCTCTCTTGGGTCATAGCCAGTGCTGTTCTACTCTATTCTTGCTACCTCTATAAACATATGGAGTACTTAGAGGAGGGATTACTGGGCCTCCAGCTTCTTTCTGTTGGATGTTTGAAGCACTGTGTCATAAAGGATTTAGAGGAAAAGAAATCCATGGAGCATGTGACTGCCTGAGAGGAGTGAGGTACAGAGGAAGAATAGTCTGTCGCCTGGACCTTCTCTGATCCAGAGTGCTATGTGTTGGGCAGCCTAGGGTTAGGGCAATATGTGAAAAGGATAGCATTTATCTAAATACTGTCCTCATCTCTCCAGTCAGTCACTGCCTTTCTGGCAATAGAACAGGATTCCAGTTAATACTCTGTGTGTGTGTGTGTGTGTGTGTGTAGGCAGAATGTAGGGAGATAAACCTCATAGAAGCACAAAGGTTCACCCTGTAGCTTCTTTGGGACCTTCTTTTCAAACAATGGTTATTGGCAAGAAATGGGCTGGAAGTGGAAAGGGAAATTGCTGGTAAATGATGAATGAAGGAGGGTGAGGGTGAAGGGTTGGGGTGTTTGGCAACAGGAAAGAGAATCATCACTGCCCTGTGGCTCCCTTCAGCCCCACTGTTCCCAGACCCTTATGGAAGAAGGCAATTTCCGCCATGGTGGTGAGTGTGCCCCTGCTGTTTGGGCTCCGCTACGTCTTTGCCGACAAACGAGAAAGGAGGAAGATGAGGCTTTTGGCAGATGGCATCGGACGATTTGGCAGGTTGGTTGGCTGTGTGTGAGGGCCTTTTTCTGGGATTATCCTTCCAATTTGCCTTAAACCACAAAAGATTCTTCTACAACACTGCAGTATTCTACCCAATTGGGTCCATTTCCATAACCTTATCCTGAATGCAGAAGATGCCTGTCTAGACATGAGGAGGACCATAAACTACCATGTCTTAGACCTGTTGCCCCTGGGGCTTCAATAGGTACAAAATGAGCACTGGGGCTAGAACTTATAAAATATATGCAAGCATTATCTTCAAGGTCAATTGCTTATGAACTATTTGAAGTCTTTGGAACAATCATAGTGTAAGCCTCAGGGCTGTGAAGATAGGGATGCCAAGGGCCAGACTCAAACTCGTAGGTCCTGATTTGTCTTCTTTAACTGGTGATTCAGTTAAACATTTTTCAAATGCCTACTTGTGCAAGTCATTATATGCTCTTTTAATAGAGTTTGCCATTTTTTTCAAGTAGTTATTGATAATTTCTCTGGAGAATTGTAAAGGTAATCTTGCATATCTCCAAAAAATAAATTGCTGAATTCCTTGAGTCATATGCCCTTGATAGTTTAGTTGGTAGTATTCAAATCTTAACTCTAAGATTTACCTCTCTGAGTCTCAGTTTCTTAATTTGCAAAATAGGACTAATAATAGTTACCCTGCCCCTGGGACCAGGTATCAACAGAGAGCTCTGGAATCTCCTGCTTAGCTGTTTTGTAAGGGTTGCTTCATGATGGCAGAGATATCTTATTTTCTAGATCATCATGATAAGATCATAGATTTAGATCTGACCACCAATACATCCCTCATTTTAACAAATAAGGAAGCTGAGGCCTAGTGAGGTCAAATAATTTGCTCAAAGTTACACAAGTGGTAAGTGAGAGGAAGGATTTGAATCTTGGTCCTTTAGCTCCAAATTCAGGGTATTTTTTAATGTACCACAACACTTACTTGGTATACCCCAAGGTTCTGTTCTGGGCTTTCTTCGTGTTCTTGTTAAACTCCCCTAGGTTCATTTATCTCTGATCTTCATAGTCATCTTGACTTTCAAATCTACATAACCATCCCTGGTCTGATTTCTGAGCTCTAGCCCTTTTTACTGTTGGATATCACTGCCTGGGTGTTCTGTAGGCATTTTTCATCATAAGTCCTTCAGAACTGTCTTGGATCATTGTACAATGTTGCTGTTGCTGTTACTGTGTACAGTGTTCTACTGGTTCTGCTCACTTCACTCAGCATCAGTCCAATTAAGTCTTTCCAGGTTTTTCTGAAATCTGCCTGTTCATCATTTCTTACAGCTGTGAGGGGCTAAAATTCTAGCTAGTCTGTCTAAAATATCTAATGAGTTGTCACCAATAAATTATAAGCTTTAGCAAGAGTTAGACTTTTAAGCATCTATTAAGGAGAATAAGAATTTGGTGGAGAGAGAAAGGCCTAGATTCATCTATCTATCAAAGGGAGAGCACATCTTTAGCTCTGCTCTCCACCAGAGTCCTCATGAAAAAAGAGCTAGAGTCTCACCCCCTCTTCCTCCCACAAGCAAACCCTGCCACAAGCAAACGTCATGCCAAAGAAAAGCCACATGTCTTGCCCTCAGGCGCCTTCTCCTCATGGTGGAACTTTGCTACAGTAAGTCTACAGCAGGTGGCATCATTCCAATCATTAAACAGCACAATAGGGGCGGCTAGGTGGCGCAGTGGATAGAGCACCGGCCCTGGAGTCAGGAGTACCTGAGTTCAAATCCGGCTCAGACACTTAACACTTACTAGCTGTGTGACCCTGGGCAAGTCACTTAACCCCAATTGCCTCACTAAAAAAAAAAAAAAAACAAAATTAAAAAAAAATTAAACAGCACAATAGTATTCCATTACATTCATATACCACAACTTGTTCAACCATTCCCCAATTGGTGAGCATTCCCTCTATTTCCAGTGCTTTGCCACCACAAAGAGAGCTGCTGTAAATATTTTTGTACATGTGGGTCCTTTTTCCTTTACTGTGATCTCTTTGGGATATAGACCTTATAGTGGTATTACTGGGTCAAAGGGTATGCACAGTCCCATAACCCTTTGGGCATAGTTCCAAATTGTTCTCCAGAATGGTTGGATCAGTTCACAATTCCACCAACAATGCATTAGTGTTTCAAATTTTCCACAGCTTCTCCAACATTTATTATTTTCCTTTTTGTCATATTAGCCAATCTGATAGGTGTGAGGTGGTATGAGGTGGTATGAGGTACCAGAATTTAAGATTCTGGGTTGGAAAGAACCTAAAATGCAGCCAGGTTGTAGGGGTTTTTTTATTTTTTATTTTTTTTACCAAAATTTGTTTTTTCTCCTTTCCCTTGCCCCCAAGAAAAAGAAAAAGCCCTGTTATAGACATGGGTAGTCAAAAAAACCCTAATTTCTACATTGACCATGTCCAAAAAAATACCCCTCGGTCTTTACTCTGAATCCATCACTTCTCTATCAAGAGGTAGATAGCATATTTCACCACAAGTTCTCTGAAATTGTGGTTGGTTCTTGTGTTGATCAGAGTTCCTAAGTCTATCAAAGTTGTTTTTGTGATACTGTGTAAATTATTTTCCTAGTTCTGTTTATTTTCCTCTGAATGTTCATGCATGTCTTCCCAGGTTTCTCTGAAACTGTCCTTTGTAGCATTTCTTACAGCACAATACTACTCCACCACAATCATATACCATATCATAATTTGTTATCCATTCCCAATTGATGGGCACCCCCTCAGTTTCCAATATTTTGCTACCAAGAAAAGGTATTGCCACAGATATTTTTGTACAGATGGGTCTTTTTCCTCTTTCTTTGATCCCTTTGGGGTATCATAGTAGTAGTGGTATCAACAGCTCAAAGGCCATGGCATAGTTTAGAAATTTGCAGGGGCATACATAATTCCAAATTGCTAAACCAATTCACAGCTCCACCAACAGTACGCTGTTGTTCATTTTCCCAAAGCCCTTCCAACACTTGTTATTTTCCTCTTTTATCATCCTTGACACTCTGAGGTAGATGGAAGCTTGCTTTAATTTGTTATTTCTAATTATTAGTGATTAAGAGCTTTTAAAAATATGGTTCTTGATAGCATAGATTTCTTTTTTTGAAAACTGCCTGGTTATTTCCTTTGATTATTTATCTCTTGGAAATGACTTCCTGGGGGAAATCTGGCCTCAGACACTTAACACTTATTAGCTGTGTGACCCTGAGCAAGTCACTTAACCCCCATTGTCTGGCCAAAAAAAAAGAAAGAAAAGGAAAGGAAATTATTTCCTTTGACTGTTTCTTGGAAAATGACTTTTATAAATTTGAATCATTTCCTTATGTATCTTAAAACATGAAATCTTTATCAGATAAACATTGTTCAGTTACTTCCCTTCTAATTCTAGCTGCATTTGTTTTATTTGTGCAAAAACTTTTATATAATCAAAATTGTCCATTTTATCTTGTATGATCCTTGACACTCTTGTTTTTTAGTCATGAACTTTCCCCTTTACTTAGATCTGAAAAGTAATTTCTTTCTTTCTCCTCTAATTTATTTTTGATGTGACCTTCTCTATCTAGATCTTGTATTCATTTGGAGCTTATTTTTATATATGGCATGAGGTCTTGGTCTAAACCTAATTTCTGCCAGACTGCTGTCCAGTTTTCCTAGCAGTTTTTTTTTTTAATATATATAGTGAATTTTTCCCCTAGTAGCTGGAATCTTTGGGTTTATAAAAAACTATGCTATTCTGTGTGTTTGCTTCTATATAGTATGTACCTGATCTGTTCCACTAATTGACCTCTGTATTTTATATTGGCTTGACCTACTATGAGCAGTTCATTTTTTGCCATATGTTACCAGATATATTACTAAGGAAAAATTGGTAGGATTTGGTGACTGGTGGAAGGAGATGAAGGAGAGAAGAAAGAGACTCCAGATTTTTAAGTATGCAGATAATAAGATAAACAATCAAGTGCTTACCTTTTAACTGTATGTGAGAGCACTTGTCTTGTGAAAGGAGACAGTTTATTATTGGAGTGGGTTGGGGCAGTAGGTCAGGGAATAGTTGTCTTCCTCTTGCCTAATAGCTTGTCATAGAAACAGGTCAACACTTAAGTGCTAATTCTTCATGTATGAAGCCTTATCTGTCTGATTCCTGTAGGACACAATGACTTCTTCCTTTGAGCTCCTGTTGTCTGCTGTAACCTCTCAAAGTATTGTACTGATAAGTTTTTGAGAACCCAGAGTTAGCTCTGTGCCATGAGGAAAGATGAGAGTAGGACTTTGGTAGTAGACATCTTGGAGTGCAAGGACTACTTTTCTTTTCTTTCTTTTTTTTTTTTTTTTTAGTGAGGCAATTGGGGTTAAGTGACTTGCCCAGGGTCACACAGCTAGTAAGCGTGTGTTAAGTGTCTGAGGTCAGATTTGAACTCAGGTACTCCTGACTCCAGGGCCGGTGCTCTATCCACTGTGCCAGCTAGCTGCCCCCCAAGGACTACTTTTCAATATTAAGAACAATAAATATGAGACATGGTCCCCTCCTTCATGAAACTCACAGCCTGGTTCTGAGACAAGAAATACATACACAGAAAGAAAATTAACCAAGAAAAACTACCCAAGAAGTGCCCAGAAGTGACAGATTGCATTGCTGTGGAAACTCAGTAAGGGCATTGTTGACTGTGCTGATCCTGCCTAAGAAAATTTTGTAGCCCAGAACTCATGACTAACATTAAGTGTCTGTTGTGTACAGAGCCTGATTCTCAGCCTTGGGAGAAACATAAAGTTTAAATAAGACAAAATCCCTGCCCTCATGGACCTCCGTATCTTTTAGAGGGATAAGACATGCCTACCTGTAACATGCAAGACTATACGGCACGGGCATTATCCAGGTGCAGATAGCGCTCCATGAAGGTGAGAAGGTCATTACTGACAAGGAGTGGTACTTGCAAAAGTCTTTCTGGAGAAGGCAGTGTCTGTACTTGTCCTTAGAGGATTGGGATTGTTGTTTGTCCTTTGTTCTCCAAGAGGACCTTGACTTGGGGGGGGGGGGTGAATAGTTTGGCTCAATGGTTTAGTGAACAACAATAAGGCTAGAGAAAGAAGAGAATAAAGTTGCCCCTGAATGTTTGTCCCAACCAATTGGGATTTCTCTTCCCTTGGAAGCCCCTGCCCTTGAGGTATATTATACTTAGCCGTACTCCTTTGGGGGCGGGGGAGCTCCCCCTATTTGCACTGCGAGGTGTGGTCCTTTAGGCTTTGTGGACCATGCTTTGTATTCATTTCCTCCCCCTTGCTTAGCTGTGGGTGAGTGGGTGAGGACATAGGAAGTCGTTAGTAACTTCTTGCTAAATAAAAATGGAACCCAAAAGTTGGAAGTTTATCTAGAGGTCATCTAGTTAACCACTATGCCTAAAGCAGGAATCCTTTCTCCAACACCTCCATCCAGTGGTCAGATTGGGCAATTACAGAGTGATTGGGTAGAGTAAGTACAGAATTCCAGCTCCTTAGTTTTAAAGACAATTCTAACCAAATTCCCCTCTCACTCTGGATACCTCCCTCCAACTTCCTTCCTGCTTCCATTTTCCTGTTTGCCTTCTATCCTAGGCCTTTTTTTTGTCTCATTTCTCAATCAATTTGTATTAGCCAGCTCTTGGTCAGAATACAGCTGAATGTGTGCTTCCTTCCTAATCATAATTTTCTTCCAAAGTAAGATCCTTGCCTTTTTTTACCCTTATCTCCTCCCTTTGTCACTAACAGAAGGCCTGACACTAGCCATTTGGTCTCTTAGGGATAATTGATGGACCCCTTGATTTCTCCATTAGTAACTATGGTCATCTTTCATATGTATAAAAATCACAGAATTACAAAACTTGAGAAGACTTCAGTTGTCATATAGTCTACCTCATCCAAAGAAAAATCACCTTACTTAGCATTCCTGACAAGTGATCAGTTCTTTTCTTAAAAACACTCAGAGCAGGGAAACTCATGAAATTACAGAGCAACACTTACATGAAGCTTAAATATTCCTCTATTTAATTTCCACCTAGTTCTGTCCCTAGTCTAGAGTCAAGAAGAATAAGTCTCCTTTCTCATGTCCCTCTAACAACTGTCATATCCCTCCAGGTCTTTGTCTTTTCTTTAAATTAAACATTTTCAGTTGCTTTATCTAGTCCTCATGTGGAATGGCAGCTAGTCTGTTCCTCATCTTGGTTTTTCTCCTTCAGGCCTACTGTTTGTCAGAGTTTCTCCTAAAATGGTGTACCCAGGACTTAGGGCAACAGTATAAAAAGGTCTGTCCTAGGCAGAGTCTAGCTGAATTTTCCTCCTCTATTCTAAGGATTAAGGCCTCCTAGCTGAATCCAGGAGTGGACTTGAACAGTGTTGAGCCATAGGATTGCAGGCTCAGAAGGCACCTAACACTTATTTAGTTGAACCTTTTCATTTTACGGATAAGGAAATTGAGGCTCAGTGGGAGAAAGCTAGTTAGTGATGGAATCACAACATCATCTCATGTTTCTTGTTTCGTAGTCTGGTATTCTTTCTGCTATACCACATTGCCATTCCTTTGGCTGGCCAGCCTTGTAATAAGAGGAAGGCAAATTTAAAAATTTTATTTATTTATTTTTGGCAGGGCAATGGGGGTTAAGTGACTTGCCATGGGTCACACAGCTAGTAAATGTCAAGTGTCTGAGGCTGCATTTGAACTCAGGTCCTCCTGAATCCAGGGCCAGTCTTCATCCACTGCGCCACCTAGCTGCCTCAGAGGAATGTGATTCTTGAAGTGAAGTCCCATGCTCTAGTGAGGCTTATGTTCTCACTGGTGACATGTCAAGCCATCTGACCTTGGAGCAGGGTGTTTCTGCCTGAGCTTATTGGAGATAATGCTGTGTACCTTAGATTAGCAAGTGTAGCTAGAAGACCAGACAGAGACCTAAAAAACAAGCAGAGGGCTCCCCTAGCCCTACCCCCAGATTTCCAAGCTATAAAATTCTTGCAAAATGAACACATACTGGGGGCAGCGAGGTGGCGCAGTAGACAAAACATTGGCCCTGGATTCAGGAGGACCTGAGTTCAAATCCAGTTTCAGACATTTGACACTAGCAGTGTGACCCTGGGCAAGTCACTTAACCCTCATTGTCCCACTCCCACCCCCAAAAATCAAAACAGAAAACAAGAACACATACTTCTAGCTTTATTAGTTTAGTCAGTCATGCTCACTTTGGCAGCACATATAGTAAAATTGGAATGATATTAGTTCAGTCAGTCAATCAGCAAACATTATTAGAGGCAGCTAGGCAGCTCAGAGGATATTATTGAGCCTGGAATCAGACCTTAGGCACTTAGCTATATGACCCTGGGTAAATATTCTTTGTCTGTCTCAGTTTTTATAACTGTAAAATCAGAATCATAATAATACTTAGCCTCACAGGGTTGTTATGAGGATGTGCCTGGCACATCATAAATGCTTATTTCATTGAGCACCCATTATTTGCCCGGCACTGTGCTGAGCCCTGGGGATGCAGAGAAAGACAGCCAAACCCAACATACCCTTGTAGTTCTCGGGGAGTTCACAGACTGATGAGGAAGGACAACATGCAGCATACAAGAAGATGTGTACACCATAAACCAGAGGTCATCCACAGAGGGAAGACTCTAGTGCTGAAGGGGATTGTAGCTGGAACTTGAAAGAAACCAGAGATGAGAATGGATCATAAAGTCCACGGCAGGTAGGAAGGTGTAAGAAGATTGGAAAGGTCAAGTGCGGAGCAGGCTCTGAAGGGCTTGTAGGCCCAAACAGGAATTTAAATTGGAATCACTAGAGTATATTGGAGAGAGAGGATGGTTAGACCCGCGCTTTAGGAAGATGGGCCTGACAGCGGAGTGAAGGAGGCAGGGAGACCCACCGGCAGGCGACTGCGATCATCCATATGTGAGGTGAGGAGGGCCTACACCAGGGTGGTGGCAGTGCTGGAGAAGGGGGCCTCTAAAAGAGATGTGTAAAGCAAGGACTTGATAACTGATTGGAAATGGGGGTGCTGAGAGAGTGAAGAATTGAAGATGATTCCTAGGGTGTAAGCACACGACTGGGAGAATGGTAGTAGTGCCTTTGGCAGCAATAGGAAAGGTAGGAAGAGGGAAGCTTAGGGAGATAGTTGAGTTTTAGATGTCTACAGGACATCCAGTTTGAGGTATACAATAGGCAGTTAGAGATGAGAGTTTGGAGATCAAGAGAGAGGTTTGGGCTTCCTAAATCTGGGAATCATCTGCTCTGTGGAGGTGATAAGTAAATTCATAGGAGCTGATGAGACAAAGAGAAGAAGGCCCAGGACAGCCTTGGGGGGGACACTTAGAGTTAGTTAGCCTGACCTAGATCTGAAGATCCAGCAGAGGAGACTGAGTGCCATGTCATAAACACCTAGAGAGGTGAGTATCGGGGAGAAGGGGGGGGGAGCCTTAGGGTTAGTGATTAAGAGATCATTGGTATCTTTGGAGAAAGCCAGAGTTCAGAAGAGCCTGAGAAGAAAGGAAGTGGAAGCACCTATTGTAGATGGCCTTCTTAAGGAATTAGCCCCCAAAGGGAAGAGAGATAGGAGATGGTAGCTGGTGGGGATGAATGGATCAAGGGAGGGATTTTTGAGGACAGGAGACACAGGCATGTTAGTTGGCAAAAGAGAAGCAGCTGGTAGATAGAAAGAGACTGAAGATTAGTGAAAGAGGTGGGGTGATAATGGCAGGGGGGAGACAATCTGTTGAGAAAGATGGAGTAGGTGGGTTTGTGCATCTAGAGGGTTCACCTTGTTGAGGAAAAAGGCCACCTGCTCGTGTGAGACATCAATGAAAGAAGAGATTGGGATTGAGTGATGTGAGATGAGGATGTTCTAGGCCTGTACCAACCCCAGATTACTCTCTCAATACACTGTACCCAAGAACCAACTTGACTCAGTGAGTAATCTCTACAAGTCCCAGAACTCCAGTATCAGATACTGAGTAAATCAACCTGAGGGGTCTGCGTCAAACCATTGTAGATTGTTCACTGAGAATATCAATTCAGTGGGTTCCAGAAGCCAAAAAGGCCCACAAAATGCTGGATGCCATGGGATCTTAAGAGTTGGAAAGGACCTTAAATGCCCCACTCACCACAGCATCCAACTTCTGCTTTGAAAATCTCTAGTGACAGGAAGATCACTAACAAAGCAGCTCACAACATTGGTGTACAGCTGTTAGTAGAAATGGTCTGTCTTCCTAAGCCAAAATCTTCCTCACTTTAACTTCTGCCAACTGGATCTAGTTCTTCCTAAATACATGAAATAAGTCTAGTCTTTCTAACATAACCCAAAATCTTAGTCCATGACAATCCTTTAGACACTTGAAGATTGTTGTCACATGTTTCTTATTCAAGCTAAGCATCCTCAGTTTCCTCTGTTGATGTTTTACATGGTTTCCTGATTATCCTCTAGATTTGTTCCAATCTGTTGGTTTCCTTCCTAAAATGTGCCCCCCAAAATTGGAGATGGTTTTCTAGATGTGACAGCAGAATCATTCTCTCCTCATTTTGGACACAGGACTCCTGTTAACACATGCTTGTGACTCAATATTGAAGCTGTAGACAATGAAAGTCTCCAGGTCTTTTTCATATGAACAATATTATCTAGGTATAGTTCCTCCAACCCTATTCTTAGATTTTTCTGGAACCTAAATGCAGGACTGTGTACATTTATTCTTATCACATTTCACCATTTTGATTTCATTCCAGTGTTAGCATGTGAGCTGTCCTCCCAGCTTTGTGTTATCTGTAGATTTATAACCATTGATTTATTATTATTATTATTATTATTTTTTTTTTTTGGTGAGGCAATTGGGGTTAAGTGACTTGCCTAGGGTCACACAGCTAGTACGTGTTAAGTGTCTGAGGCTGGATTTGAACTCAGGTCCTCCTGACTCCAGGGCCAGTGCTCTATCCACTGTGCCACCTAGTTGTTCCCATTGATTTATTATTAAATCCTGAAACACTAGGGTTCTTTGTGAGTAAGGTATGCTGAGGGCAGATGTGAGTCCTACTTCCCCCAGCTAGTAATAAACCTAGGAAACTCATCACAATGAGACTCCCCTCATTTCCATTTCTATCCTAGTGCAGACCCTCATCACATCCCACTTGGACTATTGCCATTGGTCTCTATGCTTCTGATCTCTCCTTCCTCCACTTCAGACTGTGCAAACCATCAGGTTCATCTTCCTAATGCAATTTTGATCACATTTCCTTGCCCACAAACCTTCAGTCGCTCCCTATTTCTCACAGAATAAAGTCCAGACTTCCTGGCATTCCGGGTCCTCTACAGTCTTTATAGTATCTTAGATTTGGAGCTAGAAGGTACCATAGAGTCCATTTTACAAATGAGGAAACTGAGATCCAGAGAGGTTAAGTGATGGATAGTGTCCGAAGTGGAATTTGCACTCAGGTCTTCTGACCCTGCATCCAGTATTCTTCCCACCATGTCATCCTAGTTCCAGTCACCTTTCTGGCCCTGTCTTTTATGAATCACCTTTATGTACTCGACGATCCATTCAGACTGGACTCTGTATGATTTCCTGAACATGTCTTTGGCTTTCCTGTCTCCTGTGCCCTTGCTCACACTGTAATCTCCACATGGAGTGTTTTCTTCTTGCTCTGTTTCCTCCAATGTCACTTCTGTGTGATCTTGCACTGGAAGAGAGTGAACTGAACTCTCTTGGCCCTTCCTTCTCCATGGTCTTGTTCTTCTCTCCTATTCCTTACAACAGTGCTAGCTGTCATCACACAGAGGTGAAGAAAGTGGTCACCACTGTGGTGGAATGGAAAGGAGATGGGAAAGGCCTGTAGGCTCATATCTGAAGCTGGAAATTCTGTCATTTGCCTCATCCCTCTAGTTTCTGTATTGTTCTTTTCATCCTCAGCCATGAGCCTTTTTAAACCTGACTTAGCCTCCCAGGGTACTTGCTCCTCTGCTTGGCGCATCTCCTCAGGAAATATGCCTTATGTGATCGGATAGCTAAGAGCAGCATCTGTCCCCTCCTCCCCTTTTGCCCACCATTTTGCTAGATTTTAGGTCACAAGAGGACATCTTCTAGGGTTTATTCACCAGGGGGAAAGAGAAGATGTCAATTCTGAAATATCTACCAGAAAGTAATTAGAAATGTGCATGAAGGAAATCTCAGACTGGACAGTATGGCACTGCTAAGTCAGTTCCTCAAGCTGGGTTAGTCTATAACTATTCTTCCTGTGGTCCCAGATGAGAATGTCTTCCATTCCAGAGAGCAGAGCAGGTACTGCCTTAGGGATTGGCCTCCCTCCAATGCCAGCCTATATTTTTGACCCCCTTTATAATCTCAGGTCTCAGCTCAAAGATGTTTATCACAGCTTTTGTTCCTATAGTGCTTTGAGATTTACAAAGCACTTTCTTCACAATAACCCTGGAAGGCAAGGAAAGCAAAGAAGAAAAGTAATGAATTTCCAAATAAGAAACTCAGAGAAAGTAACTTAAATTACTTAAGTCCATAAGCATTGATTAAGCACCTAGTATGTGGCATACATAGTGCTAAGTGCTGGAGATATAAAGAAAGAAAGGTCAAAGACATTCATTCCCTGCTCTCAAGGAACTCATAGTCCAGTGGTGGAAACAACTATGTGCAATCAAACAGGATGAATTAGGAATAATCGGGGCGGGGGGGGTAGCATTAGAATTAAGGGGTAATTGGGAAAGATGTCCTATAGAAAGTAGGGTTTTAGCTAAGACTTGAGGGAAGCCAGCAAACTAGCACATGTTGGACCAGGGACTTTAAAAATTGTTTCATTGGTGCTTTGAAAAAAATCACTGTCACTATCTAGTGGAACTTTCCCTTGTAACAAAGTAGTTCCATGGAGTCAAGATGGATTATGGCATTGACCTGAATTGTTAAGTCTTTGTTGTGTTCCTTTATATTATGGTGTCCATAATGACTTACATTTAAAACCCTTTCTCATGCATTTTTAAAAATTTGATTCAGGGCAAAGGTGGTTATGCCCGTTTTAGAGGTGAGGAGCCTGAGGCCCACAGAGGGGAAGTGATTTGCTCAGGGCCACACAGCTAGACTTGAGTCTAGTGGAGTCTAGACTTGAACCCACGTACTCTGATTCCTCATTCAGGGTTCTTTTGCCTTCACCATGTTACCTGAGGACCCTGGAGCCCCAGACTCCCAAGGGGACAAATGATAGGGAGTTGGGTAAGCAGAACTTTTAGTAAGCAGAACTATTATTCTTTTGGTTACTTTCTGTCAGTTCATACAAGTCTTGCTAAGGTTCTCTGAATTCCTCATATGTCATTTCTTACAATACAATAGTATTCTATCACATTTGCATATCACAGTGATCTTGCACATTCTCCCAGTTGATAGGTATCCATTTCATTTCCTCCTTTTTTCTACCACAAAAGGTGCTTTGATAAATATTTGGTAGATATGGGATCTGTCTGTGATTCCCACCCACCCCTTGGGGAATATATCAAAAAGTGAGATCACTGGATCAAAAGGTATAAAAAGTTTAATCCCTTTTTTAGTATAGTTTCAAATTGTTTTTGGAGCTAGGGTTTACACCCATCTTTTTTTAAACTTTAAACTTGAGCATTCTTTCTGCTACACTACCAAATCTCCCGGTGGCATGGCAGGCTATTACCACATTCCGATGGAATCCTTGAGTTAATTTAGATGTCCCATTCTCACTATTCCCCTCCCTCACCCTAATCAAAGAAAAAGTAGAAAAAAAACACCATATGGTAAGGACAGAGTTTCCATCCATTCAAAAGTCAGTCAGTCACCCAATGCCTGTCACCCCTAGAGTTTTCTTAAAGATACCCCATGCTTACCTAGGATTCATATAGCAAGTCTGTAGTATCTCCCAACAATTAGTTTAAGAGGCCAGTCCTCGGTGAGAGGACAGGAACTACAAAACAGTCTCGTTGTTATTGTGCTGTTATTTTATCTTTCATGTGGATAATGACTTACACTTACAAAGCCCTTTCCCATGCATTTTCTTATTTGATCCAGGGCAAGGGTGGTTATCCCCATTTTAGAGATGAGGAACCTGAGGCTCAGAGAGGGAAGTGATTTACCCAAGGCCACACAGCTAGTAAGTGGTGGAGCCTGGACTTGAATCCAGGTATTCTGATTCCTAGATCAGGGTTCTTCCCTGTGCACCATGCTGCCCGAGGGCCCCGAGCCCCTGAGGGGACAAATGATAGGGAGTTTTGTAAACAAACTGCCCCAATGGGCTGGCCTCACCCAGACCTTGCATCCCCCAGCCACAAAATTCCCATATGCAAGAGGGGTCCAGAGGGAATCTCTCCAGAGTATCATCCGTGTGGGACTGTTAGATTCTGGAGAATGACCTATCCCTCAACATTGTTCCATGTCAGGTCTCTCAAAGTGGGACTGCAGATCTCCATGGATTACTGGTGGTGCACGAATGTGGTTCTCCGAGGGGTGGATGAGGTATGTCTCCTGCTGTTGGGAATAGAGAGGGCATTCCAGGAGCCAGGGAAGCCTGACAGCCATTGGCTCTGGGAATTTCCCTTTCAAAGACCTGGCATTCTCTAGTGCACAGGAGAGGTCAAGTAGTGTCAGCATTTCCGTTTGGATTAGTTGTAGTGTTTTGTCCCATGTGCCTGGAAAGCTAAGTCATCCATCAAGCTTTCATCAGGGTTGGAAGCAGGAGTTAAGAGACTGGGAGGCAGTGTGGGGTGGTGGGAGAAAACAGGCTCAGATGCCATTGAACATGACTTCTTAAGCTGCTTCCACTCGCAACCCCTTTTCACCTGAGAAATCTTTGTGCAACACAGGGTATATAGGTATATAAAATAGGCATACATAACCATTTACTATTGCCAAATTTTTGTGACTCCCACATTCAGTTACATGACCCCACATGAAGTCTCAACCCAGTCTAAGAAGCTTTGTCATAGAATAATGAAATTTGAACCCAGGTCCTCTGAGTCCAATGCCTGTGGTTCTTCCCACTAGAGCAAGCTCAGTTCTATAGTAACTTGCTGTGTGACCTCAGGAAAGTCATTTGACTTCTCTAGGCCTCAGTTTCCTCCTGGAATATGAGGAAGTTGGACTCAGTAAGAAGGGCCCTCTGAACTCTAACAATCCTCCTGTGAGGCTATGAATTGAATTTGATTAAGGAGCCCTTCCCCTAGGAGATGGTTTTGAATTATGGCATATAGGAGGAGAGAGATGGGATAATAGGTTTTTGAGCTAAAAGAGACCTTAGAGACCACCTGGTCCAGCCCATTTATTCTACAGATATGGAAACAGACCAGAGAGATTAAATGAATATAAAAGACAGAGGGAGGAAGGCTGTTTAAGGATTATGGGATCCCCAAGCCGACTTTAAGGTGGGAAAGGGAAGCCAAGAAAGTTCTCTGGCTAGGATGGAAGCCATCCTAGGGTTGCCCTGAGGGTTGGGGGATTGAGGAGGGGCAGACACCCCCTCCCCCATCCCTTCTCTCTGTCCCTGTGGCCAGAACAGCCCTGGCTACATGGAGGTGATGTCAGCGTGTCACCAGCGGGCAGCTGATGCCTTGGTAGCTGGAGCCATCCTCAACGGGGGCCTCTATGTGAAGCTGGGCCAAGGACTCTGCTCCTTTAACCACCTGCTACCCCCCGAGTACATCACCACCCTTCGCCTACTGGAGGACAAAGCCCTCACTCGGGGCTCCAGAGAGGTGGGCAGCTTCAGGGACTGGGGGCATGGGGGGTGGTCAGCTGCGAGGAGCTCCAGCCCCATGCTGAGCACTGGGGAAGGAGCTGACTTATAGAGGCAACTGGAAGTATAAGCTTTGTCTTCTGGGGATTTTCTGACTGTGCCTCTTGATGGACCAAGAGCTGTGGGAGATGTGAGGGCTTGGGGTCCTGGGAGGAAGGGAGTTTCCAAAGCTGGAGAGCCTAAGTAGGCTTGACTTCTTGGAAGAGGGCATTTGTGCTAGATGTTGAAGACAGGGAATGGGCCTATATGAAAGGGGGTTGGGGGGGAGTATTGAGGCCTTGGTATCATATTACCTCACAGCTTCACTAGGATGCTGTTAGTAATCTTAAGGGACCTAATGAGCCAGAGAAGGCCTGAGTGTGGGAGACTGGCCCTGGACTGGACTGCTCCCGTGGCTGAGCTAGGCTCCCTTTCTCTTGCAGGTGGATGAGCTATTCATGGAGGATTTCCAGACCCCAGCCAGTGAGATGTTCCAGGAATTTGACTATGAGCCTGTAGCAGCCGCCAGCCTGGCCCAGGTGCACAAAGCAAAGCTGAAGGATGGCACAGAGGTGGCTGTGAAGGTGTGTGTATGTGTGGGAGTAGCCCGAGTGTCTCTGGGCTCTGCCCAAGGACTTGACTGGAAGAAGGAACCATGAGGATCACCAGGCAGGGCTATCAGCGTGTTGACCGTTCTTGTTTGGCTTGGAGAGGTAGCCAGGAAGGTTTTAGGACAGTCTCTGGCACCTGTGGAGCCTGAAGTCATAGGCTCTCCCAGAATGTTACTGCTGAAAGGGACCTTAGGAAGCAGGTTGAGTCTAACTCCACATTTTGCAGAGGAAAAAAATAGATCCTGAGGGAGGATGACATAAATGCCAGAGACCTAGGGTTCCAGCGTAACTCTTGTGGTGCCAGGCCTGTTCTGGAACCTGTCCCATGGCCCTCTTTACCTCACACAGCAGTACAGCAGCCTATTCCCTGCCCTCCCTGTCTCCTCTAGCTGCACAGATTTGGACCAAAAGGCACTAACCCACTTGGGAAATTTTTATACTTCCCCATGGCATTCGAGGCTGCTCCATGATCTGGTCCTACCCCACCCAGTCATGCCTGGAATGCTTTCCCTCCCTCCTCTGCCTTCCAGGCAGAGGGAGAGCCCCAGGCCCACTGCTACTGGGAAGTCTAACTGGCCTGTTTCAGCACTGCTCTTCCTTTTCTTAGCTGGTCCATTCACAAGAAAGTACTACACTGTTTAGTTTTTCCTTAAGTGACCTAAGACCATTTCCAGGTCATAAATCAAATCCCTCTGTTACATGATAGATACAAGATAACCCAAAGAGGTAACTCATTGAGAAAGTATTGATAAGGGGGGCTCAAGAAAGGCTTCCAAGAAGATGGTCCCTGGGCTGCTTCTTGAAGGAAGCAAGGGGTTTCATATGGGATGGGACAGGAGAGATCATCATTATGTGTTGATAAGGCAGAAGATGACTTAACCCTTGCATCCAGTACAGGTGCAGTACATTGACCTAAGGGACAGGTTTGACGGGGACATCCACACCCTTGAGCTCCTGCTGCAGATTATCGAGTTCATGCATCCCAGCTTTGGTTTTAGCTGGGTCCTCAAGGTAGCTCTGGCCCCAGCCCCTTAAATGCATTGCATATGGCACTAGAGAGGGAGTGGAAAATACAGCTGTTTGCCTAGGCCTCAGGGAGACTCCAGCCTCTATATTCTTGGGATGTTGTGGATCTGCTACAATTCTACCTCAAGACTCCTTTCTTATCCCATTTCCCCTCCCCTCCCCTCCCCTCCCCTCCCCCACATCCTCCCTACGTACAACCCAGTTCCCACATTAATATCTCCCCCTGTTGGATTCTCCACCTCAGGACCTGAAAGGAACCTTGGCCCAGGAACTGGACTTTGAGAACGAGGCTCGAAACTCAGAGCGCTGTGCCAATGACCTGAAGCACTTTCGCTATGTAGTGGTACCACGTGTTCACTGGGACAAGTCCAGCAAGGTTTGAGCCTTGAGGTTTCCTGAAAAGCAATTTAGGATCTTTCCCTTCCACAACTTACCCTGTCCCATCCAAACTAGGTCCTCTGACCCTTCCCCCTCCCCCCCAAATCCCCTCAGATTGGGCAGATCTGGCCTGCTTATCAGCCCTTGTCTCCCAATTTCCAGAGGGTGCTGACTGCTGACTTCTGTAATGGCTGTAAGGTCAACAACGTGGAAGAGATCCAGAAGCAGGGGCTCAGCTTGAGTGATGTATGAACCTCAGTTTTTCTGCACTTATGTAATTTACACATGACCTATGCTGGTTTTATCTATTAGATTGAGCTCCACTGAGACAGGAACTATTTTACCTAAATTTCTATTTCTTAACCCACTATACAGTTGTTTGTGAAGTTAATGTGTGAAAGAGGTGAGGAGTGGGATTTATGTCTTTTTTATGAGATTGTGATTTGGGGCAGGGGGGGTCAGATGTGCCAGATGTGCCATCCCTGGGAGTGCTGGGGATGTTCCATTTCTGCTTCTGAGAAAATGATTCTCACCTCTTAATGGGCACCCACTCTTTTAGATATCATCTAAATTGATCCGAGTATTTGCTGAACAGATCTTTTACACGGGCTTCATCCACTCAGATCCCCACCCTGGAAATGGTAAGATACCAGTCTTGGGAGGGAAGAGATTGGTGTGGGCCATCTAAGGTTGGGCTAAGTTAGATACTCCCTACCCATATTCTCTCTTAGTATTGGTACGGAAAGGCTCAGATGGAAAGGCAGAATTGGTGTTGCTGGACCATGGCCTCTACCAGTTCCTGAATGAGAAGTAAGATCCGTACCCTATGGCAATACCCTAGTCCTGGGGGGAAGAGAAAAGAATTGGTTATCTGCATTGAATCAACCCTGTGGGGGCCCGGAGACCATACAGTTGTGGGGAACAAGGGATGGAATGTCTGACCTGACCAGAAGGGTCACACACCCCCTGCCCCCCACCCCCTTCCCCAGGGATCGAATGGCCTTGTGCCAACTGTGGCGGGCCATTATCTTGCGGGATGATGCAGCCATGAAGAAGCATTCTGCTGAGCTTGGTGTTAAAGGTAAAAGGGGGGATGAGGTGGTGTCGAGGGGTGGGTTTTTACCCATAGACCTTCTGTATGGGGTTTATGTAGTAGTCTTAAGTTGTTAATTAAATTATGAGATTGGGGTTCAAACAAGCAGTCGTGGCTTTTCACACAGGTGGTTGACACAACTAATTCTTTAATAGAATTAACTCTGCATTAAAGCAGAAAGTGGGATGCACAATTAAAAGTTTGTTGTTTTTTTTTAATCCAGACAATCTGGAATGTTTAGACCTTAGGCCTAATATTTTAGACCACTGGTGTCAAACTCAAATAGAAGGGGCCACTAATCCATACATAAGGATCCCTGTGAGTCACATCAATGTTATATTTTTAGTTCTATTTTAAAGTATTTCTCAATCACATGTGTTCAGGACACAATCAGAATGTTCTTGGGCTGCATATTTGACACCTCTCTGCTTTAGACAGTTGCTTTTTACTGTTTAACTTAATTCTGGATCTCTGCTCAGAGTAGTGATGGAGGTTGTTGCCCTTGAGCTTCCCTGTAACAATGCAAGGAGGCCTTAAATCAAGTTTAAATGTTTAAGGGCCAAGGGGCAGGTAGGTGGTACAGTGGATAGAGCACCAGCCCTGGAGTCAGGAGTACCTGAGTTCAAATCCAGCTTCAGACACTTGACACTTACTAGCTGTGTGACCCTGGGCAAGTCACTTAACCCCAATTGCCTCACAAAAAACCACCAAAAAATAAGTTTAAGGGCCTTGCCTAGCTGAACCTAGAAGGAACGCCAGTCTAGTTCTCCCATTTAACATATGGGGAAAATAGGCGTTGCCTAATTCTTCCAGTGGATTCCACTAACCAAAAACGTCAGGGAAAGGAAAAAGCCCTGTCCTGGGTTTCTTTTGTTACTCAAAGAAACCTAAGAACTTTGATGAGCACTGGACTCATTTGTCTTTTCATATGTTGTAATTGAATGCAAAGTAACATGCTTCATTCACAATTAGCTTCTTTCCAGACCTTACTTTGCGGGATTAACCTCTGGACCAGTTGTTTAAAAATTAAAAAAAAAAAGACCTGGGACAGCTGAAATTGCATTTTTTGACAAAAATAATTGCAAAGCAGTGTCTTCACTAGAAATCTACCTTAGCAAACTTCCCATTGTTCTATAGCTGCACTCAGCACTAGGCTAATTCCTGTTACCCAAGAGTCTTTAGCCAGAGGTGCCAAATTCAAATAGAAAACCACAAATAAACCACATTATTTACGCGGTATTCTATTTCTATTAAACATTTTCCCCATTACATTGTAATTTGGTTTAGGCTAGTCTTTGAGTTTGACACCTACTTGGAGGTACTTCGACAGCTATCACATTCTCCTCATCCCCAGTGTCCAAACTATAACCAGCCCCTCTCCTTTCCCTACTCTAAGACTATTTCCTGTTCTGTGAGATCCTAATGCAACGACCAATTCATATGGAGCAATTGTGGAATTCTGGTATGCTGAGCCGTGCAGAGACAGCCTACATGCAGGAAATGGCCAAAGAACACTTTGCCCGGATCATGGAGGTGCTGAAGGCCTTGCCCCGCCCCATGCTGCTTGTTCTTCGAAACATCAACACCGTGCGCTCCATCACCATGACCCTACAGGCCCCTGTGGACCGCTATTTTCTCATGGCCAAGAGGTTTGGGATGGGACTTGCCCATACTTTTTGCCATCACAAACAAATTAAACCAAGTGTTAGTACAACACAATGAGGGAACCCATTACTTAAGAGCTACTGAGTTTTAGCCCCTGCCCCCCACCCACCCACCAAAAAAAATCCACAGTAGGGGGGGGTGGGGGTGGTGAAAGATAGGTTGCTTGGCTGTCTTAACTCTTGTGTTACAGTTCCCAGGGAAGGGAAAAACTGGGTCTAGAAAAGAGTGGGATAGCAAAGCATGTATACAGAGAGAAAATGCTAATGCTGTGTTTTTTTTGGGGGGGAGGAAGTGCTGTGAAGAGCTGGAGCCGCCTGGTTGGTGAGCAGACTGAAGGTACCTTCTACAGACGCCTTCTGAACTGGATCAAGGTCACATGGGAGAGCTTCAAGTTTGAAACTGTCCTCAGGTGAGGGGGGCAGCAACCCATGTAAAAATGGGAGGAAGGGGACTGATAGAGGGGCTGGAGCCATTGCTGGGTCCCACCTTTTACTCCCTCTCTTGGCTCTAGGTTGGAAATGTTATCAATGCACCTAACCTCCATGATCATCAAATTCCTGGTTTACTTTGGTGTCATGCTTGAGCCTGAAGAGATGTTCAAGAAAATGGAGCCCTATGTGGGCGGATAGGTGGCACAGTGGAGAAAGCACTGGCCCTGGATTTGGGAGGACCTGAGTTCAAATCTGACCTCAGACACTTGACACTTACTAGCTGTGTGATCCTGGGCAAGTCACTTAACCCTCATTGCGTACCCCCCACCCCCCCTCCCAAAGAAGAAAATGGAGCCCTAGATCTGGGTGGCCCTATCATACCCACCCTCAGCTGCACAGATTCACCTCCCTCAACAAAGAAACAAGGAGCAAGTATCAGCCACCAGGGCAACAAGATCATCTCCATCCCACCCACACATCAAGTGGCCAAGAATAGGGAGATGACAGACAAGTGCCTGTCTACTTGCTCAGACTAAGGCAGGGGAGGGGCCCTTGTGACACCAAATAAAGGAGTACATGCAATGCTCAGTCTCCAACTGCAACTTCCTTGGTTATAGGGTGCTAAGAGAACAGGGCCTTCAGTGATAGGAAGGCCCCTCTTATTTCATCATGGCAGCTTCTTCACAGAAGATAAGAAACTCCAATACTCTTACACACATCCCCACACCCTGAAGTTTCCTTGAAACAAAACCTCTTTGTTTTATCCAAAAGTGTGTATTTGGGATAAGGGCAACTAGAAATGAGCTGTAACACGGTCAATTTCCAATAGGTCATCCAGAATCTGGAAGGACAAAGACAGAGAAGGGTAGGGTAAGGCAAGTAACACACAGATGTATGTATATATGGCAATAAATTGAGTCTGGGAAAGATCCTTACAATGTCAGGTGTGGTTCCAATCTTCTTGGCAAGCTCTCCTCGTTCCATGGTACTAAGGTAGAGATACCGATTAAGAAGTTCCCCATCGAGGACGTTTCGTACAGCATTCTGTAGGATGCGACGGTCAACATGTAGCATCCTGCATTTTTGGAAGATTAAAAATATAGTGTCATCTAAGGAAAGGGGAGGGCAAGGAGGTTACAAGAAGGGGGTGGTGGAGTCTCACCGAAAGGCACGGGGGTTGAGGCCAGCATGGTGGGGCAGCATAGTGGTCAGGGCATTTTGCAACATCAGTAGCCGCCGATACGTCTTCTCCTGCATGGGCAACAGGAGCCCAATACCACCATCTAATGTGGCTGGAGGAAAGATGTGGCAGGCATTATTAAGCAAAGGCCTGGCATACAACCTTCCCCACCCTTCTCAATGACTAACTCACCAAACCAGGTGATATGTTTGTTTTCCCAGACAATGGATTTCTTGCTAGGTCCTTCAGCTGCTCCCCGGCATGGTGTCCTCCAGAATGTGTTCACATGGGCACCCACGTGGAAGTCTGCCCGTCGCAGCAGCCGCATCCCCCCAAAACTCTCCTTGGCTAGGAGCAGGGAATAAACTATCATTTTCTTCTCCCACCTCCCTCAAAACTTCATGGGATGAAGAGCAGTGATTGTGTAGCTTTAGTGGCTCCTTCTAGTCAGGATTATGGGGAAAAGTCATTATACTCACCTTCAGGTAGATACATGTACACCATGAGGTTGCGGTCCCGATCTGACACTGTTGTGTGGTGGGGAGAAGGGGAAGGGTCAGCAGACCCAAGTTACATTCCCTGCAAACTTTCAGAAAATATCCTTTCCACCCTTGGAGGTTCCAGGTTTACTCACCCAGAAAGCCGAGTTGAGCACTGTCTACCATGAAATCCACACTGTACACCTCCAAGGGCTTGGCATCCTGGGGGTAAATTAGCTTTAGTATCTTCTCTTGTGGGTCCCAACTCTCCTCCCATCCCCTCCTAGGTTCTGAGTGCCTCAGTCCCATACCCGGGACACGAGGCTCAGGGTTTTGCTTTCCTCCTGGTAACGAAGCAGAGAAATGCTCTTCATGACATCAGCTGCCAAGATGAAATTCTTCACACTGATCATCTGGTGAATGTAGAGCTGTGTGTCAATGAAAGCCATGCCTGTCAGCTCACTGGCTCGAAGACTCCACAGGAAGATCTAAGGAAGACAGGGAAGACAAGGGAAGACAAGCTGTATCACAAGAGGGTGGCCTGGTCAGAACACATCTTCTGCAGCCCAAGCCTTATCCCAGGGCTAGATGGGGTCTTACCTTCTGGCCAATGGCTGATACCAGGTGGCCATTGCAATGACAGAGAGCTGTCACTGGACCCTTTTGCTCTTTCTCATACAGCACTTTGAACTTATTCTTTGTCAGTGGCTGTCCTGGCTCTGGAACTACTTCAATCACATCCATAATGAGAATCTGGGAGAGAGCAGGCAGTTTAGATACTGAAGGCCAGCAGGCCCCAGAACCACAGCCCCTGTAGTACACGAGGCTGCTCACCCTGCCTCGGCATGTGACCTCCTCCCCCTGCATGAGGCAGGTTCCGGCAGCCACATAGCCCTTCAGACCAGATACAGTCTCCTCACTGCGAAGAGACACTGTCTTCATGCAGGTCACATGCTCCCATTCCTCCAGCTCAATCCTGCAGAAAACGCCCAGAGACACTGGTTGGGGCCTAAAGGGATACGATGACATAGAACGAAAAGAGAATGGGGAAGTTCTGACCCAAGGTGTTACCTGGCATTGGGGATGGCCTCCCAACTGACTGGAGAGATAAGCTGTATAGAGAAGGCCTCCTGCAAGGGGTGGATATATCGTTCATCTAGGAGGAGAAGAGTCACTGTCAGCCTTTCCCATTATTCTTCGAGAATATAGTACCTTAGAAGAGCTAATGGGGCTGTGGAGGATGTGAGGGCAAGAAAAGGGAAGGGGAGCAAATCACTAACCTCTCTCTATTGTCTCAAATTCCTTCTCTTCACCCGTCATTCGAGGGATGCGGGTGCACAGGGCATTGGTGCTGGTGGCCACAGCATAGACCTATTTGGTTTGTTTGGAGGCAGCAGGGTTAAGGGGTAGAATAGTTAATCACGAGTAAAGGGCAGAAGCGACAGGAAGTTCTCAAAAAGATACAGAACAGGATAAGGTGGAGGATACTGGGGCTTTTATTCAAGGCATCTCCAGGTATGGTTTGGGTACTTCTGAAGAGAGGCTAGGAGTGGGAGCCATGGGGACAGGCTGCTAACCTTGGATTCCACGTGATAGGCAACGTAGTGAGCTGTGCATCGCAATGGGATCTTTCTTACCGGCCAGGGAGCATCATAGGACAAATAGGCTGGGAGCACACTGATCCGAAGCTCCCCCTGGAGAATCCAGAAAAGCAAAGAGAGATCAGGTAGGTCCTAGACCTGGAAACAGCTCTCTATGCCCCTCACCCACCTACATCCAGTGAAGAAAAAAAAAAGGATATTGCCCCCCCAGGTTCCCATTTAATTAGTAATATATTCTGCAGGGAAGCCCCTCTTACTTTACCAAGAACACAGATGTCATGCATCATGAGCTTTCTCATTTCCTGCACTCTGAAACATCATCACCTATTATTCCCTCCTTGTAATCCATTTTCTCCAGGATCCCCACTTCAATGGTTCTTGTGACCCTCCCCCCACTTATCTTCAATCTCTCCATATCTATTGGCTCCTTTCTTGCTGCTTATAAACACACTGAGGTCTCTCCCAGAGTTTAAAAACCAAGAAAACCTCCTTTGCTTGACCTTGATGTCTTTCTATATTTTTCTTCACAACTAAACTCCAGAGAAATTTGTCTCTATTTCTTTTCCTTTCTTCCTTCTCTTTTACAAACTAACTTCTAAAATTACCACTTAAATGAAACTTCTTTATAAGGTTCCCAACAAACCCTAAGGCCTTTTTCTCAATCATTCTTAACCTTTCTACATTAGGCATTGCTAGTCACCCCTTCCTCAATAGTTCCAAACTCCTTGGATTTTTAGAGCGCTGTTTCTCTGACCTGTCCATTCCATTCTGTTTTTGTTGAAATCCCATTCATATCTCAAGTATGTGTGACCCCTCCCCCCTACCACATCCCAGGCCTTGTCCTGGGTCTTCCTCTGAATTCTCTTAGTGATATAATCTCTCTGCAGATATTTCTCCATTTAAATGATGTTCCACAAGCATCTCAAATGCTACATTTCCAAAGAAGAGTTTGTTCTCACAAAGCATACACCTGCAGCTTCACTATTCCTGTTGAAAGCACCATTATTCCAGACATGCTGGTTCAGAATCTTTATCATCAAGGATTCTTCCTGTCTCACAACCCTGCATCTCCATCAGGTGTCAAATCTTGCCAATTCTTCCTTTCTAATATCCCCTGTAGCCATCCCCCTCTCTCCATTCACAATGATACCACCTGATTCAGGACCACATCACCTCTTGCTTAGACTATTACAACAGGCCCTAACTAGACTCTTAACCCCTAGTATCTTCCCTCTCCTATCCGACTTCTACACAGCTACCAAAATAATCTTTAAGAGCACAAGTCTGTCCATGTCACATGAATGCAAAATCATGATGTCCTAAATAATCTCACCCCATCCTACTTTCCAGGCTTATTATACATTACTCTCCTTTACACAATGTTCCAATCAAAAAGGATAACTTTTGTTACCAGAATTTAGCATTTCTACCTTTGTGCCTTTCTTTACACAATCTGTCACTCCATCCCTCACCTAAGCCTCTTACAAGTCTTCCTTTCATTCTCAGTTCAGTTCATTTCCCACCTCCCAAGGGAAGCTTTTGGAGTTGTCAAATTACACCCATACTTCTCAACTGGCATGCTGTGGGCCCCGGCAGTATATGCGTTTCTTTAGGTAGGGGGCTATTTTTCCATTTTGTCTTTTTCTCTCCTGTATAGCAACTTACCCAGAATGGGTGCTTAGTGTTTTCTAGGTGGATTGGGAGGCAAGAGGAGAGCCCTCCCTTCAAGGAAGTCAGTTCAGTTGGAGACAAGCTTCACATACATAACAGCAAAAAAGTGCAAGGATAGAGGATCGGGTGCTAGATTGTTTAGTCTAGATTCGGAGCCAGAGGTATGGGGATAAAGAAGAGTAATATAAAGTTAAATGTTGTTGGCAAAGACTTCCTATAGCTGAGGAAAATGGAGCTGGACCCGGTAGGCTGGGTTGTTGAGAACTGCACAGTATGAGCAATGAGATGGGGTGAGCATAAACATGACCGACCCTGTTAGGAAGAATAGACTGAGGTCAGACTGTGCAAAGTCCCAAGAAGCAAGCTAAGGAGTTTAAAAGGCCATATCCTGTAGAATTCAAAGAAACTCTTTAGACTTGCAAGCTGGAGAGAGTCGTGGCAAAGTGGTGCTATGGAATGAACAGCCTGGCAGTCATATGAAAGGACTAGATGCAGAAATACCAAATCTGAGTAACAAAGGTTCATATATGGGGAAAGATGAAGGGTGGGCACTAGGATGGGGAAAAGTGCTCCTACTCCAGTCCTACCTGTCTGTTGAAGTACAGGAATCCCCTTGGACAGTTGACATTGTGGAAAGGGGCAAAGGAGTCAATGGGGCCATCGATACCCATGGGATGTAACCGTAGGGCTCCCCGACCAGTCACCAGCAACCAATGGGGTGAGGGACCACAGATGAACACCTTAGTAGGGAAAGAGTATCAACAATGTTTCAGACCTCCTCCAAAGCTTCCACCCTGTCCCACTGACCACCCCTCATGTCATCAACCTGTCTCAATCCCTCCATATCCCACTGACCCCTGAATAGCCATAAATATCTTCAAAATAACGGAACCGGGCCACACGACCCCGAGCACCAGCACCCTCTTCAGTCCCACCCCCTTCTGGCTTCTTCTTTGATGGTTTTGGCTTCTTCTCCCTGAAATTGATGTTGTGGGGGACCTAAGACATGGAAGAAAGAAGAGAGGAAGGCAGTGAGAGAAAGGTAAAGAAAACACCTTGTCATACCTGAAGTAGTTTCCAAGTAGGATGAACCTTAAGGAGAATATTCACATCTAGACACTGGTAGATAAGAGACCATCTATAGAGGCAGCTAGGTGGCGCAGTGGATAGAGCACAGGCCCTGGATTCAGGAGGACCTGAGTTCAAATCCGGCCTCAGACACTTAACACTTACTAGCTGTGTGACCCTGGGCAAGTCACTTAACCCTCAGTGCCCTACCAAAAAAATAAAATAAAAAATAAAGAATGTGCCTCGTTCAAGGTCACACAATTAAGTATTAGAGACAAATTTCAAACTCAGGTCTTCTGATTCTCCATCCAGAATTCTTGCCACTACACCACTTCTCTTCTGAAGCCTTTCCACCAGGGTTCCTCTACTCCAAATACTCCTTCCTTCAGGACTTAATTCCTATCACACATGCCCCAACCCCCAACCTCAGTATCACCATGACCACTGTTATTTCTGTACTTGAGTCTTATCTTCTCTGACAGTCTGGGAGTTCCCCAGTCCGGGCCCTTCCCTACCACATATTATAGCTTACATCCAGAATGAAGTGGAGGATTTAGGGGTTCAGGTACCTTTTTAAATCGCACTTTAAGGTTACTCTGGCCAAGCTGGGAGTCATGAGCAAAGGCCTCATAGATCAACAGTTCCTGGTCTACATGAACCTGAGGGACGTGTGGAGGGAAGAGGCTGTCAGGGCTAGAGACTGGGGAGGACTCAAGGCCCTTGGCAATAAAGGAAATCATGTAAGGGAAGGGGGAAGGGGGGGTGGGGGCATCAAGGGGTCTTGTGTATGAAACTCACCAGGAGGTAGGGGCGGGTCTGACGGTTACCCAGGGCAACAAGTAATACCTCCTTAACAAGAGGAAGTTCCCCTTGCCTTGTCACCTCTTCCTTCTTGGTGTCACCTTGGGTAGCTGGCTGTCCAAAGGAGCTGTCTACTAGTACCCGCTGCCCAACAGGGAAATTCTTCACTAGAAACACCAGGCGCCAATCTGGGAGCTGATAGATCTAGGGTCAAGAGAAGAAAGGGGGGTTAAGTGGCCAAAAGGCCAGCCTCTGGCATCAATGCATGAAGACCACAAAGGTAGGAGTTAGGGGATCACAACTCCATAGCCCCACTCTTTCATATTAACACAAAGAGGCTGTATCATTGGAGGTTAGCAGTAGGTATCACTGCTGTCTGTAGGCCCACAAACCTATACTAAAGCAGAGCTCAAGTCAAGAGTTTATTCACCTAAGTACTCCCACTGTAGTGCATTAGCACACCCAGGTCGGTGGGGAAGAGGGAGGAGGGTCAAGGGTCACTCACTTCCATGGCCCCACTCTCTCGTACTAGCACACACCAGTGGGTGGGCTCTGCTCTGTATGGGGGAGGGTCCCGGTCAGCAGGTGGGAGACTGCTCCTTCTGGCCTCTTCTTTGCTGGGACTGAACAGGGAACTAGAGTCTCCATACAACATCTCTTCTTCATCATCCACAGTGGGGCTGAAGGCAGATGATGACAAAGCACAATCAGGTTGCATACTCAAAGCTTTAGCTCATGGCCTTGGCCCCTCTCCGCATATATACCTGATCTCAGGTCCCAGGCCTTCAGCCTCTAGGCCCCCTCGACCTCCCAGCTCATCCCGGGGCCCAGATGCTCTACTCTCAGTAGTGAACATTCCACTGACATCCCGGTACACACACAGTGCGATCACCTTTGACTGCTGTAAAAAGTTAAGAATGAGAAGTCAGCACACCATGTCAAGAGGGACAGGGGAAGGGAGTTGGTGGTCAGAGAGAGGATTAAGAATATGGTTTGACCAAAAAAAAAAAAAAAAAGAATATGGTTTGGATATAAGAAGAATCAAGAGGAGTTATTTTCAGAAGTTATGGGAGGCAAGGAAGGGGAAATCAAGGAAAAGGATTTAGATCTGAGATCAATTATTGAAGAGGGGTTGGAGAGTATTGGCATTCCCCTACATGATGTAAAGGGGGCTTGTGAAGAGCTAGGCGATGATTTCTTCCCCCATAGGAGTCACTTTTCAGAAGGAACATAGTCACATGGCCCTCAGCACTCATGATGACCACATAAGGATCAGCGACAGCACACTGCACAATGGGAGAGCCCAGGTCCACAGGTATAAAATGCAACTGGTTTACTGCAAGGCAAATGGCAGACCCATCACCATCCCAGAGCCAGACCCAACCCCCCAGTAATGAAGAAGCAGGCTCAGACACTTAGGCTTGATTCCTCCACTATGCTTCTCACATGTCTTATCCCAAATTCTAGGCGCTTAAGTGCTCACCTCCCTCTAGCAGACGGATACCAAGGGGTGACACCTGGACAATATAGCGATTGTCACCAATGTTACCGGCATAGACAGTGGGACCCTGTGTGGCAAAGCCACTTGTGTCCAGCTCCATGATCTCCTGACCTGTCTGTAGGATCTGGGGGGATGGATGGAGAAGATGTTAAGATTTCAGGTCTAGGGTCTTAAACCATCCCTTTCCCACTGAAGAGTTGAAAAGGTATTGAAAAATAGGCATCACCTCTAAGAATGGGAACTTGGAGGTCATCTAATCTTGCCTCCCACATTTTATAAGAAAAAATCCCCAAGGCCCAGAGAAATGAAGTGGTTTGTTGAAGGTTACAAAATAGAACCGGACTCCAAGCTAGAGCTCCTCATTTCAGTTCAGTGCTCTGTTCTCTAACACCAGCCTGTCTCTCAGCACCCCATCCTTACCCCATCCCCATGTCACTGTGCCCTCACCATGGTAGAATCCTCCCGGCTGAGAATAAGAAAGCCATGTCTCTTCCCATCATCTTCTGTTTCTGGGGAGCTGGGCTCCTGTTCAGCTCCCTCCCCCTTGGTGGTCTCATCCTGGGTGGGGGGAGGAAGACATAAGACTAGGGAATGCACAATGAGAAGGAAAGAGACAGAGAGCAGAAGAGGCCTACATGGGATGGTAGCAGAGGAGTGAGGCTGGGACACAGTGAAATAGCAAGGAGATTTTTAAGGAATTTTCCCAAGATCACTCACTTAGAGTAAAAATGGGGTTCTGAACTCAGGTCCCTTGACTCCAAGAACAGAGCTTTCTCCATTCCAACATACTTTAATTACCTACTTGGTGAATTAGTAGTTATTCATTAAATTTTCTTACTCTTCATTTTAAGAGTTATATTTTATAGAAGTGCCTAGATCATGCAGTAAACTATATTCTCAGTCATCCATGCCTAAAATGACAAACCTAATCTGTTGGCTTATATAATTTTAAGTCAAGCTCCAGTATTCAAAAGTAAGATCAAGAGATAGGAATGGGGGAAAAAAAAAAAAAGAACTGGCGTGAGGTAGGAACAACCCAAGGGTTGAGCTTCACTCTAGTGTTTGTATTAGCTATGACAAGGTTTTGGGGAAAGGAATGGTGGGTGGATCCCCAAGGGTAGGGTCTGACCTCTTCCTTTCGTAAGGGTGCAATGACTGTCCACATGTCATAACAGCCGGGCAGCTCAAAAGTTGTCACCACCTGGGGCCGAATGCTTTTCTAGAGAAGCAAAGATTTGTTGGGGAAGTCATCAACTGTAGTACCCTTTCCATCCACCTCAGGCCCTGTCCCATTTCCCACCGCCTCTTCCTCTGGGGCACTTTAAAGGTAGCAAAGGAAGCAGTACATGTTGGCATTTAGTCTTGACTTTCCCCCACGAATCTCCGTGTATTCCCAGCTGCTGCTCATAGGCAACCAAACAGGAGGCAGGCAGCCGAGGAAAGGACCAGGAGCAGCAATTACTGTGGCACCAATACCAGACCTATAGCACACATTCTCTGCTGCAGGCCTTCCTTATAAGGGCCATACCCTGATAGCCCCTCTTCACTGTGAACCATCCCCTTCTCCCTGCCTGGCCCCACCCCAAGGGGAAAATGATGGGCTCATCACCTGAAGTACAGACAATGCTCCATTCTTCCCATAACCTGAGCAAACCACAATTTCCAGGTCTGGCTCTGGGCTGTTCTGAAACTGCAAAGCAAGTAGCAGGGGAAAATAGCATCAGTCAGAGGATCCCTGCTAGTCCCCGGCATGGTCCCCAATACCTGGTCACCTATGGTCCTTCAGCTCTCCCCACCACCTCAAGGCCCCAAGCCTGTTCCATGAGCCTAACCTCAGAGTTGAAACCCGAGCTGCCCCCCTTCAAAAGAAAAATGCCCCAAGTGGAGTGAATACCTCTTCAGACAGGAAAGCTGGTTCCCCCATGGCAGCATTGGCACAGGGTCCAATATTCAGGATGCTGTCACACACCTGACAAATTGAAGAGCAACAGAGATATAAGAAGAATAGCTCACATCTATTTAATGCTTTATGGTTTGCAAAGTGTTTTCTATACACTATAATTTGATGGGCCCAACGAACTTGTGGTCAGTTCTATTAGCATCCTCATTTTACAGACGAAGAAACCAAGACTCAGAAGGTTAAAAAGACTTGCATGGTATCACACAATTCATAAATATTTGATGTGGAACTTGAACCCAGTTCTCCCTGATTCCAGTTCAGGTACTCTAGCCTGCTATGCTCCCTCACTTGGGCAGGAGATAGGAGTTGGAGATGAGAAGATAGAATAGATGAGAGAAGACAGATTGAGAAAGGGGATAAGAAAGGGAATTGGAAGGAACCAAAGGCAAAGGGGCATAAACTATAAGGAAACAAAATGAAAATCATGAACTGTGAAATCAGAGAGTTTCTGGGCCCAATTCACCCATTCCCACACTTGAATGTCTAAGCAGAAATGGAAAATTGTGGGTGGATATGTGGGTGTGGTGAAAGGTATTTCAAGGATAGCTCCCTTTCCCTTTCTAATTCTCTCTCTCTCACCTCAAAAGAGTACGTGGCCAGCTGGGTACCAGACTGGGCTTCACTGCCATACACCTCAATCTCATCCACCTCATCCTGGGGAGCTGACTTCCCACCTGTAATATCAACCCAGTCAGACACTCTCAGGCCCAGATTCAGATTCCCCAGAAACACGTGCTCCACCCCGATTCAGAATCCCAGCTACCTTGCCTCATGCCCACCCCCAAGGCCAGGTCAATGTCCCCCACCACCTGCCCAGCCCAGCGTGGACTCCACTCGCTTCTTTTTGACAGGCGGCTCATCCTGAAAAAAATAACAACAAAATTTCACATTTATATAATATTTTAGGGTTTACATGAAAACACAAGTCAAAGATAGGGATGAAAGAGAAAGAGGTATTGTGGGAAACCTTGTTATGTCTACCCCTTTCTTTTCTCCAAGTCCCTGTACTGAGGTCTCTTCCTGCAAATGACCTGGAGGGTCTTCAGGGTGTCTTCATGTGGCATAAGAAATCTAACCTTGTCAGAAACCTCCCGTGATGGGGCTTCTCGGGCAGCACTGGCTGGTGGTTCCTGTAGTTTCTCTGTATATTTGAGTAGAAGTGAATTGCCAAGGCGGGAGCCCAAAAAAAGGTAACCTGGTTCCATAGTGATCATCTGGAAGAAGGAAAAAGGGAAAATATTCCACCAGGGGCCAAAAGCCTTCTATTCCTAGATCATTCCCCACCTACTGCTTTCCAGGGTCCTCTCCCCCAACAAGTTTATCTTCTTCTCCACAATGGATCCTCCCTAGCCCAGTCTCCAGGAGGGAGGGAGTGCCTATGTTTATCACATAAACTCACACAGGTGGTAAGAACACTAGCAGCTGCTTTGTCGAAGTGAAAGGATCGGACACTACGCATCCCATCTGTGATGAGGGTCAGTACATAGCTGGGAAGAGAGGGCAGAGTCAGGAGAAGGACAGAATTCTACTTAGATCATAAGATCTAGAGCTGAATGCCCTGAGAAATCAGCTAGGCTCAGCACTTCATTCTGAGAAGAGTGACTTCTCCACAGTCATACTAGCAGTGAGCAGCAGAGCCTGGCTCAAACCAAAGTCTTTGGACCCAGACCCAGGGAGGAAGGAACTGGAATAAGAGGTAGGGCAGGGGGAGAGGGGCCAGAAGTCAGGGCAGGCTCACATCTCGCCCCCTTTCAAGGAGATGACCATCTTGTCATAGGATATAAAGGCAGCCTGAGCACAATCCAGGGTGATCTTCACTCCATCCTGCATGCCTAGAAGCAGAGAGAGCCCATAAGGACCCACCCCCAAAGTCTCAGGTCTTCCCATCTAGACCATTTTCCTCCTAGTCTATTCATCTCGCCCTACCACACACAACTCCCACCCGTCTCCCTAGCACTTCCTTCCCATTCCCGGGTTGGCTTACGTAGAGGGAAGGCTGTGGTGCCAGCAGTGAGGCTGTTGAGGGAAACACCATAGGGTGGGACACTCTGGTTCAGGTACAGGAGGGAGTTGACAGCAAAGATTACTACTCCACCTGGGAGGAGAGGCAGATAGGCAGGCAGAGCTTCTTAGAAAAGAATCTCCCAAACCCCACTGTCAGCCTCCCCACCCCCACCCCACCTCCTAGCCTCTCTTAGAGAAGGGAATCCTCTTTACAGAAATGGGTCATCCCCTGGCCCCAGTGCTCACCTATTGGTTTGGGTACTGCTAATGCCTGGGTACAGTCAAAAGGCAAGTTGGTAAGGGACCAGATAACCGGGTGAACCTTCTGCAGAATGTTCAGAGAGATGGCAACAATGGAGCATGTATCCTGTCGTACAGCCACACGCCTGGCCAAAGAAAAGACAGGGGCTCAGAGATTCCTTTTTGGGGGGTGGGGTGGAGGGTAGGGGTTGGGGATCCTAGAGAAGACCTCATCATGGAGCATGTATCCAGAAAGCCACCTATGATAACACACAGGAGAAGGGATCAAGGAGGAAGCACATCAGTTTGGTGAGGGGCATGTGTCATGCTATGCAGCCCTCCCTTGGTTAGGGTGGGAGGTAAGTAGACAAAAAGTCAAAAGGTATATCAGTATAGGGGTAGTTATATACGTAACCTAGTTAATTTGGTTTAAATGCTATTTCAAATTAAATAAGTACAAAATATTCAGAAGGAATGAAGGCTTAGCCTATTAAAGAAAGTAGCCCAAGTATTGAATTAAGAACAACCAGGGCTAGACGAGTGTCTGCATCTCCTCTAGGGATTTTTTCTGGAGCCTGATTTACCAAGCAACCCAGAAGCCTTTGCCACAGCCCTCAGAGATGATGAAACTGCCCAAAGTATAGGTCAAATCTCTAAAATATCTCAGATTGGTGTTGTGTGGAATCGAAAAACTAGCCTTAGAGTGAAATGTAGTAAACAGCAATGTAAAGGGCTAATATCTGGCCCACGAGGCCACATGAGGTGGACAATGTTAATATAAGACCCTGTAAGATAAGCTATTAGACATGGGAAAACTCCTACAATTAAGGAGACAATCAAGGCCTTCTTGAAGAGCAACATCAAACACCAGAAAGTCTGTATTTGTTCTGGGACTGGGGCTGCTCTATTCTCAAAAGAAACAGAATAAAGAACCCAATGAGATCACCTAGACTCCCAAAGCTATCAAAGAGTGATTAGAAACTGAAAAGACTGATTTCTTTATTGGGTTCAAACCCAAATTATTATTTTTTTTTTTTGGTGAGGCAATTGGGGTTAAGGGACTTGCCCAGGGTCACACAGCTAGTGAGTGTTAAGTGTCTGAGGCTGGATTTGAACTCAGGTCCTCCCGAATCCAGGGCCTGTGCTCTATCCACTGCGCCACCTAGCTGCCCCCAAACCCAAATTCTTAAAGCACTCTCTCAGTGAAATCTTACAAACTCAGACTTCATAGAATCTTTTCCTCTAGTTCATACCTGGGCAGAAGTCCTTTCTACAGCATTTCTAACAAGTAGAAACACCGCTCAATCCAGTCTCAGCCCTGAAGACCTCTAAGAATGGAAAACTCACTACCTTCCAAGGCAGCCCAACCTTTTTTTGAACAGCTCTGATTGTTGGGGAAGTTTTCTTTCTATAGAACCAAAGTCTACTTCTAAGTACTAAGCCCTATTGTTCCTAGTTTTGCCTCTGAAACTTCCCTGTGACGATAAATGCATCTGGTAGTGAACTGTATGCAGTGTTACTACAAAAAAACACCAACCACATAACCACTTGACATTTCAGAAGAAAGCCACACCAGGGAAAATAGATGTCTGGCAATTATTTGAATGTTAGCATCAACAATTATTTCTGTAGTAAGACCCTTAGAGAAATGGAAAACTCAATGGTACCTGTCTTGCAAACTTAGCCTTATTTTGAGTGGCACTATAGTAGGAAAGAGAGCTGGACTGAGTTAGTAGGGAGCACAATTCAGAGTCTGCCAATGGCATTCATTAGCTCTGGTCACTGACAAGACATTTACCTTCCTTAACCTCAGTTCCATTTTCTCAAAGATAGAGATAATATCGGTAGTGTTCATCTCAATGGTTTGTGAAGGTTAAATGAGAGATTGTCTATAAAGTACTTATTCTGACGGCCTCAAAGAACTATATAATTGTCTACTGTCACTGTTATTTTCATGATAAATGTCAAAGAGGACAAAGGCAAGTCCTTACCCTGGCCAGGTCTGATTGGGCTCAAACAAGATGAGGAGGGTGGGCTCGTAGTACCCATGAAGGAACTGCAGATCAATGATGTTCAGAAGCTTTTCATCCAAGGCCCGAACATCAATAATATAACTAGGCAGGAAGCTTGACTTCTGCCTGGGGAGAGATTTAGAAGAGGAGGGAGGAGAGAGAGTTCCAGCTGGGGTCCCCATCCTGGGCAATCCTAACTAATGTCCCCAAGGTGGATCCACATATCTCTCCCCATCCAGGGGAGCCCTCACCCTTCAAACCCAAGTCTATACCCCAAAACAAAGGGTGCCAAGAATTGTAGAAGAGTTCCTGATTAAGTCCAATTCCAAATATATGGGCAACACCCAGGTTCATAGGCCTCAGCTTTTCTACAGGTCCTCAGGAATCCTTCAACCTCCCTTCCTGACACTTACCCTTCCCCTACCAGCCCCTCATGTTCCTCTGCCAGGCTCTCCCTTCGGAAAGGCAGCACTACAAGTCGTGTTCCATAGATCAGCATGACTGCACAGCGCCCATCAGGGTCCACTCGTACCCGAGGTGTGTGTACATTTTGGACAAAGCCATCCTGGGATGGGGGAAAGGGATGGGGAGAACACAGGGCCAGGTTAGTACCTGTCAAGACTTGTGCAAAGGTCCATACAACCCCATCCTGAGAAGGGTAAGGCGGGACAGATGGGCAGTGTCAAGGCCAGCACCAATTCCGGTCCACAATGAAGATATCTGAGGCACAGAGGCATTTCTCCTGTTGTAGAGAAAGGGAAATCCCTACCTAGCTCTTAACTTAGGGGATTCTAATCTAGTTCCTACCTCAAAAGAACCCAGAGGCCCCTACTTTCAGGGTTCATATTGAGGATGGTAGGAAGCTACAGGAACATAGAACCAGGTATTGGAGGGTAAGAGACACAATTCAAAGGGCCTGAGGAAGGGGCATAGAGACTCTTACCCTCAACTCAGGCTCCTCAAAGTAATGTAGTGAGAGGGTCTTCAGGTCATGGGTTCCAGGGTCATACTCTACCACTGACAGCTGAAAACCAAATGGAAAAAAAGAAGAGTTAATTTCATCCTTAGCCCCTCACACTATCCCAGGTACATACAGGGATTCTATACCCATGGCCTAGCACTAAACTGACAATATTACCTCTCCTTAAGTCCTCAAGGGCAGGGCAGCTAGGTGGCGCTGTGGATAAAGCACCAGCCCTGGATTTAGGAGGACCTGAGTTCAAATCCGGCCTCAGACACTTGACACTTAACTAGCTGTGTGACCTTGGACAAGTCACTTAACCCCAATTGCCTTGCCCCCCCCCCCCCAAAAAGTCCTCAAGGGCAAAGAAAACTCAATCAGAAATACTATGGAGAATCCAAAAGTTCACTTCAGGGTCGACCTTGTCTAAGGCCCCACCTATGACCCAAGACTAGTTGAGGTCTATCTCAGGTCAGGGTCCCTCACTCCATAAGAACCATAAGTTAGTTGACCTAGTGATGAAGGGTATTGAGCTGAGACAACTTGAGAACCAGGATAAACACGTAAGTGTACTTTGTAGAACTCCTATAAAGAACCATGGGCTCTCAGCTAGGGAAGGGATCCCTGGTAGGGCATTTACCCCAATCCCTGAGCAAAAGTTCCCACTACAACATTCCTGAAAAGTATCTGTAGAAGTACTTCAGAGAATTCACTTTGGGCTTTCAAGGAAGTCCATTCCACTACGGGACATTTTAATTTAAGGGGGGGGGGGCGGCGGCAGGGCAATTAGGGTTAAGTGACTTGCCCAGGGTCACACAGTTAGTAAGTGTCAACTGTCTGAGGCTGGACTTGAACTCAGGTCCTTCTGAATCCAGGGCCAGTGCTCTATCCACTGTGCCATCTAGCTGCCCTAGGGACAGCTTTAATTTTTTTTTTTAAATTTTTTTAGTGAGGCAATTAGGGTTAAGTGACTTGCCCAGGGTCACACAGCTAGTAAGTGTTAATTAAGTATCTGAGGCCAGATTTGAACTCAGGTACTCCTGACTCCAGGGCCAGTGCTCTATCCACTGCGTCACCTAACTGCCCCTTGGACAGCTTTAATTTTTAACAAAGTTTTTCTCACCCAGGGCCAAGATCTGCTTTTCTGTACCCAGTGTTCCCAGAGGTTCTTCCCTCTAGAGCCGAGCAGAAAAAGCCTAATCTCTCTCCCATGAAAGCCCTCTGGATATCCAAGAGTGTTTTATATTTATATTATGTTTTATATTTATGGTCAAGTAAAATAACCCAAATGGGGTTAATTTCATGAAGTCTGATGAGTACCTTCATTCTGCTTTTTAGCCCACAGTTCATTTCAAGTGGGAGAAAGAGAACTGTCCTGTTTATTCACCCTTTCCCAGGATTATGGCCTGAATCTCTGAATGTACAACCTGATAGCATGGAAAGACAGCATGAAACAGTGGAAAGACTCCTGGACATAGATCAGGAAATGTGTTCATGTATTTATTAGCTCTCTGTCACTTATTGTGCCTTCACTTCTCTAGGACTAAATTTCCCTATGTGCAAAATCAGGGAGTTGGACTAGATAAGGATTGTTAATCTGGGGTGTATAAATTTTCCAAAAAGCATTTTGATAAAAAGACTGGTTTCCTATGTAATCCTGTGTATTTTATTTTACGCTTTTAAAAACATTATTCTGAGAAGGGGCCTATAGGCTTCACCAGACTGTCCAAGTAATCCACAACACAAAAAAAGATTAACAACCACCGTACCAGATAGTCTCCAAGTTCCCAACCAATTCTAAATTCTATGATCTTATCACCTTTCTGGGTCTGTTCTCTCATCTATAAAGTATAACCTCACACCCCTTAAAAGGTTGTTATGAGAAAAGAACATTGGAAACATTAAAAAGCTAACAAAATTATTGTTATTATATAAAAAGCATTCTCATTGTTTTTGATGGGGTTCAGACAGAAATAATCCTAGGTCTAGTAGCTATCTGCTGTTATTTTTTCACATTTAATATTCTGTACATTGTTGCACAGGTAGAAAAAGTAACTATTTTAATAGTTATCCAAATATACCAAAAGAAAATCCAAATATATCCAGAAAATATGTGGATGTTATTATTGTAGAGATGGAAACACAGAGATAGAAAGCAACCCACCTTTGCCTTGTTTCCCCGCTTCCCCTCACCCCTATCAAGTATCCCTGGCACCTTGGCATCTTTGAAGCTGAGAAGTAGGGCATCTCTTTTGGCTCCGGCAAGCTGTACACTGGCCATAGACATGACATTTCCAAAAAAGGAGAAGGAGGCCACCAGTTCCAGCTTTTCTTTGTGTTCCTTGTGTAACTTCCCTTCTGGGAGTAGAAGCAAAGGTATACTGGGGTGAGGGACCCTGTTCACAGATCACACTATCCTCGGAAGTTTTAAACCAGATCTTCCTCTCCACCCACTGGCCCAGCTGCTTACCTGCATTCCTATCACTCTTAGTTGAAGTCTTGGGAGAAACAAACACAGAGGTCAAGTTAGATCGCTGTCCCACCCCTGCAGAGAAGATTCCCCTCCTGTTGTCCCTCACTGATACCCTTCCCTCCTAGGGTCAAAGGATTATGGGTCTGTAGGAGGATCACAGTCAGAAGCCTAAGCAACTGGGATAATCTTTCTTCCTGCTACCCACCACTCCACCCCTAGCCCCAAGAAGGGAATAAACCAAATAAACCATTTAGCTAAGCTAAACGTGTACATGTGTGCAGTTATGTATGCACGCACATACACACGTTCTCCAAGACAACTGTGGAAAGATCCAAAGTATATGGGACAAGGGATGCATCTGTGGTGGAAGGTGGAGATATGCTGAGAGGGAATGTGAATACAGAGAAGTCAAAGGGTTTACCTCAGCATCATGGTTGAGTCGGTATACATAAAGCTGAGAAGTGCCAGCCACCACAAGGTTGCGTTCAGCATTGCTGAAGAAATTGCAATACATGGAAAACTCAAGCCCCGTAGGGGGGTGAGCCTGCTTGTACACAGCATACATGGTGGTGCCAGAGGGAAGGAGCCTCACAACCTACAGACAAAAAAACAAAGTGGGGAAGGAGTTGGGATGGTTACTGAGAACCAACACATGCCAGACCCAGACACCCCTCAGAGATCCAAGGGGCCAACTGACCCCTAGACATGATCATCTCTGCTCCATTTTGGGCTATACCCAAATCTCCCTTATGCATACACACTTACTCCTACTCCCTCAGTTTTCACCCTAACCCTGTATTCCCCCCTCCCAAGATTTTCAATCACCCTTACACTCCCTTCTGAGCCCTGACCTTCCCCACAGGCTAACTCCTCATATGCATCTGATCCATGCTTCTAGGAATACTCCCCTACCTTGACAACTCTCTCTGTGGTACTTTCCATCCCTCCTGTCCCTCACTGTCTCTCCCCCCGCCTCCCAGGATGCTCACCCTCCCCAGCAATGCTGACCCTCACTCCTGCCTACAGCCCTGGCCTCTTACCCATATCTCCAACTACCTACAAGACATATGCACCTGTTTGTCCCACCAGCGGCTCACACTAACCCTATCCAAAATTGGGCTTATCTTTCCCCCTAAATTTGCTCTTCTGACTTCCTCACCTTCACAAACTTGCTGAAATCCAATGGTCTTTTAAAGCCCATTTCACATACCACCTTCTAGAGGAAACCTTCCCTGATCCCCCATTCCTTCTGTAATTACCATTTTCCCTCCCACTTTTCAAGCAGGGCTTTGCTCTGTATGTCTCTAACATTTAGTATGTAACACTATATATCAGAAGTATCTGTGCCTTTGTCTTATCCTCCTATAGGAATATAAGCTTCAAATGGAGAAGGAATCTCTCTATCTTTCCCAGCACCCAAAGATCCCCTACAGGGTTCTGCAACACAACAGGTGCTCAGTAAATAAATTAGGCAGCTGGGGTGGCAAAGGGAAGAGAACTCTGAAGCCTGGGTCAGGAAGAACTGCTTTCAAATTTGGTCTCGGACACCTGCTGGCTACATAACCCCTGGGCAGGGCACTTAACCGCATGTGTGCCTCAGTTTCCTCATCTATAAAACAGGAATGATAACAGCACCTACCTGCCAGGGTTGTTGCAGGGATCAAATGGGATATTTGTAAAGTGCTTTGCAAACTTTAAGGTGCTCTCTATAAATAACAACTATTATTATTATTATTATTAAATCAAGCCATCAACAAGGATGTGGTACTAGGTGTTGGGCATAGTGCTAATTTCCCTTTTGGGGTACGGCGGTCCCCGCCTCTCACTGATCTTCTTAGGCCAGACCTACCTAAAAGTGCCCCAAACTTCCTCGGTCCAAGGCTTCCTTCCTCCAAGAATCTATCCTTTCTTTTCCCTCGGTACCCCCAAGCCCAGTTCTCTCGAGATGCTTGGACCTCCCTCGGCCTCCCCCCACCTCCAGTCCCATCCTTCCCCATCTTCCTTAGGACCCCTAGATGATTAACTTTCTCCTTCCCTCAGAGCTCTCCTCCCTTCCTCCCTAAACTCTTTTCCCTCCTTCCTCCGGACTGCCCCCACAGGATGCTGCCCCTCACTCCCCCCCCACCCCCCGACACCTCCTCCCCAGCCCCTCACTGCCCTCCTAGGACATTCCCCCTCCCCAACCCTTCACTGCCCCCCAGGACTCTCCTTCTCCCCAACTCTCCTCCAGCTCACTGCCTCCCCCCCACGCTCCTCCTCCCCACGGGTTCTCTTCCTCCATTCTTCAGGGCGCCCCCATCTTCTCCCCGCCCCCCCGGATCCTCTTATCTCTAACGTTCTTTCCCCTCCCCCACCTGTGTGGCGCACCGCCTCCTCCGCCTGTTCGCGCGGCCTAACGCGGCCTCGCTCCCGGCGCGCGCCGGCCCCGGCCGTTAGGTTCACGGTAGCAAGCTGGAGAGAAGAGATGGGGAAGAGAAGGGGCTCGAGGACGTCGAGGAAAGCGTTCCGGCCGCTCCGCGGAACCCTAACACAAACGTTCCGGCCCTGGCCCCGCCCCCTCCCCAATGTCCGCTCCTCCTCTCCACCCTCCAACCCCGCCCCGCCAGGTTAATTCGGAAGAACCGTGGGGGCGGAGCAAACCGCAGGCCGGAAGATCTTCTGCCTTCTCGCTCTCTCTCTCTCTCTCCCGCACCTGCGCATTGGTGGTCCCTGTCCAAGTAACGGGAGCTTAAGTGAAGGTGAAGCTATACACATCTTCCGCAGGCTGAGGAGTGATGGGCGTGCCGTCCTTCCTTCATTCAATCGTTCTTAAAACTTAAAACTTTTTTTTTCTTTCTAAAAATTACTTAAGCCTCTCGGCCTGCCCGGGACTAACGAACCAAGATGGAAAATGTTCCACTCAGCTCCACTCTGGTGCTGTGTGACCTTGGGAGAGTGGCTAGCCCTCTCTGAACCCCATCACTTACTGCTTCCTAGGTACTCTTCTTCCATTTTAGAGCAGAAAGGAACCTCAGGCCTCCTTTCAAGGAAGAACCAGACCCGCAGAGGTGAAGTGAGTTGTGCCAGAAATAAGGAAAACCGAAATTCTCTCAAAATCCAGAGGACTGAACTTTGCTCTTTCTGTTGCAACGCCCCCTCCCGAAAAAAAATCCTACAGTGCTCATCCGCCTCACTGCCTCCTGCTGACCTTCCAGGTTTCCTCCAAGTCCCAGCTAAAGTCTCTTCTCCTACAAGAAGCCTTCCCAGCCCCTTAGTTCTTTCTTCATCATTTCCTGTGGATCCTGCATATGGCCTGTTCCTGCATATCTGTTTGCAAGTGGTCTCGCCCATTACTGTAGAGTGTAAACTCCTTGAGAACAGGGGCCATCTTTTGCCTTTGTTGTGTATCCCCAGATTGCCTGACACACAGCAAATGTTTACTAAATATTGACTGATGTGCTTGGGATTGGGAGCCAAGAGCTTCATAAACCTTACTGGACAAAAAAAAAAAAAAAGTAGGCAGATAAAAGTGATGTAGGAGGCAAAAAAGGGGTTAACAGAAGAACCTAAGACCCAAGCTCTAATTTAGATTTGAGTTCTAAGAGGGATTCAGACCCCAGTTAATGGATAACTTAAGATTTGGGAAACAAGTCAGGGCCTAGTTCGCTTACCCACATTAATCACCATTCATAGCAAGAACATAAAGAGGCAGGTCAAAAAGGCCTTACACTGACAGGGTTAAAAGGCAGGTTATAGCATACTTGTTTTTATTTTGTTTTTGTTTGGGGGGGAGACAATGAGGGTTAAGTGACTTGCCCAGGGTCACACAGCTAGTGTCAAGTGTTTGAGGCCCAATTTGAAATCAAGTCCTCCTGAATCCAGGGCCAGTGCTTTATCCACTGTGCCGCCCTAGCTGCCCCCAAATAGCATACTTGTTAAAGGAAAAGGTATATAATTTGCTACTGGAGATAGAGAAGGGAGTTATCATCTTAAGCAGACCTAGTATCAAAGAGCCTAGTGTATTACTGGGTCAAAGGGTATACACAGTCCCATAGCCCTTTGGGCATCATTCTAAATTGCTCTCAAAATGCTTGCATGACTTTACAAGTCCACCAACAATGCATTAGTGTTCCAATTTTTCCACAGTTTCTCCAACATTTATTATTTTCCTCTTTTGTTATATTAGTCAATCTGATAGGTGTGAGGTGGTACCTTGGAGTTGTTTTAATTTGCATTTCTCTAATCAACAGAGATTTAGAGCATTTTTTTCATATGGCAATAAATAGCTTTGATTTCTTCATCTGAAAACTGCCTGTTCATATCCTTTCACCATTTCTCAATTGGAGAATGACTTGCATTCTTATAAATTTGATTTAGTTCTCTATATATTTTAGAAATTAGGCCTTTATCAGAAACACTGGATGTAAAAATTTTTTCCCAGCTTTCTGCTTGCCTTCTAATATTTTTTTTTACAATCAGTGATTCACTTTATTGTGAATCAGTACTCAACCACCATCACTGCCATACCAGGTTCCAAAAAAGAGAAGAGGTACCATACTTGCCCCCCAACAATGGCTTTCAATCTCATGGGTAGGAAGAAGCTATAAAGATATGAATAAGGTGCTACTGAAAAAGTTTGGGGTAACCTAGTTGGGCCTCCTCCCTATTGTGACAAAGGCTCTTTTTTTTTTTTTTGGTGGGGGTGGGGGGAAAAGAAGGAATAGGTGTTCCCATCAAACTGGCTGGATACACAATTCCCAAAGGAGGGAGTGACTCCATAACCAAACAACATCCCAAGCTCAGGCTGGCCAAAACACTCCTTATCCTAGTAGGAATCTTTTTTCTTGGAGAGGAGGGGAAGTACAGAAGGTGGAAGCATCCATCCTCATTCTGAAGAAGTTCCATTCAGGGTGGACAGAGTCTGAGCACCTGCTTGGGGGTTAGGGGCTGCTGGTCCCGGCAGCTTTCACTCTAGCAGCTTTGACCTTGTCCTCCAAATCATCCAGGAACCGTTCTTGGGACACGGAGTAGAATGTATAGCCACAAATGGCCAACACCAGGGCCCCGACGGTCAGGCCCGTCAGGATGTTCCGGCTCCGCCGCTGCGGAAGCGTTTTCTGTCACTGGTTGAGCTCCACTTGCCGGGTAAAGTGCAGCTGGGCTGGGCTCAGCTTCTCTCCCGGCGGGTCAATGCGCTGCACTACGAGGGCCTTCCCCCGCCTCGGATCCCCCGCTCAGCTAGCACTAGCAATAGACATCTCACTGCTCCACCTACTCGAGGCGGTCAGAGCCACCGGGCACCTTCCCTTCTAATTTTGGCTGCATTGCTTCTGTTTGTACAAAAACATTTTAATTTAATGTAATCAAAATCATCCATCTTGCATTTCATAATATTATCTATCTCTTGTTTGGTCATAAATTGTTCTCCTTGCCATAGATCTAAGAGGTAAACTATTCCTTCCTCTCCTAATTAGCCTGTGGTATCACCCTTTATGTCTAAATCAGGTACTCATTTTGACTTTGTGGTGCAAGATGTTGGTCTATATCTAGTTTCTGCCATACTATTTTCCAGTTTTCCCAACAGTTTTTGTTATATAGTGAGTTCCTATCCCAGAAGCTGGAGTCGTTGGGTTTATCAAACAATAGATTACTATACTCATTTACTACTGTGTCTCCTGTGCCTAACCTATTCCATTGATCCACCACTCTATTTCTTAGCCAGTACCAAATAGTTTTGGTTTTTTGTTTGTTGTTTTTTTTTGGGTGAAGCAATTGGGGTTAAGTGACTTGTCCAGGTTCACACAGCTAGTAAGTGTTAAGTGTCTGAAGTCAGATTTTAACTCAGGTCCTCCTGACTCTCGGGCTGGTGCTCTATCTACTGCACCACCTAGCTGCCCCCCAAATAGTTTCCATGACTGATGCTTTATAGTATTGCTTCGGATTTGGTATGGCTAGCCCAACTTCATGTGAATTTTTTTTCATTAGTTCCCTTGATATTCTTGACCTTTTGTTCTTCCAGATGAATTTTGTTATTATTTTTTCTAGCTCTATGAAATCATTTTTAAGTAGTCTGACTGGTATGGCACTGAATAAGTAAATTAATTTAGGTAGAATTGTCATTTTTATTATATTAGCTCACCCTATCCATGAGCAGTTGGTATTTTTCCAATTATTTAGATCTGATTTTATTTGTGTAAAAAGTGTTTTAAAAACGGAAAAGGGCCCAAATGTACAAAAATATTTATAGCAGCTCTCTTAGTGGTGGCAAAGAATTGGAAATTGAGGGAATGCCCATCAATTGGGGAATGGCTGAACAAGTTGTGGTGTTCCAATTCTTTGCCACTAGTTGTAGTATATGGATGTAATGGAATACTAACGTGCTGTAAGAAATTATGTAACAAATGATTTCAGAAAAACCTGGAAAGACTTAAGAGGACTAATGCTGAGTGAAGTGAGCAGAACCAAGAGAACATTATGCACAGTATCTGATCAACTGTGATAGACTTAGCTTTTCTCAGCAATACAATGATCCAAGACAATTCCAAAGAACTCAAGATGGAAAATGTTCTCCACATCCAGAAAAAAGAACTGTGGATTCTGAATGCAGATTGAACCATACTGTTTCAACTTTTGTTTTTGTTTTTTTGTTTTTTGAGGGTTTTCCCTTTTGTTCTGATTCTTCTTTCACAAGATGACTGATGCAGAAGTATGGTTAATGTGATTGTACATATATAACCTATATCAGATTGCTTTCTGTCTTGGGGAGGGGAGAGGGAAGGGAGGGAGGGAGAAAAATTTGGAACTAAAAATCTTATGAAAACAAATGTTGAAAACTATCTTTACATGTAACTGGAAAATAATAAAATGCTTTTATTATTTAAAAAAATTGTAAAGGGTTTGGGACTAAAGGGAAGAATGATGAGAGCAAGCATTTATTAATCTACTGTGTGCCAGTGCTTTACAATAATTATCTCATTTGACTAAAAGATCATGGATAGAAAGCTGGAAGAGACCTCAGAAGTTATCTAATTCAACTTTCTCATTGTACAGAGGGGCAGACTGAGAGCTTGAAGAGATAGCAGAGCTGGGACTTGAACCTGGGTCCTCTGATTCTGGGATCTCCGTCCTCAGACACTTCTTAGCTGTATGACCCTGTACAAGTCACTTAGTCTCTGCCTACCTCAGTTTCCTCAACTGTAAGAATGTGAACAATAACGTTACTTACCTCAAAGGTTTTTGTGAGGATCAAATTATTAATTTATATAATTAAGCAATCAATCTTTTTTTTTTTTGGTGAGGAAATTGGGGTTAAGTGACTTGCCCAAGGTCACACAGCTAGTAAGTGTCTGAGCTCAAATTTGAACTCAGGTCCTCCTGAATCCAGGGCCAGTGCTTTATCCACTGTGCCACCTAGCTGCCCCCTCAATCAATCAATCTTAACTTGTTTGTCTAGAAACTTTTAAAATATATTTTTTTGATAACCATTTAAAAAATAAATAAAGAGCCCTTCAGGCCAGACGAGGGAGGAGGACCTCCCAAGGACTCAGGAATCCTCTACCTTCAGCAACTAATTCTTTTTGCACCAATGAGAGAATCAGTTAATCAATCCATCAATAAACGTTAGGTGCCAACCATGCGCCAGGCATAAAGAAGGCACTGAAGTATACCAGCTCCTGCAGATGGTTTTGTAGTTCATGAAGGTTCATATACAGCAGAATGGCTAATACAGAACAAGATGGAGTCAATTATGTTCTCCCCCAAAAAATCACTTTCAATAATTCTTCATCCCTCACATTAGAGCGGTGGGGGTCTAGTAGGACAGAATATCATATACATTGTCATACAAAATTATCTGTATTGGATGTTTTTGCTTGTTGTTTGTCATGAAGAAAGATTCCATCTGGAGTTGGAGGGGAAATGACTATGATTTAAAAACATTTTGTAAAATGTATTTATTAAAAAATGCTTTTGGGGCAGCTAAGTGGAGCAGTGGATAAAGCACCGGTCCTGGATTCAGGAAGACCTGAGTTCAAATTTGACCTCAGATACTTGACATTTACTAGCTGTGTAACCCTGGGCATGTCACTTAACCCCCATTGCCCCGCAAAAAAATATATATATATACATATACATACACACACACATACACACACACACACACACACACACACACACATATATATATATATATATATATATATATGCTTTTGAAGCACTCTTCCACCATCACCCCAGGTACAGTGTTTCTTCTGATCAGTGTGGTTAGAACTACTCCATATGCTATAACTGCATAAGCCACTAGGTGGTGGCCTCCACTTAGATACAAATTCACACCCATTCCACCCCCCCCCCAACTCCAAACTGGGGAAAGGAACCAGCATTTATTAAACACTTACTATATGCTAAGCACTTTGACCCTCACAACAAGGTAGATGCTAATATCTTCATTTTACAGTTGATGAAACTGAGGCAGACAGAAGGCAAGTCACTTGTCCAGGCTTACACAGCAATATGTCTGGGGATAGATTTAACTCAAGTCTTCCTGACTCCAGGACTAGGGTTCTATATAGGACGGCCTAGCTTTAGGCCTAGGGTTAAGATTATTGCAATAACAATACTCCCTTAGCTCTTCTATCCCCATTCCCATTAAATTTTCCATCTTTCTTTCCCTTCTCAGCATGACCCCCAAATGACTGGCTAATTTGGAAATTAAGTTAAATGCATTTACTAAAGAAAAAGTAAAAAAAGAAAAAGTTTAGTTTTTAAAGCTCCAGAGCAGCTGGGACATTCCAGCTCTGAAAAAAATAATATTGTTCCTAGAAAGAGAATGTTAACAGATTGTCCTATAGATCAATTCACCATGTTAGTACCCGAGTCCTCTGACAATCCCTTCCCTAGCTACCATTACTATATCTGTGTATGTATATATTTATAAATGTGTGTATATATGTATATATTTATATGTGTGTATGTATATTTATATGTGTGCATGTATATATTTTATGTGTGTATGTATGTGTACATATTTATGTGTGTGCATATATTTAAATGTGTGTGTTTTCTCCTCCTTTTAAAAGACCACCTCCTTGAAGGCAGAGACTATGTTCTCTTTGTATTTGTATCCTCATGGCTTAGCGCAGGATCTGCCCTTAATAAATGCTTTCCCATCCATTCCTGGTAAGCTTGGAATTTTCCATTCTACCCATCTTGTCCTCAGTATCTTTAAAAACAACAAATAGATGCACCCAAAGGTCCCAAAGTCATGAGGGGACAAGGAACCACATCATATCACTGAAGCTTCTTAAACAGGGAAAAGACAATGACAAAAAATTTGTATTATACTAGAAACATTAGCTATAGCTATAAGGGAAGAAAAAGAAGTTGGAGGAATTAGACTAGGCAATGAGGAAACAAAACTATCACTCTTTGCAGATGATATGATGGTATATGTACAAAATACTAGAAAATCAGCTAAAAAGGGGGCAGCTAGGTGGCAAAGTGGATAGAGAACTGGCCCTGGAGTCAGGAGCACCTGAGTTAAAATCGGGCTTCAGACACTTGACACTTACTAGCGGTGTGACCCTGGGCAAGTCACTTAACCCCAATTGCCTCACCAAAAAAAAAAAAGAAAGAAAGAAAATCAACTAAAAAACTTGTTGAAATAATTTACAGTTTCAGCAAAGTTGCAGGATATGAAATAAGCCCACATAAATCATTAGCATTCCTATATATTACAAGCAAAGTCCAGTAGCAAGAGATAGAAAAAGAAATTTCCATTTAAAATAACTCTAGACTGTGATAATTAAAATCTAATGTGTGTATTTACCTGCCCTGAATTATAAATTCAGGAGCTTCAGGAACAGTTTAGGCTTTAAGCTTTTATTAAGGTATATTAGAAGTTAGTATAGATAGGGCACATGTCTCTGAAAGAATAGAAAAAAACCCTATCTCAGATCTACAAGAGAGAGAGAGAGAGAGAAACAATTCCTTCCCCTAGCCACTCACACTTCCCCCCCAAAAAAAAGAGTCCCACTCAATTCCCCCAGAAGCCCCCCGTCGAACAGAAAGAGGGGCAGCCCCACACACAGCTCCAAGCTAATTGGCTGGTCTCATTTAAGTCCATTGATTGACATGACTTAAAGGCAGTCTATGAATAGAGGCAACTTCCTGGGTGCCAATCTCACCTTAGAAACCTCAGAAAGGTCACCTCATGCTTTCTTGGTTCTCACAAGAAAATATAAAATACTTGAGAATTTACCTGCCAAGACAAGCCCAGGAACTATATGAACACAATTATAAAACACTTCACACAGATAAAGTCAGATCTAAACAATTGGAAAAATATTAATTGATCATGGGTAGGGCCAAGCCAATATTGTAAGAATGACAATTCTATCTAAATCAATTTACTTATTCAGTGCTATACTAATAACATTATTTTATAGAGTGAGAAATGCCAAAACATTATTTTATAGAGTGAGAAAAAAATCATAACAAAATTCATCTGGAAGAACAAAAGGTCAGGGGAAAAAAAAAGTGAGAGAAGGTGGCCTAGCTGTACCAGATCTCAAACTGTATTATAAAGCAATAATCATCAAAAATATCTGGTATTGACTAAGATATAGAGTGGTGGATCAGTAGAATAAATCAGATACACAATACACAGGTTTAAATGACCCATAATAATCAAGTGTTTGATAAACACAAAGATCCAAGTATGAGGATAAGAAATCACTGTTTGACAAAAATTGCTGGGAATACTGGAAAGCAGTTTGGCAAAACTATATATAGACTAATATCTCATACCATATACCAAGATAAGCTCAAAATGGTACATAATTTAAACATAAAGGATGATATCATAAGCAAATAAGGGCAGCATGGAAAAGTTTACCTGTCAGATTTATGGATGAGGGAAGAATTTATTACAAAACAAAAGACAGAGGGTATTAAAAAATATACAATGGATAATTTTGATTACATCAAATTAAAAAGGTTTGCACAAACAAAACCAATGTAGCCAATATTAGAAAACATGTTTTCTAGCAAGTTTCTCTGATAAAGTGCTTATTTCTCAAATAGATAGAGAGCTGGGGCAGCTAGGTGGCACAGTGGATAGAGCACCAGTCCTGGATTCAGGAGGACCTGAGTTCAAATCCAACCTCAGACACTTAACACTTACTAGCTGTGTGACCCTGGACAAGTCACTTAACCCCAATTGCCTCACCAAAAAAAAAAAATAGATAGAGAGCTGAGTAAAATTTACAAGAGTATGAGTCATTCCTCAGTTGAGAAATGGTCAAAGGATATGAACAGGCAGTTTTCTGATGAAGAAATCAAAGCTATCTATTGCCACATGAAAAAATGTTCTAAATCACTATTGATTAGAGAAATGCAAATTAAAACAACTCCGAGGTACCACCTAACACCTAACAGATTGGCTAATATGACAAAAAAGGAAAATAATGAATGTTGGAGAAGCTGTGGAAAAATTAGAACACTGATGCATTGTTGGTGGGGCTGTGAACTGATCCAAGCATTCTGGAGAGCAATTTGGAATTAATGCCCAAAGGGCTATAAAGCTGTGCATACCCTTTGACCCGGCAATACCACTATTAGGTCTTTTTCCCAAAGAGATCATAAAAAATGGAAAAGGACCCACTTGTACAAAAATATTTATAGCTGCTCTTTTTGTAGTGGCAAGGAATTGGAAGTTGAGGGGGTGCCCATCAATTGGGGAATGGCTGGACAAGTTGTGGTATATGAATACAATGGAATACTATTGTGCTGTAAGAAATGATGAGCAGGAAGAGTTCAGAGAAACCTGGAGGGTCTTATGTGAGCTGATGATGAGTGAGATGAGCAGAACCAGAAGAACATTGTACACAGTATCATCAACATTGAGTGTTGACCTACTGTGATGGACTATATTCTTCTCACCAATGCAATGGTACAGAAGAGTTCCAGGAAACTCATGATAGAAGAGGATCTCCAAATCCAAGAAAAAAAAAAGAAAGAAAGAACTGTGGAGTATAGATGCTGATTGAACCATATTATTTCTTTGGTTTTGGGTGCTGTTGTTTTTTTTTTCTATTTTGAGGTTTTGCATCACTGCTCTGATTCTTTCTCTTGTAACAGGATTAATGCAGAAATAGGATTAATGTTATTATGTGTATATATATGTGTGTGTATATATCTATATCTATATGTATAGATATAACCTATATCAGATATAGATATAACCTATATCAGATTACCTGCTGTCTAGGGGAGGGGGGAGGGAGGGGAGGGAGGGAGAAAAATCTGAAATTGTAAAGCATGTATAAACAAAAGTTGAGAACTATCTTTACATGTAACGGAAAAAATAAAATACCTCATACATTAAAAAAAAAAGAAAGAAAAGAAAAGTTAATTAGAAAGGGAACTAAACTAGATCCGAATTGAATCACAAAGTGCAGTCACTGTGGTTTACTCAGTTCCCACAATTCCCTCAGGTAAGAGGTTTATAATTAAGAATAAACATATTCAGGGGCAGCTAGGTGGCACAGTGGATAGAGCACTGGACCTGGAGTCAGGAGTACCTGAGTTCAAATCTGGCCTCAGACACTTAACACTTACTAGCTGTGTGACCCTGGGCAAGTCACTTAACCCCAATTGCCTCTCTAAAAAAAAAAAAAAAGAATAAACATATTCAGGGCAGCTAGGTGGAGCAGTGGATAAAGCACAAGCCCTGGATTCAGGAGGACCTGAGTTCAAATCTGGCCTCAGACACTTGACACTTACTATCTGTGTGACCCTGGGCAAGTCACTTAGCCCTCATTGCCCCGACAAAAACAAACAAACAAATAAAACAAAACAAAAAAGAATAAACATATTCTTAATCTTAATCATAGCTGTAAACCTCCAAAAATTCATTAAGATGTATGAGGGACAGGGGCAGCTAGGTGGCGCAGTGGATGGAGCACCGGCCCTGGAGTCAGGAGTACCTGGGTTCAGGTCTGGCCTCGGACACTTGACACTTGCTAGCTGTGTGACCCTGGGCGGGTCGCTTGACCCCAATTGCCTCACTAAAAAAAAAAAAAAAGATGTATGAGGGAAGGGGCAGCTAGGTGGCGCAGTGGATAAAGCAGTGGCCCTGGATTCAGGAGTACCTGAGTTCAAATCCAGCCTCAGATTGAAGAAATGTCCCTGTGTCACCTCCCCCATTGGCTAAGAACCCAAAGAATAATAATGGAAATTGGGGTTAAGAATACTGCATTCTGCTTTTGGTGGTGAAGGTGCAACTTCTTTCAGTCGTCCTGAATCAGGGTTCATTAGACACCGGTAGCCACCCAGGCTGAGCCTCCACCTTCGTCGCCGCCATGACGCCCAAGTTTGACCCTAATGAAATTAAAGTCGTGTTTTTAAGGTGCACTGGTGGTAAAGTTGATGCCACATCAGCTCTGGTCCCCAAAATTGGTCCCTTGGGTTTGTCTCCCCAAAAGGTTGGTGATGACATTGCCAAGGCAACTGATGACTGGAAAGGGCTAAGGATCACAGTGAAACTTACCATTCAGAACAGACAGGCCCAGATTGAGGTTGTGCCTTCTGCTTGTGGGGACCAATTTTTAATTGGGGAGTGTTAGCTAAGCGGCTTGCCACCATATTGGGGCAAGGAAGGAGACCAGCAGCCTCCCTCAAAACAAAACAGGATTTATTTTAATAAGAACAAACTTAAAAAAAAAAAAAACACAAACAGGGTCAATAGGATCAAGGGAAAGGAAATAAAATGGGGAAAGGGAAATTATACAATCTCAAAAGATACCACCGCCCAGGAATCAGCTGAGAATACACAGCAGACCTCCTGTCGTTCCAGTGTCCAGCTAGAATGCCCAATTCTCCTCTCCCAATCCCAGAAAAAACGCCACACAGCCCCAGCCAATGGGATGGCCATTCTGACAGTCACATGACTGCCCTCACTAGGCTTCCAATCATTATATTTTCCCAGGCCAATGTAGGCGTTGGCGAGTGGTGATGACATGAGGTGCAAGCACCATGGCAACAGCTACAACCAGTGGATGGAGCACCATGTGGTTTGCAGAGCCCCAGGCCAGTGCGCCCCGAGGCATAAAAACCTCAAATAACAATTAATTCTTTACTTTCCCCCCTTTGTTTTGTCAAGAAACATGGGGTATTTCCTTGATGGAACAATAAATAATAAACAATAAATAAATTTTTAAAAATAACAGAATATCATAACCAATGCTAACAAACAATATACTAATAACAATATAGGAAAGGGAAAATACTTATTACAGATGATGTATATAGTTACAGAAGGAAAAACAAAAATGTCCATTTAAAGTCCTTAAAATCTTGTCTTAGAAAGAGGGTTGAGATGTCATCAGGGGAACTGAACTCTGGTCTGGATTCTGGCTGTCTCTGGAACTGCTGGATTTTCATTAATCTTTAGCATAGCATTGTCCAAAAATGTTCAAATTAAACGATGAAAGTTCTTCTAAATATACAAAAAAGTTTAAACTTGATATATATACAGCATATTGGAGTCCCCCCTTTGGAAGATATTCATATGCATACACAATACAAAATTGAGACAGTTATGACATTACTAACACTTTTTACCACTATATGTCTGGATCAAAGACAAATTTAGTTATGTGTCCATGATGACACCTAAAAATGTTATGGAAAGGTTACCATACCACATCTTGTGGTGCACAGATATCTAATAATTGTGCTAGGCCTCAGGTGGATGGATTCTGACCATGCTACCAGATTGAGTGAAGAAGCCAAGTTAAGTTAAACCAGGTGAATGCATTAGGACTAACATGACACCAGAACATTTTTGGAGTGAGAGAGGAAGAAACTGGACTATGTCTAGCAATTGTGCTCTACATAGCTGCTCTCATAAGCAAACTATGGACTTCTTGAATGTATTTGGCTGTTCTCTCAGCCTCCATCAGGGTATCTTACATGTACCTGTCTCTTCTCCTGTTGTACATATATTCTCTCCAGGACCTGCAACGTGGTGTTGAACCATCTCCATTAAGCTCACTGTAAGAGCAATTAGTCTCTGAAATGGTAAGTTTCCATAAATCATAAATCTCGTATTAATTTCACCAAAGTGTGCTACACTGCATAACTTAGGATATACTTGAAATATATATATATATATATAATCCCAAACCATACCCAGAGTATACATAGTCACAACGACATACAAATGATAAATGAATGTAAATGGCTGATATTATTAAACATTATTACAGAATCTTCATTAAGCAAGTAAACCACATCATCTTATCCATGAATTCTCTATCTAGTACAATGACAATAACAGATACTTGAAATGATAAACAATATATCAAAAGGAAATAAAACATCAGCAAGACTCAATATGTTCATTAATTGTCTTATAAATCAAGCAATAAGGTTCAATAACCCTTTCTAGAAGACAGAGCCATGTGCTTGTGGTGGAGAAGTTCTTCACCTGTAGGAGGAAAAGCTTGTTTAAGGTAAAAGCTTATAATGCTAGAATTTGGGGTACACCACATTTTTTTAACTGGTTCCCCAATTCTCTGCATGCCAAAGTGGCAGGGGTTTCTGAATCATCATTGATTCTTCTAATGCTGTCATAATGACCGTTATGGTAGAAAATATGGAGTTCTTTAGTGTCAACTTAGTCTGTGCCACAAATTTGCCATAGAGGTTCATTCAACTGGTGAATGATTACATTCAGTTGGTTATGTTTGGCAAAGGCTACAATGGCGTCATTCCCAGCACACGTACCAGCTTTTTTCAAATCAGCAACATATTCTTCAAAGGGAATATCTGTTTCTATAAAAGACCTAAGGTCTTCTTTATGACTGAGCATATAATTAGCAGTTTCTTGTCTGTGTTTGAGATGGTTTTTTTGGAATGACCTTCTAACTGGTCTCTGAGGGCTCTGAAAAGACAATTTCCATCTCCTGATACATTACGGAGTTTGAGTCCCAGGGTTTGCAATTGAGTGATAATACTTGCAAATTAGAACTGTCTATTACCCCTGGACTCCGTTCGGTTTCTTTTCTCTTTAGCAGCTGGTTGAGTTTTATCTGAAATTACTTTACCCACAAATGGTGCGGGCTTCACGTGGGAACGATGAATCCAAGATTCTTTTTCTCCAATTTTAATAGCAGTAAGAGTTGTCAATAATACTTGAAAAGGTCCCTCCCAAGCGGGCTGGGTCCCACTGGTCCGCTGAAAATTCTTAATATATACATTGTCGGGCAGCTAGGTGGCTCAGTGGATAGAGCACCAGCCCTGGAGTCAGGAGTACCTGAGTTCAAATCTGACCTCAGACACTTAACACTTACTAGCTGTGTGACCCTGGGCAAGTCACTTAACCCCAATTGCCTCACTAAAAAAAAAAAAAAGATTAAAAAAAATATATATATATACATTGTCTCCAGGACTTAAATCATGCAAGGAAAAGTCTAAAGGACCAGCTTGTACAGCAACTCCTGCTTCATGGAGTTCACATAGCCTAGTTTGTAGTTCCTGAATATAGGAAGCAACAGAAGTATCACCTCCCACCAGTGATGTATAGAATGGGGAAAAAGTTTTAGCTTGGATAGGAGAGTGACCAAAAAGCATCTCATAAGGAGATATATGGAGTTCACCTCTTGGTCTACTGCACAGATATAATAATGCCAAGGGTAGAACATCAGGCCATTTTAAATGGGTTTCAGTACATAATTTGCCAATCATGTTCTTAAGCTCTTTATTCATACGTTCAACTTGGCCTGAGCTTTGAGGGTGGTAAGGAGTATGAAATCTAGGAGTTACTCCCAAGAAAGAATAAATCTGGGAGAGAATTGAATCTGTAAAATGTGTACCTCTATCAGAGTCAATGTATGCTGGTGGCCCAAAGTGAGGAACAATTTCTTTAAGGAGAGCTTTGGCCACAAAGCCAGCAGTTGCTCATGGGGCAGGAAAAGCCTCCACCCATCGAGTGAGCTGGTCAACAATAACAAGGTAAAATTTATATTGTCCTGCTTTGGGCATAGAAATAAAGTCAATTTGTAGATGTTCAAAAGGTGTATATGCCAAAGGGCACCCTCCATATGCTTTAGCACGGAAGGCATGTTGATTGTAAGATTGACATGTGGAGCAGCCTGAGCAGATTTGAGATGCTGTGTTAGTTATACCTGGTGCTAACCAGGTCCTTCTAACTGAGTCCACAATGCCTTGTGTGCCAAAATGGCCTTTCTTGTGAATAGAGAGGCATACCTGGTGATAGAATTTCTGGGGGAGAAGTGGTTTTCCCTCCGAAGACATCCAGACTCCATTGATCTGTTTAGCCTTGAATCTCTTTTTCCACCTTTCTACTTCAGAATCATCATAAGTTAGGTGGAGAGAAACATCCTCAGAATGTGAGAGGTTAAATACATGTTCAGGGGCTTCTAAAGCAGCAAGCTTAGCTGCTGAATCAGCTCGTGCATTCCCTGTTGAAACAGGATCACTATTCCCTGTGTGGGCAGGGCAATGTACAATTGCTAGAGCAGAGGGAAGTTTCAGGGCAGATAGGAGGTCCTTGATAAGGTCTCCATTAGCAATAGCTTTGCCAGAGGATGTTAGAAGGCCCCTCTGTAGCCAAAGCATGCCTACAGCATGGCATACACCAAAGGCATATCTGGAGTTGGTATAAATGGTAGCGCTCTTCCCTTTGGCTATGTTACAGGCTTGTGTAAGAGCCACAAGTTCAGCAGCTTGTGCACTAAAATGTGAAGGCAGAGAAGCTGCCCAGATAATATCATAATCAGAAACTACAGCAGCCCCAGTGAAACAGGTGCCATCTTTCATAAACAAATAACCGTCTGTATAGAGGACAATATCAGGGTTCTCTAAAGGTGTATCCAAAAGGTCATCACGGGGTTTCTCAGCCATATTAACTAAAGAGGCACAGTCATGCAACGGCTCCCCCAAGAGTGGTAAGTTAGGGAGCAATGTTGCTGGGTTAAGGACTGTACAGCGTTTTAAAGTGATATTTTCATGACCTAGTAGGGTTACTTCATATTTAGTCAGCCTTTGGTCTGAAAAGGCTTGTGTTCTATGGTGTAGTAAGAGGGCCTCTACTAAATGGGGACATTGTATTGTAAGAGGATTACCTAGGACCAAATCAGAGGCTTTTTCTACCAAAAGGGCTGTAGCTGCCACTGCCCTGAAGCAGGGTGGCACCCCAGAGGCCACAGAATCTAGTTGGCTGGAATAATAACCTGTTGGAAGCTGGACAGGTTCTAATGATTGAGTCAGGACCCCAGAAGCCACTCCCTTCTGTTCATGCACAAAAAGAGTAAAAGGCTTACTGTAATCTGGGAGTCCTAGTGCAGGTGTTGATAACAATGCCTGCATGCACCCAGCTATCATGTCGCCCAAATCTTCTCTTCTCCAGGTAAACACCTAGACATTATATAATTAAGAAAGGTTGGGGAGGAGGCAGCTGGGTGGCGCATTGGATAGAGCAGTGGCCCTGGAGTCAGGAGTACCTGAGTTCAAATCCGGCCTCAGACACTTAACACTTACTAGCTGTGTGACCCTGGGCAAGTCACTTAACCCCAATTGCCTCACTTAAAAAAAAAAAAAAGAAATACTCAAATGCATTTGTAATGCCACCTCACAAATTTTTTTTTTCCTTGAGTGCAGTCAGAAGGGATGGCAGAAGTGGTGGCATCCAGAGGTCTAATAGGTTTGTAATACAGAACACAAGGCAGGAAGTATACAGTGGTTTATTCCTTCTGTTGAAACATAGGAGAGGGAGGATCCAAGTTCTCTCAGTTCTAGTTAATAGCTTATACAAATGCCTGGTCTAGTTAAGTTAACAATTAAGTTCCATTTCATAATTCACAGAAGTAACACAAAGCATTATTCCAAATTAAATTTTACAAATTCTATTGTTGCTCCCTGATTTATACAAACTTTCCTCTCTTTTTGATGAATCAGGAAAGAGTTAACAATAGGTAATTCCTAAATGGTACAGCTATTCAAATTGCCAATTACAACATATTTTTAACTTTTTTCTTCATTTTAGAATCTCATTGATACCACTTTTCACTTTCAAGAATCTAGATAGAGTTTTCTTTACATATTCAATATTGCCCTCCTTTCTTTAAAATATCCAGATAATATTCTGTAATTTCCAAATCAAGAACATTACATTTTCCAATTCTTCTTCTTCTTCTTCTTCTTCTTCTTCTTCTTCTTCTTCTTCTTCTTCTTCTTCTTCAAGGTCACACAGCTAATAAGTGTTAAGTGTCTGAGGCCAGATTTGAACTCAGGTCCTCCTGAAATCCAGGGCCAGTGCCCTGCATTTTCCAATTCTTAACAACATTTCTTATATAATGGTTTTTTTTAATTGAATTCATGTTTAATAATTACAGGCACCGTGCCCCCCCTTCCCCCTGCCCAGGCAGTGGCAGAGGAGGTGCGGGGGGCTGGGGCAGAATGCCCCTATAATGGTTTTTATAATAGTAGTACACATTTTTAAAGATTAATTTTTGGCATTCCAATTTGATTGCATTCAAGGCCAATATCTCGAACAAAGTATGCTTTAAGGACAAAAACTAACTTTTTGCAGTTTTAAACACATTGCCCTGATGCCAAATATTGGGTGGCAATGTGAAAATTATGCTCAACAGTGTGAGAAAATAGTGGTTTTTGGGGACTCAGACTACTGCCCACACACACACACACACGCGTGCGCACACACACAGGAACTCTGGATGGTTTTGCAGGGCCAGAATCAGGAGAATGTCAAAGGAAATGTAGATAGACCTTCTTAATTAACTAAAGGAACCACCTTCAAGTCATGTCAATCAATGGACATGAATGCTACCAACCAATTAGCTTGGAGTGGTGGGTGTGTAGGGACCACCTCCCTTCCGACTGCAGGTAGCTTCCACTCTCACAGGCACTTGAACTCTCTCTTTTTGGCCTGAGACTTGGAGGTGGTGGCAGCGTCTTGTGCTAGGTATGTAGGACTTCTGAACTTTCTGAACTCCACATGTTCTCTCTTTAGTAATATTTAATATACTTCAATAAATGCTTAATGCTCCCAAACTGGTACAGTAGCTTCTAATTTCTAAGTAACAAATATATGATAAACCCCAGCTAATTTTCCCTACACTTGGAACAGTAATAGGTGACCATACTTTTAATTGTACTTGTCACAACAGTAATGATCTATATTTAATGTTCCTCAGGGCTAGTTTTATCTTAAGGACTATCTTTATTCTTCACATCCTTTTGTTTGGGTGGAGGGGACTTATGACCTGGATCCAGGGGCTAGCTCACCCAAGGAATTGGAGGCTCATCATGAATCTTGTAAAATAAAAAGAGATTTCTTATTTATTTTTTTTTTTGGGGGGGCAAGGCAATGAGGGCTAAGTGACTTGCCCAGGGTCACACAGCTAGTAAGTGTCGTGTCTGAGGCCGGATTTGAACTCAGGTACTCCTGAATCCAGGGCCGGTGCTTTAACCACTGTGCCATCTAGCTGCCCCTTCTGGTGTTAATTTGACGTTTCAGTAGAAGCCTCTGCTTTTCTTTTTTTTGGCAGGGCAATGGGGGTTAAGTGACTTGCCCAGGGTCACACAGCTAGTAAGTGTCAAGTGTCTGAGGCCGGATTTGAACTCAGGTCCTCCTGAATCCAGGGTCAGTGCTTTATCCACTGCACCACCTAGCTGCTGCCCCAGTTTATGTTCAAGGTTGATTGTGCACTATATTGATGCCTATGTTCACTTTTCACAGGCTCAAGAAAAATTAGCTTACTCTATCCCAATAAAGAAACACAAAAAGATACAGACACAGAGATACAGAAGTACAAATAAACAGGCAAAGATTAATAGACTTTTGGAGAGCGTTCCCCAAGTCTTACTTGAGAAAGCAAGGATTCCTCTCTGGTGTTAATTTTTTTTTTTTTTTGCAGGCATTGGGGATTAAGTGACTTGCCCAGGGTCACACAGCTAGTAAGTGTCAAGTGTCTGAGGCCAGATTTGAACTCAGGTCCTCCTGAATCCAGGGCCAGTGCTCTATCCACTGCGCCACCTAACTGCCCCGCTTCTGCTTTTCTTTATGTATTTTACCTCTCTCTTGTCAGATAAGGCACCATTCCAGTTTAGAGAAGTTAGAAATGTTATAGGGAAATAGAGTGGGGATTTGGGATAGGGATTTGGAATACGGGTTCTGGGAATTTCTCTTTAAAGTATTACACCCTCTTGCACACAAATCCAATAGAATAAGATAATAGTTTATTTAGGGGCTAGGGAAGGCAAAACAAGAGAGAAATCCTTGTACTTCTTATGGGGAGAAGGTATGGCACAGAGGGGTGGCTCTGAGATACCTATCTCCTCCAGCAGGACGCAGGCAGATACTTTGTAGAGGACTAATGGGGGTGATCATCTGACTGTGGAAAGTTCCCTTATGGGGGAGGATCATCTCCCACTGGTGGTGGCTGGGGGTGTTGGGTGAAGGCAAGCTGCGGATCTCTCAAGACATCTCTTTCCTCCTCATGCCACAAAGGCAGCAGTCACACCTGATCTTATCTCCCCAGGAGTGGAGGAGACTGGAATGAAGGGTGGTGGTCCTGGAGCTAGCTCAGTCTTGATCCAGTGCCACTTATTTCTTTAGGTGTGTCTGTCCTTTTGATGTGGGCAGGAAATTTGGGGTCCAACTGATCGTGAGTCATCCCAAAAGAATTACAAGACTCAGTGACTCAGTTTACCAAGTTTTATTGCAATGCTGTGAGTGATCACAGGGAGAGAACCAGAAAAGTGGAAAGGTAACTCTTGAATAGTGAAAGAAAAGACAGTTATATTTATAGTATAGACAAATTATCAGTCTCATTATAATAATCACCACCTTGGGGAGGTACAAGGGAGGGCCTGTCCTACTCATTATACTTTTCTTCACCTTGGGGTGTTACAAGGGAGGGCTTATCCTAATTTGGAGTTCCTGGGGTCCTAAGCCAATCCCTGAGGCAGGTACCTTTTTCAGTGGAGGTGTGTCTTGGGGGCTTACATGTCATAAGGTGAATCTGGGGACAAATTTGGCCTTTTCTGCCCATGTCTCTTTCTGATTCCCATGGCTAGTTTCAAAATATAATCATTTTTCATTAGAATTTCCATAGGTTGTCTTTTCCTTTATTGTTATTTTGACCTAACCTGCTCTAGTCCGTTATGGATGTTGATCACTATGGGTATAAGAACCTAACATAAGTTATCCATTAACTAAGGTCTGACTCCCTTTTAGAGCTAATATCTGAATTAAAGCTTGGGTCTTCGGTTTTTCTATTAACCCCTTTTTGCCTCCTACATCATTGTGGTTTAGTTTCTCAAGGAGAGTGTTCTTTGATGTACCCCAGAGAACTTCTGGAGTACCCAGGGCCATTCAAATGAGATAACCAGATCCATAACAAAAAGATCTTTTACTGGTCCAATTTCTAATCAAGATATTTGAGTGATTGCTAGAGATACAGTCTCTAAAAACACCCTGCTATGGTTTTATTTTTCAGAAGTCCCTCCAGTGGCTCAATGGTATTGAAACTGGCGGACAGATTTAGTGCCAGAATGGGTAGGTAATGTGGGGAAATGTGCCCCCCCCCAAAAGTTAAAAATGGTAATGCCCAGGGAAGCTAGGTGGATAGAGCACCGGCCTTGGATTGAGGAGGACCTGAGTTCAAATACGACCTCAGACACTTAACACTAGCTGTGTGACCCTAGGCAAGTCACTTAACCCTCATTGCCCCCCAAAAAACCAAACAAACAAAAAAAAAGAAAATGGTAATGTCCACAAACTGGGGCCAGGCTCCTCCCAGTCTAAGAAGGACTTCCTCCCCTCCACCTCTCCAGCAAACTGAATCACATGATGAGGGAGACCCAAGGCTGGTCACATGGGGAAGGAGTTTAGAGGGCTGTGTCTGTGTCACCTTCCCCCACTGGCTACACTGTGTTCTGATTGGCTAGTTTGGGGGGCCAGTGTCTTAGCAGGCAGATTGTAACAGGGAAAAAGAGAGGGGCCAGCCTGTTAAAGTATAAAAAGGCTCAGGGGCCCAGTTTCACTGCCATTACATTAGGGAATGGCCCATTCTCTCAAGAATGTAAATAAAGGGTACAATATCGAGGGGTGGAGCTAATATGGCAGAGGAAAGACATTAAACCCACAGGGCTCCTGATACAATCACCCCAAAAATAGCAATAAAAGAACCCTTGGGGCAGAAAACCAAACAAAAATATGGGCTGAGAGTTTTCTCCAGCTATAGATAGATTTCAGGGGGCCATGCTGGGCCATGAATGAAGCCTAACCCCGCAATTGGGCTGACACACCAGACACCCGCCAGAGGAATTTGCCCCAGTGCCTCTGAATTGGCTGCAGCACCAGCGTCTTCTAGAACTGAGCACACGGTCGGACTGAACAGCTGGGGGGGGGGGGGTGGTAAGTACAGGGGTACCAGTGGACAGGGGGGAAGGATTCAACTGTCCCATCCCAGTGGGGAACCAGGAAGAAATCCTGAGTAGGGGGAGACCCAAGTGGGGGAGGGGAGCAGGGGAGCAGTCTCATCAGAGGCTGAGAACCACACCACAGAAAGCTTTGCTGGTTGGTTGCTTAGTAAAAATGAGAACAGACCAGGTGAGATTAAAGCTTGCTTTCCCTCAACCAAAAACACCTGGGATCCTCTGAAGCTGAGAAGAGGAGTGGAGCCGAGAAGCAGCCCCCACCACCCCCACCACCCCCACCACCTCCCAGTGGAGAGTTTAAAATCAAATGAAAATGAGGGCAGGCAGGCTGAGAAGAAGCCCAACTATCCCCCAGGGCCATGCTGTAGTTTGAACAGTGTGTCCTGGAAGCAGCACCACACTTTAAGAAGGAGTTAAAAGCCAAGAAATAGTAAGCCAGGATGAGCAGGCAGAGAAAGCAGAAGACCATCGAAAACTTCTTTGGGGGTAAGGTAGACCACAATACAACCTCAGAAGAAGATAATAACAGGGTCAAAGCTCCAACATCCAAATCTTCCAAGAAAAATATGAACTGGTCTTAGGCCATGGAAGCTCTCAAAAGAGACTTTGAAGAGAAAGTAGGAGAAATAGAAAGAAGATGTAGAGAAAAGGAGGAAAAAATGGAAAGGGAAATGAGAGCGATGAAGGAGAGTCATGAGAAAAAAAGTCAACAGTTTGAAAAGCCAAATGGAAAAGGAGATTAAAAAACTGTCTAATGAAAATAACTGCCTAAGAATTAGAACTGAACAAATGGAAGCTAGTGACTTTATGAGAAACCAAGACACAATAAAGCAAATCCAATTGAATGAAAAAATAGAGGGCAATGTGAAATATCTCCTTGGTAAAACAGCTGACCTAGAAAATAAATCTAGGAGAGATAATTTGAAAATCACTGGACTACCTGAAAACCATGATCAAAACAAAAGCCCAGACACCATCCTCCAAGAGATTGTGAGGGAAAATTGCCCTGATATAGAAGCAGAAGCTAAAATAAAAATTGAAAGAATCCACCGATCACCTCCTGAAAGAGATCCCAAAAGGAAAACCTTCAGGAATATTATAGCCAAATTCCAGAACTCCCAGGTGAAGGAGAAAATACTGCAAGCAGCTAGAAAAAAGGAATTCAATATTGTGGAGCTCCAATAAGGATAAAGCAATATCTAGCAGCTTCTACATTAAAGGACCAAAGGGCATGGAATATGATATTCCAGAGGGCAAAGGAACTGGGACTTCAGCCAAAAATCACATACCCAGGAAAACTGAGTATAATTTTTCAGAGGCAAAAATGGGATTTCAATGAGAAAGAGGTCTTTCAAGCATTTGTGATGAAAAGACCTGAACTGAATAGAAAAATTGACTTTCAAATACAAGATCCTGGAGAAGCATAAAAGGGTAAACAGGAAAAAGACTTCATGAGGGATATTAAAAGATCAAACTGTTTACATTCCTACATGGGAAGATAATACTTTGAACTCATAAGAACTATCTCAGTAAGAAATTCACAGAAGACAGGGCTGAACTGAATATGAAGGGATGATATCTGTAAAGCATTTATGTTTTGTTCCTTGTAGGGCAGAGAGGGTGGGGTGTCTTATGTCTGGGGCTGGATTTGGGTTTGGGGCCTCCTGGGTCCAGGGCTGGTGCTTTGTCCACTGTGCCACCTAACTAATCCATGATGACATCATTAAAATAGGGTTGAGGTGTAGGAGGAATAAACTGGGGGAGGGAGAAGAGGAGAGATGGTCTGGGGAGAGGTAGTTCACATCAAGGAAACAAGAAAAAAACTTATGGAGGAGAGTAGAAGAGGGGGAAGGAGTTGGGGAGTGAGTGAACCTTAATATCAGAATTGGCTCAAAGAAGGACTAACATACATACTCAAGTAGGTATAGTAATATATTTTTGCCCTGAGGGGGAGGGGGAGGGAGAAAAGGGTGGGGGGAGAAGGGAAGGAGGAAAGGGCAGATTGGGGGAGAGAGAGCAGTAAAAAGAAAACCACTTTCAAGGAGGATGAAGATGTTCTACATTACCGTACCAGTGTGACATATTGAATTGCTTGATCTCATAGGGAGGGTTGAGGAGGGAGGGAGGAAGAAAAATTTAGAACACAGAATTAGCTCAGGGACCCTGATCTCATCGGAGTGGACTCATGGAGGAAATATCATTCATACCAATTGGGAGGAGCAATCTATTTAACCCTGCAGGAAAATAGGAGGGGAAGAGGATAAGGAAGGAAGGGCAGAAAAAAGGGAGTGCAGAGCGAGGGAGAGGATAGTCAGAAGTAAAACACCTCTGAGGAGGAATAGGTAAAAAAGAAGAGTAAATGTCATGGGAAGGGAGTGGGATGGAGGAAAATAGTTATGATGATTGATTATAATGGCAAAATGTATGGTACCTACTTTGCTGGGCTTTTATGAAGAAAATTTTCTGTCAAGCTTAAGGTACTATATAAAGGTTATGATGAACAGGATACTATCAGAAAAACCTGGAAAGACCTACATGAACTGAAGCAGAGTGAAATGTACTGTATACAAAATAACAGCAGTAGTGGGGGATGATCTGCTGGGAAGCATGTGGTTATTTTCAGCAAGGCAATGATCCAATATAACCCTGAAAGACTTATGAAGATTGCAGCTCATCTGCAGAGAAAGAACTGATAGTATCTGAAAACAGATGGAAATACATTAAAAAAATTTTTTTTCATTTCCTCTTTGACAATTCCTTAATCTGAAGTTTTGGGTTTTTTGACTGTTTTCTCTCACAACTAGCTAATAAGGGAATTTCTCCATGACTACTCATGTATAACTTATCTCGAATTGCTTGAGTTCTTGTGGGTGGGGGGTGGAAATGGAGGGGGGAAGAGAAATTGGAATGCAAAGTTTTTCTAAAAATTGATGTTACTCGGACACTTGACACTTGCTAGCTGTGTGACCTTGGGCAAGTCACTTAACCCCCATTGCCCCGCAAAAAAAAAAAATTGATGTTAAAATTTTGTTTTTACATATATTTTGGAAAATAAAATTCTATTAAAAAAAAAAAGAATGTAAATAAAGACCTCCAACACTGAGTCCCAGAAATTTTTAAATGGGGTTTCTCACAGGTAATCAATTGATGGCTAAGGAAAAACTCATGGGTAGCCCAAGGATCTTGGTGCTTTTAGTACTAGTGAATTCCCCTGGCAGGGTGGGAGAGACACTAAGTTCCCCTATTGGCTCTTTCTTTTTTTCTTTTTTTTTTTGTGGGGCAATGGGGGTTAAGTGACTTGCCCAGGGTCACACAGCTATTAAGTGTCAAGTGTCTGAGGCCAGATTTGAATTTAGGTACTCCTGAATCCAGGGCCGGTGCTTTATCCACTGTGCCACCTAGCTGCCCCCAAATATGAGACTCTTTTAACATAATTTTTCTATAGATTTAGTTACCCCCATGTGGGTGGGGAGTGTCTTTGTTTCTAGATTTATTAGGGTGCCCCAAAAGGCACCACCAGTGTACAGCTGATTATCACTCCTTGGCCTAAGCTGGAAGTCTCCTTTGAAGAGAGTAAGCTCAAGTGTTTGTCTGGTAGGGGGGCTCCCTCGGTTCTCTATTGCTAATAACTGTCAAATTATCACACAGAATACAAACAGTACCCCAAAACAGAAAAATAGACACAAAAGTACTTGCTAACAAAATTCCTTTAAAAAAAGTCAGTGCACATGAAGGAAAATTCCCTTTTTGGGTCAAATTACATTTTAAAATTAAGGTAAACTGAGAGACAAGGTTCCAAGCACAATCAATCTCTTAGTTAGGCTAAAAGTAACCAATAAATTGTGTCAAAGTCTTCTCTCAGTGACCAAAAACCCTACGAGGGTTAACAGTCTTTTAGAACAATTAGCAAGATGACAGAGCAAAAATCTTGAGCAACATAGGTGTGTCTTCTAATTGGCTGCCAGTGATGTAGAATTGATATTATATCATGTGCACCTCCCTTTCTGAAACCACATTTTCCAACAGCCAGGACTTCATTCAAATCACAAGACAAAGGTTCCCAGTCTTCAGGTGCTGGGAGTTGCTACAATAAATAGTTTAAGTGCATGAGATTTGACCTTTAGGTTAGCCAAGTTTCTCTATAAAGTGGGTGATGGTTGAGGTTACAAAGGTAGTGGGAATTACAAGACAAAAGCCTGACCTTTAGGTAAATTTTTCCGGGATGTGAGTGTTCAGTGAAGTTTATTAAGGGAAAGAACTGTGAAAGGGAATATTAAATCTAGCTTGGATTAAATCTAAGCAAAATAGAATTCAAAATTTCAATTTTACAGTTGCAAGATATGCTATGGAGGTATCACTGATAAGACCTGGCAAGTGATTAGATGTGGGGGTTGGGGGGGTGGAAGTGAGGGGAGAAGTTAAAGGAAAGGGGAGAGGGGAGAAATGAGAATTTTAAAAAATTTCTTATTTTCGAACTCAGTCTAGCACCCATTTTAAATTCTTTTTCCAGTTTCCTTAATAGATCAATCCACAGTAACCTTTTATTTCACTCTTAGTATTTTATTTTTCCTGTTACATGTAAATATAGTTTGTAAGATTTTTTTGTAAGATTTTGAGTTCCAAATTTTTCTCCCTCCCTCCCTCCCTCCCTCCCTCCCTCCCTCCCTCCCTCCCTCCCCAAGGGTCACAATAAGCTTCTTAATAGTTACCTTTGTTGTACCCATCTTAAGCAACTTCATTCATATTTGGAGGGGGAAAGTGCTTTGCTAACTAAACTTTTTTTGTTTGTTTTTGTTTTGTGGGGCAATGGGGGTTAAGTGACTTGCCCAAGGTCACACAGCTAGTAAGTGTCAAGTGTCTGAGGCGGGATTTGAACTCAGGTACTCCTGAATCCAGGGCCAGTGCTTTATCCACTGTGCCACCTAGCTGCCCCCCCCCCAAACTTTTAAATGTCAGATGTGTATATTTCAGAGGATTAAAGATTTAGGGCAAGAAGTGATCTTAGAGACCCTTGAGTCTCACCTCCTAGTTTTTGTTTTGTTTTGTTTTTTTAGTGAGGTAATTGGGGTTAACTTTTTTTTTAGTTTCCTTTTCTTAAGTTTTTTTTTGTCTCTTTTCTTTCACAACCTGACTAATGTGAAAATGTTTTTTGCATGACTATATATGTATAACTTATATTGAATTGTTTGCATTCTTTTTTTTTGCAGGGCAATGGGGGTTAAGTGACTTGCCCAGGGTCACACAGCTAGTAAGTGTTAAGTGTCTGAGGCTGCATTTGAACTCAGGTCCTCTTGACTCCAGGGCTGGTGCTCTATCAACTCCACCACCTAGCTACTCCTCACCTCCTGGTTTTACAAGTGAAGAGAAGAGGGAAATTAAGTGACTTACCCAGGGTCATAGGGCTAGTGTGTGTCTCTGAGGTGACTTTGAACCTCCAGATCTCCTAACTCCAAGTCCAGTGTCGTATCCACTATGCTGTACTGCCTCTCAGTAAGAGGATATTGGACAGAATAAGGAAGTCTTTAGTGTTGAGTTATTAAAGAGATCATAATATCTTTTCTAGATTTATAACTCAAAGCTGTCATATGTGATAAAGACCAAATGTTCTAGGAAGGCCACTTCAAGTTCAATCAATACAGACTCCTAATACTTGAAATTCCCAAGATAAAGATTTCGAAAATTGATGGAGGATACAAGTCATCTAGGCAACTAGGTGGTATAGTAGGTAAAGTGCTTAGGAAGACATGAGTTCAAATCTGGTCCCAGATGCTCAGATGATTTGGGATAAGTCACTTAACCTACTAAATTCTACCTTGGTTTACTCATCTGTAAAATGGAGAGAATAATAGTATCTGCCTCCCAGGTTGTGAGATAACATATGTAAAGCACTTTGCAAACCTTAAAGACCAATATAAAAGCTAATTATTATCAGAGCTATTATTAGAGATACCTATTTCTAGATAACAGCCAATGTATAGGTTTCTGTGATTATATTTATTACAAGGGAAAGTTTAAAAAAAAAACCACTTTTTGGGTGGGGAGAAGAGTAAAGGGATAGAGAGAGGGATAGGGATACAAAAAAAAAAAAAGGAGCCATCATAAATCATTAAAAAAGGGGGCAGCTAGGTGGCGCAGTGGATAAAGCACTGGCCCTGGATTCAGGAGTACCTGAGTTCAAATCCGGCCTCAGACACTTGACACTTACTAGCTGTGTGACCCTGGGCAAGTCACTTAACCTCCATTGCCCCGCAAAAAAAATAAAAAATAAATCATTAAAAAACAAACAAAAGAGAGGAAAGTTCATTTTCCCACCAGGCTGAAGTCTGGATTTCTCTCAAGGGCAATATATACCCTTCAGAATCTAATCCTCTAATGGAGATGAGCTGACAGGAGGTGACAGGTACACTGATGTTGTTCAGCTGTATCTGATCCTCTTGTGACCCTATTTTGGGGTTTTTGTGGCAAACACACAAGCATCTTTGGTTTGCCATCTTTTTTTTTTCTTCAATTTACAAGTTGTAATACAAATGGAATTTTTACATTCATCTCCAAAAGATTCATTTCTGATAGAAAATATACACCAGTAAAAACACTCTTAGTTTCCTATTAGAGGAAGGACCTGGAACCCTGCCTGCAGTGGCATCCAGCTGTTAGCTGGATGGCCAGGGCTGCTCTCCATCTTCAGTCCCAGAGAAAGGAAGGCAGGAACTGCAGGCTCCTCTGTGAAAACTTGGGGAGGGGTGGGGAGAGGCCCAGAAACCATGCCCCAGCCTTGGGAAGACAAGAGTAAGAGAGGAACCTGTGCCTACTGTCTTCTGTGGAGTCATGGACTAGATGAGGCTAAACTCTCTCCTGCGTTCAACATTACCACCTAAGGGGGAGCTCAGGGTGATTGCTTAGGGGGAGCAGAAACCCCCTAAAGTCTGGATCTGCTATAAGGAGCAGGTGAGAGGCCCTTTCTTTAAACGTGCATTTCGTTCCAATGCACCCCAGGCTGGGCTCAGAAAAAAAGCTTCAATTTCCCTCTGAAGCCCCTCCCTCAAATTGGATGGCTCCTCCCCAAACCCAGCCTTCTCTTCATTTCTCACCAGGATGAGCTTCTGCATCAAACCTCATTCCCTCCTCCCTGCCTTCTTCGCTTCTTTTTGTTTGTTGTCTTATTGGCTCCTTCAGGTCAAGAGCCGTCTTTTTGCTCTATTTGTATTCCCGGGGTGCCTGGCACATAGCAAACACTTAGAAATGCTTGTCAACTCAACTTCACCCCAGAAGGGCACGTGGCCAAGCGGAGCAATTTTGGAACTACCAGATCTTAAAACAAAATGTCCAAACACCCAAACTGTGGGTATTGGAGGTTCACAGCTTCATAGGGATCTTCCTTTCTAGGGAAACGTTCATGTCTGTTGATGTTTGTCAAGTATGTCAATAGTAAAAATTTAAATTGGGAAAAAAAAAAAAGCCAGAGGCGGGAAAGACTCACCAGTGTAAGTTAGAGATGAGGCTTTTTCTATGGACAAGGAATGAGCTAGAAGTCCCTCTTCACAGAGCTGCTACCTACACTGGCTGTTCCCCCAAAGGACTGGATGATTATGTGTATGCTCTTCCATAAATAAACTTTTGTAGGATACATAAACTGTATTTGAATTGTTTTTTTTTTTAATTTTTATTTCCCTAGAGAAGCCAGGGACTTACCACATAACTACTTGCTTACTAAATGACAGAGAATGGACAGGGGCACTTAAAAAAAATAATTAAGGCACTGCAAAAACAAAACCAATTGAGTGTAACTGGAAACTGAATATAACATAACGTGAAATTATTGAATAGCAAAAAAAAAAAAATGCCACTGTTACAAAATACAAGACAGAGTTACATGGTTACTGTTTTCAGTATACATCTGACCCATTGAACTAAGGTTGTGAATTATTGTACTACTCCACAATTAACAAATAGCAAATCTAATATTAAATACCATTCAAACCTAACAATGAACTTGTAAAACTGTAACTTCACCTATACAAAAGGAATGTACGCTGATGTTACAAAACATAATCAGAGGGGGCAGCTAGGTGGCAGCTAGGTGGCAGCTAGGTGGCGTAGGGGATAAAGCACTGGACCTGGATTCAGGAATACCTGAGTTCAAATCCAGCCTCAGACACTTGACATGTACTAGCTGTGTGACCCTGGGCAAGTCACTTAACCCCCATTGCCCCACAAAACAAAAAACAAAAACCAGAATCAGAGTAGCTAAAATTAGCACTTCTAACCAAGAACATGTGGGAAATGGAACGCTGAGACATTCTCAATCAGTAGTGTTCTCTGAGTTCAACCATCATGGGGAATGGAGAAATTAAGTTCTGGGACCTTTTGCCCCTCAACACTGCCTACTTTACATCATAGGTATGAGTGTACCATGGGCAGCTAGGTGATTCAGTGGATAGAGCACTGGCCTTGGAATTGGGAAGACTCATCTTTATAAGTTCAAATCCAGACTCAGACACTGATTAGCTGTGTGACTCTGGGCAAGTCACTTAATCCTTTTTTTTTTTTAATTTAAAATTTAAAATTAAAAAATTCAGGGCAACAAACATTTATTTTATTTTTTCCAGTTACATGTAAGGGTAGTTTTCAACATTCATTTCCATAAGATTTAATGAAACATTTTAATTTTATTTTTGCAGGGCAAAAATTTTCCACAAGGAACATTTTTTTTTAAGTGAGGCAATTGGGGTTAAGTGACTTCTCTAGGGTCACACAGCTAGTAAGTGTCAAGTGTTGGAGGCCAGATTTGAACTCAGGTACTCCTGAATCCAGGGCTGGCGCTTTATCTACTGTGCCACCTAGCTGCCCCTCATTTCCATAAGATTTAGAGTTCCAAATTTTTCTCCCTCCCTCCCTTTCCTCCCCTCTCCACAAGACAGCAACCAATCTTATATAGGTTATATATATACAATCCACAAGTGCTCTTTTTATCAGTTCTTTCTGTGAGAGTGGATAGTATGCTTCATCATTAGTCCCTTGGGATTGTCTTGGATCATTGTATTGCTGAGAGTAGTTAAGTCATTCACAATTGCTCATCGAACAATACTGCTATCACTATGCACAATGTCCTCCCAGTTCTGCTTACTTAACTATATATCAGTTCGTATGAGTCTTTCCAGGTTTTTCTGGGATCTTCCTGTTTGTCATTTCCTATAGCATAATACCATTCCACTACAATCATATACCACAGCTTCTTCAGTCATTCCTCAATTGATGGACATTCCCTTGATTCCCAATTCTTAGCCACCACAAAGAGTTGCTATAAATATTTTTTGTACAATTTTCCCCCTTTTCTTTTTCATGATTGCTATTGTTAACTGTTTCCCTCCATCCTATTCCCTTCCCCATGATGTTTATTATCTATCTTCTTTCACCCTATCCCTCTTCATAAGGCATTTGCTTCTGTCTGTCCCCTCCCCCAATCTGCCCTCCCTTCTTTTGTCTCTCTCTTTATCCCTTTCCCCTCCTATTTTCCTGCAGGGTTAGATAGATTACTCCACCCAATTGGGTGTGTGGCAAGTCACTTAATCCTGTTTGCCACAGTTTCCTCATTTGTAAAATGAGCTGAAGGAAATGGTAAACCACTTTGCCAAGAAAACCCCAAAACTGGGTGGGGGAGAGTCAGACTAAACAGCAACATCAGTGTACCTATCAGCTCACCTTTGTTAGAGGATTAGATTCTTGATTTTTGTTTGTTTGTTTTTTTTGGTGAGGTAATTAGGGTTAAGTGACTTGCCCAGGGTCACACAGCTAGTAAGTGTCAAGTGTCTGAGACTGAATTTGAACTCAGGTCCTCCTGACTCCAGGGCCAGTGCTCTATCCACTGCGCCACCTAGCTGCCCTGAGGATTGGATTCTTAAGGGAATATATTATTGACTATATAATTTTTCATCTTTATACCTCTCATAATATAACACAAGAACCTGTATATGAGAGTCACATAAAAAACATTTCTTGGGGGCAGCTAGATGGCGCAGTGGTTAAGGCACCAGCCCTGGATTCAGGAGTACCTGAGTTCAAATCCGGCCTCAGACACTTAACACTTACTAGCTGTGTGACTCTGGGCAAGTCACTTAACCCCCATTGCCCCGAAAAAAAAAAAAAAAAAAAACAAAAAAAAAAAAAAAAAAAAAAAAACATTTCTTAAATTGAATGGATGTCCCAAAGATTAGTTTCACTATTTTTTCAGATTTCAGAAAAGTTGGGTTAAAATTGCACCTCAGCCATTTAACTCCTTATCTGAACATCCAAGAACCTCCAAAGTCTCCAACCTGCTTTTTCCACAAGGAACATTTTTTTTTTAAAGTGAGGCAATTGGGGTTAAGTGACTTGCCCAGGGTCACACAGCTAGTGTTAAGTGTCTGAGGCTGGATTTGAACTCAGGTCCTCCTGACTCCAGGGTCAATGCTCTATCCACTGTGCCACCTAGCTGCCCCTCCAACCTGCTTTTTCAACCTCAGTTCACTTTATTTCCCTTTACATTCTTGTCAAATCAGATTGTTAGCTATTCCCCAAACTCTATAATCCATTCCCTCTTTGCCTATTTGCCTTCAGACCTAGAACTTTGTTATCTGTGATCACAGGCAAATCATTTAACTTCCCTGTTTTATCCTATAATAATTGAGAATGATACTTTGTAATGCCTCCTTCTCAGGGCTGTGAGGCTCTAATAAGATAATACAAAGCACCAGGCAAACTTAAAAGTTTTCTAAGCTGAAAACAGCAATGAGACTTTTGGCATGTCACTTATTATTTCTCACATCTACCTCAAGAATAAGGTAAGAATCTTTGGTTTTTTGTTTGTTTTTGCTTTGGTGAGGCAATTGGGGTTAAGTGACTTGCCCAGGGTCACACAGCTAGTAAGTGTTGTGTCTGAGGCTGAATTTGAACTCAGGTCCTCCTGAATCCAGGGCCGGTGCTCTATCGACCGCACCACCTAGCTGCCCCAAGAATCTTTATTATTTTTTTTTAATCTTTATTTTATTTTTTTGTGGAGCAATGGGGGTTAAGTGACTTGCCCAGGGTCACACAGCTAGTAAGTGTCAAGTGTCTGAGGCTGGATTTGAACTCAGGTCCTCCTGAATCCAGGGCCAGTGATTTATCCACTGTGCCACCTAGCTGCCCCAAGAATCTTTATTTTTATGATAGTTTTCATTCAGCTGTAATTTTTTCAGTCATTAGTGCTCTGTTCCTCCCCAAATTATCTTATATTTACTTGTTTACTTAGGCTGTGGCCAAAGTAGGTGAGCTCATTTGGGGAACAAGCTTCCATTATGTTTTGGTTTTGTTTGTTTTTTCCTGGTATGCCCAGTACATTGCACAATGTGGGTACTTAATGATAACTGAGGGCAGCTAGGTGGCGCAGTGGATAGAGCACTGGCCCTGGATTCAGGAGGACCTGAGTTCAAATCCAGCCTCAGACACTTAACACTTACCAGCTGTGTGACCCTGGGCAAGTCACTTAACCCCAAATGCCTCACTAAATTAAAAAAAAAATTTTTTTAAATGATAACTGAATTGAGTTTGATCCAGCACTAGCTAGTCTTGTCTCTTCCCTTCTCTAGGCCTCAATTTCATCATCTGCAAAGGAAAGAGATGGAGCAGATGACCTCCCAGGTCCCTTTTCCATGCTGATCTTGGGTGACTTCAGCAGGTAGAGATGGGGCTGGGATGCCTTCCATTCCATGGGGGATGGCTTTGGGAATTCAGGGATGTGGGAGACCAAGGAGTAGCTGTTGGTTTACTTAGGTAAGACTCTAGAGTGATAATGGAAAATAATGTGAAATAGGACTGGCAGAGTAGGATAGGACCACATGGAAGGCATTGAGGGCCAGGAGAGCAGTTGTATTTTGTGGCAATTTTTGGCAGAGAAGTGGCAGGATAAGGTCAGACTACCAGGAAAATTATTTTTATTATTATTTTGCAGGGCAATGAGGGTTAAGTGACTTGCCCAGGGACACACAGCTAGTTAAGTGTCAAGTGTCTGAGGCCAGATTTGAACTCAGGCATTCCTGAATCCAAGGCCCATGCTTTTTTTTTTTTTTTCAGTGAGGCAATTGGGGTTAAGTGACTTGCCCAGGGTCGCACAGCTAGTAAGTGTTTAGTGTCTGAGGCTGGATTTGAACTCAGGTACTCCTGACTCCAGGGCCAGTGCTCTATCCACTGTACCACCTAGCTGCCCCCAGGAAAATTCTTTTGATACCTGTGTGAGGGAAAGACTGGAAGCAAGGGGACCAGCTTGGGGTCAATAGTCCCAGAGGGGAAATCAAAAGCTGCCTTCTCTTGGACTTTGGACTCCTTTGGTATATTGACCTTCAGCCTGCCTGAGTTCATTCTAAGACTTGGTCATCCCTCTATGAGCACCCTTTTGCATTCAGGGTCAAGGCACTAATGAGGATGAAAAACTGGGGGTATCTTAACCTTGAACTTGGATGAGGAAAAAAAATTACATCTTTATTTTCACTAAGTTCTGAGATTTAGCATTTATGAGTGTATGGGGAAAACCACGGTAGAATTAGCAGTCCTTGCGACCCTATTGTGGTAAAAAGTTTTAACAGTCAGTTAGATAATGGAGAGACGCCAGTTTTTTTTAGGACCACCCTTTTGGGGAGGAGACCAACAGCATGAGCTACGCACACCAGTCCGTCCGCCTGCAACGCACGCCAGATTGCCTGCTGAGCACTAGACTTCCGGGGTGCGAGCTTAAAAGGCAAGGAGAGAACAGAAGTGGGGCCTTTTTCCTGCTCCGCTCGTCTCCTGGCTGCGCTGCACAGACAGACGCTGACTGGAGTTTGACTGGGCCCAGCTCTCGGTTAACAGCAGGCGCTTGACTTGGTCTCTCTCCCCAAAGGTGGCCTTGGGTTTTGGTGAGTTTTATACGGAATATAGACTAAGCTTAGACTTAAGATGATTTGTATTGTATTTCTACTTTCCTATCCTTCTAATCAACATCACCTTGTGACTACCATACAATAAAAGCTCTAACTAGAAAACCAGAAGCTTCTTCCATTTACTAGTCTGGGAGATAAATTAAGGGAAAGGTTAAGTAGGGGAGATTTATGATCTAATATCCAATTTTAATCTCACACCATGACCAAACAGAAATCACAGATATTTTTACATCACGTGATAGCTGTTGCTGATAGCTCCAAATATCACATGTTCATTGCTACTTTTGAATTACTACATTCAATCAGACCCATGCTAGATTGTATTATAACATAATTGTTCTCCTTTATGATTTTATGTATTTCATTTTACACATTTTCCAAGATTATTCTGAGAAAGGGACCATAGGCATCCCGGACACAGAAGAGATTTATAGACCCACATAGAATGATGTCACCATGGAATCCTTTTGTCTAACTTCAGACCATCCTCTTAGGTAATTAATGAGTTCTCTAGTCATCCTTACACACACACACACACACACACACACACACACACACACACAATTTCATTCCTCTTTTACTGAGCTATGGAGACAGAAGCACTCCATCTAGGACCTGGGAAATGTGGGTTCCTGTTCTCCCTCTCCCACAGTGGTAACTCATCTCAGCACAATGGGAGAACATTCCCAGCTCTGCCTCTTGACTAAGGCAACTCTAGAGAAGCCCTGAGGTCTGGACACTTCCAAATGCCACCCCTGTGGTATGGCAAACACTACAACCATTCTACATGACATGTCCTGATCTGCCCTCAATATATCTCAGAGAACCAGAATGTCAAAGACCACAGGGAACATCTAGGGCATCTTGTCTAACTTCTACCTGAGCAGAAATCTCTCTACTGGGGGCAGCTAGGTGGCGCAGTGGATAGAGCACCGGCCCTGGAGTCAGGAGTACCTGAGTTCAAATCTGGCCTCAGATACTTAACACTTACTAGCTGTGTGACCCTGGGCAAGTCACTTAACCCCAATTGCCTCACTAAAAAAAAAAAAAAGAAAAGAAAAAAAAAAAAGAAATCTCCCTACTTTGAGCAGGCATCAAACATCTGTCCACCACTCCATCCTGCTCCCCCTTTCACACTGGACTGCATTCATCCTTTCATTCTCCCCCCTCCCTCTTCCCAGTGAAGGTTAGGGCAGACCAAGGCAGCCAAGAAAAAATGAGTTTATATGGGTCACATGAAGAGGGGCCAGGGGCCCCCTCTAGAAGTCACCCTGGATTATTCTGGTCTCCCTGTTCTCCTGTGTCTAGCACAAAGGGTGCAGCAAGAACTCCCAGAGGCCTGAGGGGTGGAGGAGCAGGAACACAAAACTGATATCTTGGACCATGAGGTCACTGAAGGTTAGAAAGCAGTGAGGGACAGGGGTCAGTGAGTGATGAGCCCCTCCCCTCCCTTCTAGCGAGAGTTATATATGCATTTTAGTAAGTGTTGAAAGTATTTTGTAGAAATTCTCTCTGAGGATCTAATGAAAGGATCCTGAGATTCTAGAGGGTGCTGGGGGTAGGGAGGGCACATAGGGGTACCTCAACTCAGGAAATATCAAAGAGCACCCCAGAGAAGTATCTGGTGCATTGTACAAGGTGACAGCAGGGGTCAGAAGTCAGAGCCCAGTGAGCAAGGGATCAGAAGGTGATGTTCTCCTCATACAAAGACAGCACCAGCAGGATGGCCCAGCCACTTAGGAGTCCCAGATTGTGCAGGAAGAAGAGCAGCCAGGGCCTCTTGTCCTTCACCTTCATCATTGATGGCAGCTAGCAGAGGGAAAGGAGGCAGGATCACAGCATGCTTTCCCTCCCCCACCTCTCAGCTCTCCCCAGCACCAGCTACCCCACTTCTCTGCCCCAATACTGACCATGTCACAGAGCGCCACATAGAAGAAGAGCCCAGTGGCGACCGTGAGAATCCAGAGTTCACTTTCCTCATTGGACCCGATCCCCAGAGCCACGTAGAGCCCAGCGAAGGCTGTCAAGCTCGCGAGCAAGTTCAGTAGGAGGGCACGCCACACGGACAGTCCGGCATGGAGCAGGGCACCAAAGTCCCCTGGGGAGAGGAAGAAAGAGATTGCTATGGGGCATCGGATGCCCCCCCCCAGGGCACAGTCCCCCCTGGGTCATAGGAACCAGCCGCTCACCCACCCTGCTTTGTCCCACCTCCTGGAATCCCAGGCCAGCCCCCACAAGTTTAGGTCAGCTTGTGCCCTGGGATCAAGAATCTGGGGAGAGGCATCTCACCAAGTTCATGGGGCACCTCATGGCACAGAACAGCCAGCGAGGTGGCCAGACCCGTCTTCCATGAAGCAGTAAAGGCAGCACCCACAGTCAACCCATCCGCAAAATTATGAAGGGCATCTCCAAGGGTGATCATGTAGGGGAGAAGCTGCAAGTCTAGAGGAGGGAGAGAGAGAAGCCAGGGGTCACCAGGAGATCTGGGGAGGGGAGTTGCAGGGAATCTTCAAGGGGAAAAGGGCAGCTCTTCCAGTACTTTCCAAAGAGTACTGTATTCAGTTTTGGAGAGACTTTTGTAAAAAGAAATCTTCATTCAGGGTACCCCTTTTCCTCCCCCTAAAAGGTCATTTTCTCTTCTGTAAAATGAGGGTTTGGATTAAATGGTATCTAAGGTCTCTACAGGAGCAGCCAGATAGCTAAGTAGGGCCTGGGCCCGAAGTCAGGATGATCTGAGTTCAAATCTGGCCTTAGACACATACTAGCAGTGTGACCTTGGACTCTACATCCGGTTCTCTTTCCACTATACCAAGTGCTCTATGATATGGCTCCCACCTACCTCTTTATTTCATAGTATTCCTTTTCACTTACCCTCTGTTCAGTCAAACTGGACTACTACTATCACCTAATATGTATACAGTCTCAGGAAATGTCTGCAAGAGGCTAAATGATTTCCCCCGGAACTTATAGTTCAGAAGTGGGATTTGAACTCACACCTTTCTGGCTTAAAGTCTAACACTTTATTCCAGGCAAGTCTAGTCTACTGCCTGTTCCTAAACTCAACATTTCTACCTCCTCCACCACCTGTTAGCATGGGGTTCTCTCTCTCTCCCTTCCTCCCTCCCTCTCTTCATCTGTCTCTCTCTTTCTTTCTCTGTCACTGTTTGTCTCTCACTGTCACTCTCTGTCTCTCTCAATGTCATTGTATTACTTTGTATATACTTTTTGGCATATATGTTTATATCTTAGAGGGTAGAGCCTGTTCCCTTTATAAAAGGGTTTTTTATCCGCAATGCCTGACACACAGTAAGAACTTAATAAATGTTTATTAAATGGAATCATCCTCAAATACCATCTCCTCCATGAAGTCTTCCTGAAACCCCACAGGCTTGTTACCAACATTCCCCCCCAGACCTAGCATTGCACTCTGCTTGTACCTCTCCAAAGCACTTAATGAACATGACAGATCTCTGTGTACCTGTCTCATGCTGCTTCTAGCTTTTAACTGCCCGTGAGGGCAGGGGGTGTGTATTTCTTCCAGCACACAGTAGGCCACAAAGGAAAAGAGGGTACCATGGGACAGACCAGAAAAGAGAGAGACCAATGATTTTGTGAACTAGTGGATCAAATGGGGAAAGTTTTCTCTAAGAGTTGAGTCTTGATGGAGAGGAAAGATGTGGAGAGGTGAGAGGAAGGGCACGGGGAGGGGGGTTTTGGGTAGTTTGCTCCAGGTAGGGGGAGCAAAGACACACAGAGACAGGAGCACATAAGGCACATTCAGTGAAAAGAGAAGAGACTGGGGGCAGCTAGGTGGCACAGTGGATAAAGCACTGGCCCTGGATTCAGGAGTACCTGAGTTCAAATCCGGCCTCAGACACTTGACACTTACTAGCTGTGTGACCCTGGGCAAGTCACTTAACCCCCACTGCCCCGTTTAAAAAAAAAAAAAAAAAAGAGAAGAGACCAGCCTAAATGGGTAGTTTGAGTACAGATCATGGGGAGCCCTGAATACTGGGCTGAAGTATATGGATTTTCTCCAGAGGCAATGTGGTATATTGAAAAGAGTGTCTAGATTATTGGGGTGTCAGATTATTGGTGTTCAAACTTTGGTTCTAACCTTTCACCAGCTGTGTGATCGCAGGGAAATTCCTTCCTTTCTCAGAGCTTGACCCCTTCTTAGAAATGGGATGCAGTAAAAAGAGAGCACTAGGGCAGCTAGGTGGCGCAGTGGATAGAGCACCGGCCCTGGAGTCAGGGGGACCCGAGTTCAAATCTGGCCTCAGACACTTAACACTTACTAGCTGTGTGACCCTGGGCAAGTCACTTAACAGCAGTTGCCTCACCCCCCCCCCCAAAAAAAAAGAGCACTAGACTTGGACACAGGAAACCTGTGTTAGACACCCGGCTCAGTCATTGACCCTGACCAAGCTACTTTCTATCTGGGCCTCTCTTTTCCCATCTGTAAAATGTGTATGTGTGGAGGGGGTGACGTTCACATTGTCTGCCTTACAGGAATGCTGCTCAGGAAGAAATATTTTGTAAACAGTAAAGGGCTATAAAAATGAAGGGTCCTTCCAGCTTTAATGCCCATGAGAGAACTGAGGGAGAAACCCAGCTTTAGGATGTGGAGGAGGTAGCAGGGGTGGGAAGGGAGACTGTAGCAGTGACCCTGGAAAGGACAATGCTTGGGATGAAGAACAAAAGATAAGAGGGGAAAGACGGAAGGGGGGATAGAGGATCCAGTGGTCAGGTCAGGCCTAGGCAGAGAGGGCTTACCTCGGCTCAGTTTTTTGCCATCCTGACCAGAAAACTCTGGACTCTCATCTGACACCTGGGGAGGAAGAGGGGGAGGCAGAGGCTCAGGGACATTGGCCAGAGATCAGGCCTCAGACATGCTCTGGTCACAACCCAGCCAGTCCAGGTTTGCAGGAGTGTTTTGGTGGAGACTTGGGAACGTTGCTTGACCCTTATGTCTGGGGAAGCTCAAGCAGCCTCTTTGGGCTCCCTGGAACCTAGGACATTCCCTCCTATTATCCCCCTCCCCACTGTACAGGAATGGGGCTCAGGAAGTAAGGGGGAATTTGTCCAGGAGAGGGGCTGGGGCTGGGATTGGAAGCGGGGACAGAGACTTGGGCTGGGCTGGAGCCAGACCTGCATTAGGGAATACTTCCTTAATTTCCTTCATCCCCAGCTTCTAACACTGGGCCCTGCCCAGAAAAGGCCCTCCCTCAAAGGTTCAGAGGTTGGGCTGTGGTCAAGGCCATTACCAGGTCTATTCTGGAGCCTTCCTGTTGCTGGTGTTGCTTCTGGTGTGACAGTTCATCCGTCACCAGCTGCAGGGGCATTCCGTGGCTGTGGTTGCAGGCGTTGCTGTCCTCTTTGTCCTGCAGGGACAATGGATGTCCGCCCCCAAAGTCCAAGGGATACCCTGCCTCCTCTCTCTGCCCCAGACACTGACTCTTAGACAACTCTCCTGAGCCCCAGCCCTCAACACTCTGCCTTCTCCCATCACCCCTTTGATGACTGGGGTCTCCTTACCTCTGAACCCTGGGGCATCAGGATGTTGAAGAGGTTCTCAAGGAGGAAGAAGGCATAAAAGCCACCCAATATACCCAAGAGCCGCCACACAAGTTCAGGGTTCCCGTGCCCAGTTTCTGTCCCATGGGAATGTTGGCCTAGTACCTGGAGGAAGAGGGCCCAGGAGATAGAATTGTGTATATTTCCTCTTATTCCCCAGTGCTTAGCAAAGTGCCCGGAAGAAATCAGGCACTTATGATTGACTGAGTTTAGGGCATAGCAGCTGGGACATGAGACGGTCAGCAGAGAGCAGAGAGGGAGAGGCACATTTTGCTCATCCCTGGGAGGAATGAAAACCAAGATGTTGAGCCAGATCCTAGATCAGGCAAATGCTGGCAAAGGGGAGACCTCCCTTGGGTCCCCACCTTTTAACCGCACTAGGACTCAGGGGGCAGTTATGGAAGGAGGGGTTGTAGGAGGGGTAAGGGCCTGAGTCGGGGGGTAGGTGGGGGGGGCGCAGTTCAGGGGGCATTTTGGAAGGTCGTACCTTAGGGATGAGATGAAGCACAGCATCCCCAGTGAGGGAACCCACAGCCATGCCTAGGAAGGTTTGGATGACGTAGTGGGATATAGCCTTGCAGGAGGCACAGAACACAACCACCACGCCAAAGACAGAAGCGAGGCAGATGATCAGCGTGGCTACAGAGCTGTAGAGGTATTCTGTGGGTATGGGTAGGGGAGACGTTAGGACTGAGAACAGGTCACTTGCCACCCCTCCTAGGGCAGAGACACATGGCTAGTATGGCTAGAAAGTTGTCCTATGGGTACAGGTAAAAGAGCAGAAGGTAGGCCTGGGGACAGACAGGTCATTCACTGTCCCCTTTTCTCCTGGAGGTCCCATGCACAGGGAATCTTGAGATCTTCCCCTCCTATGCTGGAAATCCCACTGTGAGAGGCCCAACCATCCTGCCTCCCCCCCCCCCAAAAAAAAACCAACCCAGGGGGCAGCTAGGTGGTGCAGTGGATAAAGCACTGGCCCTAGATTCAGGAGGACCTAAGTTCAAATGCGGCCTCAGACATTTGACACTTACTAACTGTGTGACCCTGGCAAGTCACTTAACCCTCATTGCCCCACCCACCCCCCAAAAAAGAATTACCCCCTCTTGCACACAAATCCCATTAGAATAAAATAATCTTTTATTTGAGTGCTAGAGAAAGGGAAACCTGGAGATGAGTGTCAAGGGGAAATAGATACAGAGACAGTTCTCTGAGACACCTATCTCCTTGAGTGGGAGAAAGGCAAAAACTTTTATAGAGGACGGATGGTGGACGGGAGACCCATGAGGTGATCATCTGACTGTGGAAAGTTCCCTTACTGGGGGTGATCACCCAAGGGTAGAACATCCCCCACTGGTGGTGGGCTGGAGGAAGTTGGGCGAGGGGCAGCAGCTCAAGCCGTCTCTGTCTACCTAGTGCCACTCAGGCAGCAGCCATGCCTAGCCTAATAGGCTTCTCTTTCTTGCTTCAAGGTGTGTTTGTCTTCTCAAGGAGAATTCCCTTAGACCTGTGTCCTAACCCCATAACAAGGGATTGGGCACCCACATCTGTTATAACATTCCTGCCTGGTAAGGCATGCATCTCTGAACTGGAAGGATGCTTGGACGGCATCCAGTCCAACCTTCACCTGAGCTAAAATCTCCTCTGCACCATCCCACACAAGTGCTCATCTGGCCTTTCTCTGTGAAGACTTCCAGGGACAAGGAGCTCACTACCTTACAAGGCAGCCAGTCCTTTTGGGGAGAGCTCCAATTGTTGGGAAGCTTTATCTTGGAGGGGAGAGGCAACATAGCATAGTGCTCAAGTCGGGGGTCAGGAAGACCAGGCATTGGTCCTGCCTCCTAATACTTAGGCTGCCCCTTGGATGGGCACTCACAGGGCGGGTGCCTGTTCCCACAGCCTTTTTTTTGGTGGGGCAATGGGGGTTAAGTGACTTGCCCAGGGTCACACAGCTAGTAAGTGTCAAGTATCTGAGACCGGATTTGAACTCAGCTCCTCCTGAATCCAGGGCCAGTGCTTTATCCACTGCACCACCTAGCTGCCCCCTCCCACAGCCTTTTGCTGGGTGGCCAGGTGATATTCTACTAGGGCTGGCTGGTGATTCAGGCAGGGCTGCGTAAGGACTAGGGGGCTACCCCTTCACCCCACACCCCTCAAGTGGCAAGAGAAAGACTAGGCATTAAAAATCGAAGGAAGCAGCCCCAAAGGCCAACGCTGGTGGAACTGGGCTGAGAGAGATGGGGAGTCTGTGGTCTGGGCACTGAAGGTCACTCACTTTGGGACAGGCTGAGATCATCCTGGGTGGGGAGCAAAGTTGATATGCAGGCCCCACTTAGCTGCTGCTGGAGGAGGGCTGGGCTGAGCTGGGCCCAGGCAGCTGGGGACACACCTTCCTTTTCCGACAGTCCGTAGACCTCCAGGACATCAGAGGCACTCAGGCATACCTAGTGGCAGAGCCGGGAATGGAATCAGGAGGTGGGGGGGAAAGTAGCCTAACCAGCTTTTCCACTGCCTTCCTCCCTCCCCCTCCTCCTCTTCCTCCTGACTTACACTGTCCCACACACTAGCAGCGTCTTGGGCCTTTTGAAGATGCCTGGGCTGTCGGCTGGTCCTCTCTCCCAGGCTGTGTCCTCTGTGAAGATGCTGCTCATGGTGTTCTTCGTGGCCGGCGTGGGAATGGACCTCAGCCTCCCTCCCCACGTGTAGCTGGCTCATCAGAGCCTGCAATTCTGGGTAGGGAAAGGAGGGTGCTTCTGTTAGCCCTGGTTGCTTCTCAACTACTCTACCCTCCTCACCCCGCCTCCACTGCTTCTGCTTTTGAGAAGTCTTCCAGGATTGTCCCACCTCTCCAAGAATATCTGGAGAGTGCTCTTCTCATGTGGCATGAGTTGGATAAATGTTGGCTAAATTGCATTGAGGACGGCCAAAGACTGAGAGGGAAGGAGGGAGGGAGAGAGAGAGAGGTAGAGAGATGTGTCTATGACAGGTACCTTACCCTAACTTCACACTGACTGGAATCTGGTGCATACTTTAGCCTCTTGTCGGCCTGTTCCTTTTTTTCCCCAATTTTAATTTAACTTATTTTTTTTCAATCTTAATAGTGTTTTTTTTTCCAGTTACGTGTAGAGATAGTTTTCAACAACATGGGCTTATTCCTAAACCTGTTATTCCATTTCTTCCCCTTTAGAGACTTTCTCTCATTAGCCTTCCTTCTTCCTGAATCTGAATCCCCCTATACCCAGAGGTCAAACAAAGCTTTCCCTAAAAAGAGCTCATCTGAAGAATCCCCCCCACACATACTCTGAGGTCTGTCTTTCTTTTCAATCTCTCCCTCTCACCCCTAGACACAGCCCCCTACTCCTTACCAAGCAGAGTGAGGTTTCGTGACTCATTGCTATGAAGTCGGAAGACGAAATCAATGAAGTACTGGGGACTGGGCAGGACGTGGAAGCAGGACCCAGCTAAGGCGTGGTCCAGGAGGGCAGCCAGAGCTGTGCTTGGACCTTGGCCATCATCCCCCTGGGCTCCTGCCGCTTCTTCCAGGATCTGGTGTGTGTCCACACAACTCTGGGGAGCAGAGACCAGAACTCAGGCCCCTCCCCTGCCCCTTCAGGTCACTTCCTCCTTTAAAACTTTCAATGTGGGGCAGCTAGGTGGCTCAGTGGATAGAGCACTGGCCCTGGATTCAGGAGGACCTGAGTTCAAATTTGGCCTCAGACACTTAACACTTACTAGCTGTGTGACCCTAGGCAAGTCACTTAACCCCAATTGCCTCACCCCAAAAAACAAACAAACAAACAAAACTTTCAATGGTTCCCCACTGCTTACAGGATAGTCCAAGCACCTTAGCTCGAAGGTCGCTGAGTCCAAACTCTCGGCCCCCCCACCCCCACCCCCGCCTCAATTTTCAAGATGGTAGAAACTGAGGTCCAGAAAGAAGGAAAAGAGACATTCCCAAGGTCATACAGAGCCACTGACAGATCTGGGACTCTTCCCTTCCATATGCCTTATGCTTTCCCGCTGATGTCATGGTGCCCTCACCTTGCCATTGCTATCCTCTCCTTGGTAGTGTCCTTGGATCTGCTGAAGAAGTTGATTCAGGATATTGGGATAATGGGTCCCGGCAGAGGTCAAGGAAGCCAGGAGATGATCAGCCTTGGAGCCCCAGCTTCCATCCTGGATAGCAGCACACGTGCCCTTTGGATCACTGAGGTAGAGAGCGATCCCAGCACAGAACCGGGTAACATTCTGGGGACCCTGGATCAAACCCTGTCCTGCCAGGGCCAGGACATTCTCCACAGTCATGCACTGTAGGCATAAAAAGACAGTCGTAAGAAGTCAGTGAGGTTAGCTTTGGGGAATTTGGGGAATAAGCATGTAAACAGGAATTTTTACAAATATGATCTTGTTATGGACCTGGGGTACCTCGGAAGTTTTCTGGGGGAACTCGGGAACCTTCTTGAGAATTTAAACCAGGGCAGCTAGGTGGTGCAATGGATAAAGCACCGGCCCTGAAGTCAGGAGTACCGGAGTTCAAATCCGGCCTCAGGCACTTACTAGCTGTATGACTTTGGGCAAGTCACTTAACCCTAATTGCCTCACCCACCCAAAAAAAGAGAAGTTAAACCAAAGGACAGACACACCTAGAGAAATAACTACAAGACCACCACCACCCTTCATTCCAGTCTCCCCCACCCTCAGGGAGGTAACCTCCTAGGCATGGCGGGACAGGTTAGGGGTGGGGTAGGGCAGAGGAATCCTTGCCAGGGGGACAGAGATAGGTATCACAGAGAACCAAGTCTCTGTGCCATGCCTTCTCCCCGTGAGAAGTACAAGGATTTTGCTCTTGGTTTCGTTCTCTAGTGCCCAAATAAAATATTATTTTATTCTAATTGGATTTGGGTGCAAGAGGGTGTAATTCTTTTTTTTTAAGGGTGTCATTCTTTAAAGAGGAATACCTAGAACCCCAACCCCCCAACCCCACTCCCACCAATTTCCCCTGTAACAATCTCATTTGATCCTCACAACAACCCTGTGAAGTAGGTACTATTATTATCTCCATTATACAGTTGAGGAAACTGAGGTTCAGTGGCCTGCACAGGGGTTACCCAGGTAGTAAGTGTCTGAGGCCAAATTTGAACTCCTGACTCCAGTCCCAGCTCTCTATCCACTGTCCCAGCTCAGCGGGGGGGACGTCCCCCTCCAAATCCATATCTTGCCCCTGTGATTCCCCGGCTCTAAGTTACCTATAGCTATTCCAGACATCAACACCATGCCTGGGTCTGAACAGAGATAAGCCCCAGGATGAGACCAGGACACGTGGGGGGAATGTGCCCCTGTGCTCACAAACCAAGAACGACAGAAAGGAAGGGTGGACCCACGGGTGGGAAGCCCCACTGTAGACCTAGATGGGTATGACTGAGTAAACTGCTTTCCTCTCAGCCTCTTCTCATTCTCGTAAAGTACTCTCCCACAAAGGGTTCTGAGCTCTGTCACCCCCCACCCCCGTGTAGGAGTCGTGTCTTCCTCTTACACACATAAAGTTTCCATCACAGAAAGGATGTAGGGGTGTCTTCCCCACCCTCCATTCACACACATCCAAAGAGGATCTCATATATACACACAGATAGGAATTACACAGGGGAACTCTCTCACACCCAAATAAGCCACATACTACAGTTGTCTACCACGCATACAAGACTTCTGTTAATAATTTGTCTTCAATCCAAGTTCCACCTTTCTCACACATGGAAAAACTCTCTCTTTTTCTCATCTATATGTACAAGTTTTCTCTCTTTCTAATATACACCCATGGAAGTGCACTCACACACACACACACACACACACACACAGAGACAGGTGTCTTCTCACACAAAAGTCCTACTTATCTCTTGGTTGGCAATCCTATTTATACTTGCAAGCACACACACTAGTCTTACCCAGGCATTCAAGGCCCTGAATCTGTCTCTTACACAGACACACACTGGGGTGCTAGCTAGCTGTCCCATTTACTCACGAAGGCAAATGGGAGACCCACTGCACCCTCTCACTCAGACATAAAGGAGAGGGAGAGAGGAGAAAATATGATCAGTGGCTTCTAAGCACCTGGGTCATTTCCAGCTTCTGGGCTAAGAACCAGAGGGAGAGGATTGGCCCCTACAGGGAAGTCTGGAGTCAGAAGAAAGTGGGGAAGAAAGGAAAGGAGATGCCAGTCTGGCCCCAAGCCCTGGGCTTCCCTTCCCTAGCGGGGCACAAGTTCCTCTCTTCTTCTCATGGAAATTTCTTTCCCCATAAAGAAGGCTAGCCCAAGTCTGCACACCCCAGGACAGGCTACTAATCTCTTTCCCCATTCCCATTTCCTAAGGTGGCACTGGGTCCTGCTCTGTTCCTCTTTTCTGCTTCCTATCCCTGGATGAGCCAGTCCCTGGGTTCTTCTCTCTCCCAAAGCATGGTAAAGAGTAATGAGTTGAGGTGGTCTTTCTAGGGTCCCTTTTCTTCTCTGACTGTCCTCTGCCTGCCAAGACACCCAGGTTGTATCCTGTCCTATCTTTTTCCCTCCCTCTCTCCCTCTTGGAATTTGTCCCCTTTGCTCCCGGCCCTACTGGGGAAGGGCTGGCTGGACAGGTTAGGGGTGGGGTAGGGCAGAGGAATCCTTACTGTCTCTTACCTTTCCACACGGCTCTTCTGGGCATTGCACACGGGCCGCCAGTGTATTTAATAGAGAGCTCAGGGCGACAGAGTCCATAGAACTTTGGTTGGAGGTGAGCAGGCTCAGGAGGCTGGCAGGTCTTGGAGTTGTCCCCAGGGCTATCCCCAGCCATGCCCCAAGCCAGAAACAGACCACGCTCCGCATAGCTCAGGTTCCCAGAAGACTCTTGACAAGGGTCAGGGTAGGTTTCAGGGAAGGAGGTGCTAAAGGACTTCCTGGAGGTGCAGGTGGGGACTCGGGGGGCCTGGACTAGGGATGTCTGGGGGCCTGGTTGGATGGGGAAGGGGGTGGGGGATTCCTGGTGCAGATCTTTGTCTCAGGAAGAGAAGAAAGAAGAGAACTGTACTGCAGCTGGCCACAAGAAGTCCTTGGGGTAGGGCTGGGCTGTAGGACTCTTGAGGAATCTCCCAAGCAGGTATTTCCTGCCAGGCACTGTGATTGGCTGCCGCTCAGATGGCCCTAGGTTAACCATTCCGGCAGCTGATCCTCCCTAGATAGAGATGAGAACTATTCCAGCCCCCATCTCCCCATTCCCTCTCTCAGTACCCAGCTTTCACTCCCTCATTCTTTTGGGGGGGCCTAAACTTAGTCTGTTTGTCCATACCCTTTCCCCTCTGTTTCATAGACCTACTGGATAATTCCCCAAGCCCATGACCCCATGCAAAGTCTCCCCCCTTCCTTCTTTCCTTCCTTCACCTCGGGCTCTTTCTTATCTTGTTATTCAGCCCTTTGTCCGGTGAGATCCCGCCTACGTCTACAGAGAATCTGCAAAGCTTGAATTCCACCACGAGCTGGTGAAGGCCCAGGGTCTCCTCCCTGGACTCCCCAGGAGCTTCTCCACCTCCCATCAGACCATGCAGGTAGTCAGGGAGAGCCCATGGCCTGCCAGCTGGATGCTGGGCCTGGGAGATGGTGTTCGTGCCTCCGTGTTACAGGCATGACACAGAAAAAGGCAAATTGACACAAACATATGGATTGGCAAACTCTGATCTACAAAAACCAAAGGTGTTTTTAAAAGTAAGGTTCCTTAGACCAAAGCTCAGACAGGGAAAGGACCAAGATCTTTCCTGGATTTCCTCCTGTCTGCTGAGTCATGTATTTTGGGGGAAGGAGAGAATTGGAGTCTAGGTCACAAACTTCCCAGAGCTCATGCTGTCCCAGTACCTGTTCTGAGCTTCTCCTACTCCTCTCCCCTCTCCTTTCTCCCTTCCCCTCTCCTTCCCTCCAGAATCATATCTGAGAATTCTCTTGGCAGCAGATCTAGGTCTGGGGGAAGAAACAGGAAGAGAAGAGGGATTGGAGGGGAGAGAAGTTAGAGGAGGGAAGGGTTTGCTGTTCTGGAGCCAGAGCACACAACCACTGGGGATCTCCCAGCACCAGGCAGTGAGCCGTAGACACCATCCCCTCCTCTCCCCACTTTTTTCTTACCAAAACCCTTTCTAGGCCGAGTAGAAGCAGTCTAGGAGACAACAAAATTCCTGAATTTTGCCATTTCATCACAACTCTTTCACAATTCTAAATACCAGAACTGGGGCGGAGGGGGGTGGGAAGGGGAGGGGAGGGGGGTTGACCTGGTTGTTAGGAACTGATTGCAACTGGGGGAGGGTCAGAAAAGGGAGGGAAGTTGGGGTTATGGATCAGTTTTATAATTGAAAGGGTCCTCAAAGACCATGTAGTTCAATGAATACCTGAAAAGAATCCCCTCTATTACAAACTCAAGTGATCTTTCAGTCTTCTCTTGAAGACCTCCTGGTAGGAAGTGTTGAAAATTAAATATAGTTTTTATCTGCCTGCCTCCTATAAACAGAACAGAGAAAATAATTTTATAATATCTCCTACAAAAATTAATAATAATAAGCAGAGACATGTCTCCCAGATTAGAGAACATAATGTCTCCTACAGGATAAACCAGATCAGAGACAGACAGGAAAAATAATACCAATTTATTTTGTTCCAAGAAGAAATATAAAATGATCATACTGGAGACCCTTCCAAAGAAGGGAGCTCAGAGACTTCCCTCTTTCTGAGAGTATGTTATAGGGCCTAGCATCCTAGAAGTTCTCTGGGGTACATCAAAGAACCTTCTCCTTGAGAAACTAAACCAAAGGACGGACATGGCTAAAGAGATAAGTGGCACTGGATAGGGACTGAGCTAGCTCCGAGACCATTACCCTTCATTCCAGTCACGCTCTGTGCTATGCCTTCTCCCCATGAAAAGTCCAAGGATTTCTCTCTTGGTTTCCCTTCCCCAGCCCCTGAATAAACTATTCTCTTATTCCACTGGATTTGTGTGCAAGAGGGTGTAATTCTTTAAAGAAGAATTCCTCAAACCCTTACCCCTAACCCCCCTACCCTATTTTCCCCATAACAGGTATATAAGGTTTTTTGTCCACTGGTTACAGAGTGTAATCAGTTTCAATAGTATGATACAAATTCAACCCAGAAGCAAAAGCAGTTTAACAATTTCAATTTTAACAAGTATAGAGAAAATACAGAAGCATCATGATAAGATTACAGGATTCCAAAAAATGTTTGGCAAGAATGAGTTAGCCCAGATTTCCCCATAAGATAGGGACTTACTATCCTGAGGGAAAAGAAGTCATCAGGTAGGGACTAATTTGCTAGCTACCTGCGTTCAGTTTGGAGTTCAAAGGACATTTTGCTCCTATTAACCTAGCGTTTAATGAAAAATACTTTTGGATAACAAGGCACCTCCAGGTGATCCATACATTCATATTAACAAAGTAAACCCATTACCTTCTTTCCAATTTTAGATAATTCTCATTTTTAGGAAGTTTATCCTGCTAACAAGCTATGCACCTCTTCAGAACTCTCACCCATTTTCCTTGTTCTGTCCTCTGGGGTCAAATAGAAAAGTCTTAATTCTTCCCAATCTTCCAAAAATATCCATTTGTCCTTCTCCAGTATACTTGAGGAGAGGAGGTGGGCTAGGGGTCTTGGGCTGGTTAATTAGTTGATAGAGTGAAAGTTTAGGGTCAGGGCCCCTAGACCGGTCAATTGGGGGAGATCACCAGAATCTTGTGTAACACATCCTGAGAGGTTCTGCAGGGTGAAGGGCCCTGAGCTGATCATTGGGGGAGTTCAGGGACATTGGTTGGGGCTTGTAGACTTCCAAGTGTATGCTTTCACCTGGGAGAGGCTGCTGCTGCTGCTGTTGCTCCTCAAAGCTAGAGACAGGGACTTGGAGTACAACCAGGGAGGACAAGAAACTCATCACTGACTGATAGTTGCTGTCCACATCCTCCAGTTTCCTGGTTGGGAGCCTGTGTTCCACAGATGAAGTCCCAGTACAGCAGTATCTTTTATGGGTATGGATGTGGGAAGATTGGGAAATCAAGGATATGAGGAATAAGGGATGTTCGGGTGGGGTGGAGGGGACTAAGAAACTACTGCTTCTGGCTCTTAAGATTAACATGTATGGGGGCAGCTAGGTGGTGCAGTGGATAGAGCACCGGCCCTGGATTCAGGAGTACCTGAGTTCAAATCCGACCTCAGACACTTAACACTTACTAGCTGTGTGACCCTGGGCAAGTCACTTAATCCCAATTGCCTCACTAAAAAAAAAAAAAAAAAAGAGGATGGTGATAGATCTCAGGGGAGGAGGAAACAGAAGACAGACTTTATCTTACTAGAGCAATGACAATGCCTTCCCTAGAGTGTCCAAAGCTGCAGTGATAGACATTCTGTGTGGTTGTCTTGAAGCTGGGTTTACTGAGGTTAAAGGTCCAAGGAAACTATGTTCAAAGGAGAGGTAGGGAGGGTTGGGAAGCTGAGGATCATCACTAGGGTGCTTCTTGCCAAGTCCTCTCACCATATCGGCCTCTCCCTGCCACTTGCCCTTCATGGCCTTTGCCCACCTGGTTTTATCAGGCACTATTTAGCCAGCTCAGCAAGTCTGGGCACCAGATCAGGTGGGGTCAGTCTCAGCTTAGTGTCTGGCTCCAAGAATTCAGATAGGCCCTCCAATTAGACACCCAAAACTTCCAAGTGGAGGGACATGCCCCACTGTGATGGCATCGGCCACTTTAGTCAACCCATTCCCTCCCCAAACACACCCCAAGGGGTCCTGGGATATTGTCCTGTTCTAAATCAAGTGGAACAGCCCACACGAAGCCGGATTAGCCTTTTTCCACTCCAGTCTAACTATTGTTACCTTGTCATGGAATAATGACCGAGTAGTTACATCTACAACAATTTGTTTAGCAGTGAAAGCTTTGACCACAGAAACAAATCCAGTCCAAGACTTGAGGTCTGCCTAACGACAAGGACCATTGGTTTCTACAGTCATTACATTTGGGCAATAGGACAAACCTAGGCAAACTTCCTAGGCAAACTGTCTGGCACTATGCCTCACTACTGTTGTAGGGAATGGAGAGAGTCAAGTACCCCAAGACCTTTAGAGAGAAGTATCCCCCTGATAATCAGAATCACAGAGGGAAAGGGGAACACTCTCAGCATCCATCAGCTTCTCCCATCTTCTCACGTGGGGGTGGATGATCACATCTTTCTGGCCCACAGCTAGGTGAACGTTAATTCTAGAAAGGGTGGTCGCCTCCTAGCTGTTCTGTACTTCAGCCAATTTGCTTCTCAAAGTTCCAGTCATTAAGAGCAAATGCCCAAAGAAGATGGAGGGTGCTATTAAGTATTACAAGTGACCCAGGACAACCACTCTTTATGGTAACCCTGGGCCTTTTCCATCTTTATTTGGTGTCTAAAGAGACAGAAAATTGCTGGGGAAAACTGCAAGTATTACATTCAAAAGCTTAATCTCTGTTGGGAAACAGATGTCTATAAGAGTAATAAATAACCTGCTCAAATTCCTTACCAATTAGAGAGACGCAAACCAAGATGACTTTGACCTTAACCTTACCTGCACAGGAAAGGTAACAAAAGCAAAACATAAGATCCAACACTGGTGGGTAAAGAGAGAAAGAAGGAATTCCATTAGCCTGTCAGTAGGAACCCAGAGCCCTCTCTTTGAAGGGTAAAGTGGCAATATAAAATAGAAATTACAAACAGATCTACTTTGATTCAGTTATTCCACTGCTAGGACTTTGTCCTTAAGATATCACAAAAAAGCTTCCCCCCAAAATAGTAATTGCTCTTTATTCATGATACTGGAAAAACTGGAAATAACCTCTGTTCAGTGGCTGAATTCTGGTATGCTGTGGCACTATATAAAACATATAAATATGAAAGATAGAAGGGAAACATGGAAAGAACCTGAATGAAATGATGCAAAATAACATTAAGAGAAGCAGAACAATATATACCCATTAACTACAACAATAAGAAAACAAAGCCCAATGGCAGACATGAGGGAAACAGATTTGTCAGTTTGGTTTTACTTTGTGAAAAGATCCAATATACTATGCTAAGGATTTTATGTAAAATTTGATTTCTTATTTTGCATGTTTCATTAGTCCTACTGATGGTTGTTTATAATAACTTGGTAAAAAGTATCATTGAGTATACAGGTAAAGAGAAGGAAGTGACAGACTGTTGTTATGGTTCCAGAGCACCCCAGAAGTTCTCTGGGATAAATCAAAGAACCTTCTTGAGAAACTAAACCAAAGGACAGACACACCTAAAGAGATAAGTGGCACTGGACTGGGACTGAGCTAGCTCCTGGACCACCACCCTTCATTCCAGTCTCTCCCACCCCTGGGGGGATAAGATCAGGTGTGGCTGCTGCCTTTGTGGCATAAGGAGGAGAGATGGCTTGAGAGATCCACAGCCACCCCTCACCCAACTCCCCCAGCCACCACCAGTGGGGGATGATCCTCCCTCAATAAGGGAACTTTCCACAGTCAGATGATCAACCCCATCAGTCCTCTATAAAAGTATCTCTCTCCTGCTCGAGGAGATTGGTATCTCAGAGCCACCCCTCTGTGCTATGCCTTCTCCCCATGAGAAGAAGTCCAAGGATTTCTCTCTTGGTTTCCTTTCCCTAGCACCCTAAATAAACTATTATTTTATTCTAATTGGATTTGTGTATAAGAGGGTGTCATTCTTTAAAGAGGAATTCCTAAGGACCCCTATCCCAAACCCCTCCCACCTATTTCCCCATAACACTGTGAAGGATAAACTTTTAAAGTCAGTAGAGGCTTGACCAAATCATTTCCTTACTCAAAAAAGCCTAGGAAGCTTCCTGTTGCCTCTGGGGTAAAATACAAATTCCTCAGTTTGGCATTTAAAGCCTTTTACAAACTGGCTCCAACCTATTTAGAATGGTTCAGCTCAGCTTCCACTCCTACTCTCATAAAGCAGGCCTTCTTAAACTTTTTCTACTCTCGACCCCTTTTCCCCCAAGAAGTTTTACATGATCCCGGGTATATAGGTATATAAAATAGGTATAAAGAACCTTTTACTGTTGTCAAATTTTTTGAGACCCCTGCTCCTGCATTAGTTAGTTATGAGACCCCAGGGTCACGACCCACAGTTTAAGAGGCTAGGTCATAAAAGACATTCCATCTCCTGCCTCCACACCTCTAGGAGGGCTGTTCCCAAACTGGGTCTGCTCTCCCTGACTTCAGCTTCTGGGAATACCTAATTAACTTCAGGTACCCCCATCACCGTTAACTATATATGTGTGAATATATTTATATATTTATTTATGTGTGTGTGTGTGTGTGTGTGTGTGTGTGTATCTGTACACATACATAGTTTTCCATTTACTTAAGTGAGCCATTTTGCAGACTTGGTAAAGTGGTTTTTACTTAATGCAAATTTGCCCATAGACTTGTGGGAGGGAGGCAATTAGGAAGAGGGCCAGCACTAAGTTCAAGGTCATCTCAGGTGAGGACAGAGAAGCAAGAGCAGGAACGGGTAGGGGCAGGGCTGGCCATGTGGGAGCCAGAAATAGATATAGACAGGAGAGGAAAGGTGACACATGGGGCCGGGGCCAGACACGTGGTGCTCAAGCACGGACAGACTGAAGCCAAACATGAGGGCAGTGGGCAGAGCAGCAATAGCCTTTTCCGAGTCCTTCTACTTTCCCTTGGACTTTTTGGGGGGCGGTTGGAAGGAGGGAGGGTGGAAAGGCTACAGAGCTATGGGCTGCAAAGTATTGTGCAGTGAAGTTAACACAATTTATTTTCTTGGAATGTGGATTTCTTTCAGAATTCTTTACATAAAGTTGAGCTTGTATAATGTGAATTGCTGTAAAGCAAGAATTGTCTGCATTATTTTATATTGAACTTACCTGTATACTTTGTTTTAACAAAAATCAAACACACACACACACACAGAGCTGTAAATCTATCAGTGGCTTTCTTCTAGGTTCAAAGGGCAGAGTACTTTCTGATGGCAGAACTTCCAGGAAACATTTCTTCCCCTCTTTGCATTCTCTCTTCAGCACTAATAATCAACCTAAACCTTGATTTTAGTCGGCCTCAAATTGTTCTCCACTAGTTTCCTGTTTGTTTTTTTCCCTTTGTTTACACTATCCTTTATGCCAGAAATGAGCTGACAGCAGCTCCATTTGTTAATACCCTGCATATCCTTTCCCACTGCCTCCCCACCCATCCCCTATCCCCATCCAGTACTTCAGGGGCACTTAGCAACATTCTAGTTTTTTGTTATTTCGGAGTTCAGGAGTCATTCTGATTTAATTTTGTACCTCCTCCAGCAATGACAACAGACCTCTCTGTCTAGCCATCATTTAATAAATGTTTAGTTTAGGCTCAAACTTCCTGAAGTCAGGGACTATGCCTAATCTTTCCTTGTACACATAACTTAACATTTACTAAGTGACTCATATATGCACAACCCCCAAGACAAAAGTTTCTGCCCTCAAAGAGCTTAAATTTTTTCTAGGGGACATATATGTACACAGACACATAAACACAAAGTAATTTCAGGAGGGAGGGAGCATTAAGAAATATGAAAGGTTCATGAAGGTGGCACTTTCCTGAATGCATAGGAAGCATTTAAAAAGTGATAAATGAATGATGCTAGGAGTCCAGACAAGATGGCAGAGAAGCAAAAAGTATAGCCCAGCTCCTCCAAGACAACTCCACCAAGATATAAGAAATACACCAAACTGAATCGTAGTTGAGTAAATCCAAGAAGAAAAAAATCACAGTGAGTCATTTTTTTTCAGCCCAGGTCACCAGAGAGAGGCAGAGAGCTCTGTGGACATTAGGCTTGAGGTCTGGCCAGGAGCAGGCCAAGGAGCATTCCAGCTGTATTCTGACCACTCTGGGGACACTGAGAGCTTAGACATCCTCAGCCTATTCCTGAGATCCTGGAATGAACCAACACTCTGGGAAAAGTAGCAACAGGACCAGCCTAAACCCTCCCTCCAGAAGCAAAGCAGCACCCAGGCCTTGCTGTTGTTTTTTTTTCTATTTTGAGGTTTTGCATTACTGCTCTGATTTTTTCTCTTATAACAGGATTAATGCAGAAATAGGATTAATGTTATTATGTGTATATATATATATATTTGTGTGTGTGTATAGATATATATCTATATGTATATGTATATAGATAAAACCTATATCAGATTACCTGCTGTCTAGGGGAGGGAGGGGAGGGAGGGAGAAAAATCTGAAATTGTAAAGCTTGTATGAACAAAAGTTGAGAACTATCTTTACATGTAATGGAAAAAATAAAATACCTTATATGTAAAAAAAAAAAAAAAGCAGCACCCAGGCCTAACCTCAAGTTTGAAGTCAGGAAGTAATCTGGAAGAATGGGCAGACAAAAACCGAAACCCACACTGGGCTATTATATTGGCAGGGCTGCTTTGTGACACAAAAGCAGAAAAAGAGAATGACTCCAAAATCTCAACAAAGCAAGGCCTTGGAGGAAAACAGTTTGACCTCAAACTCAACTAGAATTCCTAGAAAAGATGAAGCAAGACAAAATTTTTATAAATGGAATGAGATGAAAAATGCTATCTGCCTCTCAAGAGAGGAGAAAACTACGGAAGGATTACTTTATAGAACTAGAAAAAATAACAATTCATCAGGATGAAAAAAAAAGATCAAGAATGTCAGGAAAGGGGCAGCTAGATGGCGCAGTGGATAGAGCACCGGCCCTGGATTCAGGAGTACCTGAGTTCAAATCCGGCCTCAGACACTTAACACTCACTAGCTGTGTGACCCTGGGCAAAAAAAAAAAAAAAGTCAGGAAAAAAAGGCCTAGCTAGGCTTCAAACTACACTACAAAATAGTAATCACTCAAATAATTTTATGCTGGCTAAGAGACAGAGGCTGAGTAGTGGAAGGGATTAAACACACAACAAAGCAAATGAGCACAGAAACCCGGTGTGTGATAAACCCAAAGATCTTAGCTAGTGGAACAAGAACTTACTTTGTCAACAACAGAAAGAAGTCTGGCAGAAAGTAGCTAGAAACCAAAAGCTCATATTCAATACCAAAACCATCCAAATTGGAATATGACTTAGACATGAAGCCTGGCATCATAAACAAATTAGAGGAACAAGGGAGAAATTACCTGTCAGATCTAAGGTATGATGATTAAAAATGAGAGAGTTTCTGGGTAACAATTTTATTAATAAAAGGGTGATTTCTCCCTCAGACCAAAGACCCCATGGTGCTGGAGCACAGGGTTTTGTTTTTTTTGGCAGGGCAGTGAGGGTTAAGTGACTTGTCCAGGGTCACACAGCTAGTAAATGTCAAGTTTCCGAGGCCAGATTTGAACTCAGGTACTCCTGAATTCAGGGCCGGTGGGTAGTCAATAGACCATTAATTGACCCCTGCACATCAAGATTATCTCCAGTTTGGGGCTATCAATTAAAAAAATGTCCTCCTCTTCAATAGGAGACCTCCACCCTGGATGGAGAAGCCTTAGGTTATCTAAATAAATGGATCTGTCTCCACCAAAGATTCTTTGTAAACTTGGGTTGGGCCTGTTCAAGATAAAGAAATTCAGTGTAATCTTACTTTCAAGAACTAGACCTTTGAGTAGGGGGATTGGGGATGGAGGGTGGGAAAAGAAAGGGCTAAGAAAGAAGGGGAAAGCACTGAGTTTCCCCCAAGATATGGGTTATTAATAGTTCTCCCAATGGATAAGGGAAGATTCATGACCAAACAACAGAAAGGGTCACAGAAAGTAACATGGACAATTTTTATTATATAAAATTATTTAGTTTTTGCACAAATACAATGTAGCTAAAATCAGAAGGGCAAGTAAATGGGAAAAAAATTCTTGAAGCAAGTTTCTTTGATAAAGGTCTCATTTAATAATAATTATAGTAGCTACCATTTATCTAGTGCTTTGAGGTTTTCAAAGCACTTTACAGATATCTTCATGACAACCTTGGGAGGTAGGTGCTATTATTATCATCCTCATTTTACAAATAAGGAAACTGAGGCTCACAGAAGTTAAATGACTTGCCCAGGATCACATAGCTAGTGACTGAGATCGGACTTGAACTCAATCCAAACTGAGTTCCTGAGTCCAGCCCCAGCACTCTATCCACTGTACCACCTGGCTGAGATAACATAGGGGGAAAGGAGTCAAACTCCTGCCCCCCAAATCTCCCCAGTGTGGCCTGAACCAGATTAAAATAATTCAGAAATGTTTAACAAGATAAATAAAAATACAACATAGATAATAGATAATGTTAATTTATGGTTTTCTAAATCAATATGTGGCTGGCAAGGATCCATTTCTATTTGAGTTTGACATCACTGTTCTAGAAAACAGATTACAATTTATAAAAATAAAAGCCACTCCCCAGTTTGTAAGTACTCAAATGATATGACCAGGCCATCAATTTTCAAGGGAAGAAACCTAAGCTATCAATAACCATATAAAAATATACTCGTTCACTAGTAATTAGAGAAATGCACATTTAAACAACTGAAGTTGCAGAGTTGTCAAAAATGGAAAATGACAAATACTGAACGGGCTTTGGGAAAACAAGTATATCAATGCACCACTGATGGTCCAGCCATTCCAAAAAGTGATTTGGAATTATGCCCCCAAAGCTATTTAACTGTGTATACTCTTTGATTTAGCTATACCACTATGTCTACTCCCCAGAGAGATCAAAGAAAGAGAAAAGGTCCATATGTACAAAAATAACTATAGCAGCTCTTTTTTGGTGATAAAAGAACTGGAAATCGAGGGGAGGCCCATCAATTGGGGAATGGCTGGATAAATTATGTGTAGATAATGTGATATAATATTGTGTTTTAAGAAATGATGCAGGGGATGATTTCAGAGATCTGTAGACTTGTGTGACCTGATAGAAAGGCAAGTGAGCAGAACCAGAAGAACAATTTAAATAATAACAATATTACAAAGACAACTTCCTTTTTTTTTTTAAGTGAGGCAGTTGGGGTTAAGTGACTTGCCCAGGGTCACACAGCTAGTAAGTGTTAAGTGTCTGAGCCTGGATTTGAACTCAGGTACTCCCAACTCCAGGGCTGGTGCTCTATCCACTGCGCCACCTAGCTGCCCCAAGACAACTTTCAAAGATTTGGGAATTCTGATCAGCTTAATGACCAACTAAAATTCCACAGTACACAAAATGAAACAAGTTATCAATCTCCTGGTAGAGAGCTGATGAACTCAGAGTGCACAGTGAGACTTTTTTTTTTTCTTTTTAAAATCATGGCTAATGGGGCAATTTGTTTTGCTTGACTATGTATGTCTGTAACAGAGGTTTTGTTGTGCTTGCCGTCTCAACTGGGGAGTGGGAGAGAATCTGCATCAGAAAATAATTAATTTTTTTTCCTTTTTTTTCGTGGAGCAATGAGGGCTAAGTGACTTGCCCAGGGTCACACAGCTACTAAGTGTCAAGTGTCTGAGAATGGATTTGAACTCAGGTCCTCCTAAATCCAGGACCAATGCTTTATCCTCTGCACCACCTAGCTGCCCCAAAATAATTAATTTAAAAAAATGAATATGACTAAAAGCTTCTTGAGAGATGGACCCATGTGTTCATCTATTTTGTGTTCCCCATAGTACCTAGACTGTAGTAAATAAATGCTTGTTGACCTCTGAGAAAGGTCTGAGAGAAGAGGAAAAATGCAAGGAGAAAAGAATGGTAAAGAGGGATTAGAGGGTTTTTCTGAATTTTATCTGTTGGTGGCCATCTAGAGAGCAGATGAGGAAGGTGGTGTGGAGGTCAAAGTTCAACCAACTTTTACAGAGATCTAGTCTGTCATTGTGCCCATGTCCCATAGTAAGGCTAGGATTGGTCACTCTGAAAATGTTTAACATTTAAAAAATTAGTCTCATCTAGGTCTGGACTTAGTTTTTTCATTCCTTACTTAGTACTAGAAGAACCAGAATTTAAGAATATCTCAAAAGACCAGGCTGCATCGATTGACACATCTTATTTTATCCATAAGGTAAAAGAAATAACACCACATAATGAAAATTTTTATTTCAAAATAAAATTATAATAAAAAATTTTGTCAATTAATGAACCTGGTCCTTCTAGTGTTAATAATCTGGTGATCTCTGCCCTATTCACCTGTTCAGTCATCTAATGGGGTCAAAGTTTCTTGTGTGAAAGGCTCTTGTTCATTTCGAACTCGAGTACAAGGATAGTGGGCTAGTGCCCAACACTCATGAATCAAGAGTTGGAAAGAGATTTTAGGGGTCATCTAATCGATTATCCATCCAATGCACAGCTCCCTCCTAAAGTGGTCTAACCAATCTACCCTCTCTGATGGAGCAAATGCTCACAGCAAGAATGATCCTGTTCCCCTCTGGGAGTTGGAGTACATAGTAGCTTACGATCAAGGCCAACTGACCCTGGAAAACAGGAATCAGAGCTGCTAGAGCTGTTTATACTCACACAGGGAGGACTATAAATAGCCCTATATATTAACAGAGGGCAGAACCATGGGTAGAAAGTGGAAATTTAGGTTTAATGGGGATTACAGACTGGAGACAGATTTCCCTGGAAACGGAAGATCTCTGGGATTATCAGACTGGATACAGTGATTAATTTACATCAGCTAACATATATGCCTAAATTCTACTTTTGTGGAGGTAGGCTTGGAGTACCAAATGAACTACCCTCTAAGCCCCAGACAGGGCTGGATCCAAGAAGATCATGATAAAAAGACAAGTAACTGATGCTGTAACTGCTTTAGGGAAGTCGGGTTGACTTGGTTCAGCAGAACCTTCCATAGAAAAGGGTACAGAATTAAAGTCTCAAGGTGTCTAATGGGTATAAATTAAATTCCAGTGCATGGAAAGTAACATATAAAGGGGAGGGGAATAAGCATCTATATGGTGCTTACTATATGTGAGGAACTGGGCTGTGTTTTTTACAAATATTATCTTAGCTGATCTTCACAAAAACCCTGTGAGGTGGATGCTGATATTATTCACAATTTACAATGGAAGAAACTGAGGCTGAGAGAGGTTAAATAACTTGTTCAGGGGTCACACACCAAGAAGTGTCTGAGGCTGGATTTGAACTCAGCTTGACTCCAGATACAGGGCAGTTTTCATTCTGAGAAACCAGTGGGACAAGACAGGTTACTACCTGCTTAACTCCCCACACATTCCTCCCTCTTCCAAGGAACAGAGATTAAAATGATCAGGGGGAGAAGGGGGTTATGTGGACTTGGAAAGAAGGAAAGAGGAGGAGAAAGCATTCTCCAAAGAACCCAAGAGCCCCTGATGCCCTGCCTCATACACCATCTGTGAGCTAGAGTGATTGTGTTAATGCACCCTGGGTTACTAGGGCTGGGACCAGCCCAAGCAGAATGCTCTGGTGGGAATGAACCCCAGGTCACCACTTACAATCATTTCTTGAAGGGGTGAAGGAAAAGCATTCTCATGTAACCCTAAGCTGGGTCCCCTCCCAAGCCCTACCCCACAATTCAGTGACCCTAGCCCTATAAACCATGGTCCTGGTCCTGGGTCTCAAACTATACTGGAGTGGGACGGACCAAGAGCCCCGGCTTTAGGCATGCAGAAAGCGGTTGAAGGCGTTGTAGGCAGACTCCAGGTCAAACAGCATTTGTCGGACCTGAGAATCATCCAGCTCATCTGCAGCTGACATGCCACTCAAAGTCTGTAGCCTGTTGGAAGAAAGAAAAGTCACCATGGCTCAGAAACTGGACTCTCCCTCTGAACCTCGTAGCACTATGGATGTATTAAATACTACCCAGTTTTTCTGGCTCTTCAGGATACTTGGAGTCTCAGATTGACTATCCCACAGGCAGTCCTGTTTAGTCCTCTCTCCCAATGACCCACCTCTGCCAAGCCATTTCCCAGGGGACACTCACCACTGGCTGACTTTCTGTCGGCCCTCAAAGTCAGGAGGCAAATGGCTCATGCGGTTCATGGTCTCCATTAATTCTCGAAGATCAGGCTGGATCTGAAGGTAATACTATCTTAGATTCCAGAGAGGATCACCCTTCCTTACTCCCCACTTCCCTCCAACCACCTTTCCTGATATGTATAGCACCTGTCCTGCAGATATGTCTTTTCTGTTATGTAGTCAATGTTTTGTAGAAGAGGAAGTACCCCAGTGAGCCAGGCTCTCCCTGAAGAAGAACACTCCCTTCTAGCCTTTCACTCAGCTGGGAGACAGAAGCTGGATTTCTGAATGTCCCCTTACAGACATCTTACCTCATCCATCGCACGGATTTCTAGCCGTAGTTTATCCATCACAGTGATAAAGAGCTGGGGAGAGAACACAGACTTTAAGCACAGATCTTCCAGCCCTAACTCTGACACAGATTTGAGGGAGGGCAGAATTGTCTTCCCTAATATATATATATATATATTTTTGGCTGGGCAATGGGGGCTAAGTGACTTGCCCAGGGTCACACAGCTAGTGAGTGTCAAGTGTCTGAGGCCGGATTTGAACTCAGGTACTCCTGAATCCAGGGCTGGTGCTTTATCCACTGCACCACCTAGCTACCCCCTATCTTCCCTAATATTAAAAACAAACATCTTGTTTCCTTCAAAAGTACATTTGGGGGGCAGCTAGGTGGCACAGTGGATAAAGCACTGGCCTTGGATTCAGGAGGACCTGAGTTCAAATCCAGCCTCAGACACTTAACACTCACTAGCTGTGTGACCCTGGGCAAGTCACTTAACCCTCATTGCCTCTCCAAAAAAAAAAAAAGTTATTATTAAAAGTACACTGGGGGCAGCTAGGTGGCGCAGTGGATAGAGCACAGGCCCTAGAGTCAGGAGGACCTGAGTTCAAATCCTGCCCCAGACACCTAACACTTACTAGCTGTGTGACCCTGGGCAAGTCACTTAACCCCAACTGCCTCACCAAAAAAAAAAAAAAAAAAGTACATTGGTGGGGGGGGGGCAGCTAGATGGCACAGTGGTTAAAGCACCAGCCCTGGATTCAGGAGTACCTGAGTTCAAATCTGGCCTCAGACACTTGACACTTACTAGCTGTGTGACCCTGGGCAAGTCACTTAACCCCCATTGCCTGCAAAAATTAAAAAAAAAAAAAAAAGAAAAGTACATTTGGGGGGGCAGCTAGATGGCGCAGTGGTTAAAGCACCGGCCCTGGATTTAGGAGTACCTGAGTTCAAATCCGGCCTCAGACACTTGACACTTACTAGCTGTGTGACTCTGGGCAAGTCACTTAACCCCCATTGCCTGCAAAAAAAGACCAAAAACCAAAACAAAACAAAAAAAAGTACATTTGGACTTTGTCATCTATTAGTTTAAGTCTTTTTTTCCCCAACCTGTTTACATTTTCAGTCAATTCTACCTTTTGGCAGGCACCTAAACATGTTTCTTCCAAGTTTCAAGGGATGACACCTTGTTATAGATTTAAAATGGTTTCTCTGCACCCCTTTCATAAGCAGAAGCCTTGATTTGATCCCCTGTGTTTTTCCAGATCAGTGTCCTTGTCTTGTTAGTGTGTCCTTCTGGGGCACCTGGTGCCCTTCTTGGGGTACTATGCTAGGTCCTGTGAAGTACAAGGACAGCAAGACTTGAAATTTGGAAGAAACCTTAGAGATGACCTAGTTCAACCTTTCTTGTTTTAGATGCTGGGAAACTATGGCCTAAAATGCTAGAATAAGTTGACCAAGGTTATATTACAAGGAGTTATTTGGCAAAGCAAAGATTAGAACTAAAAGGCCCCTGACTTTCAATTTAGTGCTATTTCTTATAGGCAGGGACATGCCAAGCTTCCGCATCTACCATTTTTCTGCTCAATGGTTTGCACGAGGCAAAGAAATTTTGTTTTATTTCCACATCCCAAATGCTGCTCAGTTCTCTGCAGAGCCATCTGGCCATACCTACACATTCAGCTGTTGTCTTGGAGAGCTCACCAGTGATTCCTGGGCTCCTTTTCTTGCTTTGTGACTAATGGTTGAGGCCATTACCTAATAAATATTGACTGTCCCCAAAATATAGCCTGGCTGCATTCCATAAAGTTCACTTCATTTCCAAATAAGCTGTTTGGAAACTAGATTGCATTTCCCTACAGAAACAATGTCATGGACTACATTGCGGCTGTACTTTTTGTTGAGGCATTTCTTTTTCCAGTCATGTCTGATTCCTTGTGACCTCACTTGGGGTTTTCTTGGCAAAGATCCTGGAGTGGTTTGCCATTTCCTTCTTCAGCTCATTTTATAGATGAAGAAACTGAGGCAAACAGGGTGAAGTAACTGGTGAGGAAGGGCCTAAGAACTCACCTCATTCCAACCCATCCAGATCATACTTCTTCCTATGCCACCCACCCAGCTTGAGCTGCTTCCTAACAAGCTGTACAGCACATGCCCCATTCTACTTTCACAACATTGCTTACGTGTCCCATTTATGGTACATATACCATCATTGCCCTGATAGGTCTTTCTGCCTCTATAATCCCTGCATTAACCTGTCTTTCATGTGCTGCTAGGCTAACTGTCGTTATGAAGAGATTAAGTCATGTCAGCCTTTGATCAAAACTCTCCAGGGACTTCTGAATACCTATCTTTGTAGTATAGTTCTAACTCTCTAATAATCTCTTGGCCATCTAGCTCAATCCCATTTTATAAATGATGAAACTGAGGCCTGGTGAGATCAAATAACCTGCCCAAGATAACTTGGGTAGTAAAGGCAGAGCTGGAATTTCAACTCAAGGGTTAAATAATCTGCCCAGAGTCACAAAGCTAGTTGGCTAGTTGGGGTCTGAGGCCTAATCTGATCCTAGTTTTTCCTAACTCCAGGCATGCTTTGTCCACAGCACTCTCTCGATGCCAGTTTTTTTTTGTGCAAGGTCAGTAAGCCTTAGTGATATGATCTGGCAGCCAAAACAGTGCAAAGACTAAGCCCCCCAAGATGTGGAGGGCAGAGTCCCCCCGCTCTGCTGGGATCAGAAGGTATCTTCAGCACTTTGCTCAGTGCTAGATGCCCCATTTGAGAAGGACACTGATTGGCTGTTCTTCCAAAGGAAGGCCTCCAGGATAAGGATGGGCCTTGATGGGAATGGTTGTCCTGTGGAGGAGACAACTTAGTAAGGAAATGATAGCTGTCTTCCAACTTGTGAAGGAAGCAGGATTTGTACTACTTGCTCTTAGAGAGGTACTCTGTGAACAGTGTGTAGGAGTAGCAAAGAGTTGAAGTTAGGCTTGAGGTAAGAAAAACTTAATAACAATGAGAGCTGTACAAAATGACATGGCTGCTTCAGAAGGGAATGAGTTCTCCCTCACTCAAGAACTGTCCTGAGGTCTTTGAAATCTGCTTTCTCCAAATCCAGTAGGGGCTTAGGTGGTCTCCTGGGGCTTTTGTAGCTACTGTGACCCCAGACAGTTCACCTAAGCACCTGGGGCTTTAATGGCCTGCTGGCTTGAATGATAAAATGAATGGTCTTTTGGCTTGGGAAGGCCAGGCGTAGGGGAATAAGGTAGTTCTATACTATTTTTTTTAGTGAGGCAATTGGGGTTAAGTGACTTGCCCAGGGTCACACAGCTAGTAAGTGTTAAGTGTCTGAGGCCGGATTTGAACTCAGGTACTCCTGACTCCAAGGCCGGTACTCTATCCACTGCACCACCTAGCTGCCCCTATTTCTATACTATTTTAAAACTTCAATTTTTGATGTAGTTTTAATTGGATATTACGGTTAATGAATACAACCACTTCTCACTTAAGTGGACAGATTCTGCAGACTTCCCACTCCCCACTTGAGGCTCTCTGTGGCTCAGCCCCTTCCAAAGCCAGAGCAGCTTTAGCTTTAGTGACTGGGGTCCCTGTAACAAAACCAAACTGAGAACTGTCTATCTATTGTATTTAAAACAACAACCACCTGAACTTGCTGGACTAAGCCAAATTCAGGCTTAGCTCATAATACAACACATCAGACTCTTGCTTTCCTCTTTTTTTTTTCCTAAGGTGAAGTAGCCACCTCTTTCCAAGGAATTGGTCTTTCTACCTTTTGAAGAATGAAGTAGGGGGTGAAGCTAGGTGGCACAGTGGATAAAGCACTGGCCTTGGATTCAGGAGGACCTGAGTTCAAATCTGGTCTCAGACACTTGACACTTACTAGCTGTGTGACCCTGCGTAAGTCACAAAACCCCCATTGCCCCGAAAAAAGAAAAAAAAAAAGAATGAAGTAATCATTAAGGAAAACTGAGAAATTAGCTGCTCTGCTTTGGGCAAAAAGAAGTCCAACAGATATCTATACATTAAGCCCTGCTTATGATGTCATGATTGTCATGCTTATGATGTTTCCTAAACTCCTCATCTTCCTTCTTTCTCTATCTTTGACTGACAGGACTGCTTCTGTTTCTATTCCACTAATCTTCACCCAAATGCTCCACTCAACTTTCTCCTTGGATTTCTGGATCTCCTCCCAAGAATTTTTCATCATTTGCAATATTATTCAGTAGTTAGTCCCACCCACTTTTTACTATACCTTAGTTTCTTCTGAATAAAGTATACTCTTCTAAAACATTATTCTTAGCCTTGAGTCTCATCTAGTCACGTCTCAGTGATCCCTGTGTGGCTAAACTGATTTCCTTCCATCACTATCTCTAGGACTCCTTCCTTGGGAATCCATACTTTGAGCCTCTGTAAACAGATATGAGGCCACGGGTTTTATTCCTGGCTCCTTTCTTGGAATGTCTCTCTTGAATCTGAAGCAGTACTCCTACTTGCTATTCTTCTTTCTACACTGCAGTCATTCTCTTGGGTCTCTAGTTGGTGGATATATAGAGAAAGTTTTTTACCTCCCCCTTTCCTTTACAAGACACCAAGCAAGAATATTCTTATCAGCCCTAGTTAGGTCCACTCTATTCCTGGCCAAGAGCCTGTTATTCCTATTTTTGTCCAGAAATCCAAATCCCACTTTCAGACACCATCTTCTTAAATAATGTTTACTTCTTAAATGTGCCCTTTTTCCTTCCCATTTATCAGCTATTGCAATGGAAAATAAAATGTCCTCAGTTTCTTGCATAAGACCATAAGACCTTAGTTATATTTTGACAAGTCTTTTTTTTTTTTTTAAGTGAGGCAATTGGGGTTAAGTGACTTGCCCAGGGTCACAGAGCTAGTAAGAGTCAAGTGTCTGAGGCTGGATTTGAACTCAGGTCCTCCTGAACCCAGGGCCGGTGCTTTATCCACTGCGCTGCCTAGCTGCCCCTTGATGAATCTTAAAAGGTTCTCTTGTCATGTCTTGGACACAAAAGATTTTTGAGTTTTGTAATCAAGTAAACAAATGGCTTTCACAATACCTCTCATTCTTGGATCCTTACTGGAATATCTCTTACCTGGCAACATGCTTGGGTCCAATTATCATTCCTTAAAGGAAAAAACAGCTGCTTCCTCCTTAGAAGATCCAGTTTCTTCTCTTTTAGAGAAGTTTTATATCTGTTACTTAGATGTAAATGGTCCTTCTTCCCTTTTTCTTCTGTGTCATGGTCTTCTACCCATCACTTTCCCTCTTCAGATTCCCTTTAGTTTTCATATTGAAATCTTCTATTTTTTTTTTTTTAGTGAGGCAATTGGGGTTAAGTGACTTGCCCAGGGTCACACAGCTAGTAAGTGTTTTTTGCTTTTTAGTGGTTTTTGTTTGGTCGGGCAATGAGGGTTAAGTGACTTGCCCAGGGTCACACAGCTAGTGTCAAGTGTCTGAGCTAAATTTGAACTCAGGTCCTCCTGAATCCAAGGCCAGTGCTTTATCCACTGAGCCACCTAGCTGCCCCAGCTAGTAAGTGTTAAGTGTCTGAGGCCAGATTTGAACTCAGGTACTCCTTACTCCAGGGCCGGTGCTCTATCCACTGCGCCACCTAGCTGGCTCTCCCCTCCTCCCTTTTTTTTTTTTTTAAGGAAATCCTTCTATTTTTAAAGAACACTTCCTTCTCCATGCTAATAGCCTGAAGAATGGAGAAGAGCTCTTCTAGTTTTTTCATTTTCTCTTTGAGAAGAAAGACCAATCTGTATTTTGAACAGAGCTCACTTGGCCACGGTAGAAATATAGGTGTTGCATACTCTATGCAAAGCACTGAAAAATTCTTACTGCTCTCTATAGTAACCGAAAATTAGAACTCCCATTAGTCCTAAAGTACAATTCCTTTTGTCTCACTCTGATGTTGGGACATAAATGGGACTGAGGAGATAAGTACAGAGTGATCTTTCTGAATATGTAGCACTTACTGAGACAATGTCAGCAATGCATCGGTTGAGGTTGCCCTTGTCATCCTTGATAGTGATTGGCCGGTCCTCCTTGATCCTCTCCATTGCTAGTGGGCAATCAAGCTGCCAGGGGAGTAAGGAGATGTGAAGTTATATAATATACCTGAAGATAACCCTACTAATAAGGGGGAGGGATATCTATCCACCTGGAAAGATCAGAGTAGGGGCAAAAGGTCAAAGCACCCTGGGGCACTCTTTCAACTTACACGGAACTTTCGGCAGAACTCATCAATGGAACTGATTTCTGAGCCTTGAACCTGCTTGAAGGCGGCTTTGTATTGGACAAGAAGTCGGGAACAGGCTGCTGTGTACCTGTGGAGAAGTAAGCCTCAGCAGGGGCCATGACCTAAACCTTCAGCTAAGACAAAGACATATATCTGGCTCTCTAGGATAGGAGTCCAAGCCAGGCTAGAGAAGGGTTTGGGTCTTAAAGATCAAGTAGGAACCTAGAACTCTGGGAGATTAATTTAAGCAAAAAAGAACTTATGCCAAGGGAAGGTCTGGGGCAAGCGAAAGAAATGCCTGGTTCATGGATGAAATGAACCTTAGCAATCATCTAGTCTAACCCCCTCATATCACAACACAAAGGAGAAAGCTAAGCCTTAGACAAGCGATTTACCCAAGGTTACATAGTACCAAATAGTAGGTAGCAGGGCCAGGATTCAAACCTAGATTTCACACCTTTATGTCTCTAATGCCTGTACTTCCTTACTAAACCCATAAGCACTTTCATATTCTCACATACTGCTTTTCAATGTCATTATTTATGTGGTAGGAAGAAAATTAGATTTAGTCATAAAATTTCTGTTCAAATTCTGACTTTACTACTTAACTTTATGATCCTCAACAAGTTGTTTAACTCTGGGCCTCAGTCTCCTCATCTATAATATGGGATCAAAAGAATTGTACTATCTATTTCATAGAACTGTTGTGAAGATCAAATGCAATAAAGGATGTAAAGTGTTTTACCCACCAAGAAGCAGTCTATAAATGCCAGCCACAAGGCTTACAGGTCTTAAGTGACAGAGCTGGAATTTGAACCTAGAACCTCCAAATTCAATAATGTCTCCTCTGTATTTTCTTCAATACGGGCTAGCAATAAGGCTATCCTTGTAATAGAAGCTCAAAAGTCACATTAACTTGGAAACCTAGAGTTGGAAGGAAATTTAAAGAACACTGACATGAGTGTTAGGAGCTTGGAGCTCTCAGCTCTATTCCTTGTTCTGTCACTGACTTGGTATCTGACTTTGGCCAGGCCCTTTCTGGGTCTTAGTTCCCCACATCTACAACAATGAGGAAGATTGGACTAAGTGACCACTAAGGTCCTTTTTGTTCCTAAATGTTTTAGAATTCTATGAATCTGGGACAGCTAGGTGGTGCAGTGGATAGAGCACCGGCCCTGGGTTCAGGAGGCCCTGAATTCAAATCCGACCCCAGACACTTAATACTTACTAGCTGTGTGACCCTGGGCAAGTCACTTAACCCCAACTGTCTCAGCCAAAAAAAAAAAAAAAAAAAGGACGAATTCTATGAATCCAGTAGAAACAAATGAATGAAAATAAAAGTGCACAAGTTTTGGAATTTGTTTGGAAAATCAGACTCCAACCCTGGGATAGTTTGGAGTTAGAGTTTCCATAGCTTGGTGATTCTTTCTATTAGATGCTTCCTAGATCTACCTTCTGTCTTTATACAAAGAGACAGGTGGTAATGGAGAGTAGAAGCCAGGTGTTCTATCACAGAACTTCAGAGCATCCAGAAAACCAGAAAGAATACCTAGAAACCAAGTTGGATGTCAAGAGCGTGTTTCTTCCTTCCCTCCCCTCTCCAGTCTCTGTTCTTAAGGACACTCACTCATTAGGGGTGACACAGTCCTTTATGTACGCCTTCTCCAGGGCTTGCATCGTCTTCACCACAGCAAATAACTCTGCCATGTTGTCATACCTGAGGGCATGGGCCTGGTTAGTCAAGCTGGAAGTTCCCAGGTAAAGCATGTACCCCAACCATCTCCTAGGGGCATCCATGGCTCCAGCCAGCCTGCACTCACTGTCCTCTATGAGCTACCCTTAACAGCAATGCTGAAGCCATGTAAGTCAGGAACGTTCATAGACCATGGAGTAATGGCAAGTACAGAAGGGGGTACGGTCAGGGGATGGGTGACTTTCCGGACATTTCAATACTACCCAACTCAGCTGTTAGAGCCAGGTCTACTACATACCTAACCAGCCATTGTCTACCCATGGCCTCAAGGCTGTACCAGAACATGACCTCCAATAATGAACGAGGAGGTGACCAACAGCAGGGAAGGCTGTAGTGTGCAGGCCTGCCAAACCCCTGGAACCCTCCAGACCCCCACCCTCATTCACAGAGGGAAAAAGGCCCTCTCCTTTGGGACTCACTTCTCCCTTTCCCGGGCATTCTTGTACAGCTTTACTTCCTGCAAGAGAGAAGAGAGAGCCTTTCTCAGGTTCGGTGTGTGCGAGGGGCAAGCCCAGGGCCCCATCAACCAGGCCTTCGGGGAAATAAGAGAATCGAAGGAGATAAGAGGAATCGCTCTCAGGCTTTTTCATCTCTTCCTCCCAAAAGAAGGGGATGATGGCACAGGGGAGAAGAGGAAGGGGAAGGCCGGAGTCCCACTCACTCACCTCGTACAGCTCCGGCTTATTCCCAGGGGCTGAAAACAAAGAAACAGACACTAGATCCGATCCAGCGCGGAGCAGGTGCCGGGTCTTCCCCGCGCTCAGGAGGCAGGTGCTCCTTAAATACATTAATACCAGCCTCGGGTTCGTAGTCCTTCGTAGCCTTCCCTCCAGCTTCGGGGCCGACCCCCCGCCCCCTCCTTAGGCCTGGGCTCCTGGCGCCCCCTGCAGGGAGTGCCCGTGCTTTCTTCCTATTCCCCCCAGCCTTTCTCGGAGGGCTCCCCGGCCAGTCCCTGGCGTTAGAGGGGCAAGGCGGGGAGGGGACACTCACCTCCCATCCCGGGGGTGGCTGGGATCCCGTGAAACATGCTCGACGTCGGCTCCCGGGCCCTCGTCTGCGGTCACGAAGCTGAAACCGGGCGGGGCGGGGCGGGGGAGACCTGCGACTGCCGCCAGGCCTTCCCTTCGGAGAGAGCTTAGGGGCGGCCGAGACCCTAGTTCCCGGGGCCCGCCTCGGGGAGGGGGGGGGGCTGTCGGTCTCCCGCTGGGATCTATTCCCGATATCCGGCGATCGGTTTTCCCAGGGCTGCTCGATCTTTCGATCCAATATGGCGCCACCCCGGGATCTCTAAGACGATCGATATTTCGGCGCTCGTCCGCGTACGCAGGGTATCCTGCGCTTGCGCAGATCCTTGAGCCGCTGGGGCAAGAAAAGCCTCGCAAGCCCCGCCCCACGAACAGATCTGCGGTATCCTGGGCTTAATTTAGTACAGCAACCTGAGTAAGGGTCCTAAATCTGGGACTAGGCTGGCAGAGACCAGTGGCGTTAACAGCTCTCTGGAGTCCATTGTTTTTGTTTCCAAGCACGGATCTGAGTGAACCCAGGTCCTGTAACTGGCTTTCCATCTCCCCATTAATTCTGGTCTAATTCTACAGGGCAGGGCGTTAGTTTCCTCCATAATACTCCATCCCTGGCCCCGACCGTCACGCCCACAGTAAATGAAACAGGAAAGCCGGCCTTTTTATTGATTCAGAGTAAACCGAGACTAGGGGCAAATGTCTTCCAGCACTATTTTTAATCTCTTCAAAACCATTTCAAAAGAGAAACATGAGCCGAATAACAGCTGTCTTTCTGTGGAGTCAGGGAATGCAAGTTTAACTTTGGTCGAGGAGATAAATGGTGCAGAAAACAAGAGAAAGGTGAAGATACGGTTTTGTTGTTATATCTTAATGGTTATTGTGTGATGAAACATAAGGAGTCATCTGTGAAGAGCTGGAGACTGAAGTGAATACGGTGAGAAGATGAAGAGAACTCTTCTTTATTCAATTTTTGGAATCTTTCTTGTGCAAAGAGGATTCTTGCCCAAAGCCTGGCAACTGTGTTCTCAGAAGTTGTCATACCTGGTTTCTATGAGGGCTGAGGTGACTGTTGATTTTTATAACTAAAATATGTAAACAACTGTCTTATTAATTTCATTGTTAGCAAATAACATTGTAACTAATATTTACTAAAACCTAGATCAAGGAATTTGATATATAAAGAAATTAGTACCCACTAGTGAGAAAGGTTTCTCAAGTGTATTAAAGATTTGGTGAACTGGGGTGGACTCTGGGGTTAAATGGATTGAGATGTTGAAATTTTATTATTGAGAAAATATACAAACCACTGAATTACCCTAGAGCCCAGAATGGGATTAAATATGGGAATAAGTCAAGCAGCAGGCTCTTGAACGGCCATTTCCCTAATCCTATAAACTGCTTGGGCAATTTAAATTTTCCTATCCCTCTCCTAGGTGACCAGAGATTTGGGTCCTAGAAATACAACAGTTCCCCAACGGGCCTTCACTGTGGCTCCTTCAAACAAGGCAGTGAGGTGGGGAAAGGAAATGAACAGCTGAAACAGGGATCAGCATGGGGGTGATGTAGATAAATAAAACAAGAAGCAGTGATTTATTGAGGATTTTAAAAGTCTAAAGCCATGGGAGGCTTATTGGATCTGGTACGGTACATAAATGGAAGTAGAGGAAAGAAAAAGAAGGGATGCTGCTGCTCAATGGCATCCAAAGAAAAGTTTGTGGTGGTGGGTAAGTACGAAGGAGGCAGGACTCCGCTTTCGAGCTAACTGCTGGCCTAGGTCCTGCTGGTCAGCAAGTTTCAGTTTGCTGGAGCACAGCTGTAACTCCCGAAGGTGTGAGATGATTTTCCCCCATGTGCAGCTACCCAAGGGCCCTTCAATGGCACATCCTATAAAGAAGGAAAGATACAGGAAAGGTGTTGTGTAGAGTAAATCCAAGACGCTAACATGTATGAGTCTATAGAATAAGAAGTCCAGGTACCATATGATTAAACAGAAATAGAAGTTCATAATATTGTTTCCCATGGCCCCAGTGTTCCCTGTATTCTATAAAATGACCACACAGCTGAAGAGCTGAAAAGGAACTTGGGAGTCATTTAGTTTAACCCTCTCATTTCATAGATGAGGAAACAGGTCCAGACATCCTCCTTGCTCTAAATCCTATGATATTCTGTGACCTATGGCATTTAACCTGTTTCCTCAACTGTGAAGTGAGGGTATCATCTCCATCTGCTCTGTACCCAAAAGGAGGGGTGGGAGGACGAAGTGACCATATGAATCACTCTAGAAATGTAAATGACTGCTATTAGCTCTGGTAATGGACTCAGGTGGTTAAAGCTCAGTGTTAATGAGGCCAATGAAGGATTTCCCCAGAGAGCAGTTAGCTTTGAGGAAAAGCAGCAGAAAAAGCAGTGAAAGGAGCACTGGACTTGAATCAAGAGACTCTTGGGTTTGAGTTCCACATCATGTGCCTGCTTAACCTCCAAAAGCCTGTTATTTCATCAGAAACACTGGGATACTACTACGTGCATTGCCTACCTCATAGCCCTCTGGTGGGGGAAAGTGTTTCTAACTGTAAAATGTTAATACCCCTGGCCAGGGTCCTGGGCACTAGACCTTTGCCAATGATCTCACAGATGCCCTTGTTCATGGGGAAGAGAGAGAATGCACATAGATGGCTCAAAGTCAAGACCATCTCTGTGTCTGGAAAGAAAAGCAGGTATCTTAGTTGGAGTGGTTTAAACCAACACCTATTAGTCCTGCTAAGGAAGGAGTGGATGCTGAATACCACTGCGAGTCAGTTTCCTAAGAAAGCCCAGAGTAGAGAGGCTAATAAATATTAGTTAAAAAAACTAAAACAAAAAGCAGGGCTGGCCTTCTTTACAGCATGGAGTTTAGAAGATCATATTAGACTTGGAAGGGCCCTTAGAGGACATCTAGTCCAACCCTGTCATTTTACAGATGAGTAAACTGAGGTCCAGAGGTTAAATGATTTGCCCAAGGGTCACACATTGTAAATATATCCAATGCAATATCTAGTCCCCATTGCAATGTGAAGGGGTGCCTAGAAAGTCCACTGACCTAAAGATTAATGCCTTTGTATTAATAGAGAGAAATTGAAAGTTTAGAAGTGCTCTCCTTCCAATATTCCTGAAAGGTATCTAGTGCAAGGATTATGATCCCTGCTTCACAAATGAGGACACTGAATGAGAAAGGGGCTTTAACTAATAACTGGTAGATCCAGAACTCTAACCCAGAAAAAAAGTTCTTATTTCAACTTGTGCTTTTTCCACTACATCACATCATCTAAAGCACTGGATGTGTCTGGCTAAAATACAAATTGGGCTGAAATAATAGCCACCAAATTCGTCATTAAAACAAAATACAAGGTAGGGGGGCAGCTAGGGGGTGTAGTGGATAAACCACCGCCCTGATTCAGGAGTAACCTGAGTTCAAATCCAGCCTCAGATGCTTGACACTTACTAGCTCTGTGACCCTGGGCAAGTCACTTAACCCTCATTGCGTCACAAAACAAACAAACAAAAATACAGGGGGGGCAACTGGGGTGGTGCAGTGGATAAAGCACCGGCCCTGGATTCAGGAAGACCTGAGTTCAAATCTGGCCTCAGACACTTGACACTTACTAGCTGTGTCACCTTGGGCAAGTCACTTAACCCTCATTGCCCTGCCCAAAACAAAAACACAACCAAAAAAAAAAACCCAAAACCCAACCCAACCCAACCACAAATACAAATGAATCTACTTGAGAGAGCCACTTTGATATAAATTGTGCGTTGAGTGAGCTATCAGGGGAGGGAGAATCCAAGTCAGGAGGATTATCCAAAATGGAGAGACTGGGGTGAGGGCCTGGGAAAAAGAGAAGCCTAAGCAGCCAAGGGACCATATGAGCAGCACCCCAGTGGGGGCAGTGCTACAGAAAGAGACATTACAATTTTTCAAAGAACTGAAAGCTCAGCAAGCAAGGCCTGCTTTGGACAGAACATGTGTGGTGAAAGGACTAAAAGCCTACTTATTGGCTCTGCATGGCAGTTGGTATTTCTGTTACTTCAGGGGTAACATGAATTTCCTACTCTATTTGGATTCATAGTATAGTAGTAGACCAGAAAGAACAAGGTCAGAAAAACATGATGCAAATATCTTCTCAGAATCTACATCAATTGTCCACTCAAAGAAAGACTCTACATAGACTTTAGGAATCATCTGCTGGTTGGATGGGGAAGTTAGAGAAACACACAGGTAAGGTGTGTTTTCTTTTTTTGTTTTGTTTTTTTTTTTTTTTTTGGTGAGGCAGTTGGGGTTAAGTGACTTGCCCAGGGTCACACAGCTAGTAAGTGTCAAGTGTCTGAGGCTGGATTTGAACTCAGGTCCTCCTGAATCCAGGGCCAGTGCTCTATCCACTGCGCCACCTAGCTGCCCCAAGGTGTGTTTTCAAAAGCAGCTGAAGAGGTCTACCACAGGAAGGCAACAGGGAAACAAAGGAAGCAAGACCAAAGGAAGAAAGCTTTGCAGAGGTCAACAAGTACAAATTCCGAGGAAAAAACCTTCAGTGGTTTTGTGGAAGCCCAGATTGTAGAAAGCAGCTAAAGAGTGGAAACAGTCGTATCAGCAAGGCAAAGGAAAATTAAACTTCACATGATTCAGCACCTATTATGTGCAAGGTTCAGCTTTTATTTCTATTATAAAGGATGAAGGTAATAGAACAGATGGGAGTGTTGTATGCACTTATCATTCTTGCAGCAAGCACATTACTTAACTCACCACCTGATCACACCAAGCTCTGCATTAAGTCCCATCACCAGTAAAATAGAAATTCCTAGAGGCCAGAACAAAGCCCAGTTGTTGGGGTTTTTTTTCTGCCACTGAATAGCCAAGAATGGGGCTGAGTAGGTGTTAAATTCTTTCTACTAAATTGAAATTGAACTTTGTACTTATAGCTTGACTGGGAGAAAATTTTGGAAAGGTCGGCCCTATCCTGCTAATTTCACCTCCATATTTTTCACTCTCCAGCCTATGCCCATAGACAATTCCTTAGAATAGCCTCCTACATTCCTCTCTTCTTCTAGCTCCTGGTTCAAACATAAGCAGATCTAATCCTATCACCCCTCTGCTCAGAAATCTCTAGTGCTCAAGCTGTTCCTCTTCCAGAATGTCCTCCTCCTACCTCTCCATCTGTTAAACCATCTCAAATGCCACTTCCTCCAGGAAGCTTTTCCTGGTCCTCCTTAATAACAACTGTTCTTTTGGGGTTGCACATACCATATTATTTGTACCTTTCTAATGCTTCTTTCACAATGTTGTCTGTTATCTATGCTTGTCTCATTCCTCTACTAGGCTACATTTTATACTTCCAGCATTAGCACAATGCTTTTCGAGCACAAGACATGTGCTCTGTGTGTATGTGTATGTGTGTCTTTCAATGAAGGCTGAATAAAACCCCATTTAGAACACTATTTAGTCAATGCTCAAAGGGGAGAGGTGCATGCTAGTGGTACTCACAATGAAGATGCTAAGGACTAACTCTCCCCTCACATAATCTCAGAGGTGGAAGGGTTTTCTGAGGTCATCTAAGTGAATGAATCCTGGGACAGTAATCCCTCTCAAATATATCTGCAGGTTTGTCACCCAATCTTGCTCATTTTTTTGTTTTTGTTTTTTTGTTGCAGGGCAATGGGGGTTAAGTGACTTTCCCCAGGTCACACATCTAGTAAGTGTCAAGTGTCCTGAGGCCGGATTTGAACTCAGGTACTCCTGAATCCAGGGTCGGTGTTTTAATCCAACTGCGCCACCTAGCTGCCCCGTGTCAACCCAATCTTAAAAGATGTAGAGTGTTGGGGACCCAACACTTCCATAAGTAGCCCACTGCATTCCTGGACTAGGAAATTTTCCCACCATCGAGTTTTACTTTGTTGCAATGGTCTCCTAAATTCTTCAATCCATTACATCTAGTTTGGCTGTCTGGAGCAAAGCATAACAAGTCACCATTCATTGGTTTTGGGGGTTTGTTTTGGTTTTTTTTGTTTTGGTTTTTTTTGGCAGGGCAATGGGAGTTTTAAGTGACTTGCCCAGGGTCACACAGCTAGTAAATGTCAAGTGTCTGAGGCCGGATTTGAACTCAGGTACTCCTGAATCCAGGGCTGGTGCTTTATCCACTACGCCACCTAGCCGCCCCCTCACCATTCATTGGCTTCAATCTGAAAGTTCCACTACTACCTGAAGACAGATACGCTGTCCTCTCACTCAACCATCTTCTTTCCAAGCTAAACATTCCTATTTACTTCAAAGGAACATCAAAAGAACTATCTGGAGGTCCTTTGCAATCATGGTTTTCTGCTTTCCAATGTGGTTCCAAAACTTAACATGAATATTCCCAAGATAGTTTGATCAAAGCAGAGTACAGTGGGACTGTTGCTCTGCCTAGGTTTTGAAAACTGTAATGCATTAAAATTGTCTTGCCTTACCTTTCAGGCTGCCAGAACATACTATTGACTCATACTGGATTTGCAGTGAAATCTTTTATTTAAGAACTTCTTTGTAGCCATGCATTCCCCATAATTTATTTCTGAGGATGATATTGGGGGGGGGGGTTAGGGCAGGGCAATGAGGGTTAAGTGACTTGCCCAGGGTCACACAGCTAGTAAGTGTAAAGTATCTGAGGCCTGATTTGAACTCAGGTCTTTGTGAATCTAGGACCAGTGCTTTATCCACTGTACCCTAGCTGCCTGGATGATTTTTTAGACCAAATGCAAGACTGTACATTTATCTCAATTAAATTCCATCTTCTTAGCTTCAGCCCAGTGTTCTATTCTGTCATATCTTTTTGGATTCTGATTCTGCCAATGTGTTAGTTATTCCTCTCAGCTTTGAAAAGGAGAGACTAAGATGGATTCTGCACACAGATGTGCAGATCGTAGGAGTATAACAATCCACTTGGCTTACCTTCTTAGTCACCTTTTTAAACAAACAAACAAACAAATGTGAGCTCCTGTGGCTGGGATTGAGAACACAGATCTCCAGTTAGCCTGGCTAACTTCCTTGACTCACATATAATTTTAAGACTGCTAATGGGGTCAATTAGAAGTATCACACATGGTTAGGAATCCAAATTTGGTGAGGTAATGATTAGTAGGTATCTCAGGAATTGATGGCAGAGATTCCTAACAGGGAACATCCTCCTTCTCCACCAGGTTTCACCAGGAGGAGGGCAATAATGCTGGGCTTATAATGCTATCTGTAGTTGATAAGATAATTTCTAAGGACAATGGAACAGCTCAGTCAGGAAGTTGGCTGATAAAACGGCCATGAATGGTTACTAGGTGACCTACTTGGACAGTAATAACTGGTTTGAATGATCCTAAGGAGGCAATTTCCCAAAGTTTGGCTCCCTATCTGAAGTCCCTTCTCCCAGGATGGAAGGAATAAGGAGAAACTTGCTTAAGCAAGGAGCTTAGAAACTCTGATGACCAGTGCTGTCAGAATCAAAGTCAGGGTATGACTCTTTCCAGATGGGCCCAGCCAAATGGAAATGCTACTTCCTCCACATAAAGTTCTTTTTTGTTTGTTTGTTTTTAATTTTTTTTTGCAGGGCAGTGGGGGTTAAGTGACTTGCCCAGGGTCACACAGCTAGTAAGTGTCAAGTGTCTGAAGCTGGATTTGAACTCAGGTACTCCTGAATCCAGGGCTGGTGCTTTATCCACTGCGCCACCTAGCTGCCCCCCACATAAGGTTCTTAAGAAGGGATACTAAGCCCTACTTTTCAGATTCAACAGGATATGTCAAGTTCAGAAAATTATAGACTAGGGATTGTGCCCTACCCATCCACCCACTCAGATATCATGGGTTTCCTTCCTCTGAATCTTCCCACAACTCCCAGGACAGGTTTTCTGTACATTAATTACTTAATATATGGCATTTTCCTCACTTTTCTGATAGGCTGCATCTTATTTCATTATAAGATGGCATTATTATCCATGTTTCTGTTCAACTGAGAGTTGACACAAAATAGCTCAAATGAACTGACATGGGGCTGGGGGTGAAAAGTCAGAGTGCCCAAGTTTCGCACCTAGAAAGACCAGGAAGTCAAGCCCAGAATTTCTTTCCTGAAGAGTGACAGGATCTCTTCCAGACTGGCACAGCTAATGTTAGGGTTGGCAGTCAAATCCAGTGAGATTAATGAGGGACAGATAGGAAGACATCTAGACAGATAAAACAAAAGGAAAACTGGGAAACAGATCCAGAAGGAAGTAGGGATAAGGAGAAATTGGTACCCAAAGACATGTGCCCCTCATGGCCACTCCCACTGCTAGGATAATTTTTTTTCTTTCAGTGCAACAAACATTAAGTGACTGTGGAGCAAGGTCTTTAAAAATAGGAAGCTTCACTTTGTTCCCTTCAAATGACCTCAATGAGAGGTGCAGGTGGAATCTGCCCAATACAGTCTATGCCTCCATGAATCTCTGTAAAGTGTTATCTCATGTGGCCCTGTGTAAATAGAAATGTTTATAGGTGTTAATGTGTAATGACTAACAGGAGGGTGGACAAAAAAACAGAGTAGTAAAGCTGAAGGGCACCAGTCCTCAGGTGAACAGAGGAAAGAAATTAACATAAGGCTTAGGAATCTAATCAAAGAGGAGAGAAGCGAATGAAATAGGGTTTGGACTAAGAATGAAAAGCAAGGTAAAACAAGGGAGAGGATTTGGGGTAGTCAGGTAAAATAGAGGAAAATGTGGGCTAGGAATAGTTTAGACATGGGTGACCAGACCAAGGCATCTAGAACCATGAAATCATTAAGGTTTGACTCCCAAACCAGATAAGGCTAGACTGGCCCCATGACTGCTGCCTTGTTGGATCAAGGGTTATCTTCATGTTTGTGGTAAAGGACTTTCTGTGTATTCAAGATACCTGGTCTGAGAAACTGCAGTTGATGTTGGACTGCAGAGAGGGAAGCTGTAGGAAGCCAATAAGGTGGGCTGTTTTCTATCCTATCTCTTCGCCTTGGGTGGCGTGATATTCAAGATAGGCAGCTGAGTGTTTGTCCCAAGCCCTGGATCAGAGAACCTGGATGCCATGTTACCTGCTCAGATTTCTTACAGCTTCATCACTCAGGTAGTTGCCAGACAGGGTGAGATGTGTCAGGGCACAGCCTTCCTAAGATACAAACAAAAGGCACTCAAAAGAGCACAAAGGAAGGGACAGAACACCAACAGGTTTGTAACACATGTTCCAGAAAGTCAGTCAGATGAAGTCTTTAATGAAATTAGCATGCCTGGACAAGAGGTTTAAAAACTTAGGCCCTAGGAAGCCTGAGTGAGCCCTTTCCCCTGACCACCATCTAACACTGAAATACCACGTCAGGAATGGACAAGATATGTAACTCCAGGCGCCTCAGACAAGGCCACCTCTGGAAGTGGATCTGGCATGTAGGATTCTGAAAGACCACCAAATGCAGGAGTCATAGAAGAATATTAGGGAAAAGGAATCAACATAGTTTGATATGGTTGTGTCAGCAAGTCTCAGCCTTGGACACCTGAGAGAGCCTCGAGAGATGGGAGAACAAGAAAAAAATGTGTATGAGTGGGTTCAGATTGATGTATGTGTGTACGGAGCCCCTTTGAGCATGATTCATCATATGACCAAATGATTTATCTGAAAAATGTTTAGCACAGTGTCTGGCACATAGATGAATAATAAAAGTTTGTCATCCCGCCATCCTTCATACCTAGTTGTTCCTCCTCTCGAGTGTCTAGACCTTTTGGGGAGCACAGAATTCATGACTGCTCATTTTATATTGAGATTTGACAAAGCTTTGACAAACACATTTTCCCCCAGTATTTTAATTTTCAAGTTTTAGAGTGTCCCTATTGCTCAAAGCCTACAAAAACATGACAAATACAAGTTGCTGTCCATTATTTTCCTGAGAGTCTCCAATTCTTTCCTTTTGAACTCAGATATGGGGAGTTAGTACTCTGCACCCTCTTTTTTTCTTTTTTCTCTTCTGTCCTAGTGAATTAACAAGGTGAACAAGCATTAAGGTCACTACTACGTGACTGGCACTGTGCTGGCCCTCATCTCAAAAACTCAAAACCAACAAATTTCTTTTAGTACTTTGCTAGCTCTCTGTCCTGCGGCTCTAGTGCATACCTGTGTATGATATCTGATCATAGCTCCATGAATCCTGAGCTGTTCCTGTTGGCCATCACTGAGCCAAGCTCCCCAGCTGAGCTAGGAATACGGTGAGGTACACACGGAAGAACCCGAGCAAGGGCTGGCAAACCCAGTGTGTTATAGGACAGAGACAATATCTTCAGGCCCCGGGCACCTACACTTCAAGGAAGACATATTCAAATAGTGATGTTAGTAACTATATTTAGTCCCAAGAGATTCAAAGAGTTTTGTACAAGGGGTGGCTTCAGGAGCAAGGGGGTAACTCAAACTAATCCTTCTAACTCCCGAATCATAGAAAGCCACACTATCCTCCAATCTTTTTTTTTTTTTGCGGGGCTATGGGGGTTAAGTGACTTGCCCAGGGTCATACAGCTAGTAAGTGTCAAGTGTCTGAGGCCGAATTTGAACGCAGGTCCTCCTGATCCAGAGAGCGTGTGCTTTAATCCACTGCGACCACCTAGACTGCCCCTTCCCTATCCTCTACTCTTGAATGGCTTCCCCACCTGTGTATCTCTCACTTCCAAAAGTCCTTGGGGGAATTCTCACGGCTCAGATAGACTCTTCCATTCTAGCCCCACCTCTTTTAGGATCCCACACCGCTTTTCTGGAGAAACTGGTGTTTATCAAGGTACTTTCCTTCTCAAAAGATCATAATCACATGCAGGTGGGCCCTACTTTAAAGCAAACCTGATATAGGAAATAGCAATTAGTCCAAACTCATGTGCAGGGAACTTCTCTTCAACATAGCTTATTCAGGTTGTTATGGAGGGAGGATGACACACAGAGTCAAGCTAAACCATTGGTGTCATAATACAACCTATAAGACATTATCTATGCCCTATTGTATTTTTAGAAAAATTTTGTTATTATTTATCCAATTATATATTAATCTAACCCAGGCTGCAATGGGGAGTGTTGCCTGTCAGGTTGTTTAACACCCTGAGCTAAACAATGGATTTGAAATCAAAGGGACTGGGTCTCGGTCCCAGTTTGCCACTTACTATCTCTGTAACCTCAGACAATTTACTTCATCTAAGATTGCTTCTTCCTCTGTCAAATGGTGGGTGTGCACTAGATGACCATTAATGTTCCTTAACAGCTCGATATCCAATGATACCATGTGGTATTCCAACCTCTGAGAAAACTATTCTATGGACAGAGAAGTAACACTTCCTCTCAGAGGTAACCCTCGCTACTTTTGGAGAGCAGGAATTATTTAAAAATTGTTAGACAGCCTTTGCACTGGATACCTCCCTCAACTAGAATTCATTTGCTCTTCTACTTTGCTGCATAAAATCCCTTTTTCTCCTCAAGTACCACCTTCTACATGAATTCTTCCTGATGCTACGACTGCTCACGTTCCCCTCCCTCCCTTCTATTTATTTTATTCTGTACCTATTCATATATGTACTTGTTCTCTCCCTGGATTGTTCATTTATTTGTGTTTACAGCCCAGTGCCTCACACAATGCCTGGCACAGAGAGGAGCTTAGTAAATGCTTGCTGATGAAAAGATTCATCTGGGTCTTGGAGCTGCCAGCTCAACCCTGCATGGCACTGTCCATGGTGTGGCTGATGGTCTTCAGGAAGTTTGAGGTGAAGCCACAGGCCTGCAGGCGCAGAGTGCTGAGAGCAGGGGCAGGCCTGTAGGAGGGAAGCCAGGGCCTGGGCACAGCCATCCCCCAAAGGATTCATGCTCAAATTTAGTTCCTCTAGATTCTGCAAAACAAGTGGATAGGAGAGAGGAGAGAGGGGCTAAGAGAAAAGACTTCTTGGGGTGAATTCCTTCATGAAAACCAGACCTTCCTTTTCTGGCCTGGTGGAGTAGCAGGACACTTGGAGTATGGAAGCCAAAGGGCATCTTCTGCAAGACCTACATCTTCTAAGGTGCAGGTGATGTTTCCAGCATTGGACAAGGGGTTCTCTTAGAAGGAGGACCACACACTTCTACTTTAAACTGAACGCAGTAAAACCCATTATGCCCCCAGCCCTCTGGAGTGGGGCCCATGTCTTTCCTAACAAACTGTGGGGTGCTGGGGAAATTGGGATTATGTCTCTTCTCCTCCTGGGTTTGACAGGGCAGGGACCTGGCATCCTTTTCCTGCATTTCCAATAAGTGTTCAGAAGAGGTTAAGTACCCAACAGCCACTCTATGATCATGACTTCCACTGGCAAGAGGCAACATGGTGCAGTAGCATGAGTGCTGGGTTTGAAGCCAAAAGAACCGGGCTCAAATTTCAGCTTTAACAATGACTAGAGGTGTAACACAGGGCTAGTTTCACTTTCCTTCTTCTATGCCTCAGTTTCCACATCTATAAAGCAGGACATAAAATATGCACTACACCTAAGTCACACAGTTGCCATGCAAAGAGTGTGCTATAGAAATATGACCTATGCTTGTTACTTATCCCCACTGACAAGCGCTACTGTGGATGTGATGCTATGCTGGTGGAATACATAACTGCCTTTCAAGGGCTTTCATCCAAGACGTAAACACTAACCAGGGCAGACCAATATTAGAATACCAACTTTAGCTCCCTTCCTCAAATAGAGAAGCCTTACTGGAAGGTTTGTGATTTGGGGAGGCCAGAGTAGCAAGGTGATGTAGGCCATCAGTACCCAAGTGGTTAGATGAGAGATCAAGGAGGGTTAGGCCAGGCATGGTGCTACAAGTAGCCAGCAACTCCACAGTGGCATTGTCCCTAGCCGATTCCCTACCAGGCGTAGCTCCCGAAGTGATGTGTGCAGCTTCAGAGCACGAAGCAACGGGGTAAGCTGGGCTGGACGCAGGCCAAGGGAGCAGGCACTAATGAGGGGCCTGAGCCCTGCTGTTCCAGAGGCCTGGAGAACTCGCTGGTTCTCAGCTAGGGATAAGGGAAGGAGATTTACATTACCACATCTGGGTAGGGTAGGTGTGGGGAGAGAACAAACTCTGCTGCTTGGCATTTACTATCTCAGCTATAATAATCAAGAGTTTATATTCACTTTTCATAAAATCCTAGAAGTGCTCTGGAGTCTTTAAGAAATAAAGGAGGGGCAGCTAGGTGGTGCAGTGGATAGAGTACCGGTCCTGTAGTCAGGAGAACCTGAGTTCAAATCTGGCCTCAAATGCTTGAGACTAGCTGTGTGGCCCTGGGCAAGTAACCTCAATTGCCTTAAAGAAAAGAAAAGAAAAGAAAAGAAAAGAAAAGAAAAGAAAAGAAAAGAAAAGAAAGAAAGAAATAAAGGAAACCCAGGGGCAGGTAGGTGGCACAGTGGATAAAAACACCAGCCCTGATTCTGGAGGACCTGAGTTCAAATCCGGCCTCAGACACTTGACACTTACTACACTTAATAGCTGTGTGACCCTGGGCAAGTCACTTAACCCTCATTGCCCTGCAAAAAAAAAAAAAAGAAAAAGAAAAAGAAAAAGAAAAAAGAAAAAAGGAAATAGAACCAGGGGCAGCTAGGTGGCTCAGTGGATAAAACACCAGCCCTGGATTCAGGAGGACCTGAGTTCAAATCTGGCCACTTACTAGCTGTGTGACCCTGAGCAAGTCACTTAACCCTCACTGCCTGGGCAAAAAAGAAAAGAAAAGAAAGAAAGAAAGGAACGAGGGTAAGCCAGGTAAGGCCAAAAAGCAGCTGAATTGGGCACTTCCTATCCTGTTCACTCTCAAGCACCAACTTTCTCTGCCAGGCCTCTAGCTAAGAATCTGAGAGTCAATATGATGTAATGGAAAGAATTTCATAGATATCAGTTTCCTCCTTTGTTTGTTTTTTTTTTTTTTTGGTGAGGCAATTGGGGTTAAGTGACTTGCCCAGGGTCACACAGCTAGTGTTAATTATCTGAGGCCGGATTTGAACTCAGGTACTCCTGAATCCAGGGCTGCTGCTCTATCCACTGTGCCACCTAGCTGCCCTAGTTTCCTCCTTTGTAAAATGAAATGATTAGAATATATGACCTTGGGGCAGCTAGATGGCACAGTGGATAGAGCAGCAGCCCTGGATTCAGGAGTACCTGAGTTCAAATACGGCCTCAGACACTTAACACTTACTAGCTGTGTGACCTGGGCAAGTCGCTTAACCCCAATTGCCCCCCACACACCCACACAAGAATATATGACCTCTCAGAACCCTTCTAGCTCTAAATCTGACTTTATAATCTCTTCTACATGTACTTCCCCCATCTAGGTTCACATCTATGAGACTATAAATTCATAAGCAACATTGTCTTCACCACCCATATCCTGTGCTCCAGTCATGCAGTGATTCTCTATCAGAGAATTAAAATGGAAAAATCTTGTACTTTGAAATAACTTCAGAAATAATCTGGTCTCATCTAGTCCTTCATAGGAAGCACCTCTAAAACATGCCAAAAAGCAAGAATCTGCCTTATACTTGAAGAATTACAGATATCAGAGTTGGCACTTCAGAGCTCATTTAATCCAACCAACCAATATCTGAATGAGAAACTCCCCTACAATAAGTAACCTGTTAGTAAGTACAAAAAATTATAGAAAAGAATTACTATAGAATTATAAGGGAAGCAATTTTATATATTTTCCTTAGGAACAAAATTAGCTAGTTCAGCCTCTATACCCTGCCAAAGAGAGCATTCAGTCTTTGCTTTAAGACTTCCTATGAGGGAGAAGCCATTACCTCCCAATACAAGGAGGTAATTCTAACGTTAGGAAGGTTTTACTTACATTGGTTCTAAATTTGTCTCTGTCATTTTTATTTATCATTCTAGTTCTGCCCTCTGGGAACAAGACTATTTCCTTTTCCACTCACCAAAAAGGCAAGATATTTCCCCTCTTCAAAATCTCCAAATACATTTGGTTTGTAACATTAATTATGTGAAGAGACAACAGGTTCTCCCTTCTGTGTTTGTCCAGCCACCTATCCATCCTCATCCTGACTCCTAATGCTACTTCCTTACACCCATTCCTGGGAGGCAGCTTTGCAGAAAAGACTCTAACATCATGGATACTTAGCTGCCCACTTTACAGTGCAATTGGCCTGTTTGAAGTAAAACCTAATACTCCAAGACTTTCACTTCTACTGCCTCCCAAATCCTGTGTTCCTGGCTTGGTGCTCCCTTGGGTGGTAGGAGATTCACCTCCTATTCTATTGAGTCAAATTCCTTGGTCTGGCATTTCAGATTCCCAATATTCTGGCCCCAACCTATGTTTCTAGCCTTATCTGCTATTATCCCTCTTCATGCCTCCCTTGCCCCCAGTTCAATCAGGATGGTTTCTAATATACCATATTCACTCTTCCCAGCCTATAGTAGCTTTACCTCCCTTACCTATGCTTTTCAGTTCCTTTTTATGGGTTGTGTTCCCTTATTAGAATGTAAACTGCTTGAGGGCACGGACTGTCATTCTGCCTGTACCAGTATTCCCAGTATTTAGCAAAGAGCTTGGCACAAATGCTTGGTGACTTGATTTGTTAATTTGTTGCTCCACCTTCTAACCCATCCAAATCCTAAGGGCCCTTCAAGGTTTGATTCCTAATGGAAACTTTTGGTTACTTTGACTGCAATCTCCCCTCCCCACCCTTACCTAGCGCGTGCGCACACGCGCGCACACACACACACACACACACACACACTCTCTCTCTCTCCCTCCCTCCCTTCTCCGAACAGTTGTTACACTTAAGAGTTGGCACTGTACCACTAAACATTTGGTCATATCTTGTGTTGTTTATTGCACGTGAGTTGTCTCTTCCCAACCAGATTGTGAGTTCCCTGAGAGGCGGTAGCTTTCCTTTCTCTATTCCCTCCACCCCCTTGGTGAGTTCAGAACAACTACCACAGGTGCAGTAGAAGAGGCCTGAGTCTAGGGGTAGGACTCATTGGGGATCCCAGTTCCCACTGGACTATTGGGGTGATATTGGCTAATCATTTCTCTTCTCTGAGACTGTTTTCCTCATGTGTATTACAAGGGGGCTGAAATAGTCTTTAAAGTTCTTTCCACTTCTAAATTGAAACTAAATAATTTGTTGCCTGAGTGATCCCTATACCCCTCTCCACACCCCTTCTCTTCCCAACACTTGTACAAAGGGACCTAGGGCTTCTAGGGAGTAAATAACCAAGAAATGGAATCTTTGCCTGATCTCCGCAGGCAGTCAGAAGTGGTATTATCCCTTTACACCCTAGGGCTGATTTCCCTCCTCTGAACAGAAGCCAGGGATCTCCATGAGGGATGGGGAGGGGCAGGGGAGATGTGAAGTTTCCACCCCAGTGGCCAGAGCCTTTCTTCCTGCCCTGCTTTTCACGAATCAGTGAGGCCTCCCTCAATAGCTACCTTTGACTCATTTCCCCCACCTTCCTCACTCCCTGCTCCCAGCAGTAAAGAAAGCTGGGGAGACTCCACCATCTCTGCCATTAAACAGGTAGTCTTGGTTGGCCTCCTGCTGGCTCCTTACCTTCCCTCAGGCTTTGACAAACCTTTCGATATCGGTCCGTCAAGGGTGTTAGGTCACAGGAGACTACTTCAGCTAGCACCTGAAACAGAGGTGATTTGTCAGTTCACAGGCCCTAGATTTTCTCAGGTATATGTGTATCAGGGAAGAGAGTGCTCCAAGTCCTGTGAAGAGTAGGCAGACTTTTCCAATGTCTCTCACCTCCTCATTGCTCTGCAGAACATCAGTGATGAGGTCTTCAGGGGCTAGTAGGGCCCCCTCCTTTTTCAAGGTAAGCCAGGTTAGCAACCCACATGTCTGGTAGTATCGCTGAGATGCCTGGTCTGCCAGCCATGACACAGGGTGCCTTTCACTGCACCAAGGAAGAACAGAGAAGGCATCTATGGAATCACTGACCCTCCCCTCCCCAGGATTCACTCTCCCCTCTGAAGTGGCAGGAATAGAAATCTTTCAACAGGGGATCTTCAGGAACAGCAGTTTTCAGCAAGTCCACTGAAACGTGCTCAAAACAAGTCGTCATTCCAAGAACAAGGACCCAAACTCAATTTTGCTGGTTCCTTTAGCCTGTGCTCCCTCAGTGCTTACAGATCCTACTTCTCTAGTCACAGGAACTAGAAGTGACCCCCCCACCCCGCCCCAAACTAGCCACTTCCCCCCAAAGGGAGAGGGCAGTGCTGGCAGTTTATAGAATGAAGTTTAACCAGGAGTTCTCTTCTTTACTCAGCCACACATGATGTCAGGCAAGTCACCTCATCCTTATCACCCCACACCCATCTCCTTCTCTATTAAAGGAGGGGACTGGTCCTGCATCTGGCTCCTGGGGACATTTCCTGTCAGGGTCTCTCTTCACCTCGTCAGGACTCCTTTACATCCTTCCTCTTTTCAGTGATTCCCAACTGCCAAATGCCTCATCCTGGCACCTGAACCTTTCATAGGCCTATCCCCTACCTAGTTATCATCCCAGCAAAGACCTATCTACTACAGCCAAGTTGGCTTCTTCATTGTCTCTACCCTAGGTTCACTCCAGCCCAATCTCCTTATTTCCAATTCTACAATTCAATGGTAGCCCATATCCTACTTCTTCCAAAACTACTTCCCAATAAGAGGGTGAGCTCATCAAAGACAAGGACCATTTCTGCTACTCCTCTGGTACCTCCAAGTACGTAGAAAGACCTGAGCAAAGAGTGGGTACCCAGCAAATATCTGACCTGAAATGAATAAATGAAGAGAAACTAAGCAGAGAAGCAGGCAGGAAGGCGGACTCCTTACCTCTGGGGAACTGGAATAAGAAAGACATCATCCTGTACCCGAACCCGGATCCGGACGGGTGCAGCTGAAGACTGGGAAGGAGGAAAAAGAAAACCAGGGCAAGTGAAGTTTCTGGTTGTTTAACATCCCCTAGGCCTGTCCTGGAGAAAGGACCCTAGTGTTAGAGATAAAGATTTGGAGCTTGCAGTGCCTTGAGGGTGGCATCTTGTTTGGCTTATACCCAAATGATCATCCCCTTTATAACATTCCTAGAGCTTATTCATCCAGTCTCTGCTTAAAGACCATTAGTGACAAGGAACTAACAACTGAAGTGACTTGGCTTACTTTTGGACAGTTCTAACTGTTAGGAAGCTTTTACTCAGCATTCCCTGGTACAGGGTTTGTCCTGCCCCCTCCCATGGTCAGTGGATGTCCTCAAGGTCAGAGATTGTCTACCCCAATCTCTCCCCAAGAGCTCCTGGCTCACTTACTGGCAGGCATCCTGCAGAGGTACTCTCTCCACTGGCGCTTGAAACCCTGGAGATGGAGGGGTTTTCTTCTGTCAAGTTACTGATCCCTCTGGTTCTGCCCACCACTGTCCTGTCCACAATTCGAGTGAGTCGGCTCTGTCGGGAACGTGGCTTAGAACTTGGGCAGATGGTTCCACTATCACTATCTGGTCCAGATGTGCAATCTGACACATTGTCTGGCAGACAGTGGCTCCTCTTGCGACGGACACAGTGGGACTCTATATCATCCTCCAGCCAGTCTCCATCCAAATACTCTTCCTCAGGAATGAGAGCTGCCTGGGCCATGGGTGTCTCACTTGGTCCTTTTGCTATGGTCTTGAATGGGCGCCGGGTCTGGGCACTGCCCACACCACGGATAGCTGCCTGGTACACAGCCCGGCTGGTAGATGCCACATCTGAGTCTGTGCTCTCAGTGGAGCCCAGTGTTGCTCCTTCTGTCTGCTGCACCAAGTTGAGGAGTCTTGGCTTCTTCTTTACTGGCTGGAATGGAACTATATCATCGTCCCCTTCAGAGCTACTGGCCTCATCTCCAACATGGTAACTCTGTGGCCTGGTGATACCCAGTCTTGGTTCTGAGGTGCTCAAGGGCTTGTTAAGGAACCTGTTCTGGGAAAGGGGATGCTGTGCTTCTGGTATGGCCAGGAAGTGGCAAGACCTGAGGGGGCTGGAAGAGGGGGAAGTCTCAGGATCAAACAGAGAATTGGTCTGGATGGTTTGGGGAGAAAGAGAATCTTGGGATCCTGCAGGAGGAAAAAACAACAAACAGTTGTGAGAAGTCAAAGGTTGGCCTCCCACACAACCTATCCCATGGTCCAAAAAAGTTATAGGAAGAGATTGGATTTATGATTTCACTGATAAAGGGGACTGTCAGATAAGAAGACTTTTTTTTACCAGAGCCCAGTGGCGTCTTCTCTGCAATTTATACTTTGAGAGCTGTTTAGAACACTGGGAGATTAAGCGGCTGGCTTAAGGGTCACAAAGACAGTAGGAATCAGAGCAGGAGCTTGAACTTCTGTCTTCCTGGCTCTGGGCCTGCTCTCTATCTATTATACCCCAAATATCAAGCAGAAACTATTCAGGGACCCAGTTGTTTTCAGGGTCTAGCTATGTATGACTGAGGTAGTAAAATTCCTTGAGCTCCGGAGGAGAGTACCCACTTTCTCCAAAAAAGTGTACCTAGCCCCATGGGAGTGAGTCGTGCATGCTGAAATGAAAAGCAGAGAGATCCCCTAGGAATCCCCTGGGGGATGTCGATGCTGCTCACCATGGACCAGTGAAGCTGTCCGGTGTAGTTTTTCCATAGCCGTTTTCTGCAGCAATTTTTCCATAGCTTGGGCTTTTTGACGTGTTTCCTGATCCAGGTCCTTGGCATAGAGTTTCATCCACTGCCGGAGGGTCTCTCGGGGGCTGTGACCCTATAGAGGAGATAAATGCAAACATCAGTCCTTTGTCTTGAAGATCATAGCCACTTGAATCCTGGGGTCCCAGAAAAGAACCCTCCGTTCTTATTCTTCCACCACCTTTCCCACAGATTCCCTCACCACCAAATCCTGAGTGGCCTCCCTCTTTAGATTCTTCCCATAATAGAAGCCTCCCCTCCCCACCCCCAACTCCTCTCACCTTGCTGTTTTTCGCAGTGACTGATGCTCCCCTCTCTATTAGCAGCTCAGCCACCTCAAAATGGCCACAGTTGAGGGCATCATGAAGAGGAGTGATACCCTCACAGCCTGGGCCCCCAGGATCATCCACAGTAGCACCATGGTCCAGCAGGAAGCGGACAATCTCTAAGGGCCCCAGAGCACCCAGCCAGGTAGAAAGTCACTAGCTGATCAGAAGCCCCGCTAAGTGTCCCAAATTCAGACCCTCAGTATGAGTTCCAGGTCCCTTCCTCTCAGTTCACACCCTCCCATCCATCTTGCTTCTTTATCCACAATTCCCTGCACTTCCCCATGTCCAGCCCTGTTTCCTCTCACGCCATCTTCTGCTCACCAAAGCCCTCCCCCCTCACCTAAGTGCCCATGGTTGCAGGCTTCATGTAATGGGGTCCAGCCACAATAGTCTCGAGGATTCAAGGGATGACCCTATGATGAAAGAAAGATCCAGGTCCTGGGCATGACTCTGTAATCAGAACCCATACCCCAGCAGCCAAACAGCCAAAAAGGGAGCACCCTAGCTCTTCAGCTCTTTATTTAACAAGTTACAAATGAGCATCCTGGCCTTTCAAACTACTCTAACTTCTGGAATAATTGCAAGCTAGCACAGGCAACTTTAGGAATCAAGCATCAGAAGCCTAGTGTTAGTCACTTCAGTGTTGATCCCTAGGCTTTGTACTGTCTAAACAGTGAAAAATACCATCAGGAGGATAATCACTGCAGGCATGGGGGCATCACCTGTCAGCAACATGCAACTCCTTCACTCCTTCCTGGACCTTGCCCCCTTAAGCATCCAGACTAATACCACCTGCCTAAAATAGAAAAACTACTTAGGCTATCAACAACAGGGAGCTGAAGCTCTCCTCAGCTTATTGGAGTATAATGCTGAGGAGGTGTCCACGGAATCCTATTAGTTTCAAAAGAACTTTAACTCTATTTAGATATTCCTGGTCATCTTGAGCATATACAGAAATGTAAGTCTAGTCAAAACTCTTCCCCTTGTCCTAGTCACTGATCCTGCTGCAGCCCCAGCCACAGACTGACCCCGCCAAACCTGGCCTAGCCACTAATTTAAAGGGGGAACAGGTATGTGTGTGAGCAGATGGTTCTATACAGATCACTCCACCCTCAGATCCCATGTCCTATTATTAATGGGGGTTGGGTCATAGTACAGCCTTCATAAACAAAAGGGCCACATTCTCATATTGAATATGCTACCTCCATTACAGAGCTCTACTCCCCTGGGGGATCAGGGGTGATGATATACATGAATTGGACCAAGTCTATGACTCCCAAGATGGACAACAGGACAAGGATGGTGGGGGAAATTCTGTCCAAATCTCAGTAGCCATACTTCTACAGTCTCTAATTCTATCCTTAGTTCTTCCCTGTAAAGGGTCTGAGTCATACCTGTTCCACAAGGTCACGGACCCGGCGATGCTGCCCATCAATACATGCTCGATGCAGCATTGTCTCCCCCATATCGTTTCGTCGATTCCACTGTGAAGAATCCACCAGATGGGGGGAGAAATGGAGAGAATGTACACAAGTCAGAGTGGGAACAAAGAGAAAAGGAGGACAGACACTTGGGCTACAATATGATGAGGACACAGGGAATGTGATGTCTGAAAGTTAGTGGCTACTCCTTTCCCCTCACCAGGCCTACCTTATTCACTTTTCGACGGCCAGGGCCAGTCTGTCCATAGCTCTCCATTTCTTCCTCTCCTGAGTGAAGACTGCCACAATCTTCATTCTCTGGAACAATCATGATGGGTAACTCAACCCAAGCCCTAGTGATATCACTGCTTTGGCCTGGCAGCTATCTGGAGACATGTTCCTAGATTTTAAGTCTAGATCAAGCTCAATAGCCTTTTCCACTAGTCTGACACTGTGTGCAGATGCTACAAGCTCAAGACTAGTTAGATGATTTCCTGAGGATCTTTCTAACCCTAATCCTGTGATCCTGTGGCTAAACAAGCCTCTGGTATTTGCTCAGATCCAGTTACTATGTCTGTCTCATGTATTAAATCAACAAAGATTTACCAAGTCCCTATTATTCTTTGCGAGGAGCCAAGAGAAATACAAAGATGAATGAGATATGGGTCCTGCCATTATAGAGTCTAGTGAAAGAAATAGAAATGAACACAAAAAAAGAGGAAAAAACATGAATCACAGAAGGCAAGATATAAAAAGGTCAATAAAAGAGGTACAGATAAAAGTGGTATGGAAATAAAGAGAAATCCCTTCTGGCTGGGGGAGGATGAAGGAAAACTTCATGGATAAGGTGGCATTAAGGATAGAGATGATTTTTTTTGTTTTGGTTTGGTTTTATTTATTCATTCATTCATTTGTTTGCGGGGCAGTGGGGGTTAAGTGACTTGCCCAAGGTCACATAGCTAGTAAGTGTCGAGTGTCTGAGACTGGATTTGAACTCAGGAACTCCTGAATCCAGGGCCAGTGCTTTATCCACTGTGCCACCTAGCTGCCCCCAGGATAGAGATGATTTTTGACCAGCAGAAACAGGTGGAAGGGCAGGCTAGGCATAGGAACAGATTCAGAGACTAGCATGTAGTCTAACAGGGCAATTGCACAAGGGAATATATGAGGGAGCAATGGAATCTAAGGCTGGAAAGACAAAATGGGACTAAATCATTTGAAGAAAATGGGAAGTCACCGAAGGTCTATGAGAAAATGGGGTAATTAGACCAGATGGCCTCTAAGGTCTCTCCTAGCTTCAGACCTACAATTTTCTGATCCTACAACTGTAAGAAGGATGACATGAAGCTAAACTTTAGGAAGATTAATCCGGAAGTGTAAGAATTGAAAAAGAAAATAATAGAGGCAAAGATACTGGCTAGGAGGGCTTAGCAATTCTTAGTAAAAGCTAAAGGTGTGGACTTCTGACAAATTTATCCTGTATCTATCTTGTTTGTAGGTAGCCGTTTACATGATTTCTCAACCATTAGAATGTAAACTCCAGGAGGGCAGGGACTATTTTTGTTTTTCTTTGAATCTCCAGTGCTTAGAGCAGTACCTTGCAATGGTCAGTGCTTATTAAATGCTTGAATGACTAAACTAGATGAGAAGTGGGAATGAGAAGGAAATAAAGGAAGCCAAAGACAATTCAGAGGAAGAGATCTGGCAATTAGTTGGATGGAGGAGACATAAGAGATGAAATCAGAAATAACTGGAAGTCAGACTGACTATGAAAATGCTATGATCAAATGGATAAGTCAAGGAAGGGAGCAAGTTTTGAGTGAAAAGTTATATTTTGTACATGTTGAAATAGAAATTCAGGTATCAAGCTTGGGAAAGAAATCAAAGCTGGAGCTTAAGTACGGTAGATGAAACCCAGACAATGGATAAGGATCACCAAGGAAGAGCAGAGAGAAGAGAGCCAAAGGCAGAGCATGCCTAAGAGCCACACACTTGCTGCTGTCCCTCACAGAAGGAATAGAGCTATTGATATCCCCTGTTCCACAAAGTCTATACCAATGGGCATTTAATCAAGAATAGCTGATAAAAACTCACCAATTGATGCACCATGCATTTTTACTAACATTTTTTTTTAAAGTAAGGCAATTGGGGTTAAGTGACTTGCCCAGGGTCACACAGCTAGTAAGTGTTAAGTGTCTGAGGCCGGATTTGAACTCAGGTACTCCTGACTCCAGGGCCGGTGCTCTATCCACTGTGCCACCTAGCTGCCCCTGCACTATGCATTTTAAAGTGCTTTTTTGTGTGCCTTGCCTTGTACTAGGTAGGCCTGAGTAAAAGGGGAGGCAACAGTCCCTGCTAGTAGAGTTATATTCAAGTTAAGTTGTATTGATGGTGAGAAGGCTGAGCAGAGCAACAGAGCTGGAATTCTACAGCAGCCTGTGGCCAACATTTCCCAAGGCTTTCTGACTGAATTCCTGATAATCCTGGGCATTCACTCACCGCTTTCTGAGAGTTCCACCTCACTGTCTTCCAAGGTTTCACTGTTCTCCAGCTCCTCTTCCTCCTCTTCTTCCTCACCAATATCCTTGGATGGGCTCCAGCCTTCCATACAGCTCAGCTCCTGCAGCTTGGAACTGGTGTTGGGGGCTTCAAGGGGCTGGTGTTTCAGCTGTATAGCATGGAGGTGCTGCAGAACCTGCCGCTGGGGAATGTAACAGGGATCAGGGACCATGACTCACAAACTCTGAAGGAGAAAAATCTATGACACTTAGGAAGGTAGGGATTGGGAAGGGCAGGAGATCCTAAGAACATACTGTCTAGGAAAACATGATGGGTAAGAATCTTGAGGAAGGACCCAAAAGTAAAACTGGAAAGTGCAGTCAAGAGAAAAAGGAGCTCTGGGGAGTCCAGGGAGTGTGGGGCTGTACACAGATCTCACCTGTAGCCAAGGCTTCTTGGCCTCTTGTGAACAATGGAGGGCACTCTGGAAACATGGTGCCAGCTCCTCATAGGGCTTACCAGCCTCTTCCTTGGACAGGGCAATGTTCAACCAGGTCTTTGCCTCCTAGGAACATGGAAAGGAGAAAACCGAAATGGGCCCACAGCAACCTTACCATCAGCTATACACATACTAGTCCCTGTGGGAATTTATTGTGATTTGGGAACCCTGCCTTTGGGCTGAGATTAAAAAGCCTTAGGCCCTCAGGGTTCTTCTCTGTGTAAGAGGGGCTGGTGCCCCTCCCCCTTGGCCAAGCGAAGAAGCGTGTGGGCCTTAGAGAACACCAGTGGGCAGACAGCTAGAGGGAACCCCAGCTCCCTCCACCCTGAGGGAAGCTGTCCCGGGGATCCCAGACTTGTTCTGCCAGGCCCTGAGCGCAGCCCTTGTGGAGGTCCCGGACACGCAGAAGGGGACACGGGCCCCTCCAGCCCTGGGTGTGGTACGCATGGGACACTCGAGCCCCTGGCCTCGGCATTAGGGCGGCCGGCGGATTAGCTTGGCTTGTGCGGGGGCGCAGGGAACCTGAGGTTTGAGGGGAGAGAAGGAAGATATATGCCAGGGTAGTTAGACAGTAGAGAAGGAGGACAGAAAGAGGACACTGGAGGACTAAGAGAATGGAAGGAGGTCTGTGAGAGAGAGATGCAGGGGGTCAGCGCAGCAGTACAGAAAGAAAAGTTAGACGGTATGGGGGGGTCGACAAAGCGAAAGGGGGCCTGGAGTTAGAAGAAAGGAGTGGGGCAGTGAAAGTGAAGCAGGGGAGCTAGGTGAAAAAGAGTGAAAGTTGGAGAGAACTGGAGGCAAGCTGGTCCAAGCAGCAGACCCTCAGGCAAGAGGCAGCAACAGCCCTTATTATTATTATTTTTTTGGTGAGGCAACTGGGGTTAAGTGACTTGCCCAGGGTCACACAGCTAGTAAGTTGTCAAATGTCTGAGGCCAGATTTGAACTTGGGTCCTCCTGACTCCAGTGCTGACTCTATCCACTGCAACACCTAGCTGCCCAACAGCCCTTATATTAAAAGCAGCCAGGTCATATAATTTACATTTCTTTGCCCTTATCTTTTACGTTGATTTTTATAAATAAACTCTTCTTTGATTATTTAATTAAGAACTTCTTAATCCTTTGCTTATCAATTTGGGAGCAGAACAGTGGGGAGAAATTTTTAAAGGGCCCATATAAATTAACAGCAATCAGGTAGCTAACCAGTCAAAAGTTCCCAGATTAGGCCCCCAGTCAAATTAAGACCCCCAAGCTAGTTAAAAGAATTCTTACAGTTGAATGGCGATTGCAGCAGGACTTATGGCCCAAATTATAATTTTTGTAAGGTTATAATTTTTCTTATACTTAAAGTCTAGTTATATAATTTTTCTTATACTTAAGTCCAGTTATATAATTTTTTTCAGATTAGTTATGGGTAAAAAAAAATTTTTTTTAACATCCCAAGGCAAGAACTGACTCATGACCCCAAGCAACTTTTTACAGTCTCCTTTCTGTTACCTAGATTGAGGAAGGGCCTCCCCAAGATAGTCATCATTTATCTTCTTTTTTTCTTTTCTTTTTCTTTTTGCAGAGAAATGAGGGTTAAGTGACTTGCCCAGGGTCACACAGCTGGTAAGGGTCAAGTGTTCGGGGTTGAATTTGAACTCAGGTCCTCCTGAATCCAGGGCTGGTGCTTTATCCATTGTGCCACCTACCTGCCCCTTGATGGTCATCATTTATACCAGTCACTGTATGTAAAAGCCCTTTCCATGCTCTAAGTTTCTCCCCTCTCTATCCATTCAAGTGATATTCCTAAAGCATAGATCTAATAATGCCATTCCCTTAATAAAAACATGTTAAGTGTCTGCTTTGTGCCAAGTACTGTGCTAAGTGCTAGGGATAAAAAGAAAGGCAAAAGACAGTCTCTTAAGGAACTCACAGTCTAATGGGAGAAACAGGAGGAAAACAACAGAGAAGGCACTTGAATTAAGGGGGATTAGGAAATGCTTTTTGTACAAGATGGGATTTAACTGGGACTAGAAGGAAACCAGGCAAGCAAGGAGGCAGAGGTTAAGAATAACAGAATTCCAAGCATGGAGGAAAGTCAGAGAAAATGCCTGGAGTCAGGAGATGGAGATATTTTGTTCAAGGAAGAAGAAGGAGACCAGTGTCACTGGATCAAAGAGTACATGGAGGACTGGGGTAGGGTAAGGATAATGTATAAGAAATTAAAAAGGTATGGGGCAGCTAAGTGGAGCAGTGGATAAGGCACCAGCCCTGGATTCAGGAGGACCTGAGTTCAAATCTGGCTCAGACACTTGACACTTACTAGCTGTGTAACATTGGGCAAGTCACTTAACCCTCACTGTCCCACCAAAAAAAAAAAAAAAGTTAAGAAAAGCTTTGAATACTACATAGAAGATTTTATATTTGATCTTGAATGTAGCAGAGAGCCACTGGATTTTATGAGTAAGAGGAGGAGATGAAATGGTCACCTGCACTTCAGGAAGATCACTTTGATGGCTAAGTGGATTAGAGTGAGGAGAGACCTGTGGCAGGCTGACCAAGCAATAGACTACTACAATAATCAAGATGTAAGGTAATGACAGTCTTTACCAGGGTGGCAGCAGTGTCAGAAGAGAGAAGGGGAAATGGTGTTCAATAGATATTGCAAAGATGAAATCAAAAGGTCTTGATAACAGCTTGAATGTAGGCAATGAGAGAGAGGTGTCAAGGACAATGCCTTAGGTTTCATACCTAGGTGACTGGAACAAGGTTACCCTCAATAGTACTAGGAAGAAAGGAGGGTTTTTTGGGGGAAAAGTGAGTTCAGTTTTGAATATGCTGATTTTCAAATATTTACAGGACATCCAGTTCAAGAGGTCCAATAGGCTGTTACAGAAATGAAACTGGAGATCAGCAAAAAGGTTAGGGCTGGACAGATGTGAAAATTATCAGCATAGGAAAGGAGGAAAAATGGGGACACTGATGCACTGTTGGTATAGCTGTGCATTGGTCCAATCATTCTGGAGAACAATTTGGAACTATGGTCAAAGGTCTATAAAACTGTGCATACCCTTTGACCCAGCAACATCACTACTACTTTTATATCCCAAAGAAATCAAAGAGAAAAGGACCTATATGTACAAAAATATTTATAGCAGCTGTTTTTGTGGTGGCAAAAAAATTAGAAAGTATGGGGATGCTCATCAATTGGGGAATGGTTGAACAAGTTGTGGTACATGATTATGATGGAGTACCACTGTGCTATAGAAACAGTGAATAGGATGGTTTCAGATAAACCTGGGAAAACTTATATGAATTGACAAAAAGTGAAGTAAGCAGAATCAGGAGAACATCGTACACAGTAAAAGCAATATTGTAGGGGCAACTAGGTGGTGCAGTGGATAGAGCATCGGCCCTGGAATCAGGAGTACCTGAGTTCAAATCCAGCCTCAGACACTTAACACTTACTAGCTGTGTGACCCTGGGCAAGTCACTTAACCCCCATTGCCTCAGCAAAAACAAAAACAAAACAAACAAACAAAAAAGCAATATTGTAAGGATGAACAACTGTGAAAGACTTAACTACTCTGATCAAGATACTGATCCAAGAAAATTCCAAAGAACCCATGATGAAAAATGCCTCCAGAGAGAGAACTGCTGAACTCTGAGTGCAGACTGAAGCAAAGGGTTTTCTTTTAACTTTATTTTTCTTGGGGATGTTTTGAGATGCTTTCTTTTGTAACATGGCTAATATGGAAATATGCTTTGCATGACTTTACATTTATAATTGAAATTATATTGCTTGCCTTCTCAATAGGTCCAGAAGGGCCAGGAGGGAAGAAGAGAATTTGGAACTCAAAATTTTTTAAAAATCAATGTTAGAAAATTATCAGCTTAGAGATGATAATTGAATTCATGGGACCAGATGAAATCACCAAGTAAAATAAATTAGAGGGAGAGGAAGGACCAGGACAGAGCCCCATGGGACAACCAGAATTAGTGGATATAACCTGCCTTGAAGATCCAGCAAGGAAAGCTGAGGAGAAGCTGTGGAATAGGTGGGAGAGAGTAGTGTCACAAAAACCTAGAGAAGGGCAGCTAGGTGGTGCAGTGGATAGAGCACTGACCCTGGATTCAGGAGTACCTGAGTTCAAATCTGGCCTCAGACACTTAACACTTACTAGCTGTGTGACCCTGGGCAAGTCACTTAACCCCAATTGCCTCACTTAAAAAAAACAAACAAAACATTTTCTTTATACCCCCAGAACCTTGCACAGAAATTATTGACAGATACAAGAAAACAAAAGACTCTGCTCCTACCCTAAAAATACCTTCTGGTGTAATGACAGAGATATATCACAGTATTAAGTACACGACAAATATGAAGCATAGTGTTAACAAGTATTTTTTTTGGCTCAACTTGTTTTTGCGGAATTCATGGTCTCAAGAAGGTTATATGACCTTGTTTAGGAAAAAATATACAAAAGAACATATAAGGGGCAGCTAGGTGGCACAGTGGATAAAGCACCAGCCCTGGATTCAGGAGAACCTGCGTTCAAATTCGGCTTCAGACACTTGACACTTAACTAGCTGTGTGACCCTGGGCAAGTCATTTAACCTGCATTGCCCCACCAAAAAACCAACAACGACAAAAAAAAACCCATATAGCCAAGTATGAGACCAATTACAACTGGACCAAAGTGCTGGAGAGATGGGGCTCAGTGGAATCAGGGTCAGTAAAAGGAGATTCCTTGGAGAAGGGGGCAACAGAGAATCAAGTGTGAAGAAGAAAGTTTACCTCTAGAGGGTTGCCCCTCCGTAACCTCAGCTCCTCCTCATAGTGCTCCACAGCCTGACTGTAGTTCTTCAGGTCCCCAAAGGTGGCAGCCAGTGAGACATGAATGACAGCCAACTCCTGCTTTGATATCTTCAGAGATTTGGCAAACTGCAACTGGATGGGAGCAGCCCCAATAAGGAGAAGTCCTCTCTGATCCCTCATCCACAGCCCTCCAACTTTCTTGTTTTTCTTAGTTTGGGAGTACTCTTCAACTCAACTCTGTTCACCTCCCTCCTGGTACATTTTGGAAGACTTCTTGAAGAAAGTCCATGCCCAAAAAGGAATGTGCCTTGATACAATGGAAGGGTGAACTTTACCCCCTTAACTCCAGCTTACTGGGGGCACTCCCTTACCTGTTTCTGGTAGGCCTCAGCTGCCTTGGGGAAGTCCCCAGATTTGGAGAACAGGTCCCCAAGCTGCTCACAGATGCCTAGGGCTTCATGTAGATCACTGTGCTCAGCCTCCTCCAGCCTTTGCTGCAGACTCACCACTTTTAGCACTGCTTGGATATGTGGAGGAGGGAGAATCCAGAAAATGAGGTATTATGATTATAATAAGGGCTCCTAGTTTTCAAATTTTTCTTATGTGATATTCCAACAAACCCTGTGAGGTTGCTTGCAAAGGTATTATCACTTCTATTTAATAGATTGAAAAAAAAGTCGACATTGATATAGTTCCTTAAGCATTTGTGTAGGTATTATTGTCCCCATTTTGGAGAAAGGTTAACAGATTCAGAGAGAAAATGACTCGGCCAATTTCACAGTCAGTAAGTGGCAGAATTACGACTCAAAGCCAAACTTCAAATCACAAATCAAGAGCTCATTCCACTGCACAATACTGCCCCCTTAAGGAAGGGTGACACACCATTCTCATTATCCTCAACATCCCTCCACAGTGTGCTTTCACATCCACTAATCATTTATCTGTCTTGAAAGTAGCCAAAGCATCTATCATCATCTTCATTTTTACCTGCCCAAGGCCACACATGTATTAAGAGCCAGAGACAGACTTAGAACCATGGTCTCATACAGTGTTTTTCCTACTATACTATGATGCTTCTCTAGCAAGTTAGAGAGAGCTAGGACTAGGACCTTGGTTTCTTGGTTCCCAAATATTCTTTCTCAGGATGGTTTTGTTGGGGTTTTTTTTGGGTGGGGGCAATTGGGGTTAAGTGACTTACCCATGGTCACACAGCTAGTAAGTTTTAAGTGTCTGAGGCTGGATTTGAACTCAGGTCCTCCTGAATCCAGGACCCACCTAGCTGCCCCAAAGAATTCTTTCTAATATATTGTGTTGCCAGGTCAGATATCTGAAGGGGAAGGAAGGAGCCCAGCCCAGTACCCTTGGAAGCAATTAAATTCAAGCCTCACCGTACTTGAGACTTCTGCAGATTGTGTACCGCTGTTTGGGCTGCTGGGAGCCTAGTCTGTAGGCCTTCTTTAGGGCCCTCTTGGCAGCCACAAAATCTCCTAAGTCCTGGAGGATCTGAAAAATAAAGAAAAATGTTCAAATCCTTGACCTGGTTGGTACCTCACCCTTCCCAAACTTTTGAGATATCCCTAAGAGAGAACATGGAGACACAGTGACTAACTTGTCCTATGGTCTCAGAAGGACATGATGCCCACAGACATCAAACTATGGACTGGGGCAGAAATGGGCCCTAAGCAACTGTTGATTACCTGGGCAACAACAACACAACACTCGCTTTCCATGAACTTCCTCTTCATGATTCGGGCACATTCCCGTGCTCCCTCCAGGCAACGCATGGCCTTGGAGTGCTGCCCACCCCGCCAGTGAATAGTGCCCAGGTTGTAGCGAGCACGAAAAAGGTCCTCATGTAGCCGATTTTGCCTGTAAGAAGAAAGTAGGACTCATAGACACTCAAAGATCTCCCTGCTCTGCTCTACTCTCATGGCTCAGACCAAAGAAGATACCTGCTGTTTGGCCACACTTTATACTCCATATAACCTGCATTACTGTCCCAATGCCTCTAGGACTCTACTTGTGCTACTTCCTCTCCTATAAAGAAGAATTTCCCTTTTAATTTATGGACTTACACAAATCTCTCAGGACACACAGAAAACGAGGACTGTATAGGAAACCATGAACTTGTTACATACAGACTCTTTTTAGATGAGCTCCCTGAAAGCAGGAACTGTCATCTGTCTTTCTACTGACAGCCTGCAGCACAATGCCAGGCACATAGTAGGCATGTAGAGGATTATTAACTGAATATCAATGCATATTAAATTTAGCGTGATTGATAGTAACAAAGCCATCCTGCTTGCCTGTGTACCTTTCTAAACATCTTTCTGCTCTTTTTGGGGTATTTTTTGTTTCATTGATTTTTTCCATTTTTCTTTTTTCCATTACTACCCACCAACTCCTCACCTCCCTAAACAGAAGTCATCCCTTGTAATAAATAAGTTTAGTCAAAAAAAGCTAATTCAGGTACTGGACATGTTTGAAAACTTTAATTTTCTTCTATGCTTCTAATTCTCCACTTCTCCACTCCCTGAATTCCTGTCTTTCTTTGAAAGCCTAGCTCAATGCTACCTCTTCTAGCAAGCTGACATTTTGCCATCAGTAACAACCTTCCCCATTAGATCTCACATTATACTTTGTGCTATGCCTTTCTAATACACTTATAATGTAATTTGGTGTAATATAGTTCTCAGTGTTTGTGCTTTATTCCCCCAATTTAAAAATCTTACTGAGGGGCAGCTAGGTGGCACAGTAGATAAAGCACCAGCCCTGGATTCAGGAGGACCTGAGTTCAAATCTGACCTCAGACACTTGACACTTACTAGCTGTATGACCCTGAGCAAGTCACTTAACCCTCATTGCCCCGCCAAAAAAAAACCAAAAACAAACCAACTTACTGAAATGCTATCTTCCCAATGTCTAGCACAATGTCCTGTATACAACAAATGTTTATTGAAATAAACTGCTTCACAAAAGGTATTTTTTGAATACTTAGACAAAGCTGTTTCATTGACCAGTCTCAAATCCTGGGGCAGGGAGTGCAACCTTTTTAAGAATCAGTAAGTTCCCTATGGCCAAAGGGCTATAAAACCAGGCATACTCTTTGACCTAGTAATACTACTACTAAGTTGGTATCCAAAAAGAGATAAAAAACAAAAAGTTAAAGGACCTATATGTACAAAAAATATTATGACAACACTTTTCTGGTGCGAAGAATTAGAAATTGAGGAGATGCCCATCAATTGGGGAATGGCCAAACAAATTGCGGGAGGAGATTATGATGGAACACTATTGTGCTACAAGAAATGATGAGCAGGATGCTCTCAAAACAACCTGGAAAGATTTATATGAGCTGATGCAAAGTGAGATGTACTGTATACAAAGTAACAGCAGTATTGTAAGATGATCAGCTAAGAATGACTTAGCTATTCTCAGCAATACAATGATCCAGGACAACTCAGAAGGACTTAGGAAAAATTTGATCCATCTCCAGAGAAAAAACTGATGGTGTCCAAATATAGATTGAAGCATAACTTTTTTTTTAGTTTCCTTTTCTTAAGTTTTTTTTTTGTCTCTTTTCTTTCACAACCTGACTAATGTGAAAATGTTTTTTGCATGACTATATATGTATAACTTATATGGAATTGTTTGCATTCTTTTTTTTGCAGGGCAATGGGGGTTAAGTGACTTGCCCAGGGTCACACAGCTAGTAAGTGTTAAGTGTCTGAGGCTGCATTTGAACTCAGGTACTCTTGACTCCAGGGCCGGTGCTCTATCCACTGCGCCACCTAGCTGCCCCTCTTTGCATTCTTAAGGGAGGGGAGGGAGAGAGGAAGAGAATTTGGAATACAAAATTTTTTAAATGAATGTTAAAATTGTTTTTACATGTAATTGGGGGAAAAAATAAAATTCTAAATAAATAAGTTCTCTCCTAAAGGAATGATTCCCCCAACTGTCCCAATCTCTTGGAACTCTACTTTGAAGTACCCCATTCACAGGACTAGTCTGGCAGAAGGGGCCTTAGGGATAAGAGGCTTACTCAGAAAGAAAGATGCTCTTCTTTATATAGTCACTGCACAGGGCTGGCTCCTTCAGACTGTCAAAGGTAAGGCCCAAGTTGAGGTAGAGACGGGTCCTCATCTCACTCAGTTCCTGCTGGGTCAGGACTCCTAAAAGAAATCCCCCAACCCAAACCCTCAATGGCTCCGTCCATTCTCCTCCCAAAGTCTCCAATTTACCCTGCCCATTTTTCAAACACCAAGTATAATCCCTGCTCCCTTTCCTCAATATACTTCCATCATTAATCTTTTTGAGATTATCCCTGCCCCTCCCCGACAAATGAGGCATGGAAAAATTTAAATTTCATTTGCATTTGGTGATAGATAGTAGGGCTATTATTTCCTGTCTTAGAAGACACACTCTACAAGTCTCCCCCATCAGACCAGGGACTAGATCTTTCCTTATAGGTCAGGAGTTTTAACAAATGTGGGGACTATTTCCCCACCTCAGATGAGGGATTCACTACAGGTAAAGGTCATACATATTCTTTATTATAACTTTCAAGGGCTTTGTACAAGGCTCTCATTTCCCACTTGGAAAATGGAAATTTCTCTCTGCCTGACTCAAGGAACAATGAAACCAGTGGGTCTCCCCTGCTAATAGCTACCTTTCCAAGGTCAAGTACTTAGAGGCTGACAGGTAGGTAGTTCTAACAGACACAGGAGGCTGAGGAATGTCACCAAATTAAGGAGACTGATGTCATCCCTTCTTCATGGCTGAAGAACAGGTCAGGATCCTAAAGCACTTCCTCTGCCCTCCATCTTAGGAAGCTGGACGATGGATAATCAGGTGTTCTTGCTGTCCCAAACCCTATCTTGGAGCAGGAGGTAGTCCTCCCCTGCCTTTGCTATCCTCGTGGGAACTCACCCTCTAACTTCTCATCCACTATTGCCAAGCTCTTTTCAAAGGCAGTCTGTGCCTGCAGGAGTGCATCAACTGATTGGCTGTGGTCATAGCTGGCCAGATGGGTTCGGCCAATGGTTGCCCAGGCCCTCTGCTGCTCGATGTAGCTGGACGAGGCCTGTGCCAACTCTAAATGACGATGCTGGTGCTAGGGATAAAGTGAAGCAATCAATTCTAAGTTCTCTCTCACTCACACTCACACACACACACACACACACACACACACACAGCACTCAGACTTACACCTTTCCAAACAAAAAATATATAGCAATAAAAGGACAGATTCTTCAGTTCCCACAACTTCCTCCTCCCTTCTAGAAAACTTACGCAAGTCAACAAGCATTTATTTGAGTATCTGCTATATATGCAAGGACCTATGCTAGGATAAGTTTAGCTTATTCTAGTAGCCTCAATAACTCAAGCAACTGAATGGAGATGAAAAAAGGGCTCTACATTAATATCCCATCAACTATATAACATATGTAAGGAAGACAAAAATTAAGGCCAAGGTTAAAAAAGTTTTTTTATTCTTAGTAGAGGGGAAGGTGTGTTGGACCAAGGAGTCCCAATTCTAATAACTCAAATTCAATATGTAAACTTTTTTTTTTTACAGGGCAGTGAGGGTTAAGTGACTTGCCCAGGGTCACATAGCTAGTAAGTGCCAAGTGTCTGAGGCTGGATTTGAACTCAGGTTCTCCTGAATCCAGGGCCAGTGCTTTATCCACTGTGCTACCCAGCTGCTCCTCAATATGTAAGTTTAAGCCAAGTGCCTTCCTTTCTCTCGATATCAAATTGGACTCAATGAATGACTAAGGGCCCTCTTGGTTTTGAATATAACTTTAATAGCATAGTCAGATTCAATGCTTACTATATATTAGATACCAATCAACTACTGCTGATTAAGTCTCAACTCCAAAGATTATAGACTAGCTAATGATTTCCTCCTTCAGGGGGAAGGCATAGATAGTCACCTCCCAAAAGCAAAGTCATGTCTCTTTGTCTCATCCAAGCACTCTCCAAATACGGGGAATGGCTGCTGTATGACACTCCAAGCACAATTTAAGTGTTTCTTCTGAGCTCTGTGCTGGGCAGGATCAGGGAAGGGATAAGGGAAAGGCTTCCTGCTCCACACCTATTGGCATCTCACCAAAGGGTTCCCACCTTCAGGGCAGCTGTGTAATCCTCCAGCTCTGCCAACCGCTCTCCGATCTTTCGGTGGGCCACAGCACATCCCAGCACATCCCCAGTGATTTCCAGAAGATGAAGCTCCTGTTGATGCTCAGCCAGTGCTTCCCTGTAGCTGCCTGGATCAGCCCAGGGAAAAGGAGAGACCCTTGTCAAGCTGGGGTAGGGAGAGGAGGCAGGATGCACAAAAGGACAGATACTGCCTGTAGTCTAGGGTGCTGTCCCATCCATCTGACCCCATGATGCTCAGGCAGCAGGGTTAGATCTCACATGGGTTCACTTCACCTTAGGTCTGGCCCATCACCTTCTCTAGTTCCCCCCTATCTTCCAAAATGCTCAGTACATAACAGGGAAAATTGCTGCCTATGTATAGCACTCTCCATAGTCACAATGGCCTTTTCAGGCTGTAGGACAAATACAAATTGACAAAAATCCCTGACTAGTCTGTCTGATGAATTCCTCCCTCAAACTACTTTCATCCAGGGGGTCCCCCAATCAATCCTGTTCTCTCATCTCAAGCCTCTGCTCACTGACCAAGATGCCCAGAGATGCCCACTTCCTCTTATTCCTTATTCCTTTCTTCTACATCATGTTTTTTTTTCTCGTTGTCACCTTCTCCAGGAAGCACTCACCAAGCTACCAACACAATACTTGGCCTCTTCCTCATTCAATGCACCATCATTATGATTATAGTATGAAATAGTTATTGATTCTGTTTATAGTCTGCTTCTCTCTAAGTTAGACCATGGATCCACTAATGGTGGAACTGTCTTCCCTCAAGGAACACTCCAAGTTCATGGGATAATTCCCCCATTAGACCCAAAGCTCTATGAGGATATGGCTATGCCTCCCCACTGTTTGCGGAATCAATCTTCCTTCCTTCCTTTCCTAACAATCAGATCTGTCCAAAAGTGGCACACGGGGGCAGCTAGGTAGTGCAGTGAATAGAGTACCAGCCCTGGATTCAGGAGGACCTGAGTTCAAATCCGGCCTCAGACACTTAACACTTACTAGCTGTGTGACCCTGGGCAAGTCACTTAACCCCAATTGCCTCACCAAAAAAAAAAAAACACACCAAAAAACAAAAGTGGCACACAATGCTTCAGGAGATAGTACGTTCCTTGTCACTGAAGGTATTCAAGTAGGGGCTGAATGTCTACTTGTCTGGGGTGTTATAGAGGGAATTCCTGTACAGTTAAGGGTTGCCCTGAATCACCTCCAATATACCTTTCAACATTATGATTCAATCCATCATTATATTTCCCAAACTCTAAGTCAAACTTGGTTCTGAGGCCACTGCGAAAGTTACCACTGACTCCCTGACTCTCAACCTACACCCAAACTGCCAGCGTGAAACCCCAAGGAACCTCAAGAAAGGGCCAGGAAGAAAGATGTGTCTATTTTCCCTCCTATAGCCAGGATGGTGTTAGCAGGAACTTAGCTGAGCCACAGGTGAAGAGAAGTTATTTAGTTCTACCTCTCCATTTAGCAGGAAGGAAAAGCCTGATAACCCAAACTATGACACTCCACCCCATCCCTTACAGGCAGTGACTTGACTGTCTAAAGTAATACTTACCAAGGCTAGCCAAAATCTCCCCCAGCTGATTGCAGAGCACAGCCACCTCTTTCAGCTGTCCATTCTTCTGGGCCTTGGCCTTGGCCTTGTTTAACTCTGGGGGAGAGGATTGAAAGCTTCAAATAATGCCCCCACCACCACCACACAATCCTTATGGGACCTAGGTGGCTCAGTGGATAGAGTGAGTACTGGACTGACCTAAGTTCAAATTCAGTCTCTTTTTTATTCTCTGCTATATAAGAAATGCCTCATGGGGCAGCTAGGTGGCACAGTGGATAGAGCACCAGCTCTGGAGTCAGGAGTACCTGAGTTCAAATCTGACCTCAGACGCTTAACACTTACTAGCTGTGTGACCCTGGGCAAGTCACTTAACCCCAACTGCCTCACTAAAAAAAAAAAAAAAAAGGTTCTACAAAGAGAAGGAGGTGGTGAAGGAATATACTGAGAAGTGTAAGGGTTTTTAAAACAAAAGATACAATGAATATTAAAAATAATACTAATAACTAGCATTTATGTACTTGAATAAGGTCAAAATTGATCCATGATTTACACATAAAGGGTGATACCACAAGCAAATTAACAGAGCTTAGGGGGGGGGGGCAGCTAGGTGACACAGTGGTTTAAAGCACTGGCTGTGGATTCAGGAGGACCTGAGTTTCCAATTTCGGCTTCAGACACTTGACACTTACTAGCTGTGTGCCCTGGGCAATGTCACTTAACCCTCATTGCTCCGCAAAACAAAACAAAAAACCCCAAAAAGCAAAAAAAACAAACAAAAAAGAGCATGGATATGGTTTTATCTGTCAGATTTTTGGACAGGGGAAGAAGTTAGGACCAAAGAAGATATAGAGAGCATTACATAATATAGATTAATTTTGATTATATAAAATTAAAAAGCTCTTGTACAAACAAAAGCAATGCAACCAAATTATAAAGAAAGCTGGAAAACTGGGAAAGACTTTTTGCAACAAGCATATAAAGGCCTCATTTCTCAAATATAGAGAGAAATGAGTCAAATTTATAAGAATATAAGTCATTCTCCAACTGATAAATGTTCAAAGGATATGAACAGGCAGTTTTCAAACAAAGAAATCAAAGCCATCTATATTCATATGAAAAAATGCTCTAAATCCTTATTAATCAAAGAAATGAAAATTAAAACAAATCTGAGGTACCACCTCACAACGATTAGGAGTGGCTATATAACAAAAAAGGAAAATGTTGGAGGGAATGTGGGAAAATTGGAACATTAATGCATTGTTGGTGGAGTTGTGAACTGATCCAACCATTCTAGAGAACAATTTCTAACTATGCCCAAAAGACAATGAAACCATGTATACCCTTTGATCCAGTAACACCACAGCTAGATTTATATCTCAAAGATACCCCAAAAAAGAGAAAAAGACCTATTTGTACAAAAAATATTTACAGCAGCTCTTCTTGTGATGACTAAGAAGTGGAAACCAAAGGGATGCCCATCAATTGGGGAATGGTTAAACAAGATGTTATATGATTGTAATGGAATATCATTGTGCTATAAGAAATGACAAGGAAGATGGATGAACCGATATATAGTGAAGTGAGCAGAACCAGGAGAAAGTTGTGCACAGTGACAGCAATATTGTTTGATGAAGAACTGTGAATGACAACTATTCTCAGCAATACAAAGATCCAAGAAATCCCAAAGGACTAATTATGAAACATACTATCCACCTTCAAAGAAAGAAATGATATTGACTGAACACAGACTGAAGCATGCTATCTTTCACTTTCATTTTTTTCTTTAATTAGTCTTTTTGTAAAAAATGACTAATACGGAAATGTTTTACATAATTGCACATGTATAACCTATATCTGATTGCTTACCACCTCAGTGAGGGGAAAGGGTAGAGAGGGAAAGTGGAGATAAAATTTGGAACTCAATGCTTATTTTAAAAAAAATTAGTTTCCTTAGTGGATTCAACCTTTTCCTTTCAAACGTCATTGAAAAGAACAAAAAATAAATGGGGGTGAGTGTACCCAATTTAAACCTTTAAAAAAGAAAAAAAGAGGTATGTTTGATATTCTGAGGTAACATGAGAGATGAGATCTAGAAGGACATATTTGGGGAAGAGGTGGGCATCATGGGGAAGGTGTCAGAGAAACGCTGTCCCCTCCAAAATGACATGACAGAGGGGACAAAAGGGCGAAGATCAGAAGAAACAAAGGGAAATGGGAGGAAGATCTAAGTGGATATGGGGATATGGTTGGAAGGGGAAAAGGGGAGACAGGGCAGAAGGGACTAGGTCACAGAAGACATGGGGAAAGTGAATGAGAAAGTAGGGGAGTTCTCCAAATCCAAGAAAAAAAAAAAGAACTGTGGAGTATAGATGCTGATTGAACAATATTATTTCTTTTGTTTTGGGTGCTGTTGTTTTTTTTTTCTATTTTGAGGTTTTGCATCACTGCTCTGATTCTTTCTCTTGTAACAGAATTAATGCAGAAATAGGATTAATGTTATTATGTGTATATATATGTGTGTGTATATATCTATATCTATATCTATATGTATAGAGATACATAGACATAACCTATATCAGATTACCTGCTGTCTAGGGGAGGGGGGAGGGAGGGAGAAAAATCTGAAATTGTAAAGCTTGTATAAACAAAAGTTGAGAACTATCTTTACATGTAACGGAAAAAATAAAATACCTTATACATTAAAAAAAAAATACTTAAGGGGGAAAAAATAAACTCACTGCTACAAGTTAAAAAAAAAAAAAGAAAGTAGGGGAGTTAGTGGAGGGGAGATGGTCAAAGGTGGCACATAAGTGGGTGAGAGGGAGGAGACAGGGGGAAGACCTGCGGGGACACAAGAAAGTGAGAAGGTTGGGATACTGGATAAATGATTGGGGGGGGGACTGGCAGGGTGGTGGGAAGTGAGGCACAGGGACAAGGGAGAAGTGAGTGGAGGGAGACAGGGAAGCCATGAGGAAGTGAGCGGGAGAACACGGAAGAAATGAGTGAGGGCACAGGAGGAAATCAGGAGGGGACGGAAGGAAGGTCTGAGACTATAAGGCCGGATGGGGGTGGGGATGGGGGAGGGTGGGAAGGGGGTGGGGGTGGGGGTGGGGTAGGGAGTGAGGGAACAGAGGAGGAAGGTACGAGGAGCAAGGGGATGACCGGAACGGGAAGACGGTGTCTCGCGGGCCCACGATCCCGCCCTTTCCCGCTCCCCTTCACTCACGGCGAATCTCCCGTTCTTCGCTCATGTCCCAGCCTCCCCGTCAGCCTGTCCAGGGAGATGCCGCGGCGCCGGCAGCCGCAGCAGCAACAACATACCACCCAGTCTTCCCTCGCTGCCTGTGGCTTCCCGCGCTCCGCCGGCGGCCCCGCCTCCGTGCGCGCGCGCAGCTCCGCCATTGGTTAGCAGCCCCGCCATTGGTTAGCAGCCCAGCGGGACTCCAAGGAGCCTGACGGGGACGGTGACTCCCAGACAGCTCGGTCTGTCAGCCCCGAGCTCCGCCTCCCCGCACCCAGAGTCCTTGCGCATGCGGCCCCGAGTCATTCTGGGAATGGCAATCAGCCCCGGGAGAACCGCAATGGCATGCTGGGAATAGTCCGAAAGCCGTGCACAGGTGACATTGTATTCTGGGAATCGTAGTCCGAATTGGAAGAGTAGAACGTGACGGTGGAGATTGTATACTGAACAGGGAGAAATGAAGAAAGCACACTAGGGATTGTAGGGTACGCTGGTCAACTACCAGGAAATCCAATCTGTTTTCTAGGGAAATAATTCTGAGCCCTGGCTCAAACGGACCAGCCTGTATCCTAGGGAAGTTCTTTGTGAGAGGGAGGCATACTAGAAGAGGAGACAACTAAGAGAGGGTAGTTAAACCTACTTGATGTCACAGAGCAAAACGGAAGGGCTCAGCAAGAAGCTGGCTCACCAAATTTGGACCACAAGAGGAGTTAGGAGAATGCAGCTCTTCCCCTTATTTGAAGAGATAGAGAACCATAGCTGTGTAAAGGTGCATATCATGTTAGATTAGGTTGATGTCTCGTTTTGTAACTTTTTTTCTTGTATTCTTTGTTATAAATTAGGGCTCTCAGGTTGAGGGAGAGAGGTATTGGGAAATAATGGATATAAATAAAGATTTTTTATTAAAAGAACTGGGTCTCCTGACGCCTTAAAGCAGCTAGGTAGTACAGCAGATGTGGGGGGGGGAGGGGGGCTGAAGTCAGGAAAACCAGTATTCAAATCCAGCCTCACTTGCTGTGTGACTCTGAGCAGGCCACTTAAGTTCTGTCTGCCTCAGTCTCCTTACCTGTAAAATGAGGATAATAATATCTCCTACCTCTCAGAGTTTGTGTGAGGCTCAAATGAGTTAATTGGCAAGCACTTAACAGTGTACCTGGCACATAGTATCGTTCAGGCATGTCTGGCTCTTTGTGACCTCATTTGGGCTTTTCTTGGCAAAGATACTGGAGTGGTTTGCTGTTTGCTTCTCCAGCTCACTTTACAGGGGAGGAAACAGGTAAACAGGATTACGTGACTTACCCAGGGTCACACAACTCTGTCCCTGTGCCACCCAGCTGCCCTCTGGCACACATAATAAATGGTTTTTGTTGTTGTTTTTGCAGGGCAATGGGGGTTAAGTGACTTGCCCAGGGTCACGCAGCTAGTAAGTGTCAAGTGTCTGAGGCCGGATTTGAACTCAGGTACTCCTGAATCCAGGGCCGGTGCTTAACCACTGCGCCATCTAGCTGCCCCTCCCCCCCTTTTAAAAAAATAATAAATGTTAGCTATTATTGAGGTAATCTATGGCCTCAGAGAATCCTAGACTTGGAATCAGAAAGAGCTAAGTTGAAATCCTAGTTGTGTGACCCTGGCCAAATCACTGAACCTTTTTCAGCCTCAGTTCCCCCAACTATAAAATGGTGATAACAGCACCTATCTCAACAGGGTGGTTGTGAGGATCAAATGAGATAAATACCAAATATAAAGCACTTTGCCAGCCTTATGGCACTATGTAAATGCTAATTAGCTATTAAGGCCCTCCCCTATCCCAATGCAAAAAGAATTAAATGTCCTGTTCCTCTCCTGTTTTTTCAATGAAAGGGGAGATGAAGGGATACTCTATTTCCCTTGGCAGAGCAGGGAGTAGGCAGGGGCTAGACGCAGCTTCCTCCTAGGAGCTTCCTTTGACTGACTATCTCACTCCTAAACTCCTAAAACTTGACTCTGAAGAATCCTTTCCTCAAGACTCAGAGATTCCTTTAGGGCCCTAAATGGGAAGTTACTCAGCAAATATTTCCCTTGGACATGTTACATGATGAAACTCCTTAAAAGTAGAAACTATCCATATATGTTACACTCCCCCTCTCCCCCCATTAATTCCCTCTTTAGATGCCCTTACAGCTAATGGATACACTTGCTGGATTACCTTGGGTAAGCCCTCTGGGCATACTTCAGCTTTCCAATAAAATGGAAATTTAAAAAGGCTTTTTTGAAATGAAATAGAAGTAGGGTCAGAGTAAATATACTGACCCCCTTTCTTTACTTTCCTGAGTATGGCAACAGCTTGGAAGAGGTAAAGGACCCTAAGAAAGTTTACTCTTAAAATTCAATTTGTCGGGGCTGCTAGGTGGCGCAGTGGATAGAGTGCTGGCCCTGGATTCAGGAGGACCTGAGTTCAAATTCGGTCTCATACACTTGACATTTACTAGCTCTGTGACCCTAGGCAAGTCACTTAACCCCAATTTCCCAGCCCCCCCCCAAAACCACCAAAAAACCAATTTGTCCTATGTCTCTCACCCTTTTCACTAATTAGAAATTGACTTGGGTTAACCAACTCTTCTTTCAAAATACAAATGAATGAGAGGAACTGAGTCCATTAGTTACTTCACTTTGCTGCTACCTGGATTCAACTGCTGCCAAAATTGAGACTGCAGTTTACAACTGAACTCACTAAAATTCAAGTCCCTTAATCAAAGCTTGCTTAGACCTTCTTTACATACAATTCTAACCTGCTTGGTATTTTTGAAGTATTTTTAAGCACTGTTAGAGCCTGGATGCTATTCACAGATAGCACTTAGAAGAGCAGACAGACAACAAAGAGAAGAAAAAAACCTGAATAGACAAACAAAAAAAAACTCAAAGCCCAAACTTTTAGGGCCAATTAGTGTCCAAGCTCCATAGACTGCAGTCTCTGTGAGCACAACCTGATAATATCCAGCCCAGGGGAAAAAAAAGCTAAATGATGAACTTCAATCCAAAAAGGATTAAATTACATTCAGTGTGTCCTGAGGCAGGAAGAAGAGCCTACAAAGGGAGGGAAGAAGGGAAGAGGAGTGGTACAAGTAGAGTGGTAAGAGAACTGAGTTCAAATTCCACCTTAGACATGAACTATGGATGCCAGCATGGGATAGTGAAGAGAATTTTGGGTTTAGAGTGAGAGGTCCTGAGTTCAAATCACAGCTCTCCTGTATATTACCTGTATGACCTCGAGCAAATCATTTCTTCTTTTTTTTGTGGGGCACTGAGGGTTAAGTGACTTGTTCACTTAACTAGTATCAAGTGTCTTAGGATGGATTTGAATTCAGGTTCTCCTGAATCCCAGCCAGTGCTTTATCCACTGTACCACCTAGCTGCTCTCTCATTTCTTCTTTTTTTTTCTTTTTTTTTAATTGAATAGAATTTTATTTTCCAAAATATATGTAAAAACAGATTTTAACATCAATTTTTAACAACTTTGTGTTCCAATTTCTTTTCCTCCTCTATTCCCACCCCCTACCCACTAGAATTCAAGCATTTCATAATAAGTTATACATGAGTAGTCATGGAAAACATTCCCACATTAGCTAGATTGTGAGAGAAAACAGTCAAAAACCCCCAAAACTAGGGAGTGGCTAGGTGGCACAGTGGATAAAGCACCGGCCCTGGATTCAGGAGTACTTGAGTTCAAGTCCAACCTCAGACACTTGACACTTAACTAGCTGTGTGACCCTGGGAAAGTCACTTAACCCTTACTGCCCCACAAAAAAAAAACAACCCTTCAGATTGAGGAATTGTCAAAGAGGAGAAGAAAAAAAAAAGAAAAAAAAATGTGTTTCCATCTGTTTTAAGATACTATCAGTTCTTTCTCTGTAGATGGGTTGCCATTTTCATAAGTCCTTCAGGGTTATATTGGATCATTGCCTTGCTGAAAATAACCACATACTTCCCAGCAGATCATCTTACACTATTGCTGTTATTTTGTATACAGTACATTTCACTCTGCTTCAGTTCATGTAGGTAATTCCAGATTTCTCTGATAGTATCCTGTTCATCATAATCTGTATATAGTACCTTAAACTTGACAGAGAATTTTCTTCATAATAGCCCAGCAAGGTAGGTCCCATACGTTTGGCCATCTCATTTCTTCTTTTTTGTTGTTGTTGTTGTCTTTTTGGTAGGGCAATGAGGGTTAAGTGAGTTGCTCACAGTCACACAGCTAGTAAGTGTCTGAGGCCGGATTTGAACTCAGGTCCTCCTGAATCCAGGGCTCCTGCTTTATCCATTGTGCCACCTAGCTGCCCCTCATTTCTTCTTCTTTTTAAATTTTTTTTTTTTTAAGCGGGACACTGGGGGTTAAGTGACTTGCCCAGGGTCACACAGCTAGTAAGTGTTAAGTGTCTGAGGCCGGATTTGAACTTAGGTACTCCTGACTCCAGGGCCGGTGCTCTATCCACTGTGCCACCTAGCTGCCCCCTAAAATAGATTCTTAAAGGGACAATTTATGATCATTTAGAAAGGGAAGACATGATCGATAGCAGCCAGCAGAGGCTCATCATTGTATTATAGACCTAGAAATAAAGAGAACCTACTCGAAGAGGACCATGACATCAGGATGATGGCATGTCTTGCCCTGAATTGGATTTTAAGTGAGAGGTCTGTGCAAGGTCACCTCACTGTCTCCTCCAGAGCCATCTGGGGTCCAGTGGCAAGATATATATCAAGATGACTGGAGATGGCCCCAGATGTTTAAGGCAATTAGGATTAAGTGACTTGCCCTGGGTCAAATCGAGATTTGAGCTCAGGTTCTCTTGACTCCACAGCTAGTGCTCTAACCACTGAAACCACCTAGCTGCCCCAAGTCTATTATGTAATTAATCAAGAACAAGCCATGGAGCAGCTAGGTGGCACAGTGGATAGAGCACCGGCCCTGGAGTCAGGAGAACCTGAGTTCAAATCTGGCCTCAGACACTTAACACTTACTAGCTGTGTGACCCTGGGCAAGTCACTTAACCCCAAATGCCTCACTAAAAACAAAAAAAAACCAAACAAAACCAAGAACAAGCCAGTATAATCGAAAAAGTAGTGGCTCTGGAACTAGAGGCTCTGAGTTCTACCCCTGAGCCTTATTACCTGTATAACTTTGGGCAAACCACCTATCCTTTGTGTCTCATCTGTAAAACAAAGTTGGATTGGGCAGCTAGGTGGCATAGTGGATAGAGCACTGGCCCTGGATTCAGGAGGACCTAAGTTCAAATCCAGCCTGACACTTGACACTTACTAACTGTGTGACCCTGGGCAAGTCACTTAACCCTCACTGCCCCACAAAAAAACCCAAAAAACCCAAAGTTGGATTACATAGCTTCTAGAAGGATTTGTGATGCTATGACTGTTAGGCTAGAATAACCCGACTTTTAAAAATGAGTTTATTATTAGATCATTAGAATGTTGAAGATATTCCTGGACATAGGAAGCCATTTGACTCCCAACATGCTTTTGGGGTTTTTTTTGGTTTGGGGTTTTTTGCGGGCCAGTGAGGGTTAAGTGACTTGCCCAGGGTCACACAGCTGTCTGAGGCTGGATTTGAACTCAGGTCCTCCTGAATCCAGGGCCGGTGCTTTATCCACTGCGCCACCTAGCTGCCCCCCAACATGCTTTTGGATGAGAGATGGGCTAGGACAAATGATGATAATGGCAGGCTAGCTGCATTTTAATTAGCATTCTAAAGTCCACAAGAAAGTTTTTCTTACAATTAGACCATGAGTTAAGATAAAGTATTATGTTACAGTCAGATGGGTAAAGAATTGGTTGGCCAACAGGATCCAAAAAAGGGCTGAAGGGTTGACCTTTATCTCATTTGATCCTTTCTCTACTGGAGAGTTTCAGGATTTCATTCTTGGCTGTTCTATATATAAATGTAAGGAGAAAGGCTGTAAGGAGGGCCTGCGACCATGGAGGAAAGTTAAGTGCACAAGCTCCATTTCATAACTGTTGCTACAAGTGCCAGACTCTCAAGTTTAGTGCACAGCTACTCTCTAAGGAAACCTGAAGTTGTCATAAGTTAGACAGCAGAAGTGGGTATAGTTACTAATTGAAACATGGCACAAGTTCCTAGGGAGCAGACTGACTGTTGGTCTTCAAGGCTCAATATGAATGACTATTTCCTTTGTGTCTGAGGGTGGGGAGATAAGAGAAGAGGGATACCTCTCAACACCCATCAACTTTCCATCCTTAATCTCTCAGCTTGCTTACTATGGTCAGGGTTAGGGACAGTTGTCTCAGATGCTAAACCCTAGACTTCTTAGTTAGGTTTCAACCATAGTGAGGCCCAGTTGTTTATAGTTGGGCTGTTTAGAGTGAATACCACCATTTGCTTTTATATTCTTATAGCTCCAGACCTGCCTAAGTGGCAGAGAAGCCCCAAGAGCGGCAATATTGCTTTCCCTTAGCAAAACTGTACTGGAGTGTGATGGGCCAATGTATAGAAGAATGGGTAATCTTTTATCTTGGGTCTCTAGTGGAAAGTCCAGGGTTCAGTTTTCATTTTTTCTCGGTAAAGTCACTGAAATGCCTTATCATAATTATGGAGGGCCTGAAGCTAAAGGGGTTTTTTTTGTTTTGTTTTGTTTTTTTTGTGAGGCAATTGAGGTTAAGTGACTTGCCCAGGGTCACACAGCTAGTTAGTTGTCAAGTGTCTGAGGTCAGATTTGAACTCAGGTCCTCTTGACTCCAGGGCCAGTCCTCTAACCACTGTACCACCTAGTTGCCCTAGGTAATGGTCTGGTTCTGGCCTAGCTTTTCATGCTTATTTCAAATTCATATACATTTCCAAATGGGCCAACTTCCCTTGACCTCTGATTCCTATCTCCCACCTTGTTGCTTTTGCACATGCTTAGATTATCTCTCTCAAAGCTGGAGTTCAGTTACCAACTTCTACAGTAAGTCCTTTTTGATCCCCCTATTTGTTAGTACTAGTTCTCTTCCTCTTCAAATTATATTTTACTTATCTGTTTAGAGAGCCAGCTTGGTGTAATGGATAGAGGTCTCCCAGTCACAATGACCTTGATACAAAAAGCCCAGGGTCATATAACCAAGCCACTTACCCTCCCTTTCCATGTCCCTAGCAACTTGAGGACTGTTAAGTGGCAGAAGAGATGCATATCTGTATCAGTGGGGCTTTCTTCAACAGGGAGTTCCCCACTTTAATAAAATCACAGGTCTTGCCCCCCCCCAACCCAACCCAGAACTTTATAATGTAGGTTAATGGACTGTTTTTTTCCTTTTTCTTTTCTTTCTTTTTTTTTTTTGTCTTTATATTCCCCAGTCCTTAACATATCAAAGGCCCATGTTACGAAATGTAATTTAACAGAATGGATAATATATTGGGCAGCAAAACTGGAATCTGAAAAAAAAGTCTTTAAAACTGGCTAAAAACAACAGAAAAACCAGAGGGTTTCACTTGTTATTCTAGAAGAAAAAATGGTAGAAAATACAGAGGCAGGGGCAGCTAGGTGGCGCAGATGGAGCACCGGCCCTGGATTCAGGAGGACCTGAGTTCAAATCTGACCTCAGACACTTAACACTTACTAGCTGTGTGACCCTAGGCAAGTCACTTAACCCCAACTGCCTCACCAAAAAAAAAAGGAAAAGAAAAAGAAAATACAGAGGCAGAGTTCAGTTCAATATAAGAATTTCCTAATGATTGGCACTGTCCAAAAAATAGAATCAGGTGGTTTAACAGGTAAAGTGAGATCCCATTATTTGAGGTATTCAAACAGTCTAGCTGACTACTGTGTCAGGGATATTGTAGTTGGGATTCCTTTATGGGGTGCTAGAGTAAAAAGTCTCTTCTAAGGTCCTTTCCAATTGAGATTCCATAATTTCAATTTGGGTTCTAGTCCTAACTCCACTAACCATCTGACTACAAGTCAATTTGCTTAACCTTTGTAAACTTGTTTTCTCATCTATGAAACAGATATTATATCAAAAATTAAAAGAGATAAAGGTATTTTAACGTGAGAAATGCTTCTGTTACCATGAAGACTGGGGAAACCAGACCAAGATTAGTATAAGCTCGCTCAGCTTTTGTGGGTCCCAGCTGAAACAAGGATATCAAATTAATATTCACACAGGAAAAGCGGGACCGTTTCCTGAGTGAAGTGAAGATGTTGGAAAAGAACAAGCAGAAATCCAATCCCAGGAGGGCAATCCCTCCCCATCCCCAGCCCTACCCACTTTAAGGAAACACAGACAAAGCATAGTTTGGCAATTTTTTTTAAACTACAGTTACATACAGAAAATATCCAAACAGAACGCAGACCACAAAAGTAACATAATGAATCATTCCCAACAGCGTTAAAAACACTTTTCTCTTGCTTTGTTTAAAAATTATTATTTTTGTAAATTTCTCATTTTAAGTGAATCAAAGGATGTAGTGCTTGTGGAAGGGGAAGATGGGAGAAGGGGGGAAGAAAGGAGGGAGAGGAAGGGAAGGGAAGGGAAGGGGAAGAGATGGATGGCTGAGCCCCTAATAAAACCCCAGCCCCAAGCCTCCTCCCCCACCTCTGGAGTCACTGTGTCCAGTACTCAGTACATGTCTCCTAAAGATACCCCCCACCCTTCCATCTGGACTTAAGATTTCCAGAGTTTCCTCGGTCAGCTCTTCTCCCTGTATCCACTTTGCCAAAACTATCCCTGATCCCCTCCCCCATACCAATGGCTCTCTACTAGGCCCTCAGAAGAGAGCCTCAAAAGAACAAGACGACAAATTAAAAATCAGGTTAAGGATACAAGGAGGACACATGATCCCGCAGACAAAGCATTAGTTTCTCTTCGTTTTAATTACTTTAATCTACATTCACTAGTTAAATAAATTACCCACAGTGAATACTGCAAGGAGGTTTGTGATCTGCCCGTCTCCCAATGGGGCACGAGACACTTGCTACAATCTTTCAAGATGCCCAGTTCAGAACCAGGCGGTAAGGCTCAGCTGCTGTGTATGAACATTATAAGGGCCATGGGGGCCTAGGGAAACCAGAGGAGAATACTGGGGAGTGCAAGAGGAAAAGGGAGGGAGCAGGGACTGTTTGGTGACTATGGGAGAAAGGCTATGTAAAAACATCATGATTTATTTACAATTCTCTTTTGGACCATTACTGACGGACAGGTGTGCACACACACTCACACACATACCTTCCAATAGAAGGGGCCTTGGCTGTCTAGAGACTAGAAAAGTACTTCCTGTCATCAGTGCCAGTTTGGCAAAGCATTTAAAAAACAAAACCAACCAGACAAGTCTCCTGGAAATCGCCTTCTTTCCTACTGAGGTAACATCTTCCAGACTTTCTCACCCTGGGCTCACTCCCAACCTCAGTCCAGATCCCCTCTGCTCCTCCAGCTCAACCAAATCTAGGATTCTGCCCTCACCCTCAACAGGAGGTTCTAGGCAACATACTCAGGGTTCTCTGTGGAAAGGAAAGTTGTGCTGCTCATGAACTAGGGTAAGGATGGGGAGGGGGAGTGGCAAAGAACAGGGAACACTGGTCCCCCTCTCTTTATCACACACAGCAGGTCCTTCTGGAAGCTAAAACACGTAGACACACACAGATACACACAAAGACACAGACTTCGAGCTGTTCCCATGAGAGGATATTATCAGACACCACAAAGACAGCCCACCCTGTTAAGGATGGGAGGAGATAGTGATGCCTTCATCATGCTACTGGGGATGCCACCCTGTCCAGTCTAACTGGCCATCTCCCTTGCCCACTTGCTAGAATTCTGGTGGACTGTCAAGGCACATAGTAAGAAATACCTACAATGTGGAAGGTCAGGGATGAGGGCACCATTTATCACCTAGGTTCAAGGTGATAAGACTCATTGGAACAGAGTCCTAGTACAACTTTCTTAGTTCAATGAAGGGACCGGGTGAAGAAGGGAACTAGCTAGATTTCCTCTGGATTATCAACTTCACTCTCCCTACACAGAAGCCACCCACTTAACCACTATGACCATCCTCCCTTGACTCATACTGTAATTTTATCAGCTCTTAGTGCTGACAATGAAAATGTTGGGATCACAGTTGGTTTCATCACCATTCTCCCACCTGCCACTCCCCATGCACACATAAGTTAACAGTAACAACAACAGCACTGAAGACTTGTCTAGTTATCACAAGAAGATCTGTCATGTGTTCCCATTTTTTCCTAGATAGAGCTTCTTAATCCTCAAAAAAACCCAGAAGGCATAACAGCTCTCAAGAAAATCTGCTGAAACACAAAGAGGACAGATCTTTTTTCCATCAGGTGTTTTGAAATACATATAACGGTCATTCAAGAAACTAGAGAAAGAGTGCCATCATGAGAGAGGCCAGTGCAGACTGCAGTGAGGCTACACATTTCCCTACCCCTCCAATTCCTAGTCCCATCCATGATTAGTTCTCTACCCACCCACTACTCTCCTTTTGCCCCTCACAAGATTTAACCAAAAAGATGACTTGGCACAAAGTCTGACAAGAGTTATGCCTGAAAAGTCAACAAGAATTCACTAACTCAACCAGCGATGTCCGCCTATACAACACAGGAGCTGAGCCAGTCATACTTGAAGAGGTCAGGGTGGAGGGAAGGGTAGAGACAACACTCAAGAATAGCGAAAGGACCGTATGGCTGTTCCTCATCAAAGGATGGCTGCTCCCCACCTGGAAACTCCAAAGATTCTGCCTCCCTCCCCACCCCCTTTTATGGTAAAGCAGGTGGCCAATTGTTAATAGAAAGCACTTCTTGGGATGTTAGCTTGTGAGAATGGCCTCCCCATCATTAACAGCACATACAAACACACACACACAACATCGCATATCCAAACATACCCATATACCCACCTTTATGCCACCTGAAATTAGCCCATTCGAATTAGCAGCTGGGTTAACACTGGATTTTACCTGAGTATCTGATGGTATAGTAGGACAATGCTAAAGGTTTGGGGAATTCCTTCTTTGCAGAAGGAAGAAAGGGAGGTATATGGGGTCGGGGAAGAGGGTGAGGGGTGTTATGGGCAAAACCAGAAACTTACCTAAACAGAATTTTTTTACTTTAAAAACTAAAAGCCTGGGCTTTCATGTACCCAGTGCATGCACCCTGGCCTTGTTCAAGGAAGTGTTTTTAAAAATTCACTTGCAAATCTCTTCCCCTGCAACATCTCAGGCCTCATTCCCTTTGATATTTCCTCAGGGTGAGAGGGGAGATAGGGAGCACAGCCCCAGAAAAATGGTCTTCTCTCTGCCCTTCCTCAGCCTCATAGGATAAGCTCTATCTATTTCACCTTCTCTGAATGTTGTCGTATTTACACAGCAGAAAGCCTGTCACCTAGATGTCAATCACATTCCTTCACACCTGATGGAAGCTCCTTTCACCTATGCTTCCTCCTGGAGATGCTTGGAACTCAATGAAACCTTAATATTCATTACCAGAAGTCCCATGGGAACCTGAGGATGCAGATGTGAGAGATTAGATTTCTTTCCTAAAAGCAAAGGTGGGGAGAGAAGGGGGAAGGGGCAGCTCAGATGATCCTTGGGTGCTCAGGGTGAAGGAATTTCCTCGATCCCACATGGAACTCCACCCAGTCAGGGCCCTAGAAAAGCCCTGACTCAGTTGGCAGCAAACACTGATCAATTTCATCACAGATGACCTAGGTACATTGCAGGAACGAAGGTCCTATCTTAGCTAGAAAAATAACTGAGCCTGACAGTATACAGAGTGTTTCACACCAAGATCCTACTGCCAAGAAGGGGTCAGGAAAGTAGATCTATATTTGAAGGAGCAGGAGCAAGGATTCTGGTGTGTGGTTAGCCTGACCATCATTCTCTGAGGTCTAGGCTCTTGGCATCCAGCCTCCTAACTTCATCATCTTCAAATCTAAGAAAGACCTGCTGCTCTTCCTCCAGAGCCTCTGAACAGAATAAATGATTCTTGAGGTCAGCAGTTCTCAAATAGCACCCCATAAGCTGGCGAGGTCCTGAGAGGTTCCACGTGTCTAGCTTCCTATCTAGTCCTTGAAAGGACTGAGAACAAAAGCAAGCATAGCACAGGAAGTTGATCGTAAGACCCCAATCTACAAAGACAGTTGCCACATCTCTGCAAAGGACCCATGCTCTGGTTAATTCGCTACCCCCTTGGCCACTCCTCCTTATCAAATGGATAAGTGGGGTGGAATCTGGCTTAGTTCTGCAAAGTACATGATGCTGAAAGAGTGGGCCTAGTCTCAAGCAGGTTTTGAGAAGAGAGGAAAGAAAAGGAGTACTGAAGGAGATGTGGTTCTTTGGTATGTGATCAACAAAAAAGCTATCATGGGTAACACTCTTCTAGAGGAGGGGAGGGGGCTGGGGGAAGGAGAAACTGTTGTTGGTATGCAGTCTCCAGACAGCTTTCAGGGGGTGCTGAGAGCAGGGAGTGGGATTGGGAGAGCAGAAAGCAGAGAGGCTATCCCCATACTTGCCCTTTCGACCATGCCACTTTACCGAAGACCACACGTGAGCTCATGCACACGCGCGTGTGCATGCACACACACACACACACACACACACACACAGAGCTTTGTCAGATAAACATTGTACCTCTCTCCTTACACCGCCCCCATATATATTCATTCTCTCTCTCTCTCTCATATACACGCACGCACGCAAACATGCACACACCTACACCTTCATACCCATCGCTAGCAAAACCTAAAACTCACCCATGGGTCAACAAGACAATTTTTGGAAACCACTTACAAATCACCCTAGGGCTTACTCTAAAAGACTATGTTGCCTTTACCTCCTGAGGGTCACTGACACACAAGCTTCACCAGTTTGCCACTGGTCACAACAGGAGAAAATGTAACCATGCCAGACTGGGGGAGAGACAACTGAAATCTAGGTAAAACCCAAAGGAGAGAGGGCTTTCCTTGGAGCTTACTAGAAGCCACAAATATCCGAGTCTCATAGTGGGTTTTACATGATGTACAATTGGATTGATCCAGTTATTCCACAGACACAGCACAAAACTATGTCCCAATGTGGCCAATGTGATGGGGATAAGCTGACCTTAGACACCATCTACTAGCCATAATTCCATAGTACAGTTTCCCTCCACAACTAAGTCACATGCTTCACTTTGCTAAACAGTGTTGAGCAAATATCCCTGTAGAACTCTTCACAGTTTGGTGAACGGCTATGCTGGGCCTGTCCACAAACATGCCAGAGACTTAATATATAAAATATATTCTTTCTCACACTGGAAAATTGCATAATTGCTAGAAGAGCCAGTAAAGAGGTTAATTTCTTTTTTTTTCTGGGAAGAGACAGAATTTCACCCTGCATTCCGAAAATGTCTGTTGAGCCCCAAAGGCATCATCCTGTCTCAGTGAGAATTGCAGCCTGGGCTATATTTGGCAAGTGGGTAGGGATAGGAGTGGGAGGCAGGGTAAAGAACATGAAAATTTGTTGTGGCCCATGGTATTCCTTTTTTTTTCATGATTGAACATAATACAAAAACGAATGAGAATTCCATTATTTTGAGTGCAGGTTTCTGGGGACCCTGAAGGAGCTGGAGTGGGGCTGGGAGGGGAGAGAAAGAGAGAAGCAAACAGCTTATTCCCATGTGCCATAAATATTAACCTGAAGATAATGCCCTGGGAACCCAGTTAAAAGCATGAGAATTCTGTGCTAGGAATGAACAAAAACTCGCCCCAGGGATCTAGGTCTAGAAGTCACATCATATTCCATCAACCCTCAGTCTGAAGTTAGCTCCCTTTACCCTTAAGCTGGTTTCTCCCAAAGGCCTCAGGACACCTTGGGGGAGAGGGAGGGGAGGAAAAGGGGAGAAGATGAAGAGGGCCCAGCTTCACACATCAGACAGCTTAAAGCAGCCCTTCCATCTCTGTCTACTTCCCAGATACCTGAGAGGTGGATGGCATGGGATGGTGTATTCCTTACATAAGGACTTCCCTCATTCCCTCATTCCCCATCATCCTGCCCCCATCCCCAGAAACTTGGGCTTCAACCTAGATAGGTTTCTCAACGATACCATAACATTCCCATTGGTCTTTCCTGTGGATAAGTAGATAAAAAAGGGGAAGGAAATCGGACAGCTTTCTTCCTTTTCCAATTCCCCATGTGACTGCATAAAATCAAAGAAAATAGTATTCTCAAATGTTAAACCAGAGCTAGACTTCTCCACCCAAACAAAAGAAAAAAATAGGAAACAATGTTGCCTTTTTAATTTCAATCAAATATGCTGTCTAAAGTCAGCCAGGGTCCCCTGAGCCCCCATGCATCTGGAAATTGTGCACTTAACCATGAACAAGCCAACACCGCTCTGCCACAACGTAACAGAGTAACAGGGGACAACTGCTGTTTCCCACGTTCCCTGGCAGACGAGGGCGGCACCACAGAGGTCTCCACTGCTGTCTAGCTCCCCACTGACCTGGCCTGCGGGGGCAGCTGGGCAGGCCATTGGTTGGGGAAGGCCCTGGCCCAGGGTATCTAGGAGAGGGGAAGAGAGAAGGCAGGCTGTGGCTGCTTACACTGTTGCATACGCATGCAGACGTTGTTCCAATTGGTCTGGGTTGGTTTTTTGTTTTGTTTTTGTTTCCTCCCTCCTTTTTTCTAAAATGATCCGATTATACTGTGAAATCACAACTGGTGCAGGCTGCCCAGACGAGGTAAGTACGGTTCAGTGGTGCTTTCTTTCTCCTTGAGCTTGCCAGCATTACCCCAGCCCTGCCTATTTCTGTATCTGGAATATAAAGAGCCGTAGGTTGATGTTCTTGGCGGCCAGCAGTTTGTTACACTCCACAGAGTCTATGATGGGGAGTGGCACGTAGTCGGTCTCGTTGTTCTCATTGGTAAAGACAAAGTGATAGATCACAGGGTTGATTTTCACGTCGTCATAGGGCCCCTTGAGCAGGAGGAAGGAGCACTCCATGGGGGAGCTGATCTTGCTCTTCAGGATGAGCTGAAAGGAGAGGGTGCGCTTACAGGACAGGTTGGGGTTCCTCTCCGAGTCGTTCACCCGCGCCTTCAGGACCCACGTTTGGCTCAGCACGGTGAACCTCGGTGTCTCGTAGTAGAGGCGTGTGATGAAGTCATCGGTACGGTACGGGCGGAACTGAACTTCTGCAATGGCACAGAGAGGGATGGGGAAGAAAGACCAGAAAGTTATTGAGGGCCACAGGCAGGGTGGACAACCAGCTCACATTACCTGGGGCTACCGTGTGGAGCCTTCCTCAGAACGGATGAAGACCGAAGGGGTCCAACCGCTCGAAGCAGGGTTAGTCTCAGGAAGAATGTGACTTACCGAGAAGAAACTCAATGCACTTTAATTTTTAAATGACAAGTTAACTACAGGAAGATTTTCAGATGCATAAGCTTTGGGGGGGAAATAAGATAAAATACAAACATGGTTAATTAAAATCAGCCGAGGAGAGACAACAGGTTGCAAGAGGTAAACAGTAAACCACTCTGTGGTATATACCAGGAGCTAGATAATGACATATCACATACCCCAAGTAGTCATTCCTTAGCAGGTCCAACCTATCCTAGTAATTTTTATCCTTTAATTGGGCTGCTATCTAGAAGCATCCTGAAATTGTAAAGTTTTGAGCAAAAATTCTTCTGATCTACATACAGGGCTCTGCCAGGCACTGGATGGGTTCAGGGAGGGGTGGGGGTGGGAGTGGGGTAGGGAGTGGGGAGAGGGAGCTCCTAGAGTTGGCAACTGGCACCAGTTATGGCTTTGGAAGACTAACTCACTGGGTGTGTGTGCCCACACTGGAAGAGGGGTGGAAAACAAGCAGAACACACAGACAGGATACGGTTCTGAGAACAATGTGCATTTTATTTGGATTTGGATACACAGCTGTCAACAAGGTAAGGCACAGACTTGGCATCGCCGCAGAGCAAACCAGAGGGCAGGGCAAGGGAAATACAGACCGTCCGTTTTCAGCAGGGTACAGAGAATGCCAGATGAGATACATGTATAGATTATGTATAAAGAAAACAATACATTGGGTTGAGCTACTCTGGGCTCAGATTTGCAAAGAGACTAGTAAATCAAGTACAACTAACCAAACCTTTCCAGACAAAGTCCTCTTGGCTCAGTCCAGGAAACCCTTAGCCAGCCAGTTCCACCAGAGGGCATAGCCAATGTTCTCAAGCTATCACTCTGGATCAAGCAGGTAGTTTCCATGAGTTAATAAGTCTTTACATACCAAGAAATCTCAAAGCACAGCTACATATACAGCCTTATTGTGCAATTCATACAGAGGTACATATTTTCCAACATTTTCTATGAGAGAGAATTGAGCGAGCACAACATATTTGTGTAGTAAGGTTGACCAGTTATTTCAAGCCACACACAATTTATCATATTAACCTAGGACTAACATCAGCATTTTCCTGGAATCAATCATAAACCACATACTTCTCTAGCATCTGTCTCATCACAAAGTGCAAACCTCCATAAGGGGCAGGAGGGCGGTCCTAATCTGGCTTCCAGCCCCACAGACTGCATAGGATATGGTTAACAGCCCTGGCTCATTCCCACCCCTCAAATCCCCAAAGATGCCTAGTGATAGAGAGCATAGTCCTTAATTTGGGATTCCACCACAGAGCACAGCCCAAGCCAGCCCCCAGCACCTTGGGAAACAAGTCTCTTCTCTCAGGTGCAGCCCTGCACTTGGTGCCAAGACAGGGACTCTTGTGTGAGGCCAGGGCCTGGGATTCCCACAATGGCACTGGCTGCCCCAGCACGTTCAGACCCCATGTAGTACGGCACTGCTGCCTGTTAAAGTCCCGCTTTTAGGCCAAAGATCCAACGAGATCCAGCCAGCTAGTATTTAACAGCTCTGTCTGTTACCGTTCTGTCTCAGCAGCACCTAGGACAGATGAACTGTGTTTCACAGCTAAGTCTGGTGTCTGAATCTTCTAAAAGGGAGACATTTTTTGACAGCTTTTTACAATGCATTGCTTATTAATTGCCTGAGAACAAGGATGCCTTGCTGTTCTTCTCCGGAGGACAAGAAACTCCAGGGCCCCCAAGGAACTTCTCATCTCAGCCCCAAGGGTCAGTCATTTCTGAGTAACAAAAAATTAGGTGCCCTATCCCATCTCAACTCAGACCCACACCCATACATTTTTTTTAGTTCAGATCTATATTATCTAACCTAATACACTGACCAAAGAGATCTACAAGAGTTGTGAAAGACTATCAGTGAGATAGGCAACAGACAACTTACCTGGGTCAATAGCACATCCTTGTCTGTCCAGGATAAGGCATGTGGGGCAATGCTGTTTGCCAATCCCTTTTAATCACTCTTCCCCAATCCTCCCATCAGCCCACACCCCAAGGCTTTTTGCCCCTTGATTCTTTGCCCTTGGGGTTAATCAGAACCTAAGCCAAAGATCCTAGGTACCTAACTAAAGAAGGAGAGAACAGGCTCAAGGTTGGGCCACTGCACATAGCCAACCTGAAGATGAACCTTGCTATGGTTCTTCCCTAACCTTTCAACACAAGGGAGAAAACTCACATGAGATGAATTTGGAAGAGACCTATCACATACTTCCCCCTCCCAGGGCCAGGCCGCCGGCAAGGAAAGGACTTGTAACACCCACTTAGGTCAGGGGATTCTCTTGAAGCACAGGATCCTAGCCAGGAAGGCAGACAAGGAGTGTCTGTCAGCAAGCACACTGTCAGATGTCACTTGGACTTTTGAGAAGACAAAAAGGGTCACAGCAACAGTTTCCTGGATTTCAGATTCTAAGTTCTCCTTGGTCTTATGTACTTTGGAAGTGGTTGCATCTACTGCCTTACCTCCAACAAAGGGATGACCACACCACACCACATCATGCCACACCACATCACAGCCCAGCCCAGCCCAGCCCAGCACACATAAATCCTGTTCTCCAAGGAGCCTGAACAGCTTCAAATTCCCCCATCACCCTGGACACATGGCCCTATTCACCTCCCCCTCCCTTAACATGCCATTCTATTCAATGCTTCTAGACCATCCCTCTACCGACACTCAATCTTCATTGAGAAGAGAGGAATACCTAGAGCTGAACTACATTCCCATGTCAGAGTGGACTACAAGTGCACACACAATACAATGACTGCAGACAGTCACTGTGAGGCTTTTTATGAAAAGAAGGGCCATGGATTAAATACATAACAAAATATACTTAAGGAAATGTTCAGATGAAGAGGAGTTCCCAGGGCCCCTCACAGCCTCTCAGATGATTACCTGTGTAGCCGATCTTCTCAAAGCTGAGCAGGCTGAAGATGCTGTTGTATAGCTGCATCTCTTTCTTGTGGGTTTGGTCCATCTCATCCAGAATCTCCATTAGTTCATTGCCAGTCTTGGTGGGATGTGTGCACTCTGCTTCATGCACAGTCAGCTCGTGGAAGGGGCCCTGCCACGGGCAACCGATGCGTTTGTATTTGCATTGCGTGACCCTGCCAGAAAGATGACACACATGCACATGTGCATCGCTGGAGACTCTGGACATAAAGCATGCACAAAGAGGGCATAACCAAAGATCTTGCAGGCCCTAGGGCAGAGTACAGGACCTGGCCCTACCCCAGCAGTGTCACCTGGGACCCATGGGCATATGCCGTGAAGAATCCTGAATTTGTGCTGCCCTAGGCAGTCAGCACCAGCCTCAAATCTTGGCACTAAGGTTTAGTCAACACAGAGCCCTAGATTCATAGCACACACAAATGATCATCTGTTTTTTCTATATCCTTCCACCTTCATGTACTACTCACATAAGCATACTAAACTAATACTTTGCTTTTGCACTCCAGAATGTAATGAAGGCTTTTCTGGTTAAGAAAAACTACCTAGCACTGTTTGAAATCTCAAGTTCAGTTCAACAAGTGATTTAAGTCCTACTGTGTGCATATAGTCCTAAGCCCCCCAATCAGTGTTCCCAGTTTCAAAGTCCTTGATGAACTAGGCAAAGAGGTGGCATGGGATGGGGCCATGGCCCTCTTTTCTAAAGGGAAATTTGACAGACAACCCCATACTAACAGGCTTTAAACTGAAGTCCTGAAACAGTTAAGCTAGATTAGGGCAAGGGGAAGGAAGGAAGGAAGCATGGAGAGAAGCCAAGCCAGACCATCAGGAGCATGAGCCCTACCCAGTGAAATTGGGTCTCTCTCCAAGGTGCTTCAGGCTGGGAAGGACTTTGACCTGGATCTACTGGTCAGGACTGCCCCAGTTAAGACCCACATCCCTAAGTCTGGAAAGGAATCAAACTGGTTTGGGGAAGGGATAAGAATGGGTAGGGTAGCAAAAGAAAAGCATTTTCATTCAGTCAGTAGGGCACTCACAGTTTCCTAAACCCTATTTGTCAGTTCTACTGTTGAAAAGAGATCAAGAAAGGCCAAGCGGGGCATATAGGTTGACCTTAATAGGGCTTTTTTTGGTGACTTGCAAGAACACATAAGTCAAAGCCCACAAAAGTATCTCCTTGACTTCTGATCTAGGAAAGATAACAGAATTTGTGACAAGCTAGCTAGCTGTCTATCCCAGAACCAATGTAGAGTAGGTCATGACTAGACTATAGGCCTACTGCTTTGCAGCAGGGGTTAAGCAACAGTCACCCCAGAATCAGAATCCCATCTAATCAAAAACTGAGATTTCTTGCCAGCTCCCCTGAAACCCTCTTCTCCCAGCCCACCAAATGCTTAGGTTTGGTTCACAAGTGGAGCCTTTGGGCCACTTCCCTGTTGGGATTCTTCTTCTCCAAGGGAAAGACAAGACTGGAGACCCAGGCAGGATGTATCAAGAGTATAGAAGGACACCCAGAAGATAATTCAATAACTGAAAACTAAAGCTTTGTCTATTGATCAAAGGCTTGCTTAGTAGAGAAGGTCAGACACAGTTGGATGAAGGAAATAGGGAGATGAACCAGACCTGTTTCATCTATGACACAAGAAAGAGCTGGGATAAGTATGGGTAAAAGACTGTTCCACCAATTTCTGAACTGGGTCACTTGCCCAACCTTCACTCTGAAGGTAGGCTTTAGGATTTCCTGCCAGTCACCCTCAGAAGGTTCACCGAGTCATCAAGCTTCTTTTGGAGTTTTAAAATTCCTCTGTGATGCCCAAGCTGCGACAAGTTCTGTTCTGCTTCTGGGCCTTAAACCTTGATTAAAGAATTAGAGATCTGGCTACAGGCCCCAGGTCTATCTCATCCCCAGGGCAGGATCCAAGGATGTTAGCTTCTGTCTGCTTCTTCAGAAGCATCACCTTGCTCCTTGCAGAAATATCATTCTGGGACCATTAAGCCAGAAGGCCATGCATGGGGAGAGCAAGGAATTAAAATCATTCACATTTTTCACCAACTTGGAGATAACCAAGCTCTCCCTACCCTTCTTTTTTTACCTAATCCTAACCATGCCACAGTGGCTCCAGGGAAGCCAGGCTGATTTCCAGTAGAGTAGACCTATGTTGAGACCAAAACCCTGACAAGAGGACACTCGTTCTGTCCATCCATGTAACCCTCTCTCAGGAGATCTCAAACTCTTCCCACACCTGGGGAAAAAAAAATACAAAAAACACCAAAAGTACTTTAGTAACCAGGAAAACCAAGGCCAAATATCTCAAAGCAGCCAGAACTGAAGGAGGATGAGTGTCAGTGGGAATCAAGGAAGATTTGTGTCATGACATTTGGGAAAAGTGCAGTAGCCTCCTCTTCTCTCTTCTCTTACTCTGAGACTGGCTTGGCTAATAATGAACGAGCGGCACATGATCTTCTGAAGTCTTTCTATCCCACCTCTAGCATCATATCCTAAGAAACACTACAGGAACTTAAGCAAACCTTCAGGCACTAAGCCAATGGCACTTAATCAAGGACACATGGATCCCACTTTTTCTGACAAGAATTTGGTGCCATTACAGAGGTTTCCCCAACTAGCATTCTCAGAAAAGGTGCCCTCATGAGTGCAAGAACAGATGGTGGAAGATGGGGGCACATCTTCTACAAAGGACTATGTCAATCATTGGGAAGAATTTGGGGCAGATCTTGGCCTTTTGGGAATGCTTTGCTTGGTCAAATCAGACATGGTCTATCCAGGTAGAAAAGGCAATCCTCAATATCTCAAAATCACTGCCAACTTTCCCACTTGGAAAGGCAAGTTGACCACCGGCTGGGTTCCAGAAGTGACTCAGTTAGCAGCCTTTTCACTGCCAGGGCCCAGGACTCTAGTTGCCTCAATACTGCTATAAGGCCAACTACCAAGCTTCAGAGCCACACTTGTCTGAATATCATCACCTATCTTAAATAAAAACCAAGAAAACCTAGCAAACCTAGTAGAGATCAAGTTAGACTCCCTAGGAGGGCAACAGGGCCTAAGCACAGGGGTGAGAAGTTGCCCTATGGGGCTCTTTCTTGGAGAGATGGGGGGGAAAGAAACATCCTAGCTTTCATGGGGTGCCCGGTCAATATTGCCAGAGTTCACCACTGCAGAAGAACAACAAAAATAATTCTAACATCTTAAGGTTACAAAGTCTTTCCTCACAACAGCTCTAGGAAGTGAAGCATTTAAGTTCTTCTCCATTTTACAGGTGAAGAGACTGAGCATCCGATGTAGAGTGACTTTCCCAAGGTCAGCTAATAAGTGGCAAAGCCAGGGAACTGAGAGAGCCCATCTCCAATAGGGCTGTGACTTCCTGCAAAGGGGTAGGAAGGTAGGAAGGGAGGGGCGGAGAGCAGCCACCGGGGGCGCTTTACCTGTCCTGGCACTCCTCTTTCTGATGCCTCTCCAGGAGGGAGCGGGGGAACTGGCGCATGCAGAAGCCGCACTCTGACGGCAGCTCACTCACTGCTTTTTCCACAGCCAGGTTTCGGCAGCAGAGGCTCTTACTGATCTCACAACGACAATTGGGGCATGTGGCCTGTTCCTCCTTCAGCCGGGCATCTGCTAGTAGGTGGATAAAACAGCCAGCGCACATCAAGTGACCATTAGTACACTGTGAAGAAGGAAAGGGAAATGGAGCTTCATAGACCTGGTGGGTACCCATACACAAATGCATGCGCGCAAGCGCTTCCTCCAACTCCTCCCACGAAGCCCCAGTGTGCCCAGAGGAACCAAACCAGCACAAAAACCAGCATTGTGGCCTGATTCAGGCTGGTGTGGGCTCAGAGGGCACTACTGTGGAAAGGGCAGTCTCAAAAGACAGGTACAACATGACTGTCTTCATTCAGTAGAGTGACTCCAGGGGATGTTTACTTCCTCTTAGGCTATCTGCCAGCAATTAAGTAAGCGGCCATTAGTGAAGAGGCCATGGTCCCCAGGTATGAATGGGCAGGCTTTAAGGCATTGGCTTCTTTACTCATTAAGTTTTCTCAAAAACAAAAATAGTACTTTTTTTTAGTAAAGTAAGCAAAGAGACAGGCTCGTCTAAACTTGATTCCCCTGTTAGAATTCCCCTTCTAAACAAGATTCCCCTTGATAGGGATTGTTTCATTCTATTTGTATTAATATGTATTTGTAAGGGTCTGCTATATGTCAGGCACCTATATGTTGCTGACAGATAGCCGATAATTAATACTTATTGATTCCTTATGAAGAATTTTCTGCCCCAAATGATCTGACTGCCTAGGAAATAGAACAAAGGTTGAAATAAAACTCTTCACCCAAATTGCTATACCTATGGGAGTCCAGTTTCTTCCAAGGCACATGCACTGCCTACAGCCTTACACAAAAGTAAGACTGTCTCTTGAAAAGAACCCCCTTTCTTTAGCCAATTGGTCCCCCAAAAGAGTTCTAACCATGTCATTTTTAAGGAAGATTCCCTCAACAAGGCCAACAAACTCTGCCGAGCCACCTTTGGGCAAATGACAGAATTTGAGAAGCAGAAGGGACTTAGGAGACAACGTAGTCTTACTAATAACTGAAAAATCATCCCCTTTACAACATAACCAACAAGTAGTCACATAGTCTTTGCTTGAAGAGCTTTAGGGTAAAGAAAGAACCCTACTCGCCCCCGAAGCAACCTCTTCTATTTCAAGAGAGTTCTAAAAGTGAGGAAGTTTTCCTTATGTCAAAAGCCAAAATCTGCTTTTTTGTAACTTCTATCCATGAAGTCATGTAATAAAAATATAACCCCTTTCCCCTCATGAGAGTCCTTAGAATACCTAAAGACAATTATACCACCTGAGTCTATTTTTCTCCAAATTAAATATCTCCAGTTTTTTCAATTGATCCTCATATAATACTTAAAGCTGTTAGATCACAAGCTAGTCACTCAAGTCTGTCAGTCCCTCGATTTCTTTGTCTATAAAATGGGGATAATAATGCTCACAGCATCCATCTCACAGGGTTGTTATGAGGAAAAAATTTTTGGCAACTTAAGAATTACTAAATAAATGTGTTACTATTATTAAAGATAGTGTAATATCTCTGAAGACAACAACTTCAGAAGCAAACAGTGATCAGCAGTGGTAAAGGATGCTAAAAAAAAATCTTATATTTGGTGGTCAAGTTACTGGGGACTTCTAAGAAAGTAATTCCAAAAGAACAACTGGAACAGAAATAAATTGCCAAGTTGTGGCGTATATGGTATTCTATTCTTGAGCTAGATTTTTCTATAGGTACTGTACAGGATTTGAACTGGGCCTTTTACTATTGAAAGGGTATTTTGTGAGTTTTATAAAAAAGACAACTCATAATACATAAAAGACATTTCGCTGAACCTCAGCCTATGTATATATGAGCTAAATGATGAAGACTAAAACAAAGGCAACCCAAGTTGGCTACCAAGCCTGCATTTCTTGGTGCAATTGACATAGAATTTTAGTTCCTTTCTCCAACGATGTTTCCCACTTCTATTCTTCCCTCCCTTTTGACTCCCCAACAAAAGGTGTCATATGGAAGGATCTCCTACATTCCCTTCAACTCAACAGGAATAGACAGGAATAGTCTGGCTCACTGGAATCCCATAGCTGATCCAAAGGCTTCCAGCTTCTTCATCAGGAAAAGCTGACTGGCTTGATAACTTCTGTCCTGGGCAACTTTCTACTGCTTTATTATTAGCCAGAAAACTTATTAGGCAGCTGAGGAAACCTGAAATGGTTTCAATGACAGCCAACAAGTGGGAAATAGCAAGAGATAGCTGAGGGGCAGCTACAGTTCAAATGAATCTGACTTTTAAAGCCCAAATGACTACTGAGGTTTTATTCTGTTTTTAATTTATTTAGCATAATGTTCCTTTTAAGTGTGGTAGGTTCACTCACATCACTACCCTGCCACCCTCTTTGCAAACAACCAAAAATAAATCCTTCTAACAGCTGGTCCCTCCCAAAGCAGCCTGGCACAGAGAAGTATCATGGGGACAGAGGATGTCAGTAAAAGAACTCCCCATCAAGAGTTACATAGTCCCAGTAAAATAAACAGAACTAAATACCTCTGAAAGTAAGAGGCCCCTGGCTGGAGAAGGGAAAGGTACCTGAGATCTGGCCCAAGTAAGCAGGCTATCAGATACTTTCACCTTTCTTTTTGTGCCTGGCACTTCAACAGAACCACGTAATTATGCAGGTTTCCACCTCTCTTGCAGAAAATTTCCCCTGGGCTCTGGGGTAATCTCTTTGCCTTCATCTTGATGTCTGTCTACAAATATACCACACACTCCCTCCCTTATCCTTATTTATCCCCATCCTTATTTCTTAAAAGAACCTTTTGCTAGCTCATACAACACTACAAAACATGTGTCAGTGAAAAATGCTTCAGTTACTTAACTGCGTAATAGATGCATAGTGTTAATAGTGATAAGAAGATATGCACAGGTGGTTAAGGTTCAGTAAGGCCAAAAAGGGCTGAGAGGCACCTAAAAGATACCACAGGTCAGAAAAAAAAAAAAAAAAGATACCACAGGTTAAGGCCGACAGTATAGAGTGTCCTCTGTTGTAAATCTCCACCCACTAAACTGGAGGGCAATGGTATCATTCCCTTATGCACTGATCACTGTAAGAGTGATAGAGGGGCAGCTAGATGGCATAGTGGATAGAGCACCGGCCCTGGATTCAGGAGGACCTGAGTTCAAATCCTGCCTCAGACACTTAACACTTACTAGCTGTGTGACCCTGGGCAAGTCACTTAATCCCAACTGCTCACCAAAAAAAAAAAAGAGTGATAGAACAGGGGTAGCTAGGTGGCGCAGTGGATAAAGCACCGGCCCTGGATTCAAGAGGACATGAGTTCAAATTTGATCTCAGACACTTGACACTTACTAGCTGTGTGACCATGGGCAAGTCACTTAACCCTCACTGCCCCACCAAAAAAACAAACAAACAAACAAGAGTGATAGAACAGGAAACCCATAAGGAAGTGGTGTAAAAAAAAAAAAATTAGTACACAGGAAAAGGACTCCCATTCCCAGATTTTTCCTGACTTGAAAATCTTTCTAATTATCAACTTGAGCTGATCTGAAAATACTATCACAAAATACCTCTAAAGTGCTTTTGAATTCCAGGGAGAATGATTAGGTTTGGACCTTCCAGTGAGATAGTAGGATATAGCTGCTTTCCACTCAGATTTGCTACTCATATTAACCAAACAACAAAAATTACTGGCTACTAGTTTGTATGTAGAAGGGTATGAAAACAAATGAAATTATAGAGCACACAGGGAGTGTTAAAGCTCATGCATACGTGCAACCATTATTCACACCTGCCAAACTGATATTCCTAAAGCAGGTTGTGCCAAACCACTCTTTTGCTCAAGAAGCTGCAGTGGCTCCCAAGTGCTTTTAGAATAAAATACAAAATGGGGGTGGGGGGCAGGTGGGTGGTGTAGTGGATAAAGCACTGGCCCTGGATTCAGGAGGACCTGAGTTCAAATCTGGCCTCAGACACTTGACACTTACTAGCTGTGTGACCCTGGGCAAGTCACTTAACCCTCATTGCTAGAAGGGAGGGAGAAAGGGAGGGAGGGAGAAAGGGAGGGAGAAAGGGAGGGAGGGAGGAAGGGAGGAAGGAAGAAAAGTAAGTTCCTTGAGGGCAGAATTTGTATTTGTATCCTTAGTAGCCAGCATAGTGCTTTGCATATAGTAGCCAAGGAAGGCTTGTTAGTACAGATGTCCCCAGAAAGTCTTGTTTTTCATAAAGGAAGGGGGCTGGGCAGCTAGATGGCGCAGTGGTTAAAGCGCCGGCCCTGAATTCAGGAGTACCTGAGTTCAAATCCGGCCTCAGACATTTGACACTTAACTAGCTGTGTGACCCTGGGCAAGTCACTTGACCCCCACTGCCCCCCCCCCAAAAAAAGATAAAGGAAGGGGGCTGAATTTCTAGACCCGGTCTCCTTGAATGTTTGAGGTTCATATCCTGTGCCTTCTGTAGTCTGAATTCCACTCCCAACCTTGGTAAAAGTATCTGCATTTCCTCAGACTAGCTTATCTTTGATCTATAAAGGAGTTTGGAGGGAGTGAATTCCTCTGGCCCCTTTGCTAACTTTTCTTTATTCTCATCTGTGCAGCTCTCATTAACTCTCAAGTCTGTCCAAAGCTGGGCCATTCTTGAACCTGTTGCTCTCTGGGGCTCTGGCCATGAGCCAAGCAGCTCCTGGAATCTTTGCTGGAAAAGAACTTACAACTCCTCAAGATTCTCATTCCACACCTGGCAATCCTGGCTTCAATTCAGCTATTACCTACCAGATACTGTGCTAGGCAGCAGGGATAAAAAACAAAAAATGAAACCACTCCTGTCCTCAAGATCTGTAGGATCTGCTTGGTTTACATGACCCTGGGCTAGTCAGTCACTTAACCTCTCAGTGAGGGCTTAAGACAGCTGTGGCTCTGTATTGGCAGATGGAGTCCCTCACCAACAACTCCCCATCAAGGTTACATTACAGGTCAGCTTTCCCAAAGCCTGCCACAACCCCCACGTATAAGATGATGCCAAAATAGCTCTTGTGCTGAACAAGCTGGCTTTTTATTGGAGAAGTGACTGAATGTGGTAGAGAGGGGTGCTATAAAAAAAGAGCTGGTGATGACTCCAAGGTTCTGAGCCTTAGGGGACTAGAAAAATAGAGGTGCCATCAACAGAAACAGAGAAGTTGGGGAAGGTAAGAAGTTGTTTTGGATACCTATGGGAAAGTCCAAGTAGAGATCAATCAATCAATAAACATTTATTAACCAAGACAGCTATCCAGGAAGCCACTGGAGATATAGTACTGGAGCTCAGGATGAAGTTAAGGACTGGGATTTGGGAGTCATCAGTATAGAGATGATAGCTGAATCCAAGGGAGCTGATGAGATCACCCTGAGGATTTCAAAGAGCGCCCTGGAGTACACCCACAAATGGGAACAAGAACAGGTCGATGAGCCTTAAAGGAGATCATGAAGAACTGAACCTGACAAACAGGAAGAAAAAGAAGGAAGGAAGAAAACAAGCACTTATTAGGCACTTACTTTGTGCCAGGAACTGGGCTAAAGCTTTGCAGACAGTATCTCATTTGACCCTCACAGCCACCCTGAGAGCAAGTGACTTGCCTAGGATCACATGGATAATGTCTACTGCCATATAGAAAGTCAGGTCTTCTTCACTCTAGTCCCTAGCTTCCTAGGCTGAAAACCACAACAGAGCAGTGCCCAAAACCCAGGGAAGAGGGAGTCTCCAGAAAGAGCCTAAGGTCAATAATGCCAAAAGTTGCAGAAAAGCCAAGATGTACGAGGGCTGAGAAGGCCGTGGATTTAATCATAATAAAGAGCTCACTAGTAACTTTGGAGAGAGTGGTTAATTGGTGGGGATCCTATGTCAAATTACAAGTAGGTAAGAAATTGGAGGCAATGGAAAATCGACAGCTTTTTCTAGAAGCTTGGCTATGAAAGGAGGAGAGATACAGGAGGCTAGCTTGAAGGGACAGTAAGGCCAAGTGAAGGTTGCTTTATTTAAGGATGGGGAAGATCTGAAAATATCTACAGGTAGCAAATAAGGCAGTGCAAAAGAAGAGAAAGAATGAGAAAGAAAGAAGCAAGCTCCTCTAAGGGACAGGGCATTCCCAGGGAATTGGGACACCTTATCTTCTGAGTCTGGAGCAAAGGAATACACTGGAAATGCTTCTGAGATTATTTCAAATACGGAACTGGAGAAGAAAAAAGCTCTTGGCAGAAAGCCCTGATTTTTTCCTGTAAAGTATGATGTGAGGTGCTCTGTTGGGATGGGAGACGAGGGGAAGAATGGAGGCTTAAGAGAAGGTTTGGAAAAGCCCAGAGATACAGTCCATTAGGGTGTAACTATGCAGATTTCAGTTAAGACTAGATAACAAATGTGTAGCAGATACAATCAATATAGTTGTGTGATTTCTCCCAGAAGCACACAAATAGGAGTAAGCAGAAAAGGCAAAAAGATGGTAGCAGTAATCTGAGGTTAGAGTCTGGAAAGGGATGGGATAACCATGAAAGTTCAGTGGGATAAGAGATTCAAGGATCAGGCAGTGCAAAGTTGAACTGGTTAAGGGTTGAGATTTTTTTTTTGGGGGGGGTGAGGCAATTGGGGTTAAGTGACTTGCCCAGGGTCACACAGCTAGTAAGTGTTAAGTGTCTGAGGTAGGATTTGAACTCAGGTCCTCTTGAGTCCAGGGCCGGTACTCTATCCACTGCACCACCTAGCTGCCCCTAGGGGTTGAGATTTTAAAGGGAAATAAGTGAGGCAAAGGTGGTAGCCTGGGAATTAAGGGAGAGGTGGAGTGATAGGAAGTTGCCAGAGAATGGGCACAGAGAGCTTGAAGAACAAGGGGTCTGAGTCAGATAAAAGGGATTTCATGGTCCTGGACTGTGAAGGCTGAATGCTTGTGAGTCATAAGATCAAGGACATGACTATCCTTGGGGTGGCTATGGTAAAGTGAAGGTGCAGACCATCAGAAGCTGAGGAGGGATAAAATGGAAAGCAAGAGCATTTGAGGGGGCAACAACTTGGAAGTTAAAGACACCAAGCATAAAGGCAGGGTTTGAGATATAGGGGAAAACCCTGAGATAAGTACAAAACTCTAAGAAGGGGAAGGGGAAGAAAACAAGAATTTATTAAATGCCTACTATGTGCCAGGTATTATGCTAAGCACTTTACAGATGATATTTTATTTGGGAAACATGGGAGAATTGACATGTGGGACCCAACAGATAAAAGCCACTCGGATCTGAAGAGAGTCACATTCAGATCAAATAGACTTCAAAGGAGGAGAGGTAAATGAATAAAAGTGGTGGGGAGAGATCCTAAAGGGCTTAGAAGTATGTAAAGAGAAAAAAACCATGCCTAATCCCCCTCCTGGTCTCATATGTGTGAGAAAGGGGAATGAGAACATACTGTGTTCAGGGGAAAAGCTAGACTTCTATGACTGCAAGAAAACAGAAGAGATAAGAGAAGAAGAGTTCTATAATATGAGGGGTAGTTTGGTAATAGGAAAAGAAAATTCAGAACTTATGCTCTGCAGTTATTTCCATTACAAGTATTTTTTAAAAAGAAATTTATGACTGCCTTTATTGAGAGCAATGATTAAATCAATGAAGTTCTTATTTAGTCAAGGACTGAATTATGCTGATGCTTAAATTTTATTCCCAAGGTATACATGAGAAGGTAAAAACACCCCTTCCTGGCTTTCCATGACACAAGCAAGCAAAATGCAAAAGCTCATCTATCTAGCATTCTCCACAAAAACCTTCTTCAATGTGCAATACATGAAAACAAGCAAAGCTTCAGGTGAAGAAGAAAAATATCAAAGACAAACTAATATAATTAATGTCTCTCAGCCTGCAAGTAATGTTGAAGACAGCTTATACAGAGAGAATATTGGCCCAATACAACTAGCTCCTCCCAAGGTGCCAAATTACTAAGCCTGCACACAAATCTACACAACTGTAATCTATGGAAATTTACTTCTGTGTTAAGCAAACACAGGCTTCATGTGGGTTTGCTTTTCCTGACCTAGATTTTAAATTATCTTCCCTTGGTTAACCCAGTGTCCTGGCTGCACCTGTTCCACAGCACTGAAGGTATGTATAAACACCAAGCCCATTATACAAAATGAGCTCAGTGGAGTCTGTCTGTCTCTTGGCAGTTCAAACACCGTGTCCTAGATCTGAGCATCCCAACCTGTTCCTTCTGTGACTCTCATTAGTCCCCAACTAACAGCACTGCACACTTCATAATTCCTTCCTTTAAAAGTAATGAGCAATTCAGGATTCTCTCTCTCTCTCTCTAACAATGTCTGGGAGGGGCTTGGGGGAAAAATACATGAGGAAGCCTAGTTTCTTCCCCCAATTCTATGGAGCTCAACACTCCCCATTATATAATAGACCTATTCAGGGCTCTGGAGATCTGATTTATAAGAACCCCACTAGAAATGAGAATGCTCAAAACCAAAGTAAAAACAAATTACTCACAGATGTATAGGCATGAAACATTCAAGGTCACAATAGGAAAGGATCCAAGAAAAGGTGCCCTGCATTTTGGTAGTCACACCAGACTACTGCACACTTAAGCCACTTAAATGTGAAGATACTGTGCCAAGGAGACTTCCTCACTTTCTTCTGGAGCTCAAAACAGAAATGGAAATAAAAATCAACAGCCTGGGTCTCTTCTGTCTTGTAATCAGTTTCCCCAGCAGAAGTTGGAAAGATTTGGGGGATAGCTTATTCAACAACACAACCCTTGCCAAAGTTTTCATTTTCCTTGTGTCTCAGTTCATAAAATATTTGGTAAAAATATCTTAGGCCAGACTTTCTGGGAGCCAAATACCCTTTCAATTCATGGAATATGATAAAAAAGTACCTTCATCACTGTGCTTGGCACTAAGAAAGAATAACATTTAAATAAACAATGAAGTTCTGTCTAGCTGGATAGGACTCCAACTTCACACTCATTCAACCAATCTTAATGCTGTGCCTACTATGTGTCCAGTGTGTGCCAAGGGAAATATGAAAGGTCTCCTGCCCTCAAGAGCTCAGTGTCAATGATGACTCCAGTTCCAAGTAGGAATCATTATGCAGAACCCAGTAGGTCTTCTAACAAGCCTTTCCAGATTTGTTCAGTTGTCAAAACTGAAAGGACTCTATATTTTGTGCTTTTTTCTAGTTCCTAAACTTTGTACTTGTTGTCATCCCCTACCAGCCATCCAGGTACCCCAAGCAGAATGTAAACTCCTTGAGGACAGGGGCTGCTTTTGTCTTTTATATTCCTAGCATCTAGCACAGTAACTAGGATACAGCAGGTACTTAACATTTATTGAGCTGAATTTCTATTCAGAATAGCAGTCTCACAACCGAGAAAAATGACAATCTAGTAAGTCCCCAGTGATAGTATTAATATAGTGTTTTAAGGTTTGCAAAAAGCTTTACAAATACTATCTCATTTTATCCTCATAATAACCTCTTGGAGGTAGGTCCCATATCTCCTTATGAGGTAACTGAGGCAGGTATACTTGAATACATGCCCTTCTCTCCTCAGCCACTGATACCACTCTGGTGTAGGCTCTCATCAACTCATGCCTAGATTATTACACTAGTCTAGTGGGGAGGGGCAGCTAGGTGGCACAGTGCATAAAGCACCGGCCCTGGATTTAGGAGACCTGAGTTCAAATCCAGCCTCAGACACTTGACACTTACTAGCTGTGTGACCCTGGGCAATTTAACCCTCAGTGCCCTGCCCAACAACAACAAAAAACCCAACAACAATAGTCTAGTGGTGGGGTCTGCCTACCAAGTCTTTCCCCAATACCCATCCTTTATTTATCTACTAAAGAATGGGAAAGATTATGTCTCCTCAATAAACTCCAGTGGCTCCCTATCATCTCCTGGATCAAATGCAAAATCCTCTTTGGTATCAAAGCCCTTCATAAGCCAGCACCTTCCTACCTTTTCAGTCTCCTTATACCCTACTCCCCAACATGGGATCCAGTGACATTGGCCTCCTTGTTGTTCCACAAACAACATCTCTTGGCTCTGGGCATTTCTTCTGCCTCCCAATCCTAGAATGCTCTCCCTTCCTCAATTCCCTGACTTCTTTTAAGCCCCAACTAAAATCTCATATTTTACAAGAAGCTTTTGCTAGGGGCAGCTAGGTGGCGCAGTGGATAGAGCACCGGCCCTGGAGTCAGGAGGACCTGAGTTCAAATTAGGCCTCAGACACTTAACACTTACTAGCTGTGTGACCCTGGGCAAGTCACTTAACCCCAATTGCCTCACTTAAAAAAAAAAAAAAGAAACAGCTTTTGCCAACCCCTCTTTAATTCTAGTGCTTTCTCTCTGCTAATTATTTCCTATTTATAATGTAGGTATCTTTTTTATATTTGTTTGCATGCTGTATCCCCCATTAGATTGTGAGCCCCTTAAGGGCAAGGACTGTCTTTTGCTTCTTTTTGTATCCCTGGCTCTTGAGTACAGTACCTGACAAATAGCAGATGTTTTTTAAAAAGGTTATTGATTGGGGCAGCTAGGTGGTGCAGTAGATAAAGCACCAGCCCTGGATTCAGGAGGACCTGAGTTCAAATCCAGCCTCAGACACTTGACACTTACTAGCTATATGACCCTGGGCAAGTTACTTAACACCCATTGCCCCGCAAAAAAAAAAAAAAGTTATTGATTGACAGAGGTAGAGATTAAGTGAGTTGTCCAAGATTACACACTGTTCATAAGTATGGGTTTCATTTGGATATGATATGTCAAACCCCCTAACATGGATTTGGGGGGGGGGTGAGGCAATTGGGGTTACGTGACTTGCCCATGGTCACACAGCTAGTGTCAAGTGTCTGAGGTCATATTTGAACTCAGATCCTCCTGAATCCAGGGCCAGTGCTCTATCCATTGTGCCACCTAGCTGCCCCTCCTAATATGGATTTTAAATCAGTTCTGACTCTAGGTCCAAGGCTCTATCCACTATGCCACCAACAGTTTCTATTGGGAATTCAGCTACAAAACAGCTTCCCTTATCCAGGATGCAAAAGGATGTGAGAAACTAAAAGGAAAAGAAGTTTAAATAGAAGCCCCCTTCAATGGAAACAAAGATTCCAAGCTCTTTAAGTCCAGCTGGAGAACATGTACTGCTCTAGGAGTGAGCAGACCTGGATTCTATAGTTGGCACTATCTGGATAACCTTGAGCAAATCACAGAAGTGATCAGAAGGGAAATTGGATTTCATCCAGTCTGACCCCCATCTGAAGAATCCCATATAGCAATATCTCCAGCAAGTAGCTACCCAACTTCCTTAAAGAAACTGAATCTGAGCCCTCTATCTCTAAAGGCAGCTATACTTCTTGGGAACCTTTTTCCCTTATAAGGAGCCTAAACTCTACTAATCTTTGCAACTTTTACCTAATGTCCTTAACTGTGGCCTCTCTGGGGCCAAGGAGAACAAAACAACCCCATAGGAGACACAAAACTGCAGAGCAGGTGGGCCTAAATTCCAGATGTTTAGTAGGTAGAGACCTTGGGAGTAGCTAGCATTAATTATCAAGGTCACTCCCAAAATACAGGCGTTATTACAATTAGCTCGTCTTTAAATACTTGAGAGACATGAGGTCACCACTTCCGAGCTGTTTCCTCATGTATAAAATAAAAAGATTAAATTATACTATCTCCTAAGGCAGTTGCCCAAGTCCTCACTCAGGAGACACAGGTTTTACATATAATCCTAAAAAGCTTCCTTAGGCAGATCAAAAGCAACTAATTAGGAAAGGGAGGAGGCAGATATACAGACAGCAGGAAGAAGCCAGATGGCAAAAGCTAGTGACTAAAACCAGAAAACTCTAAAAACCAGACAATCAAAAATCCCCAAGCCTGGGTTCACTAGGTATGCAGAGGGAGGTGAAGAGAGCAAATAATAATCAAAAAAATGAAGGAAGAAAGTAAATGACATTCAGCACTCTGATTAATAAAGCAGGGAAACTAGCTGTGTGACCCTGGGCAAGTCACTTAACCCCAATTGCCTGACCTAAAAAAAAAAAAACCAAAAAAAAATAAAGCAGGGAAGTATGTAGTGTGTTTGAGAAAGGTTCAAATATAATAAAAGTGGTTAGAATAATGAAACTAAAAGGAGCAAACTCTTGTTGTCCAGAAAATTAAACTGCAAGAGATCCCGATTTTCCCATGATGCTGAAAGTACTCATGATGCTGTTGGAAACAGAATTCAGACTGGGATACTCTATTTTTTTTGTTTTGGGAGTTTTTTTGGTTTGGTTCTTTTGGGGTTTTTTGCAGGGCAATGAGGGTTAAAGTGACTTGCCCAGGGTCACACAGCTAGTAAGTGTCAAGTGTCTTAGGCCAGATTTGAACTCAGGTCCTCCTGAATCCAGAGCCTATGCTTTATCCACTGCACCACCTAGCTGCCCCCAGACTGGGATACTCTGGCTGAGAAAAGGTTCACAAACTAGGCAGAACTCTGAAATGCCAGAAAAGCCTCTGAGCAAAAACATCCTTATGTTACCTGACTTCTCTATAATTCCTGAAAAAAAAAACCAAAAACCTTTTTTCCTATTCCTCACAACTGCCACCAAAAAAACAGAGTATTTTCCAAGAGATCAGCAGCTCCAAAAACATGCAAGATTACATCTCAGGGCAGAATGAACGTGGCCTCAGAGTACAGACATACACACATTTCTTTCCTTTCTCCTCCCCACCCCCAACAACCAATCTGCTTTAAAGCTCACCATAGCCAATCATGACAGAGTGTATGTGCACGTGATTCTATCTCCATGAATGGAGTCTGAGTGTAAAGTGAATGACCTCACTACTCTAATACTCTGGGAATCTTACTAGGCAGCCTACAGAGCAGCAGAAGGAAAACAGCAGAGCCCTTTCTCCCAGCTCACCTTACACAAGCTCCCCACAGCAGCAATGACGTTCATTGTCCATACTTGAGCTTGGCACTTAAAGGACTCCCACCTCCAAGAGACGGGGCTTTCCTGCACATGCTGGCCACCATTACCACAACCATGCTCCTACCATGCCACTATACACCACAGACATGGCCTATGCCCTGGAGGAGCTGAGCCATTTGGCTTTGGCACTCTGGAGAGGACACAAACTCACTTTGTTCCTTTTACCAGGACCTAAACAATTTCAAGGTCTTAAGGACCTTAAGGAGCCACTACCGGGCTTCTGAGAAAGAGAGAAAAAAGAAAAAGAAAAAGCTAAGGGCCAGGGAAGGTGAGCTATGTGGTGTAGGTATTCTTCACTCAGCCTTTAACAAGGGTAGAGGAAGGCCCTGTACTTTGAGGTGAATTATATATGAGCCTTGTGCGGTGGACATCTACTAAACATGAGGGAAATCCTGCTCTGGAAGCATCTATGGGTAGGGCTCTGTGCTCAGGGTTCGTATGTGTAAAAGAGGCTTTGTGTGCTAAGCACCTACCAAATTTAGAGAGATCCTATGTTCCCAACATTCACTATGCACAGCTCCTAGTATCCCAGACAAAACTCCAGCAAGCCAATGAAAAGGGCTCTGAGTGCTATTCCACTCACCCAAAGGATCCTCTAAGACACTGGTAATGCCTTTTCAAGACAGAAATTATTCCTATTTAATAATGACTAATATTAAATAATAACAGCTAACATTTCTATAAGACTTTACAAAGTCCTTACATAATGATCATCATAATCACCTTATGAAATAAGGAGAATTATCATTTCCATTAGGAAGAGACTGAAGCTCAGACACTAAACTTACCCCATGACATATGACAAAACGAAGACCTGAACAAAAATCACACCATCACTTATCTAACCTGTGTGTGTGTGTGTGTGTGTGTGTGTGTGTGTGTGTGTGTGTGTGTGTTGGGAGAGAGACAGAGATAAAGAGAAGGAGAGAACTGGGAAAGAACATCAAAGAGAGGTAGAGGAATCTGAACTGCTATCTATCACATGATTCAGATTCATCTGCTTAGCCCCAGAGAAAAGAACTAGCAGTTTTGGATACAAGGTAAAGGGAGGCAGATTCAGGTTCGATATTATTGTTGTTATTGTTTTTGTTAAGAACAAGAAAGGTGTTCAAATCTCAGATATGACATATACTGGCTTTATGATCCTGGGCATGTCACTTAATTTCTCAGTCTCAAGGTAATTTCCTCTAAAAAATAAAATAAAATTTTATGGTTATCTTTTGTTTTTACTCAGTCTAAAGTTGTCCCTGTATCTCTCCTTACAACTGTCCCAAAGTCCATATAAAAAGATTTTTTAAGAGAAAAAAAAAAATAAAGCACCAGCCCTGGATTTAGGAGGACCTGAGTTCAAATCTGACCTCAGACACTTGACACTTACAAGCTGTGTGACCCTGGGCAAGTCACTTAATCCTCATTGCCCTGGGCCCCCCCAGCCCCCCAAAAATAGGAGAAAAAAAAACACAGGAAAACCAATCAATACATTGAAAAAATCCTGATAGTTTTCTAAGACTACTTTGCAGAATAGTTGTTGATCTGAGTTGATAGTTTCCTTCCTGGAAAGTTCCCTATCCAGATATGTTACGGATACACACAGAGTCATATAAATGATATTTATGTGGAGCATAATAACGGCTGCGAAGTGTTTTACATATAGGATTTTCTCCCTAATAGTTCTTACTACCCACTTTAAAGGTGAAGAAACAGGTTAAGGGCTATTAAGTCACTTGCCCTTAGTCATACTAGTAACTGTGGAAGGTGGTCTTTGAACGCAGGTCTCTCCTAACCAAATTCAGTGTTCTTTCCAATATACCATGGTCTCTAAAGCCACATTTATTTAACAAATAGGGCTATTCAGAAATTACAGTCTTCTTCAAAAGATAATTTTTGGCTTGGATTTCCATTTGTTCTGGAGAATGTAGAGGGGGTTCCTGCTCAGTTATAGGTTAGGCTAAATAAACCATCTAAGACTCCTTTTGGTTATGAAATTCTGGGATTTTAATAGAGATCAACATTGTCCCATTAATGTATACTTAACACTGTCAGAGATAACTTTGTTAGCTTTCTAGATAAATGAATCTACCCTACCCCTTTAAATATGAAGACTATAAAATTTTAACAAGGAAATCTGCCTAAAATAATATCCCCTGAGTTCTTGGGGGGTGGGGTGGGGAGGGAGGGAGGAAGAGAAGTTGGAACACAAAGTTTAAAAAAAATTGATTTCAAAATTTGTTTTTACGTGTAATTTGGAAAAATAAAATTCTTTTTTTTTAGGCAATGGGGGTTAAGTGACTTGCCCAGGGTCACACAGCTAGTAAGTGTCAAGTGTCTGAGGCCGGATTTGAACTCAGGTACTCCTGAATCCAGGGCCGGTGCTTTAACCACTGCACCATCTAGCTGCCACCCAAAATAAAATTCTAAAGAGAAAAAAAAAATAATCTCCCTAAGCTTCAAGAGACGTTCTAAAGTTACTCATTCTTGGTCATGAACAACCGTTACTGTGCCAATGAGAGATGATATACTATTTATAACCTGGATACAGAATGGCTCTAGTCTGCTGGATTTTAAAAATTCTTGTGTTAAAAAAGAACTGTGGGGGGGCGGCTAGGTGGCGCAGTGGATAAAGCATCGGCCCTGGATTTAAGAGTACCTGAGTTCAAATCCGGCCTCAGACACTTGACACTTACTAGCTGTGTGACCCTGGGCAAGTCACTTAACCCCAATTGCCCCGCCAAAAAAAAAAAAGAAAGAACTGTGGAGTATAGATGCTGAATGAACCATACCATTTCTTTTGTTTTTGGTGCTGTTGTTTTTTCTATTTTGAGGTTTTTCATCATTGCTCTGATTCTTCTCTTATAACATGACTAATGCAGAAATAGGATTAATGTTATTATGTGTGTATATATACATATAGACATACATATATACACATATATATGTATATATGTGTGTGTGTATATATAAAAACCTATATCAGATTACCTGCTGTCTAGGGGAGGGGGGAGGGAGGGAGAAAAATCTGAAATTGGAAAGCCTGTATAAACAAAAGTTGAGAACCATCTTTATATGTAACGGGGAAAAAATAAAATACTTTATTAATTAAAAAAAAATTCTTGTGTTTTCCTGGTAGTATTGCTATCTCTTTCCTATCGTGGTATCCTTTTCCTGCTGTTGTCAGTGAATGTAACAACCTCTACCTAATTTCTAAGTCACCACTTCTAAATTGTGGTGGGCTGAGAACCGAGACAAGTTGGTTAGAATTTAACATAAAACAGGAGTAAGTGCACTTTGATTAAGTGACTGAGGGGCTCTCTGTTGAGTAAATACCTTAATCAACTTCCTGCATAATAAACTGCACTCATTAAAACACTATACCTGTTTTATTTGGGGCAGCTAGGTGACACAGTGAAGAGTGCCTGACCTGGAATAAGGAAAATTCATCTTCTTGAGTTCAGATCTTGCTTCAGACACTTGCTAGTTGTGTGATCCAGGGCAAGTCACTTAACCCTATTTGCCTCCGTTTCCTTCCCTGTACAATGAGCCAGAGAAGGAAATGGCCAACCACTCCAGTATCTCTGCCAAGAAAACCCCAAATGGGGTCATAAGGTTTCAGAGAAGACTGAAAAACAACTGAACAACATCCACCTGTTTTATTACATTTTCTTGTTAATCCTTGAATTCATTACCATGATCTGTATCTCATTATATCTGCCCCTAGACTCTAAGTTCCCTGTGGGCTCCTGATTCTTCTCTATCTGTTAGGTCCAGTAAAGGAAAATCTAATCCCTATTTCACCCAGTAACCCTTCAAAAAGTTGAAGGGAATTTTAGGGAAACTACCATGTCTCCTTTCCGGGTCTTCTCTTCACCCAACTAAATATTTCCCAGTTCTTTTAACAGATTCTTCTATGATATGACTTACATGACAATCGATTTTCTCACCATCTTGGTTGCTCTCCTCTTGTTATATCTCAGTTTATTATCTTCTTAAAATGTGGTGTCTAGAAATTTAAACAATATCCCAGGGGCATTTTTGATCAAGGGCCATAACCTTCTTTGTTCTGGACACAATGCCTCTTTTTTTTTTTAAGGCATTCTAAAATAAAGTCAACTTTTTGGATAGCTATATTAGCTAGCTATTTTGGCTAGTATCCATGCCATGCTGACATACTGAGTTTGTTACATTATTAGAATATAAGCAGAATTTAGGCTTAGACAAACACCTCACTACATACCAAGGTGAGGTCCAAATGGATACATGACTTAGATATGAAAGATCATATTATAAAGAAATTAGTGGAGCAAAGAAGAAATTGTCTGTCAAACTATGGATAGGAAAAGATTTTGTGACTGTGTAAGGAGTAGAGATCAGAGAATTTTGATTACATAAATTTTTCCCACAAACAAAATTAATGGTGCTAAATTAGAAGGAAAGCCATTAACTGAAAAAAATCTTTGCAACAATTTTCTCTGAAAAATTTTCTCACATTGAAGATATATATGGAACTGATCCAATTCTGTAAGAATAAAGAGCCATTCTCCAGTTGATAAATGGTCGAAGGATATGAGTAGGCAGTTTTCAGAGGCAAAAATACAAGCTATCAACAATACTATGTAAAAATGTTTCAAATTACTAATAATTTTAAAATGCAAATTAAGGTCTGGGGTTCCATATCCATCAAATGAATGGTAAAGATAGCAAAAAAGGAAAATGACAATGATGGAGGGACTGATGGAAAACACACACACACACACACACACACACACACACTTTAATGCAATTTTAATGTAATTGTGAATTCATTGAAAACAGTTTGGAACTATGCCCCCAAAGTGACTAAACTGCTATAATCTTTGACCAAGTGATATCACTTATTAGATGTTATATCCCCAAGAGATCAAAGAAAGAGGAAAAGGACCCATATGTACAAAAACTACTTATAGTAGCACTTTTTGTGATGGCAAAAACCTGGAAGCTAAGGTGTTGCTTGTCAATTAGGGAATGATATTCCATGTATATAATAGAATACTTCTATGTAGTAAGAAATGGTGACAGGGATGGTTTCAGAGAAACTTAGGACAATTTGTATGACCTGATGAAGAAAGGAAGTGAGCACAACTAAGAGCCCAACTGATAAAACAAGAACAATGTAAAGACAAACAATTTTGACTTGACTCTAATCAATGAAATGACCATCATAATTCTTGAGGAACAATAAAGAAACATTCTACCCATCTCTTGATGAGAGATAATGGACTCAAGCTACAGAATGAGACACATTTTTGGACATGGCCAACATGGGAATTCATTTTGTTTTACTAGGCATTTTTGTTCCAAGAACTTTGTTATCCTCTCTCTCTTTTCAATGGGGATAGGGGAAAGGTAGGAAGGAAAGAAAATTAAGTGCTTGTTAATTTTTTAAAAGATAAAATAAAAATATTTTTTAAAAAGAATATATATGGGGGCAGCTCAGTGGCGCAGCAGATAAAACTCCGGCCCTGGATTCAGGAGGACCTGAGTTCAAATCCAGCCTCAGACACTTGACATTTACTAGCTGTGAGACCCTGGGCAAATCACTTAACCCCAATTGCCTCACCAAAAGAAAGAATGTGTATCACTTAACCCCAATTGCCTCACCAAAAGAAAGAATGTGTGTGTGTGTATGTGTATATATGTATAGACATATATAGCATAAAAAAACCCAAAAAATACAAACAGATGCAAAGTAACAAGTATAAGGTAGCTTAGAAAGGAAGGCACAGGGGCAGCTAGGTGGCGCAGTGGATAGAGCACCAGCCCTGGATTCAGGAGGATCTGATTTCAAACCCGACCTCAGACACTTAACACTTACTAGCTGTGTGACCCTGGGCAAGTCACTTAACCCCAATTGCCTCACTTTAAAAAATCTTTCTGGCATTCAAAGCCTTTCTAAAAACAAAACAAACAAACAAAAAAGAAAAGAAAGGAAGACACTAGCAGTTGGAGATGAGGAAAGGCTTCAGGTTCTTAAAGGAAGAAAGGAATTCTGAGGCAAAGGTGAGACAATGTATTCAAGGTATGAGGGCCAACCATCCCTCATGGAGATGGGAATGCCACTGAGTGAGGAAAAGAGAAAAGGCCATTTTTGGCTTGAGTATGGGAAGGAAAGTAATCTTTAATGAGTCTGGAAAAATAAACTGGACCTGGTTGTATAGGGTTTTTAAGGTTAAACAGAAGGGGGCAAGTTAGGTGGCACAGTAGATAAAGCACCAGCCCTGGATTCAGGAGGACCTGAGTTCAAATCTGGCTTCAGACACTTTGACACTTACTAGCTGTGTGACCCTGGGCAAGTTACTTAACTCTCACTGCCCCGCAAAAAAAAAAAATACATAAAATAAGAGGGAAAGAACATTAAAAGCTACTGACAAGGTTAAATAGAGGCGTTTATGCTTAATCCTGGAGGCAATAAGACATTTGAATTGACTGAGCAGGGGACTGACATGGTCAGATCTACACTTAAAAATCACTTTGGCAGTTGTATGTAGAATAGACTTGAGGCAGGGAGACCAATTAGGCTGTTGCATTAATGTAGGTGACAGCTAAATTGGTAGCTATATGAATGGAGATAAGGGATTTGATACAAGAGATGTGAAGATAGGAACAGCAACATCTAGCAATGGATTGGTTATGTGGAGTAAAGAAGAGTGAGAAGTCCAGTATAATGTCCTGGTTATGGTCTTGGGAGACTTAGACGGTGGTGCCATTGAAAGAATTAGAAAAGTCTGGAAGAGGGGAGGTTTGGGGAAGGAGAAGATAATGAAGATAACAAAATTTTGGACATACTGAGTTAAGTTTCTAGGATATCCAGTGTGAAATGAACAGTAGGCAACTTGGTGATATGAGGTTGAAACTCAGAAAATAGTCAGGGGATACAAGTCATCCACACAGATAAACATCTGCCAGGCACTGTTCTGAACGCTGGAGAAATAAAGAGGGGCAAAATGGTCTCCATCTACAAACAACTCACAATAGGGGAGACAACTTGTAAATAGCTGCATACATACTAGATCAATCAATCAATCAACATTTATCAAGCGTTTCCTATGTGCCAGGCACTATGCTAAACTGCAAACAAAAAAACCCCCCAAACATGTCCTGCCCTCAAGGAGCTTACAATCTAATGGTGGCAACAACAAGCAAATACAAACACATACACACAGAGCAAGCTATATCCGGGATAAACAGGAAATAATAGAGGGAAGGCACTGGAATTAAAAGGGGGTGGGGTGAGGGAAAGTTTCCTGTTAAAGAAGGTATTTTTGTTGGAACTTAAAAGAAGCCAGGAACATCAGTTGTCCAAATGGAGGAGAGAAAGCATGAGGGACAGCCAGAAAAAATGCCCAGAGTCAAGAGATGGGAGTATCTTATGCTTACCAGGAGGCCAGTGGCACTGATTCAAAGAAGTACTTAGAAGTAAGGGATTGGAAGACTAGAAAGGTAGGAGAGGGCTAGGTTACGAAGGGCTCTGAATGCCATAGTATTTTGTATTTGATTATGGAGACAGTAGTAAATCACTGGTGTTTACTGGGGGTGGAGGTGTCCATGACATTATCAGACTTCAGCTTTAGGAAATTTATTTTAATGGATGAATGGAGGATAGAGTAGAGCAGGGAGAGACTTGAGGCAGGCAGATGGCACCAGCAGGCTATTGTGATATTCCAAGTGTGAAGTCATGAGGGCATCGTCAGAGGAAAGAAGGGGGCATACTCAAGAGATGTTGCAAAGGTGAAATAGAAAGGTCTTGGCAACAATGTGTATACAGAGGATGAGAGATAGTGAGGAATCCCATTAGGTTCCAAACCTGAGGAAACAGGAAGATGGTATTGCCTTCTATAGAAGGAAACAATAGGGACGGCAGGAAGGGGCAGGGTTTAAGGGGAAAGATAAGTAGTACTGTTTTGAACATAATGAATTTAAGGTGTCTATTAGATGTCCAGTTTGAGCAGCCGGAAATGTGAGATTACTAATCAGCAGAGAGAATGGAGAAGGAAAGGCAGATTTGAGAAGCATCAACATAGATATAAAACTAGATGGGAAGTTCCTCAGAAGGAAGGAAGGGAAGGGAATAGGGTGGGGAAACTGGGAAAAACATCCAGTAGAGGGTAAGATTTGAGCTGTTTTGAAAGAAGCCAGGGAAGCTAAGAGGTAGAGATTATGAGAAGTAGCATTCCAAGCATGGGAGCAGCCAGTGCTAAAACATAAAATTAGGAGATGGAATGCTGTGTCCTAAGAATAGCAAATAAGCCAGTACAGCTGGATGTTACAGCGTATGGAGGGAAGTAAAGTGTAAAAAGACTGGAGAGGTGGGAAGGGAGCAGTGTTGCCCATAGTCATATAACTGGTTAAACTGATGGAGCTGGGACCAGAATCCAGGTCTCTCCAATGAACCTAGTATTCCTTCCACTATACTACCTTCAATACTTTTAATTTTTTTTTTTTGGTGAGGCTATTGGGGTTAAGTGACTTGCCCAGGGTCACACAGCTAGTGTTAAGTGTCTGAGGCCGGATTTGAACTCAGGTTATCCTGACTCCAGGGCCGGTGCTTTATCCACTGTGCCATCTAGCTGCCCCAATACTTTTAAAAATTAACAATTTCATTTGCGTATGTACAGGTTCTAGTTCCTCCAGACAGCTCCAATTCCCCTCCCCCTTCCCCCCTTTCCAAAGAAATGACAGGCAACAATGGCCAGCAGATTTGTTTAGTCTAAGTCTCCTCACTCTACACAGGGCACCCACACACAGCGGAGCTGCTTGGTGTAAGGACTTCTGTATTCATTTGCTCCTGGCATATACATGAAGCCCCAAACTCAGGATGCTCTAAGACAGCCCAGCCAGCCAATCAAGCCCACTTACCTGGGCAGCAGCCTGCCTTCCTATTTCCCCTTCCTTAGGCATTAATAAACAGAGTCCTATAGAAGTCTTGGGAGCTCTCAGAAATCTAAATTGGAAGAATGAGTGCCACACCTACTTCAAGAATCCACTAAAGGCAATAGCCTACAAAAGTGGTGAAACCCAGGCCACAAGGGAGATTAACTTGGCCTCAGGAGTAGAGCAAGTGGGCCTAGGCTTATAGGCTTCCCCACTCTGACTCAGATGTAATACCAATGATCGTGGTATACTCCTATTTGTATTCAAGACCCTGTAACACTGAAAGGGGGCAATATATTCCAGACAAATCAGCCATGTTCTTTGGACCACAGATCCAAGTGCAACCTAGCCTGTTTCAGCAGCCAACCAAAGGCCATAGAAACCATTTGACCAAACCCAAGAACAAGGACACCAAGGCCAGTTGAATGTCAGTGCAGAACTGACTAGTCAGTGACAACAAGGGTGCCAGGCTTCTTCCCTCCACTGAGAACATCAGGCTAGGTTGTTACCCAGGGAATTGCAACAAACATTCCCTCCTAAAAATAGCCCATTTCTTCTTGGCAATGAACTGCCAAAGACAATGGCTTTCTATTTGCCTGGGAACATTAAGCAGAAAAAAGGCCTCTCTGTTCCTTGTTTGGTCTTCCTGGATAGAAGACTTGGGCCAGGAGGGATGAATGTTAGGAAGATAGACACTTCAGAACATCAGCAGCAGAGGATTAGCAGCACACAAGCCCAGTCTGATTACTGCTTTTCTCTTGTCACTGACCAAAAATAAACACCCTAGAGGTCCATCATCAGGACTATGGAAGGATGCCCTTGGTCTAGCACACAAACTTTCTGCATTTCTGCAAGATAGAGCTATGAATCTAACTCAGGGCCCCCAAACAGTATCTGTTTTAATTCCAGGGCTTACAGCTGAAAGGACATCTTGTAACACTCAGCATGCCAATTCACCAACCCAACACCAGCAGAGCAACCTGTCAGGTCTAGATCACTGGCCATATGAAAAGCTTTGAAAGAAAACGAAGGAACAGGTGGCTATGTTAGGACAGAGACTGCAGTGGGACTCCCTTACAACTTGATCACTAAATTCTGCGGCTGTAAGGAGTCAGTTTCAACCTGCCATGTCATGCCTGCTATGAACTGTGTGTTGTGCTGGAACTAACTGTACCCTTATGTGGAGTCAGCAGTAGCCTATGGGTCAAGCTAGGCCTCTAGAGGATATATGTCACGGCCCACCCCTCTCCCTCCAACATTAAACTCTCTTCCCAAACTCCAAGTAAATGTTCATCTCAGTCCAATGCAACAGTTGCTTCCTTAAAGCTCTTCCTGCCCAGTATTCTGTAAAAATTCTGAATTTAACACCCAACAAAATGAGCATTTCCACATACACAGTATATGGAAGGGCAGGCTTGTCTATGAAACTGCAAATATCTATTAAGAGGTTACTCTTCAAGTACATAATAAATTTAATATGTAACTTTCAAAACCGTCATGCTTGTCTGTGATTCTTTCTCTGCTAACAATATTTCCCAGGAGATGAATCACAGTAAAGTGGAAGATCACTAGCTCTGGCAGAGGATCTAGGTTTAAATCTTGCCTCAGTTAATTTGTACCATAAGCTAGTCACTGACCATCCCTAGGCCACAGATTCCTTATCTGTAATCAGGGAGTTGAGCTGGATGTTCTTTAAGGTCTCTTCCAGCTTTTAATCAAACCATCGTCAAAAACCAAAATGTTCCGTGGAAAACAATTTGGAACTATACCCCACCCCCTCCAATCACTAAACTATGCCTAATCTTTGACTCAGTGATACCACCACTAGGCCAATCCCCTAAAGAGATCAAAGAAAAAAGAAACATCAGTTCTTTATGTAGTCCCAAAGAACCAGAAACAGGGTCTGCCCATTAAGCAGGGAATGGCTGAAGAAATCATAGTATTTGAATGTAATGGATTTCTATTGTGCAGTAAGAAGTGATGAAAGGAACAGTTCAGACAAACCTGGAATAACATATAAACTGAAGCAGAGTAAAGTAAGCAGAACCAAAAGAGCATTTTCTTTAACACAAGACTAGAAACTGGCCAATGCAATGATCAAAAATAATTGTAGAAGGCTGGTGATGAAACATGATACCTACCCTCCTGACAGAAAGAGAGACGATAAACTCAAGGTGCAGAATCATACATACATACATACTTGGATCTAGTCAACAAAGGAATTTATATTGTTTGGCTATGCATATCTGACACAAGGATTTTATATTCCTTTCAGTGTTGGGGGGGAACAAAGTAACATTATCAAACCTTTTTTATGTTTTACCTCATATATGGAAATAATCATTTTGGTGTTTTAAGTTCTGAATTTTTTAAATGAATGGGGGGGCAGCTAGGTAGCACAGTGGATAAAGCATTGGCCTTGGATTCAGGAGGACCTGAGGTCAAATCCAGCCTCAGACATTTGACACTTAACTAGCTGTGTGACCCTGGGCAAGTCACTTAACCCCCATTGCTGGGGAGGTGGGGGGGAGAGAATAGGCCTTAATTTCCTAAGCAATCTCTTAGGAACATGAGCATTATTGAAAAAATAAGTGTGATTGATACATATCTTGCAATAGGTGACCCTTTGGGGAAGAGGGGGAGGGAGGAAGGAGAATCCTGAGGAATTGTTGAATTGGTAGACAAGGGGAAAAGGTAACAACTGAGTTTTGTTAAGCCAAAACCAGCCCTAAGTGCTTTAGGACTGGAATCCATTCGCTCCTTTCAACAGAGGCATTGTGTTACATATATACATATATTGTTTAAATAGATGTGTTATGTATATGTATACACAAAATTTATTTGGACTTAAAAATAAAAATGCTAACAAAAACAAATTCCTGTTCTTTCATCAGAAATTCCCAAAACTTCTACCTTTCTTGTATTAGGGTTTTTAAATGTTGGGATATTTACAAAAGGAAATCTCAACAATACAATGATCCAAGACAATCCCACAGGACAAATGATGAAACATACTATCCACCTCCAAAGAATTGATATTGATTGAACAGAGACTGAAGCATGCTATTTTTCACTTTCTTTTTTCTTTTATTCAAGTTTTCTTGTACAAGATTACTAATATGGTAATGTTTTACATAATTGCACATGTATAACCCATATCTGATTGCTTACCACCTCAGAAAGGGGAGAGGGAATGGAAGGAAAGAGGGATAAATTTGGAACTCAAAACTATAAATAAAAATGTTTATTATTAAAAAATAAAATAAAATGTACCTTCTCCCAAAGGCTTCTTTGTCCCATGTTTCTGAATCTAAAAATGGCAACTCAAATGATCTCCATGAGCCCAGCTCAGCCCCCAGCTCCACTGCCCAAAAGTGGAGCTGCTTGAATACAAAGCAAAGCAAAGGTTCCCAAAGAATCTGTAATATGCTATTTTTTAGTTATATGCAGCAAAATTAAACCTATGCAGGAAAACAAGGTGCAGTTGCCATAGGAACCAAAACTGAATTCCTTGAACATTATGATTAAAACTTTAAGTATAACATTAGCAAGAGAAAAACCAGCTGGCCAGCTGTGTGATGCCCTTCTGCACCCTTCACCCCCATACATAAAGGAACCTTCCTACAGAGTCAGAGGCTTTGATGAAAGAGGCTTTACAATGAGGTTGGGGGATTGTTTTAAGACTGCACTGCCCCCCCCCGGGGGGGGGGGATTAGGGAGGGAGGAGAGGTGGGTAAGATATAACCTTTTTTTTTTTTCAGGAAAATAAGGCAAATTTATTCAAGATATAACCTTTAATGTGTGCCTTGCAGTCTCCAGAAAGCTTCCAGAGAGACCCACTGAGAACTCTTACTAAAGCACAGGTGATGGTTCTATAGTGACCCTTAGAGTTAGTGGCACCCAACTTGGTCAACTGGGCTGAAAGAGAATGACCTAGCATAGTGCTTTAGACACCATGGAGAAAGTGCCTCAATGCCCATCTGGAAAATTTGTCGAAATTCAAAATCTTAAAACATTGACCAACTTTGGAGTTTTCCTTAAAAGCCATCTGTGTACAGTAAACAGAACTAGCACGCTGGCTGACTCACAGAGCCAGCTCTTTTCAAAGCCCAAGCTAAATTCCAAAGAGCAAATTTTACCTGCAGAGGACAAACTCTCTGTACACATACTGCTCACACTTCAGTACCCTGATGGTTTGGGGTTTTTTTGGTGAGGCAACTGGGGTTAAGTGACTTGCCCAGGGTCACACAACTAGTAAGTATTAAGTGTCTGAGGCTGGATTTGAACTCAGGTCCTCCTAAATCCAGGCCCAGTGCTCTATCCACTGCACCACCTAGCTGCCCCAGTACCCTGATGTTTTAGGAAGATTGCTAAATACAAAGAACTATCTTATTTCCCCCAGCACACAGGTCTGGCCCATTTAGATCCCTGTAACTACCTGAGAAGGGGCTGAGCCCAAATATTCTATGCCCAAATCTGGCCAGAATGGAGTCCCAGATAGAATGAACTTTCTAAGTCTAGGGACTGTATCTCATAGTATACTATGCATTCCAGGAAGTTATTATAACCTAGGCGGCATCTTCTACATGATGAGTACAGAGTAAACAGGTGCTGAATGAAGTAGGGTTATCAAAGGTATTAAGAGTGATGGGGCAGCTAGGTGGCAGAGAGAGAGAGAGAGCACTGGATTCAGATTCAGATTCTGCTATTTAACTACCTGTGTGATCTTTACCTTAGAGAGGTAAAGAAGCCTCATCCACAAAATGAAAATTAAGACTAGCTAACCTTGGGGGCAACTAGGTGGAACAATGGATAAAGCACCGGCCCTGGATTCAGGAGGACCCGAGTTCAAATCCAGCCTCAAACACTTGACACTTATTAGCTGTGTGACCCTGGGCAAGTCACTTAACTTTCACTGCCTTGCAAAAAAAAGAAAAGAAAAAAAAAAGACTAGCTAACCTGTCCTCAAGAGGAGAGACTATCAAGTTTGCCACTAGTCACTAGCTATGGGTTGGATCAAGCAGATAGCATTCTACTTTCCTTCGACTAGCGGGAAAGTTTACTGTTCAATTTGGGTATGAGAGGGAAATGAGAATGAGTTGACTATGGTCTACAACAATAACAATGCATGGTCAGTATACTACAGAAAGTGGTATTCATTTTCTGAAGGAAGTGTGGCTAGGTGTCTCCAGTTAGTATAATTTCTCTAAAGTAACTCAGGGTGGGGTCCTATAGAGGGTTACAATGAACACATCTTCAGATTTCCTTAAGTTTGGTAAAAACAAACTAATCTTCAACCTTTGTCTCCTATGATTAAACCAAAAAAGCTAGTCAATTTGTACTGGGCTTATCTGGTATTTCTAAAAAGATACCATACTTAGCTCTAACCTTCCAGTTGTACAAATAGAAATATGGATCAACTAATAGGTGGACAGGAGTATTTTTAAAAACACCCATGGGGGCAGCTAGATGGCGCAGTGGATAAAACACCAGCCCTGGATTCAGGAAGACCTGAGGTAAAATCCAGCCTCAGACACTTGACACTTACTAGCTGTGTGACCTTGGGAAAGTCACTTAACCCTCACTGCCCCCAAAAAACAAACAAAAAAACATCCACATGTAAACTGTCAAAGCAGAACACCCTCACTGGGTATACCACTATTTCTATTTTTATTTATTTCTGTGGGGCAATGGGGGTTAAGTTTCTTGCCCAGGGTCACACAGCTAGTAAGTATCAAGTGTCTGAGGCTGGATTTGAACTCAGGTCCTTCTGAATCCAGGGCCGGTGCTTTATCCACTGTGCCATCTAGCTGCCCCTCTACCACTATTTCTGACAGTGATTTAATAGAACCAAATGTGATTAAAGAAGATGCTTTGGGCCAAGTCCCAGCTTTGAAGTTTTTAATTTCTTTATGTGAATTTTACATGAATGAATTTTACATGAAGCAGAACCAAGAGAACACTGTGCACAGAAACAGCAATATTGTTTGATGAAGAACTGTGAATGACAACTATTCTCAACAATACAATGATCCAAGACAGTCCCAAAGGACTATTGGCAAAATATACTATCCACCTCCAAAGAAAGAACTGATATTGTTGGAACACAGACTGAAGCATGCTATTTTTCATTTTCTTTCATTTTTTCTTTTATTCAAGTCTTTTTGTACAAAATTACTAATATGGTAACGTTTTACATAATTGTACATGTATAACCCATATCTGATTGCTTAAGGGAGGGGAAAGAGGGATAAAAATTGGAACTCAAAACTATAAATAAAAATATACATGACTTTTTAAAAAATTTACATGAAATCATGTGAACATATGCATTTGGAAAGAAGACCAAACAGGCAGAAGAAGGTAACCTAGTAATTCCTTAGGGAGTGTAAGGAGCCTCTTTTTCCCTGGGAAGATTGTGTGATCTGACTATTTCCACCTTTCCGGGAAGAATAGCAACTTTACATCTGCCTAATCTTGTACTCGATTTTTTAAAAAATAAATTTGCCAATAATCCTTGGTTCAACTCCATTTAAAGCTCCCCCTGAAGAATATGCAAGGAAATTCCAGATGACTATAGCATTCCAGATAAATACCAGGAGGGTCTGGATGGTGAGAGAACTTATCTTAACCATTCTAACTGGCTTTTTCAGTTTCTAATAGATCTGACAATCCCATACTTAATTCCCTAGATAAAGTGAGGTCTATGACAACGATGACTAAATGTAAAGGACAGGGCACACACAAATAACCCAGCTTGTATTGCAGGGATGGGCACATCTTTTCAGGTATATCTTTTCAGGCTATCTTTTAGTGGCTTTGGGGAAATTTGGCTTCTACTCCTCTCTTCACCTGTGGCCAAACTAATCTTCCTTATGCATATTTGTTTATGCTAGTCCTCTACTCAAAACTCTCTATTGCCTAGGTGTCAAAATTTTTAAAGCCTCAGCCTGGCATCCAAGGCCTTCCATTATATGGCAATACACTGTCTTTCTATCCTCTCTCTCCTATGTACTCTGTGCTCTAGTCAAGCTGGACTACTTGCTGGTCCCTTTGCATGCACTATACTTTCTTGCCTGCAAGCCTTTGCTCACACTGTTCCTATGCCTGGAATTTCAACCTTCCATCTGTTGAAATCCTACCTATTCTCTGAAGTCCAGGTCAAATGTTACCTACTCTGTGAAGTCTTCTTAGGTTCCCACCAACTCAATAATGACATTCCTACCTTCGTGGAGTGCATTCACCTCTCTTATATTACTGGATTTTATAGTTATATCTATTATGTGTCATATACAAAACGACAAATTCCATGAGAATCAGGAACCAGGTTTAAGTTAGTGTTTTTCATCTTCTCCAGCACCACTTCTGTATAAAGCAGGTCCTTGCTAAATGTTTGTTGAAGGAGTCTTTTTTTTCCTTTTTCCTCCCAATGGCAGCCAGGTGATATACTGGACAGAGCCCTGGATCTGGAGTCAGAAAGACCCAAGTTTAAATCCATCCTCAGATACTTACTAGCTGCATGACCTTAGGCAAGTCACTTAAACTTAAATCTGTCTGCCTCAGTTTCCTCATCTGTAAAATGGGGACACAGTAATAGCACCTACTTCATAGGATTGTTGTGATAAAAGAGATATTTGTAAAGTGCTTTCCAAATTTTAAAGTACTATAGTCATTGTGTCAGTTATTATTTTATTGTTATAGGTAGCTATAATTATTATTTTCTTCAATGGAAGGAAGTGGTAAGGGGGAGATGGATAGCAGTAGGGTTACAAAAAAAAAGAAAAAGTAAAGAGGATCATTGAAGCAATTTTTAAGAATGCAGAGGAAAAAAAGAAAGGCCAGAAGGAAACACAAACAGGACTTTGAAAGCTCCATTTTAAATTTATTATATTGATTAAAAGAAAAAGTAAATTGTGAACAATCCTGTTCTTTTCTACTTTGTATATGGAAATGCTCATTTTATTGAGAGTTAAGTTTAAAATAATTTGTTTTAAATGCTTCTTGAATTGAGATGGAACAGATCACTGAAAGATCCCGTGAAAAGTCCTTTCGACTTGGGTAAGTCACAGCCTCTTTCAGGTCAAATGAATTAATTTTACTGAGTATCACACAGCTCTTTCATCTGTATGATAAGGATGATGCCAACTGTCACACAAACCACTTTTACAGTGCATTTGTGAGAATGAAATAATGTGCAGGACAGTACTTTGAAGAGTTAAAATACAAACAGAAGGGGCAGCTAGGTGGCGCAGTGGATAAAGCACCAGCCCTCGATTCAGGAGTACCTGAGTTCAAATCTGGCCTCAGACACTTGACACTTAATAGCTGTGTGACCCTGGGCAAGTCACTTAACCCCCACTGCCTTGCAAAAAAAAAAAATACAAACAGAAGCAATTATTTAAAATGTGTAGGTGTCTCCTACCACAAGTAAGATGGTAGCTGCCCTAATGGTAGGGGTGTGATCACCTGTACCATCTAATGGCTGGAGCTCTATCAAGACATAGCACTATGTATGGCCTGGCTTGGCCTGGCTTTCCTGAAAATTGCAGCACTTGACTCCAAGTAAACATACTAGCTACGTTCATAGGTTACTGTCTTCCTAGACAAATACTTTGTACAATTTGTTTAGTCATTTTCCAGTTGTGTCCAACTCTTCATGACCCCATTACTTGGCAAAGCTACTGGAGTGGTTTGCCATTTCCTTCTCCAGCTCATTTTACAGATGAAGAAACTAAGGCAGGGGGCAGCTAGGTGGCGCAGTGGATAAAGCATCAGCCCTGGATTCAGGAGTACCTGAGTTCAAATCCGGCCTCAGACACTTGACACTTACTAGCTGTGTGACCCTGGGCAAGTCACTTAACCCCCCCATTGCCCCGCAAAAAAAAAAAAAAAAAAAAAACTAAGGCAAACAGAGTAAAGTGACTTCCCCAGGGTCACACAACTAGGAAGTGTCTGAGGCCACATTCGAACTCAGGAAGATGAGGCCCAGCATTCTATCCACTGTCATCTAGCTGCCCTTACTTTGTACAAAGCGGGAGCTTAAAAAGTGTTTGTTACAGGATTAGTGGTCACATCCTTATCATCCAGGCTGACTATTTGAAAAACCGAGATTAAGACTTAAAGGGTTGGGGCAGCTGGGTGGCACAGTGGATAAAGCACCGGCCCAGGATACAGGACTACCTGAGTTCAAATCCGGCCTCAGACACTTGACACTTACTGGCTGTGTGACCCTGGGCAAGAGACTTAACCCTCATTGCCCTGCCAAAAAAAAAAAAAAAAAAAAAGACTTAAAGGGCTAAGAGCAGGGGCAACTAGGTGGCGCAGTGGATAAAGCACTGGCCCTGGATTCAGAAGTAGCTGAGTTCAAATCTGGCCTCAGACACTTAACACTTACTAGCTGTGTGACCCTAGGCAAGTCACTTAACCCCCATTGCCTCACCAAAAAAAAAAAAAAGTAAAGGGCTAAGAGCTGAAGAGAGAAAACTTTATCATAAGACTTATTTATGTCTTATATCATAAGACTTAGAGTTGGAAAGGACCTTGGAAGTCATCTAATACAACTTCCTCATTTTAAACAAGAGGAAATTAAACTTCTCTAAATTATATTATTTGCCCCAGGTTAAACAGATAAGTGAGAGAAACAGGATTTGAACCTAGGTCCTCTACTCCAAATCCACTGGTTTTTTTCTACTATATAGTACTACTTACTTTAGGGGTATCAGTGGTACTGAGAACAAAATACACATGGCCCCCAGAATGTATCTCACTTAGTCAACCACTCTAGGCAGAGTCCAGAGTGGCCCCAGTCAATCCGTACCAGACTCATTAAATGGTTTCTAAAACTGATGACTCAGTGTCCAAAACATAGGTCCAGAGCAACAGTCAGTTGCATTGGTCTTTGCCTCTGACTCTAACCAATCTACCTGATGCCCCTTGATTAATTAAGACCTACTTTCCTACCACTCCTAACAGCCCATCTGAGTTTGACACTTGGCGTAAGGGGCAGCTAGGTGGCACAGCAGATAGAGCATTGGCCCTGAAGTTGGGAAGACCTGAGCTCAAATCTGACCTCAAATACTAGCTGTGTGACCCTGTGCAAGTCACTAATCTCAATTGCCTTAAATATCTAGGGCCATCTCCAGTCCTCCTGATAAACATTTTGCCGATGTATCCAGATGGCTCTGGAGGAGAATGAGGTTGGTAACTTTGCACAGCCCTCTCTCACTTAAATCCAATTCAGTGCAAGTCATGACACCACCCTGATGTCATGGTCCTCTTTGAGAACAAAGGACAAACAACAAAGACGCTTGGAGTGTCCCTGAATAAAGATCTCTCACTTCAGACCATAGGCAAACAGAGGTCATGTGAATTTAGTTTGGTATGTCTAATGTGCAGTATATATTCCCCCAAATCACTGGCTCAGTCAGCTGAAGTTGTGAATCTAGTTTAGTAACCCCCTGAAACAAATCCTCCACACTAGCTACTCAGAGGACACTCATGCCAACCCACTTTACAACTCATGCTTTTACCATCCTGAGCTTTGGCAGGACTTGCCACCTTCCAAGGGAGGCCCAATTCACGAGGCCCTGCTATTCACAGGCCAGCCTTACTGCCTGATTTGGGATTACACAACACGTCTGTGTGCAAATAATATGCAGACTGAGGTGCACCGCAATACAATCCCTTGAAATTAAACAGAACTCTCATTTCTTGTTCATTCCCAAATCTCCAGTGACCTCTGAAGGCAGTATTTCCTTGTGAATAAATGAGATTTCCAAAATTTGGCACAAAATTTGGCTTCTAGTCATCCTAAACCTCTAAGTGGTACAAATACAATAAGGCTAGCTTTGGAGCTCCTCTAAGGTCCTGAAATGATCAGCCTCCTTGTTCATGCTGTTCAAGTGACTCCAACACTAAGAAAGAAGAGATGGTCAGGACCATCCTAATATATTGGTCTTAAGGTAAAGAATCTCAAGAGCCAAAACCCACCTTATAGCAAAAATATGCATAGCTTCAGAAATTTACAAGGCAGGGGGCCACCATACATTATGGGTAAAATGACACTGATGTTTATGGAGGCACAAAAAAGGGCAAATATCAATGCTCCAACTCTGTCATATGCCTCTAGAGAATAACCGTACTAGCAGTTAGGCTGGCATAGTCCTGGATTTTTTAATGTTTAAATGTAGACTCACCAGTTAAGTGTTACCAATACTACAAAAAAAAACAAGCCAGACTGGTTTTAACCAGTCTGACCCAAGAGGTGCTAGCCACTTGCTCAAACTGCCTACTTGTCAAGGACCCAGCTGAGTCTATAAGGACAGACCACTGACCTGAAGTCCGTGCCCCCTCAGCCTTAAAAGCAACAAGCTGGGTACATGGACTGTTTCAGGACTATTCTTCCCATTTTACCTCCTTAAGGGCAATGCTGTCAAATCTAAACAAGCAAGACCTCTCAGCCTAGAAGCTTCAGACTATGTTGTCAGTGAACAAACTTACAGCTTGGTGAGTTACAGCCCATGTTTAGCTCTTCTACAAACCTGACAATCTCTCTGGAAATTCTACAGTATCCTTTGCAGAAGAGCATTCCAGAACTACTTATAGCTCCAGTCCCACTTTATGGGTTGAGTGGGCTTCATGGAGAAGGAAGCATCATTAAGAAAAGCATGGTAGACCTTATTTTCAGCGTTAGTAGCCATTTTAAGAGCACTCACAACTCGCCTGTGTCTAGACAACTTATTATGCTTTTCACAAATTATGTCAACACAAATTATGCTTTTCCCCATGAAGGCTGCTGTGAAAAGCCAGCATGGCCTTCCCTCCTGAGGAAAGAGGAAGCTGCCCAGACTTGCTCTCACCCCAAACAGGGCAATCACAGAAGGATCCTCTTAAAACACCAGGTGGATATTTTTAGGGCCAGCTCAGCAAAGTGTAACGTCACTGCAGCAATGACCTTTGCATTTTGATGGCTGGCTCAGCCCCATAGAGGTGATCCCTAAAGCCTCTCTGTAATTCTTCCTATTTCTGCCCTACTATCTCGAAATGACCCTCCTAAATCACCCCCCAAAACTTGCATTACAATGTTTTTTTTTTTTTAAATGAGGTTCTGCTTCAAAGTCTTCTTCAAATAAGGCCAGCTGCTGAGGTTAGGGGAGAACACTGCCAGCACAATGAAGGCCTGTAACATTCAGCAAGAACCACACACAGGTTTATTTATATCAAAGCCTAGATGGGAGAAGTAATATGTTGATAATCACAGAAAGGATCGATGATTATCTCAAACCCCAGAAAGTCTCACCATGATCCTAGCACTAAGATTGGAGAAATGCTTGCCTGAGCCTCCTGTCTCCAAGAAGCCTCAACCTTTCAAAAATAGGCCCACTGTTAGAAAAAGAAAAATAGTAAGACTTTACTAGGGGCAGCTAGGTGGCACAGTGGATAAAGCACCAACCCTGGATTCAAGAAGACCTGAGTTCAAATTCAGCCTCAGATACTTGACACTTACTAGCTGTGTTATCCTGGGCAAGTCACTTAACCCCCACAAAAAAAAGAAAGAAAAGGAGCATCTCCCCCTCTCCCGTCAACCCCCAATCTCACTTCCACCATGTGCAAGCCAAACCTTCAAAAGAAGCCTTAGCCTCCAAGGCCAAAATACTGTTCACTGTTTCCAGATTATAATCCTGATTCCTACAGATCTAATCAGAGCTTTTCAGATTGAGGGAGAGAAGGGGATGGAGTGGAGAAAATGCTGTATTCCCTAACTAAGATCTCAGGTGAGCCAAATCAGCAGTCTATTTCCTAAGGAGCTGAAGATACACATAAATACATGAATATTTTTCCATCCAGAAAAGAGATGTGTTCAGATTCCCCTAGCTTCCACCAAAAGTCCTTTTCTCTACATATGATTCTAAGGCTTGATAGCACCATCTCCAGCAAATGGGAGTGGGTGGGCAAATTGCCCTAAGGTTGGTGAGAGTGCACTGAGCTTAGTCTATGAGAGGAAAAAGAGTAGGCATAGAGAAGATGTCGTTATCAGAGCCATACTTAAATCTGGCTGCTTTGTTTTGTCCCAGGAAGGTAGAGGATGAATGAAAAATAGGAGAGAAGGGAGAGGGGAAAAGTTATCATTCCTCAATCCAGGGGAAAGGAAGCAGGAGGCTGGGAATATAGTTGGGGTTGGAAGACAAGAGAAAGGGAATTAGGGAATTAGATTTCGGGAAGAGATAGCCTCGGTTGGGCACTCTGGATTTGGCTAGAAGAGAAAAAAAGGCCTATAAATCCAAGAACCAATCAGGTGTTATGAGGTAGCCTTTGACTTTGTAACTTGGGGTAAGAAGCCTGGAAGGTAAAATGGGGTCAAGAGAATGTCTAATAGATTCTGGGTGAAAGGATTCTGAAGCCACCTTGGGGAAAAGGGGGGGGGCGGTGTGAATCAGGCAGGGAAAAACATGGAGGGAAAAGACATGCCTGTCCCCAAGGGTGGAGGTCAGGGTGAATGAGCTGCATTATTTCTCCCTACAGGGTCACACAAGGGACGTTTGGCACAATAACAGGAAGATCAAGGGTGGTGAGGACCAACCTGACAGAGGACACTAGATAAGGGGAGAGGCATAGTCTCCCCTGACCTAAGGGGAAGAGGGACCCTTACTTGATGCTTTTCTGTCCTGCTTCACTTTCCAGCCTTCCCAATAAGGAATTTACATTTACAGAGCCCCACCCCACCACTAAGAGATGGGGGTGGAGGTGGTGTACAGTATGTCTCCCAGGTGTAGAGGGAGCATCTCCCCACTGGAAAAAGGGATTAAGCAGTAGGGATATTAAAGAACAAGATGGGAGAAGAATACAGAAAGGAAGGCTGGATGGAGTACACAGAGGAGTGAATCAAGTGGAAGAGTTAGGGGAAAAAGCCTTAACATGAGTAAGAGTCAGCAAAGTTTGGAGGGAGGAAGGGATGCTGACTTACTGAGGAAGTAGGTATAAAGAGAGAGTAAGGAATGGAGTGGAGAGAAGTGTTTAAAAGCAGACAGTTAGAGTAGGAATTGGAGTATCGCGATAGTTTATTCAGGGAATAAATTGATACTGGGGTGGCACGTGACAAAGTCAATATGGGGAACAATGCTGAAATTATTTTATATTTATTAATCTATATTTACATCGTAATTTCTCCCCTCATCCTGTTTTTCTTTGTATCATCAGGACCTTATAGAGGGTAGTTTAATGAATGCTTGTTGGGGTGAAAGACATAATACAGACGATAAGATAGTAGAGGGTGCTGATAAGGATCAAGGAAAGGAAGGGAGAGGTCGGGGGACTGCAGGAAATCAGATAAGGGGATAGAAGGGAATCAGAATCCCAACGGGTAGAGGTAGAGCAGACCATGGAAAAAAAAATAAGGATATTATAAGATTCCTAAAAATGATGGAAAGACCAAGATAGGGGTGCCAAAAATGGTAGAAGTCAGGAGGTAGAAGCCTGTAAGGGGACAAGAGAAAGAAGACCAGACTACTAAGAGAAGAGGAGGACTGGGGGTGGGGTGCAGAATGGAGGAAAGAATAAAAAACAATCAAGGGGGGAGGGAGAAATGGGAAAATCATAAGAAATCCAGGCTGAGGAAGAAAGGGGGGAGGGTGGAACGGAGAAAGGGAAAAGAGAAGATTAAGTTGCCTAAGGTGAAATGGGGGTGTGTTTGGGGCAGCTAGGGAAGAGAATATGGAGAGGGTGGCCTAGCCAGATGATGGGGAAGGCGGGGTCCAACCTGGGGAGACTAAGTAGATAAAGAAAAGCCAGACTGGGGGAGATAGGGAGGAGTGGAGGTGAAGGTGTTCCCAAAGACAATGCCTGAAGGTGGGGATTGGCGAGTAGATGGGCGGTATAGGTATTTCCAGGCAGGAAGGAGGGTATGGGAATCCCCCAAAGTAGTGGGGGCTGGAAGACAGACTAGGAGACAGGCAAGGAAAACAATAAGGGGGGACGGGGGACGGTGTCAGGGTTCTGGTGTGTGCTTGTGCCCGGAGTCCCGAAGGAAGCAGGGGGAGAGCCGGGGTGAGGGGCTGAGGTCCCTGCAAGGGACCCCGGCCGTACCTGGTAGACTGAGGCCTTAGGCAGATCCAGGCAGACGGTACAGCAGAGCACGGAGTAGAGGCGCTCCTCCAGCTTCCCGCTCCCCGCGGTCGCCGAACCCGTAGCTGCCGAGGCCGCCGCTGCCGCCGCCGCCTCCGCCTCGGCCGCCCGCAGCCGCTTCTTGGGCGGCGCATCTGGGTCGCCGCCGGCCTCGGGTAGTGGCAGCGGGCGGCCCGCGGGCAGGCCCGCCTCGTCTGGGGAGCCCGGGCCCAGCCGCCTCCCCCAGTACGGACACGACACGGCCCATGGCGGAAGCGCCCGGGGGCCCGGCTCCGGAACCTGCGATCCCCCGCTGCCGCCGCCGGGCCCCCAGCCTCCTCAGTCCCGGACATCCCGCCGCGGCCGCCGGGCGCGCTCCCGTCGCTGCTGCTGCCGCCGCCGCCGCCGCCCGAGGGGGAGGGGGTTAGGGGCACCGCGCGCTCCTGCCGCTGCCGCTGCCGCCGCTGCGCCGCCGCCGCCGCCGCCTCAGCAGGCCCGGCCGCCTGCGCGTCTCCTCGAAACTGCCGCCGCCGTCGCCGCCGCCTCAATCGCTGACGTAGACCCAGATGCAGACACCAAACCCGGCGAGGCCGCCATCTTTGTTTTTCACTGCTCGCTCCCCCACCCGCCCCCCACCCCCCGCGGAGGCGGTGGTGGCGACGCCCGTCACGTGACCCCGGTAATTCCGGCCAATCAGCGCACCGCTTGGGAGGGGGAGGGGAAAGGGGGGCGGGTGGGGGGGGGCTAATCGAGGCCTGGAGCTGGAGGTCCTGTAGTGGCCAATCGGCGCGAGGAGGAGGGAACCTCATAGACCCCACCCTCTCCCTTTCTCCCGGGCCCTGCCCCGCCCTACCTCAGAGGACAGGAAGAGGCAGGGCCCGAGGGGGTGGGGACCAATGAAGAGCTAGAAGACTAGAAGAGACCTAGAAGGAGCTGGAAGGCCGAGGACTGAAAAGTTTTCCTTCCCCTATTCTGAGACCCTGGGGGTAAAGAGTTGTTGGCTTCCCACAGTTTTCCACTCCCCGGGCTAGAGGCCTGTTTAAGAAGAAAGGGATTGTGCCGACTTTCCAGATGCTGGAGGTGAGGCTCCTAAGCAGCCCGGGCTCTATTCTCGGCGATGTCCTAGGCCGGTAGCGTAGCATGCTTCTCAAACGTTTGGGTTTGTTTCCCCAAGCCTTTGGGGGAGGGGAGGGCTGGCCCTCCTTTGACTTTATCGGAAAACTAGTGTTTGCCTCTGCCTCCCTTCCTCTCTCCCCAGACTTATGGCCCCGGGGAAGCCCTTCCCAGACCACCTGGAGAGAGGCTACACTAAGGAGCTCCCGGGCTCCGAATAGAAGACGGGCTCCCGGTGCAAATTTGAACTCTAGTTAAGCTATCTGGCGTAAGCCACGCCTTCTTGAGGGTCTACACCTCCTGCTGATTCCTATTGGCGGACTGTTAGCGGTTGGGGCGGGACGTCCTTTATCCACCCAATGACAGACCTGGGGCGGGACCTGATCGCTTTCCTCCGGAAACCGTGTTTTCGCATCCCAAACCTTACCTTAAGCCACTTTTGGGGAGTTCACCTCATTTCATAGCCCTTTCTAGTAAGCCCTGGCTGGAGGCCTTCGAGATGCAGCTTCCTGATCTCTCGGGGCAGAGCTCCGCCCCGGCAGAGCACCAGAGTGGGGTTAGCAGATGAGACTGAGGGCCTGTATTAAAGACCCTCTGCAGGGAGCTGAAATTAAGTTCCCTTTAAGTTTTAAGTACAACCATGGGAATGTTGGAATGACCAAAGTAACATCAGAGGGGAGCGCCAACCCAGGAAGGGGTTGTGTCTTTAACACTGATTGCACGGACACCACGGAAAATGACTGAACAATAAAAATCTTTTTTCCCTCCCCCAGCTTGGCTGGCCAGGAAAGATATCATCAGCCTGAAGGGGTGAGGGTCCCAGGCATAAGGATCTCAAATCTGATGGATGGGTACTAGGCCAGGGTAACTTCTTTTCTTCCATTTCAATAAATGAAATATATATTAAGTGCCTGTATGCTGAGGACTGTGATGGGGGTACAAATTATAAATAAGGTCCCTTCCCTTGTGAAGTTCAGTCTTGTAGGAGGAAAAGATGTCTAGGAATAAGAAAAGGATTTGTAATTTCATTATAATTGAAGACTCCCAAATGACTCCCAACCTGTCAGCACCTTCTCTGCAATTTATAATCCTAGTGAATTGACTAGAAGATTAAGAGGTTGAATGACTTGGCAACCATGTATCAGAAGTAGGATGTTGACTCAAGCCATCCTGGTTCCAAGGCTGGCTCTCTATCCACCATGTAGATTGCCCCTACAATCATACTTATAATTGTAATATACAGTATTACAGAAGTACATTGAAAAGGTACAGGATAAAGTGCTCTGTGAACTGATGGAATAAGAATCCTGCTGTAGGAAGTGGGGGGGGGTCTACTTCCCCATTAAGGTCTCCAGTTCCTGAATAGGACTTATATCCTGCCTGAGCTATTACAAAGCCCACCACAATCTCATCCCAAATACCAATCATCCTAATCTACCTTCCAGCCAAACTGTCTTGCACATCACCCCTCCAAACCCTTTCCTGTTTTCCTTGTCTTTACTCATTGCCATTCTTTCTGTCTGGAATCATCTAGTGAAATCCCGTCCATTCTTCAAGGCCCAGCTCAAATGCCTAATTCTCCATGTAGCCTTCTCTAAATACTTCAGCCTATAAGAATCCCTCCATTCTCTCTATTCCTATAGAATTTAATGTCTATACCACTTCTCTAGGCTTTAATTTTATTTTTTTTTAATGTAGTAAATGTCTATTTAAGTGCTTGGCATTGGGGGTACAAAGATGAATGTGGAAAAGGAAGCTTACCCTCAAAAAGCTTAAGATCTACTATGGAGAATGTGCCATATACACAAATAAGTGATGCCATGTAGAATTTGAAAGAGACAGAAGAGAGGTCCTGACAAAGTATCCAAGAAAATTTGAGGTACAGGACTTCATAAGGGAGGTGGTATGTGACCTGGGCTTCAACAGGGAGATTTGAGAAGATGTTTCTGGCATGAGATGAACTTTATGGGAATGCAATAGGAATGGGAATTTGGGGTCTAATTTGACTGGAGTGTAGAATCCATGAAGGCATATAGTGTGAAATAATGCCAGAAATTAAGGAGTTTGTATTTTATCTTACGGGCAGTCTTTACCCACTGAACACTCTCAAGCAGAGGAATGATGTGGTTAGACCTTAATCACAAGGCATGATATGTTATGTGCATCCATGTCTTACATCCACTTCTAGGCTATAAGCTGAGAGTACAGGGATTGGGGGAGGAGAGAAAGGGAGCAGGGAGACAGAACCAGTGTCTCCAATTTCTCTCTCTTTACCTCCCCACCTAATAGAGGGCCCTTCACAAAGTAGGCATATGGTAGGTTCCCTTGCTGGAATGGGCATAGATGCCAATACTGGGAACCTATTTACCTCAAGTGTTTAAGTGGTGAACTGCTGGGAAATGTGGGGCTTCAGGCCACCTAAGGAAGGATTTCTTATTGAAGGAGATTGGGCACTCTAAATCCAATGTTTCTCTTCCCTCCCACCCCCACCTGCTAAGGCAGGTTGAGACTAGAGGCGGGGCAGTTAAGGGGTGGCACAGTGGATAAAGCACTGAGGCCCCGGATTCAGGAGGACCTGAGTTCAAATCCGGCCTCAGACACGTGACACTAGCTGTGTGACTCTGGCAAATCACTTAACCCTCACTTCCCCCCCAAAAAAAAAGAGACTAGAGTCTATCTGCCCCTGACCTCAGGTTTGAAGTTAGGCCTTATCTATTTGGGGATTGAGTAATGGGACAGGAAGGGCCAGGTTACCTTCAGAACAGGCAGATTCATATTTCCCTAATAATAGCGCAATATTTAGTAAAATGTCACTGAAAGGCAGAGGGGCAGATTCCTTTCCTGCCCCACATACAGGTCCATCCAAAAACAGTGTCCTCTGGATAAAGCTCATGTCCCCGATGTTCCATCCTTGGTAAGAGGAAAATGAGAAGGTAGGTCCCAAGAGTTGCAACATTCCCTCCCCACTCCCCCCCCAACCAAATGAAGCAGCAATCCCTGGTATAGGGAAGTACTGAAGTCTTGGGGCCCCAAGGAAAAGAGTGTGAGGAAGATAGTTCTAGAAAACCCAGTATGGGCAGAGCCCCTCACTAGCAGGACACCTACTCCATCTCCAAAGGCTCCTTCCTTGTCCAGGGTGTGCCAATCCCTTGCCACATTCCAGCAATCATAGGGGCTATATTTCTTCAGTAAAGAAGAAACCTAGGCAGCTAACCCCAAAAGAAGGTCCTAACCAATGAGGGATAGAGCAAGAAAATACAGGAGGAAGGAGGCAGCCAGAAAGTAATGACAACAGATAATGAGAAAAATCTCTCTCACTTCCCTGACTTAGTCAAGAGTTTCTGGTCATACAAGCCCCCAGAGCTGTGGATGAGAGCACAGTGCAAGAGTTAACTGGAACAAGTAGCCCCCACCACACACTTTTTTCCCTCCAGCATAAGTCCCACAGGATCCAGCCCCTGTCCAGGTAGCCTCACTGGGATCCTCAGAATAGAGTTTGTGCCCATAGGAATCATCTGCAGCTGAAGGGGTCTTGTCTGCATCTGCCCCAGGCAGCGGTCAGTCCAACTCCAAGTGCTGAGTGTGCAGAGCCCATCGATAAGCCCAACTCCCCACGGCCAGGGCCCATCTGCACGCATCTTCCTTATGGAGGAATAGCAGCAGAGTCTCCTCCTCCAGCCGACTCATGAGGCTGGCTGTGCCTAGGGCCACACCCCCACCCATTCCATAAGTATTGACAGTGAAAACAGACACAATGAGGATCGTGACTGCAGCCACCAGTGGCCACAGCTTGACCAGCCACAGCTCGGGTTTCTGTTCCCAGATAGTCCCCAGCCACGGCCAGGACCATCCCACCCCCCAGAAGCAGATTGGCTGTAGAACGATCTCCATTCACCCAATGGAAATCAAAGGCCAAGAGAGGAAGGCCGATGACTGTGGCCACCCAGGTTCCTGTCTGGTTATCGGTACTGCCTGGGGGCCTGGGATCAATGCAGCAGCTGCAGCTAGGGCTTGAAGGTAGGAAACCTGCTGCAGCCCCTCGGTTCACCTGGCAACATAGGAAAGGGAAAATTAGGTCACTGGGACATGAAAGGGCCATATAGCAGCCGCAGAGCCAGAAGCTGGTCCTCTATATTCAACTTCCTGTCTATTCCCATCCACCATCATTTAGACAATTTTCTCCACTAGAATCGACATCGAGTCACACATCCTCTTCACACACTTAAACTGCCAAACCAAAATGGAGCTGAGTAACCTATACATGATCCAAACATCTCTGTAGCCTGGAAGGTCAAGAGAAATTGCGCTTGGCCCTCCCACCACCCAGCCTCTAGTTTCCAAGTACTCCCATTAAGGCATTCTATAACCTCCAATGATGTAAAAGGATATAACTCCTCAAAATTCCACCCCCCACATAGTGGGCCACTCACCCTGGCAGTGTGCACAGCAGAGTGTAGAGAAACTGCTCCTAGAACAAGGTAGGAGAGCTGCGTGCTCCATACCTCAGGCTTGTCTGCCATGGAAGCCAGAGAAAAGGAAGGTGAGGAAGGGGCCTTCTGCCCAACCTTCAAAGGAAAAGAAGGAAACCTAGGTCCCAAAGCAATCTAAGGGAGAATCTGTGATCTAAGCAAGGTGTATAGTAGAAAAGAGTGAACATGAGCCAAACTGGGAGAAGCCACATCTGGGCAGGAAGTGGGGTTGACACTAATAAGGAACATCTAGGAGGTTGCAGGGTGTAGTTGGTCCAAGGAGATCGAGCTATACAGGAAGCAGGGTGGGGATGTTAATGGCAAGCAAAAAGCTTAGCGTTGTTAGATGGGGGAGCACCGGGTTTGGAAAAAAATGAAGCAGAGCCAGAAATTACCTTTGGTGAAGCTCAAGGAAGAAGGATGGATGTGCAGGTGGTGGGGCTTGGAGGATGCTGGACACGACCTCAGCTCGTGCCGTGGGGAGAGGAGGAAGGGAGCCAAAAGGACCGTGGGGGGTGGGGCGGGTATTGGAAAAGCCAGGCCCCGGCTGAAGCGAGCAGCCTGGGAGGCAGAGGACGGGCGCTGTCCAGCTGCTGGGGTAGGCGGTCCCAGGCAGGCTGCCCGGGTGGCGTAGGTGTGCTGGGACGGGGCCTGGAGGAACTAGATGGGGGCTGAGTGAGCACAGGGAGGAACTCAGGCCACTGGGAGAGAGGGAGCAAGCGCGGGAATCCGGCCCAGTTGGAAACACCTGCCGGCCTAGGCCCAGTTCCAAAGGACAGCTGGGGCGGGGGCAGCTAGCTCAGCTCCACCTCCCGGGAAGGCCCTGCCCTTCTGTTACCATAGCACGCCTGGAAGCCGGTCCCGGCCAGGAAAAAACGAAGAACAGAGGGTTAAAAGGAACCATAGACTCGGTTCCGACGCATCATCGCCCCCCCGTGTTTGGAGGGGAAGGGAGCCTCTGTGAAGATAGACTGACAGGATGTCCTAGGGGAGGAGCTGAAAGGTGGAATGCAGGAGGGAACTTGTCCAAGAAATTCAAGATTACAAGACTGAGGTTTTCAACCTGGAGAAGACATGAAGTGATGCTGACTGAAATGAGCAGAACCAGGAGAACATTGTACACAGTATCAACAACATTGTGTGATCAGCTATGATAGACTTGACTCTTCGAAGCAATACACTACCAAAAGACATGGTAGAAAATGCTCTCCAAATCCAGAAAAAGAACTGTGGAAACTTTATGCAGATTGAAGCATATTATTTTCTTTTTTGTTGTTGTTGTTGTTAATCTTGTTTATTTTTTCTTGCGATTTTTTTCCCCTTCTGATCCTCTTACAGCATGACTAATGTGGAAATATGTTTAACATGATTGTAATGTATAACTTACATCAGATTGCTTGCTGGCCGTGGGAGAGGGGAGGGAAGGGAGGGAAGATGGGAGAAAAATTTGGAACTCAGAAAAATATCTTTACATGTAATTGGAAAAAAAATAAAAAGAAAAAAAAGACTGAGATTTTCATACCAGACATTAGAATTTCCCTCATCTCTCTTCTATTTCTCAAAATTTCCCAGCAAAATCACCTTTCTACTTTAATTGTCCCCCACCATTGTAGCAGATAGATCTCTACTGAAATTATTGACAATTCAGCATGGGGGGCAACTAGGTGGCTCAGTGGATAAAGCACTAGCCTTGGATTCAGGAGAACCTGAGTTCAAATCCAGCCTCAGACACTTGACACTAGCTGTGTGACCCTGGGCAAGTCACTTAACCCTCACTGCCCTGCAAAAAAAAAAAAGAAAGAAAAAAGAAAATTCAGCATGTCCACAATATAATTTAAACCAAACCCATCCCTTCTCCAAACATCCTTATTTTTGTTGAAGACACTATAATGCTCTTCCAATGTCCCAGGTTCCCAACTTTGGATTCATCCTTTACTCATCCCTCAACCCCTTTACCTTATTGTTCTTTCCCAAAGAGGACCATGGCAACAGGAAGTAATGTCCTGACTTGCAGCTAATTTTGTTTAAAGGAGGGAGGGCTATGTAAAGTCACCAAACCTCACTCTCTCCTCCAGAGCCATCTGGGTCCAGTGTCAAGATATATATCGGGGGCAGCTGGGTGGTGCAGTGGATAAAGCACTGGCTTTGGTGTCAGGAGGACCTGAGTTCAAATCTGACCTCAGACACTTGACACTGACTAGCTGTGTGACCCTGGGCAAGTCACATAGCCCTCATGGCCCCACCTCTTCAAAAAAGAGACACTTAAAATATCTCTAACCAGATCACTCCCATATTATCCCAAGTGATAAAATATGGAGAGGGACAGAGTTAAAATGGTGGATTAGAAGCCACAACCCAGCTGAACTCTTCTAACATTCCCCTCCAAACAACTTTAAAATAATGACTCAAAGTTTGGAGCAGTAGAGCTAACAAAAGATCAGGGTGAGACATTTTTCTCGACTAAGACAACTTAGGAGGTTGGTAGAAGTCTGTGACACTGGAGTGGAAGCCTGTCCAGAGGCCATGCACAATGACTGAAGCATGGAAATGTTTTCCATAATTGCACATATATAGTCTATATCTGATTGCCTACAACTTCAGGGAGGGAGGAGGGGACAGAGGGAGGGAGGGATAGAATTTGGAACTCAAAACAAAAAAAAAATGTTTATTTAAAAAAATTAACACTTCAATCACAAAATGGGTGGGGGAAGGATACAATTACTGCAGCATCAGCAGTAGGCCTTAGAGGTAGTAGCAGCAATAGCAGCTGCTTCAGGAACTTTCAGCCCAGCAATGGTAAGGGAGTAGAAGAACCTGACAGAGATTATAAAGGTTCCTTTGCTAGTAGTGGGTGCAACTGATGCTGATTGGCAACTCTATTGCCAGTTAGCAGTTCTGAATCATAGTTTCAGGGCTGATCAATCACAAGGGAGCAGTGACCTTGGTTAGAGATCCAAAGCAGAAAGGAGCACTAGCATTTGCAGCTGCAGGGGAGCAGGAGCCTTCCCTGTGGAAAGATCAAAGTGCTTACCAGAAAAGCAGTGACCATACCTTTCACCACATCACATTACCTTGGAAGCACCAAAAACTTGCAGACCCCAGAACTAGCTCAGAAAACAATAGCATGAAAAAGCCTGAAGCTTAACACAGTGCCTCCTCACCACCAGGTGAGCAGAGCCCAACTTTTATAAAAAGTTCAAAGTCAGGAAATAGGCTAGAAAAATGAGAAAACAGAAAAAAAAACCCGACCATAAAAAGCTGCTAAGCTCCCAACCCTTAGATATAAGTGATTTAATTCAGTATAATAGACTACAAATGGTGATTTACTCATGTTCAAGTAATAATAATATAGTACAGAGCATAGATATTATATGATATCCTTTAGTGACTTAAGACAATGCAGTAGGGGCAGCTAGATGGCACAGTACATAAAGCACTGGCCCTGGAGTCAGGAGGACCTGAGTTCAAATCTGGCCTCAGACACTTGACACTTACTAGCTGTGTGACCCTGGACAAGTCACTTAACTCCAATTGCCTCATCAAAAAACAAAACAACAACAAAAAAAAGAATTCCTGGGAGAGTTAAAGAGATAAGAACAGTCAAGGAAAAACTGGGGAAAGGAATGAGACACTCGCAAGGGAAGAGCCAAGATGGTGGAGTAAAGAAAGTATTCAGCTGAAATCTATCAAAATTCCCCTCAAAAAAAAATGTTAAAATAATGCCTCAAATTGAATTCTGAAGTGGTAGAGCTGATAGAATGAGACATTCTTCTAGCCCAAAACAATATAGAAAGACAGATCTGTGACACAGGTGGAAGCTGGCTGGAACCCATGTGGATGAAACACTAGTGGTGGTGAGACTATGTGGTAGTGACAGAAGCAGCAGGAGCTCTAAAGCCAATGATTGTAAGAGGACCCAGTAATTAATCAGAAAGAGATTACTGGGGAATCCTGCACTTGCAATGAATGAAGGACTGGACAATGTTTGACAACTCCATTGCCTATACCTACTTCTGTGGCAGATTTTAAGGGCAGAGAGGAGCACTTGCAGTTAGAGGGAGTGGAAGCCCTGAAGCACTGTATCACTTCTTGTCCCAAGAGATAAGAGACTCTAAAGAATAATATTATTTCTGGGCCCAAGGGAGGAGAAACCCTGAGGTTCAGTACCAATTGCAATATCAAGGAATCGGGACCCTTCCTGGGTGAAAACCAGAGTGTAGAACAAGAGAACAGTGAACACACCTCTTCCCAGATCATACCACCCTGGAAACACTGAAAACTTCCAAAGCCTCAGAATTAGTTCTAAAAAGAACAGTGCGAAAAAGCCTGAAACTTGAGATAGTACTGTGAGTGAGATTTTCCCAACCCTTAGATATAAGTGATTTAATTCAGTATAATAGACTACAAATGGTGATTTACTCATGTTCAAGTAATAATAATATAGTACAGAGCATAGATATTATATGATATCCTTTAGTGGCTTAAGACAATGCAGTAGGGGCAGCTAGGTGGTGCAGTGGATAGAGCACTGGCCCTGGATTCAGGAAGACCTGAGTTCAAATCCGGCCTCAGACACTTGACACTTACTAGCTGTGTGACCCTGGGCAAGTCACTTAACCCCAATTGCCTTAGAAAAAAAGAAAAAAGAAAGAAAGAAAGAAATTATAGAGGAACACTTCCCTGCTATCTTAAATCAAGAGGGTAAAATAGAAGTTAAAAGAACCCACAAATCAATACCTGAAGGAAATCCCAAAATGAAAACTCCCAGGAATATTATAACCAGACTCTAGAGCTCCCAGGTCAAAGAAAATATTGCTAGCAGCCATAAAGAAAGCATCAAATATTGTGGAGCCACAGTCGAGATCATACAAGATTTATCAGTTACCATGTTAAAGGAATGGAAGGCTTGGAATATGATTTTCTGGAAGGCAAAGGAACTAGAATTACAAGCAAGAATAATCTGTCCAGCAAAACAGTAAAATTCTTCAAAGGAATGGACATTTAATGAAATAGAGGACTTTCAAACATTCCTGATGAAAAAACCAGAGCTGAATTGAAATTTAGATTTTCAAAAACAAGACTCAAGGGAAGCATATGTGAGAATTGGAATGACACCCCCTGCTGGGGGGGACATTGGGAGCTTTGGCCTGAAAAGAAACCATGTGACTTTGGCATCCAGAAGTGATGTCTGCTGCCCATGAGTCCTGTCAATCAGTGTTACCAGCCAATTAGCTTGGAGCTCTGTTTGTGTGTGTGTGTGTGTGTGTGTGTGTGTGTGTATGGCCCTGTTTCCTGTTTCACAGGAGGCTTCTGGGAAAAGCCACTGAGGAGCAGGCCCTTTCATTTCAAGACCTCGGCTTGGCAGGAGGACAGATGCTGGGCTCTCTTAGTTAGATGAAGTTTGATTTTTACCTCTCTCTCTCTCTCTTCACTAACTTCTAATGAACTTTAATAAATACTTAAAAGGCTAAACTCTTCCTAAAGCTTCTAATTTAAGGTGACCACTCATTAAATTTTAGACAACACAGCTAGAATTTTAGGCCCTTACACATAAAAAGGTAAACATAAAAGAGAAATCATAGGGATTTAATATCTCTAAACTGTTTACATACAATTACTAAGAACTTTAGCATTATTAGGGATCTCCATAGACAGAAGGCATGAATGTGAGTTGATTATGTTGGAATAATTCCCACCCACCCGAAAATATGAATGAAAAAGAGGAATGTATGGGGAAAAGGAAGAAGGGAATGGTAAAATGGGGAAATTTTCTCACATAAAAGAGAAATGCAAGGAAGAACTTTTACAGTAGAGGGGAAAATGAGGGGCAGGGAACAATGCTCAACTTCATTCTCATCAGAATTGGTTTAAAGAGGGAAGACTATATATCACACTTAGTTGGGTATAGAAATCATTCTGACTCAATAGGGAAATAGGAGCAGTGTAGTGTGTGTTCAGGGAAGACTAGTACCTTTGGTGGGAGGATTACTAAACACTTTTCAGCACTGCTTTCTACCTTTGGTGTCCATCTGATTCACTCAACTTTCACCCATGGCTCCAAGAAACTGTAGCATGCATAGCGGCCTCAACCCAATAAACCATTTTGGCAGAGGGGCTCAACCAGATTGAGGACAACTAAGGGGTTTCAGACACTTTGGTGAGTTGGCGGGGTATACCCCCCAAATATGAAGACTTCCCCTGGCAGAATGGGCAGATGAGAACAGTTTGTTCCAACAGCTATGAAGGCTGCTGAAACAGGCACTGTGGAGTGCTTAGATCTTGGAGCTTGGTTAGACTTTAAAGATGCTAAGGTCATCCACTGCATTCTGAGCTAACACCAGTTATCTTGATTTAATTTTGCTACTGGACTCCAATGACTGGAAGAGAGTAAAGCCAATGACTTTGTGCAACTCTGCCTCATTAAATCCAATTCGGCCATGAGTGAAAAGATACCTATACCATTTAACCATTTTCACCTATTTCAGATCCCTGCGGCAGTAGGCAAGTGACAAAAACATCATGTGAGGTAACACTGGAAACTGTAGTCACAACCCTCTACAACCCTTTGGTCTTCTCACTGGACTGAAGCAGCAGTTGGATTTGGTAGCCCCCTGGCTAACTAAGAAGCTTTTTTGAAGGAACACACTGCTTACATGCTGGCATGAGGAAGGGGCTAGAAAAGGTGCCCTCAAAATTGTCTGCTTTATCCATCCATGTTCTGCTTACTATAACAAGCAGAGATACCACCCTATGGTCAAAACACAAAAAAAGGTACAAAAAATTTTGCATAGATGATCCTACTCACCATCAGTGCATGGAATGTGTGCACAGTTATGGACAACATGAAATCCAGTTGACCAGAAAAAACAAACAGCTCTTGTTGAAAGAGAACTCAGTAAGTATCACATCAAAATAGCAGCACTGAATGAAACAAGACTGGCAAATGAAAGCCAGCTTAGCAAAGTCAAGCTGGATACACATTTTTCTGGAGTGACCAATGAATGAGAGTACCACAAACTGGTTTTGCAATCAGAACTAATTTAGTCTTACCCACTTGATAAATGGTCAAAGGATACGAACAGGAAGTTGTCAGACAAAGAAATCAAAGCTATCCATAGTCATATGAAAAAATGTTCTAAGTAACTATTGATCAAAGAAATGCAAATTAAAACAACTGTGAGGTACCACCTCACACCTATAAGAGTGGCTACTATGACAAAAAAGGAAAATGTTGGATGTTGGAGGGGATGTGGGAAAACTGGACACTAATCTACTGTTGGTGGAGTTGTGAACTGATCCAACCATTCTGGAGAGCAATTTGGAACTATGCCCAAAAGGCTATAAAACTGTACATACCCTTTGATCCAGAAATACCACTGCTAGGTTTATATCCCAAAGACATCCCCAAAAAGAAAAAAAGACCTATTTGTTTAAAAAATACTTATAACAGTTCTTTTTGTGGTGGCTAAGAATTGGAAATCAAAGGAATGCCCATCAGTTGGGGAATGGCTAAACAAACTGTGGTATATGATTATGATGGAATATTTTTGAGCTTTAAAAATGACAAGCAGGATGATTTCAGAAAAACCTGGAAAGACAAACAGAATATAACAGTATAGTGAAGTGAACAGAACCAAGAGAACATTATTCACAGTAACACAGCAATATTGTTTGAAGAATTGTAAATGACAACTATTTTCAGCGATACGATGGATGATCCAGGATAATCCCAAAGGACTAATGATGAAGTACAGGAGCCATCTCCAAAGAAAGAACTGATATTGATTGAACACAGACTGAAGCATGGTATTTTTCACTTTCTTTCATCTTTTTATTTTATTCTAGTTTTCTTATATAAAATTATTAATATAGTAATATTTTACATAGTTGCACATGCATAACCTATTTCTGATTGCTTACCACCTTGGCAGGGAAGAGGGGAGGAAGGGAAGGAGGGATAGAATTTGGAACGAAAAACTTTAAATAAAATGTTTGTTAGAATTAAAAAAAAATTTTTTAAACTAATCTAGTCAACAAGCTTGTATGCCTACTAAAATGAGTGAATGACAGGCTCATAACAATGCAATTGTCACTTACTTGCAGGAAAGCATCATGCCACTATCAACAGTGCATATACTCCCACCATGATGAACCCTGATGAAGTCAATGAAAAATTTAATGAAGACCCGTCAGGCCATTCATCATCAATGTGCTGAAAGAGTACAAGCTTTTAATCCTGGGTGACTTTAATTCAAGAGTAGGCACAGACTAATAGACATGGCAGGGAGTCCTTGGGAGGAATGGAGTCAGAAACAACAGCAACAGTCACTTACTACTGAAGACTTATCCATCTTATGACCTTCTTATCACCAAAACTGCTTTACATTTGCCTAAACACAAATTTCCCAATTTATAAATGGTCAAAGGATATGAACAAGCAGTGTTCAGAAGAAGAAATCAAAGTTATTTATAGTCATATAAAAATATTCTAAATCACTACTGATTAGAAAAATGCAAATTAAACAACTGAGTATGAACTCAAAAATGAAAAAATGCTGGAGGAATTGAGGGAAAATAGATGCACTAATAAAGTGTTGGTTATGCGGCAGCTAGATGGTGCAGTAGATAGAGCACCAGCCCTGGAGTCAGGAGTACCTGAGTTCAAATCCAGCCTCAGACACTTAACACTTACTAGCTGTGTGACCCTGGGCAAGTCACTTAACCCCAATTGCCTCACCAAAAGAACAACAACAACAACCAAAAAAATAATAATGATTTATTAAAAGTAGAAGAAATATATGATTTTGTAACATTTTAATGTTACAATGTTTTTTTGAGGGGATATTCATTACATCCTTAGAAATTAATAATTTCTTAATACCTCAATAAATATAAGAACATGTGTTTTATGGGGGAAAAATTTTATTAAGCAGTTCTTCTGTGCCAGAAGAATTTTGTATAAGATACAAAGAAAGGCAAAAAGAGTGCCTGCCTTCAAGAGGGGGATTCAATGTTGAGATGAACAGGTGCATATAAGATAGAGAGGAGACTGGGAAAGACCTACTACAGAATGGAATATGAATTGAGTTGTGAAGGTAGGCAGGGAAAGTAAGAGACAGAGGGAAGGGGAGGGAAGGAGGGAAGGGAAGGAGGAAGAGAGAGAGAGAGAAGAGAGAAGGGAGGGAGGGAGAGAGAGGGAAAAGGAGAAAGGGAGAGAGGGGGGTGCAGCTAGGTGGCACAGTGGTCAGAGTAACAGGCCTGGAGTCAGCAAGGCTCATCTTCTGGTGTTCAAATCTGGCCTCAGACATTTAACTAGCTCTGCAACCAGGACAAGTCACTTAGCCCTGTTTGTCTCTGTTTCCTCATCTATAAAATGAAATGGAGAAGGAAATGGCAAACTTCTCCCATGTCTTTGGTAAGAAAACTCCAAATGGGGTCACAAAGAGTCAGACATGACTTAAAATGACTAAACTAGGAGAGAGAACATTCCACATATGTAGGACAGTCATTGCAAAGATATGGAGATGGGAGATGAAGTGCAAGGAACAATAAATAGGCCAAAGTTGTTGGATCATAGAGTGTGTAGGAGATAAAATGTAAGAAGACTAAAAAGCCAGATTGTAGGGAGGGCCAGACTATAAAGAGCTTTGAATGCCAAAGGATATTTATATTTTCTTCTGAAAGTATTTAGGGAGCCACTGGAGTTTACTGACTAGAAAAAGTGACATGGACAGACCTATACTTTACGAAAATATCTTTAGTGATTAAATGAGGATAGAGTGGAATTAGAAAAGACAAGGCAGGAAGACCAATTAGATGACTATTACACCGCCATCTAAGGTGACTACCTCTCTTGGTATGCCACTTGAAAATCAGGCCTGGGTATCTTTTCGTAGTTCCTAATGACTTTCTCTGTTCCTAGACTTCCTATTGTTATGGTCCCAGAGCACCCCAGAAGTTTTCTGGGGTACATCAAGGAACCTTCTTGATAAATTAAACTAAAGGACAGACACACCTAAAGAGATAAGTGGCACTGTATCAGGACTGAGCTAGCTCCAGGACCACCACCCTTCATTCCAGTCTCCCCCACCCCTGGGGAGATAAGAACAGGTGTGGCTGCTGCCTTTGTGGCATGAGGAGGAGAGAGATGGCTTGAGAGATCCGAAGCCATCCCCCACCCAACTCCCCCAGCCACCACCAGTGGGGAATGATCCTCCCCCAATAAGAGAATTTTCCACAGTCAGATGATCACCCCCATCAGTCCTCTATAAAAGTATCTGCCTGTCTCCTGCTGGAGGAGATAGGTATCTCAGAGGCACCCCTCTGTGCCATGCCTTCTCCCCATGAGAAAAAGTCCAAGGATTTCTCTCTTGGTTTCCTTTCCCTAGCACCCTAAATAAACTATTATTTTATTCTAATTGGATTTGTGTGCAAGAGGGTATAATTCTTTAAAGAGGAATTCCTAAGGACCCCTACCCCAAACCCCCCACCTATTTCCCCATAACACTATGACCCCAAGCTTCATGGTATACTCTATCATTGAAAGAACTTTATTCACACTGCTGGCCAAGATGGCTGCTTAAATAGAGGCAGACTAGGTGTGCAGTGGATAAAGCACCAGCCCTGGATTCAGGAAGACTTGAGTTCAAATCCATCCTCAGACACTTGACACTTACTAGCTGTGTGACCCTGGGGTAGTCACTTAACCCTCATTGCCCCACCAAAAAAAAAAAAGTGGGCTGCATGTTTCATGTCTTTAGGGCAGCTAGGTGGTGCAGTGGATAGAGCACAGGCCCTGGATTCAGGAGGACCTGAGTTCAAATCCAGCCTCAGACACTTGACACTTACTAGCTGTGTGACCCTGGGCAAGTCACTTAACCCTTATCGCCCACCCCCCCAAAAAAATAATCCAATAAAGGAGTTTGGAGTAACTCAGCATACAGTATTTGAGTTGGTTACCTATTAGGACTCCACTCCTGCTGTTCTTTCCACATGGGCTACACATATGCTATAAGATATCACATATGAGAGTAATCAAAGCCTGAAAAAGCTTGAGCTTTTCCACTAAGGTTGGCAACCACTTTTTATGTTTTCATCTCATCTGAAGTCATGAGGCATTATCCTTTTTTTTTTTTAATTCCATGCTATAATTATAGGAAGCAGCTAGTGTCACAGTGTATAGAGAGTACTGGGCCTAGAGATGGGAAGAACTTAGTTCAAATCCAACCTCAAACACTTACTAGCAATGTGACCCTAGGTAAGTGATTTAACCTTCATTCAATTTCCTCAAGTGTAAAATTGGGGGCAAGGGTGGATGGGTGGGTGGAGTGTCAAGGAAAGTTCCTCTATAGAAGATGGCATTTGAGCTAAGTCCTGAAAGAAGCCTGGGATTCTTTTTTTCCCCCAATGATATTCCCCCCCCCAATTACATGTAAAAACAATTTTTTAACATTTGGTTTGGTTTTGCAATCATATAAAACACATTTCCATATTAGTCATTTTGTGGGTGAAAATAAGAAAGAAAGAAGAAGGAAGGAAAGAAAGTGAAAAATAGTATCCTGGGGCAGCTAGATGGCGCAGTGGATAAAGCAACAGCCCTGGATTCAGGAGTACCTGAGTTCAAATCCGGCCTCAGACACTTGACACTTACTAGCTGTGTGACCTTGGACAAGTCACTTAACCCCCATTGCCCCACAAAATTAAAAAACAAACAAACAAAAAATAGTATTCTTCAGTCTATTCAGAGGCCATTAGTTCTTTCTCTGGAGGCAGATAGCATCTTTCATCAGGAGTCTTTTGGGATTGTCTTGCATCATTGTATTGCTCAGAATAACTATAGTTAAGTCATTCACAGTTGTTCATCAAATATTACTGTTACTGTATACAATGTTCTTCTAGTTTTGCTCACTTCACTTTGCATCAGTTCATGTAAGCCTTTCCAGGTGTTTTCTGAAATGACCCTGTTTGTCATTTCTTATAGAACAATAAAATTACAGTCATATGCCACAACTTGTTTGGCTATTCCCCAATTGATGGGCATTCCCTCGATTCACAGTTCTTAGCCACCACAAAAAGAGCTACTATAAATTTGTTTGTACAAAAAGGTTCCTGCCCCCCCCTTCTTAAATCAAAGGGCAGGCACAGTTTTATAACCCTTTGGGCATAGTTCCAAATTGGAAGCCAGGGATTCAAAGAGGTAGCAATGAGGAAGAAGAACATGCATCATGGTGTCCTGCAGTGCAAAGCCAGATGTTGGAGAGGGAGTATTATGTTTTAGGAAGAGAGTATAGAATATGGAGGGGAATATTGTATAAAAAGACAAAAAAGGTAGAAAGGGGCCAGGCTGTCACAAATTTTTAATGCCATACTAAGTTGTTTATATTTAATGCTGGTTGTTGTCTTTCTCACAAAGAAGACCAAAATGATATCACTATCTCAGGGTCAACGTACGGTGTGTCCAGTTGTGGCTGATCAGAAACAGTATGAGCTCAGAAGGTTCGACTACAGGTCTGTCACAAATAGCCTGTATCTTCTTTTGGGAGGGAGACATCTCTAAATTTTTACATCTCACGTTTCTTTTGACCTATCATACCTTCTCTGATGTAGGACAAGCCATGATGGATGGTCCTGTGCCAGTGTCTCCCATGTCTCATAAAAAATTCCAAAGTTCTTCAGAGGGATATAGTGTGCTTGTATCATTTCTTCTGACCTTTCCATGAACACTTGCTTTGTGTGAGTTCTCCATAAAATAGTCTTTTAGGCAAAGGTACTTTTGGCATTTGAACAAGGTGCACAGCCCATCAGAGTTGCACTCTCTGTAGTAGAGTTTGAATACTTGGCAGTTCAACTAGAGAGAAGACCTCAGTGTCTGGTACCTTATCTTGTCAGGTGATCTTCAGAATCTTCCTAAGACAATTCAAATGGAAGCAATTCAGTTTCCTGGCAAGGTGCTGGTTACTGTCCAGGTTTCACAAGGATACAACATTGAGGTCAGCACAACAGCTCTGTAGACCTTCACTTTGGTAGGCAGCCTAAATACCTCTTCTTTCCCACACTTTCTTTCAGAGCCTACCACACACTAAGCTAGCTCTAGCAATTGTGTACATCAACCTCAACATCTATACATCCATCCCTAGAAAGCTACTCTTGCAGTTTCCCTGTTACCAGTGGAGTGAAACAGGGCTATGAGCTCCTATGCTTTTTAGCATGATGTTTTCAGCAATGTTGTCAGATGCCTTCATTAAGGACAAAAGTGGCATTATGATCAGTTACCATAGTGATGAAATTATTTAACTTGAAAAGGCTATAAGCCAAGACTATAGCAAAAGGAAAGTTAGTGGGGCAGCTAGGTGGTGCAGTGGATAGAGCACTGACCCTGGATTCAGGAGTACCTGAGTTCAAATCTGGCCTCAGATTTGACTTAACACTTACTAGCTGTGTGACTCTGGGCAAGTCACTTAAACCCAATTGCCTCACTAAAAAAAAAAAAATTTAATAAAAAAAAAGGAAAGTTGGCACATGACTTTTTGTTCACAAATGATTATAGACTCAATGCAGCCTCTGAGAATTGAGATGCAACAGAATATGGATTGACTCTCTGCCACTTGTACTAATTTTGGTCTGAAGAGTAACACCAAAAAAACAGAGGTTCTCCACTAGCCAATACTATACTTTCATATGTGGAACCATTGGTTATAGCAAATATTTAATCCTAGAGACAATATGAACCCACTGGAGTTTATTGAAGGGAAAGAAGGGACCTAAGGTTTAAAATAACTTTGGCAGCTAAATGGAACGTGGATTAAACTGGGAAGAGACTTTGAGCAGGGAGAACAATTCAAGAACTAAATAGTCCATGTGAGGAGGCAGCAAGGTGGCACAGTGAATAAAGCACCAGTTCTGGATTCAGGAGGACCTGAGTTCAAATCCAGCCTCAGACACTTGACACTTACTAGCTGTGTGACCCTGGGCAAGTTACTTAACCCTCACTGCCCTGCAAAAAAAAAAAAATAAATGAATGAAGATTCTTTTTTTTTCTTTTGTGGGGCATGGAAGGTTAAGTGACTTGCCCAGGGTCACACAGCTAGTAAGTATCAAGTATCTGAGGTCGGATTTGAACTCAGGCCCTCCTGACTCCAGGACTGATGCTTTATCCACTGCGCCACCTAGCTGCCCCCTCAATGAATGAATGAATGAATAAATAAATAAATAAATAAATAATCCATGTGAGAAAGCCTGAATAAAAGAAGTAGCTGTATGAATGGAGAGAACATATATAAGAAATGTAGAAGGGCCAGCTAGGTGGCACAGTGGATAGAGCATCGGCCCTGAAGTCAGGAGGACCTGAGTTCAAATCTGACCTCAGACGCTTAACACTTACTAGCTATGTGACCCTGGGCAAGTCACTTAACCCCAGTTGCCTCACCAAAAAGAAAAAAGAAATGTAGAGAAAGAAATTACGAGATTTGCAACTGATTGGATATATGGATGAAGCAAGTACAGTCAAGACACTAAGATGTCAAACCTATGTGATCTGATGGATGATGGTGCCATCAATAGTTCATGACTGGAATAGAGCAGAGATTCTTAAACTTTTTCTACTCACGACCTCTTTTTTTTTTTTTTTAATTGTGTAAGACTTTTTATTATTATTTTTTAATTATAAAAGTATTTTATTATTTCCAGTTATATGTCAAGATAGTTTTCAACATTTCTTTTCATAAGATTTTTAGTTCCAAATTTTTCTCCTTCCCTTCCTTCCCTCCCTCCTCCCCAAGACAGAAAGCAATCTGACATAGGTTATAGATGTTCAATCACATTAAAAATATTTCTGCATTAGTAATGTTCACAACCTCTTATCACCAGAGAAATTTTTACCCAACCCTGGGTATATAGGTATATAAAATAGGAATACATAACCTTTTTTTAAATAAAAGTATTTTATTTTTTTCCAGTTACATGTAAAGATAGTTTTCAACATTTGTTTACATAAGATTTCCAATTTCAAATTTTTCTCCCTCTCTCCCCCCTCCCCTAGACAGCAGGTAATTTAATATAGGTTTTTTATGTGTATATATATATATATAATAACATTAAACATATTTCTGCTTTAGTCATGTTATAAGAGAAGAATCAGAGCAATAAGGAAAAACCTCAAAATAGAAAAATAGGGGGCGGCTAGGTGGCACAGTGGATAAAGCACCGGCCCTGGATTCAGGAGTACCTGAGTTCAAATCCAGCCTCAGACACTTGACACTTACTAGCTGTATGACCCTGGGCAAGTCACTTAACCCCCATTGCCTGGCCAAAAAAAAAAAAGAAAAAAAAATAGTATGTTTCAATCAGCATCTATATCCCACAGTTCTTTTTTTTTCTTTCTGGATTTGGAGAATCTTTTCTATCATGAGTCCTTTGGAACTTTCTTATACCGTTGTATTGGTGAGAAGAATCTAGTCTATCACAGTTGATCAACACATAATGTTGATGATACTGTGTACAATGTTCTTCTGATTCTGCTCATCTCACTCATCATCAGTTCATGCAAGTCCTTCCAGGTTTCTCTGAACTCCTCCTGCTCATCGTTTCTTATAAGCACAATAGGGAATACATAACCTTTTACTGTTGCCCAATTTTTCATTACCCCCACATTCAGTTCCAAGATCCCATATGGGGTTTGAGACCCACAGTTTAAGAGGCTTTGGAATAGGGGCAGCTAGGTGGCGCAGTGGATAGAGCACCAGCCCTGGATTCAGGAGTACCTGAGTTCAAATCCGGCCTCAGACACTTAACACTTACTAGCTGTGTGACCCTGGGCAAGTCACTTAACCCCAATTGCCTCACTAAAAAAAAAAAAAAGAAGAAGCTTTGGAATAGAAAACTGATTAGGGAGGAATAGAAAGATTACTTTGCAGCTATGGAGGCCCAGTTGACATTAAGTAACAGATTTGAAGTGAACTCAGCACAGTTTCATGACTCCTTTCAGTCCCAATCCAGAGCAGACGCTAAACTCTGTATAGAAGAATTAACATGACCCTGGGGCAGTTTCCTTTATGGGAAAATGGTCTTAGTATTTTCCCATCCTGCTAGGGGCTAAAGGGAGATGAAAAAGACAAAGTCAGGGAAAAAAGATTCCCCCGCTTCCTCCTTCCACCTTGAATTACATCAGGCCCTTATTACAGTCTGCTTGAACTACTGCAATACTAGCATTTTAACTAGTATTTAAAACCCTCCAGAACCTGATGCCACCTGACCTTTCTAGCCATCTAATACTCTTTTCCATGTATTTTCTATTATGGACAAACTGGACAATTCTTCACCTGATATGAGAAAAAGGGTAGTTGTCTCCTCTCAGTGAGGATAATCATACTCCTCCTGACCTGTTTTTAGGACAAAGAACAAAAGTCTCAGATCCCCTCCTCCCACTCTGGCTAACAAAATCACATGGTTCCAGGAGCCCTGGTCTCAATAAGGTCCACTCTGGAGTTGTGTCCATATAAAGAAGAATAAGGTCCACTCCTGAGTTATGCCCATATAAGGAAGAGGGATGGGAATACTGCATTCTGATTAGCTAGTTTTTGCACGCAGATTGTAATCCTTGAGTAATCCAACCAATGATGAAAAAGGAAGGGTCCATTCACATTAAGGACTAGGGTTTAAAACAGGGCCTGCGAGCCCCCTTTCTTTGCACCCACTAGCTGCACACTAGGGTACCTCCTTCACATCCCTGCTGAGTTCCTGAGAATTATTGAGAAGAGGATTGTTTTCCCTCACACCTGACAGGAACACACACTGAGCTTTCTTGCCTCCATGCCTTTTCGCTCATGCACTTCCCTCTGTCTATAGTGTTCTCTCTCCCCATCTTCCCACCTCCTCCAAAAAGCCTTCCAGGATTCCAGCCTTGATTAAGTCTTCTACCTCTCACTAAACGAAAACTTGTACCTCCCTGTAACTCTCTAATATAGCTATTTAACGTTGTGTGTAGTGGTGATGGTTTTGTTTTGGGGTTTTTTTTGTTTGTTTTTAAAGCCTAGACCTCTCATTATACTTACATAGAAAAATCCCAGGATGGGAATTCCTTCCCTCTAATGCAGATCAGTAATTCTTGAAATCTATACTATTAGAGAGTTACCTGGGGAGATTTGCTTAGCATAGTGCCAGACACATGGTAAGCATTTAAATTCTCTCTCTTTGTTTCTGTCTATCATACTCAAAAGTTAAGTGATTTGCCCACAGGTATTATCTGGGAGCTATAGAGAAACTATAGTGTTGATGGAGGAGGCTAAAAGAGTTAACAGATGTGAGGGGAAAATTCATCCTCTTCTCAATAATTCTCAGGAACTCAGCAGCGAGGTGACAAAAGCTTTATTTTTTTCTCATAAGATGGAGGCACCCTAGTGTGCAGCTAGTGGGTGCCCAGAAAGGGGGCTCAAAGGCCCTGTTTTATACCCTAGTCCCTAACGCAAATGGACCTTCCCCTTTTTCATCACTGGTGGGGTCACAATCTATACGCAAAAACTATCTAATCGGAAGGCAGTATTCCCACCCCTCTTCCTTGTATGGGCATGACTCAGGAGTGGACCTTATACTTTCTTATATGGACACAACTCTGGAGCAGACCTTATTGAGACCAGGGCTCCTTGAACCATGTGACCTTGTTAACCTGAGGGGGAGGAGGGGATCTGAGACCTTGTCCTACAAAAAGGTCAGGGGAGTATGACTGACTGTTATATCCACATTGAGAGGAGACAATTACCCATTTCTCACAACAGATAACTTAACAATAATAGCTATCAATAGTACATAAATAAAAAAGATTTTTTAAAAAATAGTGTTAACAGAGTATGAGGAAAATAAATTTCTGGAACTCAGTGGTGGTGATGTGTCAAAGGCTCATTTATTGTCATTCTCATGAGAATGGGCCACTCAATGTGCAGCTGGTGTGTGATAAAAAATGGAGGCTCACAGGTCCCTTTTATCCCCTAGTCCCTAAGGACTAGTCAGGACTCAGTATTCCCACCTCTCAGCATCTACTCTCCCAGGGAAAATTTCTCTAACTGTGAATATTAGCATTTGAGTGTCTGCTTTTATTCCCCAGGGACTGAATTAACTCTCCCAGAAGGGTATTGTAGAATACAACCTCATCCCCCAATTCCTCACACAGAGAAACTTAAGTTGGTGTTCTTATAGTAACCAAGAAGGTTCAGTCCCTATCAACCCTTACTATCAACAGAGACAGTAACTAGGAACCATTGACCAATAATGGCCATTAATATTCCTAGATGGGGCAGCTAGGTAGCACAGTGGATAAAGCACTGGCCCTGGAGTCAGGAGGACCTGAGTTCAGATCCAATTGCCTCACCAAAAAAAATTTAATTAATTAAAAAATATATATTCCTAGATGACAGGATACCTAGAAACCAGATTTTTTTTTTTTAAGTGAGGCAATTGGGGTTAAGTGACTTGCCCAGGGTCACACAGCTAGAAGTGTTAAATGTCTGAGGCGGGATTTGAACTCAGGTACTCCTGACTCCAGGGCCGGTGCTCTATCCACTGTGCCACCTAGCAGCCCCTAGAAACCAGATCTTAAGAGATACCATAAAGACAGACAAGTTTAAGCATGTCTTTAGGAGCATGCACAGAAAGGACCAAATGTGTCCTTAGGTTAACCTTATGACCTGTAAACCCCAAAAACACACCTCCAGGGAAAAAGGTACCCACCTCGGGGGTTGGTTTAAGCAAGAAGGAACTCCAAATTAGGATAGGCCCTCTCCTGTACCTCCCTAAGGTAGAGATTAGGATAATGAAGAGATGATTAATTATTTTCTGATTAAAAATATAACCATTTTCTGGAATACTATTATGCTATAAGAAATGATGAGCAGGTATATTTCAGAAAAACCTGGAAAGACTTAAGTGGACTGATCCTGGGTAAAGTGAGCAGAACCAGGAGAACATTGTACACAGTAACAGCAACATTCTGTGACGATCAACTGTGACAGACTTAGCTCTTCTCAGCAATACAATGATCCAAGACAGTTCCAAAGGATTCATGATGGTAAATGATCTCCACATCCAGAAAAAAGAGCTGTGGAATCTGGATGCAGATTGAACCATACCGTTGCTACTTTTTTTGCTGTGGCTTTTTTTCTTTTTTGAGGTTTTTCCCTTTTGTTCTGATTCTTCTTTCACAACAAGACAAATGCAGAAATATGTTTAATATTTTTATATCAGATTTTATATATTTTACATATATATATATGTATAGTTTTATATCAGATTGCTTTCTGTCTTGGGGCAGGGGGAGGGAAGGGAGGGTGGGAGAAATTTTTTTTTTTAAGTGAGGCAATTGGGGTTAAGTGACTTGCCCAGGGTCACACAGCTAGTGAGTGTTAAGTGTCTGAGGCTGGATTTGAACTCAGGTACTCCTGACTCCAGGGCCAGTGCTCTATCCACTGCGCCACCTAGCTGCCTGAGAAAAATTTGGAACTAAAAATCCTATGAAAACAAATGTTGAAAACTATCTTTACATGTAACTGGAAACTAATAAAATACTTTTATGATTAAAATAAATAAATATAACCTTTCTCAGCCTCCTATTGGAGACACCTTTCTCCTAGGTGATTCTTCCTGTGGTCACTCACAGTATTGCAATAAAACTGAGTCTTGTAATTCTTTGGGGAGCCTCAGGATGATCAATTCAATTTCATCAATTAAACCCCTCCCCCCCACATCACTGTGAGAGGTGGAATTTGAATATTGACAATACAGGCCCTTCATTTACTACCCCAAGCAGCCCTTCAGTATCATGTATTACATGGCTCTTGACAAGAGTTTCTTGAGGGGGGAAGCTAGGTAGAGCAGTGGATAAAGTACTGACCCTGGATTCAGGAAGACCTGAGTTCAAATCTGGTTTCAGACACTTGATGCTAGCTGTGTGACCCTGGGCAAGTCGTTGCTCCACCAAAAACAAAACAAAACAAAGTTTCTTGAAAGAGGCAAAAGCATTTTTTGTGTGATTTGTAAGATTTGTAGATTAAACCTCCTTGAGGACAGGCACTATCTTGCCTCTTTTTGTATCCCCAGCACTAAACACTGTGCCTGGCACATAGTAGATGCTTAATAAATATTGATTGATTTGTAGATGAGGGGATTTCTGGGTGGATGGAGGGGTTTGTGTAATTCTATGTATGTGTGATTGGGTCAGGATTCTTCTGCTGGATCTGTATGCAAGAAGCAGTATTTAATACAGGCAATCATACAAGGAACATCAGATTTAAGAGTCAAAAGTCCTGGCTCAACAGGTTACCATCTGGGGGCAGCTAAGTGGCACAGTGGATAAAGCACTGGCCCTGGATTCAGGAGGACCTGAGTTCAAATCCAGCCACAGACTCTTGACACTTACTAGCTGTGTGACCCTGGGCAAGTCTCTTAACCCTCATTTTCCCATTCTCCCCTGCCCCCCCAAAAAAGAAAGAAAAAGCTTTATATAAAGTTTACCATCTGTGTGACTTTGGGCAAGTGCCTACTTCTTTGGGCCTCCGTTTCCTTATATGTTAAAGAATGGTGATTGGGGCAGCTAGGTGGTGCAGTGGATGGAGCGCCGGCCCTGGATTCAGGAGGACTGAGTTCAAATCGGCCTCCAGACACTTGACACTTGCTAGCTGTGTGACCCTGGGCAAGTCACTGTTAAGGACTAAAAATTTAGCTAGTCTGTCCTAAAATATCTAATGAGTGGTCGCCAATAAATTATAAGCTTTAGCAAGCGTTAGACTTTTAAGCATTTATTAAGGAGAATAAGAATTTGGTAAAGAGAGAGAGAAAGGCCTAGATTCCTATCTATTAAAGGGAGAGCACATTTCTAGCTCCGCTCTCCACCAGAGTCCAGAGGAAAGAGCCCAGACTGAGCCGCCAGTCTCTTCCTTCCTCCTCCACTAGCCCCGCGTCAGGAAGTGACGCCAAAGAAAAGACTCCTGGTCTTGCCCTCAAAGACCTTCACTTCATGGGCGGAACTCTTCTACAGTTAAGCTCCAGCAGGTGGCGTTATTCCAATCGTTACATCACTTAACCCCCATTGCCTCACTAAAAAAAGAATGGTGATCAGTGGTTCCTAAACTGCAGGTCTGTGAACTTTTCAAAAACATATTCTGAGGGCCAGATAGATGGCGCAGTGGATAAAGGACTGGCCCTGGATTCAGGAGGACCTGAGTTCAAACAGGAGCCTGCAAAAATAATAAATTAATTAAAAATATATATATATTGATAAATGTTTTTCAATATCCTTGGGTTGTGTTGTGTTGTTGTTTGTTTTAGTAATACTGCATCTATTATATGCCACTTAACACATTAAAAACATTATCTTTTACCTATATCAGATTACCTGCTGTCTAGGGAAGGGGGGGGAGGGAGGGGAAGGAGGAGAAAAATCGAAATGTAAAGCTTGTATAAACAAAAGTTGAGAACTATCTTTACATGTACGGAAAAAATAAAATACCTTATATGTAAAATAAAATAAATTTAAAAAAACATTATCCTTGTCTAGAGTCAGCCTCTTTTTAAAAAAGGGGTTTTTTGTAGGGCAATGAGCGTTAAGTGACTTGCCCAGGGTCACACAACTAGTAAGTGTCAAGTATCTGAGGACAAATTTGAACTCAGGTCCTCCTGAATCTGGAGCTGGTACTTTATCTACTGCACCACCTAGCTGCCCCCTAGAGTCAGCTTTATTATCAGCAGCCCAACAAATACAAACAGAACACAAAAAGGATAAAAATTCCATTACTAGAGGATCCAAGCTTCCTTTCAAAATTAAATCCGATGGGGGCAGCTAGGTGGCACAGTGGATAGAGCACTGGCCCTGGAGTCAGGAGGACCTGAGTTCAAATCCGACCTCAGACACTTGGCACTTACTAGCTGTGTGACCCTGGGCAAGTCACTTAACCCCAATTGCCTCACCAAAAAAAACAACAACAAAAAACCAAAAACAAAATAAAGAATAACACCCTTTCCCACATAAATCCAATTAGAAAATTAAATCCTATGATTCTATAAGAGATTTGTTCGCTTTCATCTCAGAGGATAAATTTGTTCCTTCTCTTTTGTCAAGATCCCTTCCCTCTATTAGTGTCTTTAATCCCATTCTGTCTCATCTACTCTAATTAGTCTATTTAATCTATTTAATCATCCTCCCTCCCCCTCCCCCTCCCTTTCCCCCTCCCTATCCTTCTCCTCCCTTTCCCTTTCCCTTTCCTCGTTGCCCAATTTTCCACCTCTTCTTAACTGGCTCCTCAGCTGCCTGCCTATAAATGTCCAGGGCTCCCCATCCTTAAAAAACTTTCACTTGACTCTATTATCCCCCAAGTCGATAATCCTCCTGTATTTCCCCTTCCTTTCTCAGAGGAACTCCTAGAAAAAGCTGTCTATCTACACTTATTACCTCCTTTTCTCACCTACCATTCATTTCTTAGTCCCATAAACTCTGGCTTTGATACCCACTATTCAACTGAAACTGTTCTCCCCTTATATAGATTATACATGTAAAGCACCACTTTTCTTCTAGTCACTCAGGTTCTAAACCTAGACTGACTATTTAATTAATCAGAAGCATTTAATGTTAGCACACCTACTATGTGCCAATCTGGACTTTACTAGGTAGTTGGGAATATAAAGACAAAACAGAAACAATACCTGCCCAAAAGGAGTTTACCTTCTTTCAAGGGAGCCAGCATATATTTGGTGGTGGTGGTGGTGTTCATCCTTAGTTTTAAAAGAGGACCAATGACATCTTGAGTGAATTAGATTTAAGTGAGGCAGAGCTGCAAAAAGTCATCAGCTTTTCTCTCTCTTCCAGAGTCATTGGAGTCCAGTGGCAGGACAAAAGTCAGGATTAGAGATGCCCTGGGGATGCAGTCCCTGACTTTGTGGCCTTTAATGTTTGACCAAACTCTAAGCCCTCCACAACATTTGGTTCAGCCGCCTTCTGGCCATTGGAACAAATTGTTCTCATCCATCCCTTCCACCAGGGGAAGTCTTCACATGCTCGGGGTAACCATCCCTCTAACTCACTTAAGGGTCTGTTGCCCATCGCTTACCCTCAATCTAGTTTAGCCCATTGGCCAAGGTTTACCTGGATGTAGCCTCTACACATGCTATAGCTTCTTGTAGCCACAGGTGAAAATTGAGTACCAGGTAGACACCAAAGGTGGATGAGCAACCCTGAAGAGGGCTTAGCAAACTCTTACAAGAGAGGTACTAGTCCTCACTGAATACTCATGGAAAGCCAAGCATGGAGTAAGGAAGACCTGAATTCAAATCTAGCCATAGACCAGATTTACTAGCTATGTAACCCTGGGCAAGTCACTTAACTTTTGCTCCTCTGTTTCCTCATCTGTGAAATGGGAATAATAGCACCTAACTCCCTGAGTTTTTATAAGGATTGAATGAGATAATCACTGTAAAGGACTTACTTAGTGCCTGCCACATAGTAAGCACTATATACATTTTAGCTATTATTGTTATTAATTTTCCCTGAAGGTGGTCTCTTGGCCTTCAAACATAGGGTGTTTGGGGGCAACTAGGTAGCACAGTGGATAGATCACAGGCCCTGGATTCAGGAGGACCTGAGTTCAAATCCGGCCTTAACACTTACTAGCTGTGTGACCCTGGGCAAGTCACTTAACCCCATTTGCCTCACAAAAAAAAAAAAAAGATTAAAAAAAACAACATAGGGTGTTTGTATGGGTCCATGTCTGGATCCACCTCCCTGTGTACAGTCTTTTGAGACATTTTTTGTTAACTGCTATCTCTATGTGGCACTGGTGTTCTTCATTGGGGGTCTCCTGCACTAGACCTCCCAGAATCCATTTTCTATCGTCCCCAGCCTATCTTCCATAGGTCAGTCAAACTGGTATTCCTAAACCATAGCTCTATCCATGTCACTCATCTGCTCAAGAAATTGCAGCAGCAAAAATTGAGTTTAAAATATGCATCTCCAGTCTATGTTTCCAGATTTGATTGCACTTTACTCTCTCAACTTCATTCTTTGCTCCAGACAAACTGACCTTCTTGAGGTTCCTTATAAACAACACCCCCTCTACCACCTCTGTGACTTCCTATGGTAAAATTTCATTCCTAAAATTGTACTCTCTTCTCACCTCCATGAAACTCTAGCTATCTTTCTTTGTTGAGGGTTAAGTGACTTGCCCAGGGTCACACAGCTAATGTCAAGTGTCTGAGGCCAGATTTGAACTTGGGTCCTCCTGAATCCAGGGCTGGTGCTTTATCCACTCCACCACCTAGCTGTCCCCAACCCTAGATATCTTTAAAGCTCAGCTCAGGGACTACTTTTTCCAAGAGGCCTTTCCTAATCCCCTCAACTTTTAGAGTTCTTCCATGCCCAATTACTCTGTGTGTGATTTTGGAGGTGTATATCCTTTATTTACTGACCTGTTAATATACTGTATCTATGTAGTAGAATGTAAGATTCCTGAGGGGAAGCACTAACTTATTTTTGTAATTGTATCTCCAGAACTTGGTATATTGCCCGACACATACACAGTAGACAATAAATGTTAAGGGATTGATGATTGATTGATTAAAGAATGGGAGAGGGGAGGGTTGGCGATGAGAATTGGCGCCAGAGACAGACCTCATGAGATGGGGTAACATGAGGTGGGGGAGGGGAGAGGAGTGTTATTATAAGGAGGCATGATGAATGGCAGGGGAGGATCTGTGGGAGGAGGAGGAGAATGTGCAGGGAGGGGGTTCAGAGGAGGAAGGGGTCTCTGTTCAGTGAGAGACTGGGGTCTTCAAATTCAGGGGGTGTGCCCCATCAATTCCCCCCGCCCCGCCCCCTCTCCAGCCTCAGGTTCCCTTTTCCTTAGCCCTTTCTCTTTTGGCATCCTTGGATCCCCATTCTCTCCGCTGCCCAGCCTAACCCTTCCCTTGCCCAGGGATGGGGCCGGAGGAGCGCTCCCCTCCGCTGCAGTGAAGCTGGGGCGGCTACTGCAACTGCAACAGCAGCAGCGGGGGTGGCTTGTCTTGGGCATGCGCACCAGCACTGCGGCTGCGGGCCGGGAGGCGGTGGTGGGCCGGGGGCCGACCTCGGAAGACCCCCCCCCCCTCCTCTATGTATGCCTTCTATTCGCTCCTGGTCTACATTTTTTACACCCTTTTTCGAAGGGATGGGGAGGGAGCGGCTGCAGCAACGCACACCCGGGACCCCTCACAGGTGAGCGACAGGTCTGAGTGGGAAAGAGGATGGATGGGGTGGTGAAAGCGTTTGCATTAAGCCCCTCTGCCCTTGGGAGGAGTCCTCTTGACCTCGTCCCAATCCATGCCCCCAAACCCACTACTCTTCAATCTGAGCTCTGGTACCCATCTTTGGGGGAGGGCTTTTTGCTGGAGCCTATACCAAACTGTTGTCCCTTCTCAGGGGAAAGGGTCTCTGCTTGAGACCACCCTAACTTGTGCTTGCTGCCTGGGCCCACCCTAACCTGTGCTTGCTGCCTGCGTCTACCACTTGTGGTGAAAGCAGAGCAGTTGAGGCTCCCCCACCCTATTCGAGGAAGCATACACCATCGATGCTTGCCTCAGGTTTGCACTGCCCCAATCCCCAGCACAAGCCTGAGAGCTTTGGTATGGCGTACAACTAAAAGCTCAGGTGACAGCGGCATGTTCCCTCAGGCCCCCTTGCCATCTCATCTCAGTTCTGAACCCCAGCCTTTCACTTCCTCTCCCCCTCCCTGGGATACCTAAGATATCCATCGTATCCACTTTAGGAAGGAGGCAGTGACCCCACTTTGTCTTGAGGCTCCCATTCCTTCTCTCCTTTCTTAGGGGGCTGGCTCCCTCCCCAGAAGTAGCCGCCGACACCGCCGCCAACCACAGCAAGATCTCTGGACTGAGCTGAATGGCCTAGACAGTATGTGACCTACTAAGTTAGGGCTATGGGGAAATCGGACAGTCCAGAAAAAGGAGGGCAACCTTCCCACTCTACCCCCACACATTCCTCTGTGAGCTCAGCATGGCTATCTCCTAAATCCCTGTGTAGCCCTGCCCTAACTCTTCTTCACCTTCACACTTTTCTTCTAATACCCTGTAGGCTCCTCAGACCCAGGCTCTGAGAGTGACAGGGATGGGAAACAGGAGGCAACAGCTGAGGGAGCTGCTGGCAGCTCCCCAGAGGTCTCTCTGGAAGAAGCCATCACCCACCTGGCTGAGTTCCTGTCTCTCCAGCTGGGGACAGGTGAAGGCTGGACAAGATCCCTGGACCCAGACAAGGTGAGTAAAGCTGGTTTTTCCCTTATCCTTCTTTTACTCCCTTCACACTCACAGAATGTCAGTTGAAAAAACCTTCAGAGATCTAGTCCAATTATCTCCCTTTATATAGGGGGAAACTGAGGACTTTAGTAGGGTGAGTATCAGGACTGATACTAGAAGCCAGGTCTCCTGATTCCTAACTTGGTGGACCCTTCCATATAGCCCCATGATTCAGTCAGTCAGGAGGAGAGGGTCTCCAAGGTGCTTTTCCCTTCCTTAGCCTTCTCCCCTATCCCCATGTCTCTTTTCCTTACTTTCTCTGAGTCAGCATATCTCTGCCTTCCTTGAGGAATCTGTGGTACAGTAGGAAGAGCCAGAGAATCTCTTGAATTTTTTTATTAGTTGAGACATCGGGCCTCAGTTTCCTCATATGTAAAAGGAGGGGAGGGGTCAGGGGGGAATGACTAGCTAATCCTTAAGATCTCTTCCAGTTCTAAATCCTGTGAATCAGCTCCAGAACTGAGACTGTTTCAATAGCCTTAGAACCGATGGCCCTGTTTGTGTGACTGCCATCCCTTCCCTCTGACCATCCCTGTTCCCTCACAACCACTATAGCCTCCCTACTCTGATCCTTCCCAAAGTCCCCAAGACCCCTGACCCCTGACCCTCCAGGCTCCTCTGCTGTTGACGCTGGACTGGGCAGCTCCTAGCAGTGGTAGCCTGGCTCTGCAAGGGCCAGCGGAGAATCGACCACCCAAGGCTCCAGCATGGCTTCCAGCATCAGCTTAGTGGATCCCAGCAGACCAGGTCCCCCAGCCCATGCTAACAACTCCAACTTCCATATCTCAGAGAGGGCAGCCCTCAGCTCCAGATGGTACATGGGGCTACAGTGGAGTGGGGGAGGACAATGTTTAAGAACGTGGAGGGAGGTGAAGCTCCTCCTGCCTTAAGAAACCCTGGGGAGGGGGCAGCAAGGTGGCGCAGTGGATAGAGCACCGGCCCTGGAGTCTGGAGTACCTGAGTTCAAAGCGGCCTCAGAACGGAACATTTACTAGCTGTTGTGACCCTGGGCAAGTACTTAACCCCAATTGCCTCACTAAAAATAATAAAAAATTAAAAAAAAAAAAAAGAACCCTGGGGAAATCAGGGTTTGGAGAATGGATACAGGGCTGGGGGGCAAGACTTCCAGATACCCTTTCCCGCTCTTTTACCCTTGGGTGGTCCCTGTATGCGGGTTAAGAGCACTTTTCTGCCTTATATAGCCCCATCTCCTATTCATCTCCCCACACAGGGCTAAGGGTAGCCATGCGGGGTGTGAGCTAAGGGGCAAACCCCAGCAGAGGGAAGAGGAACATAGAGACTGGCAATGGCTGGAGGGGACCACCCTGGGGCAGGTAAGAGGACCTGTGGAATGGATGTGCCTGGAGTTGAGGAAGAGGTACCCTAGAGCAGAAAGGATTCTATGAGAAGGGGGAGGGGAGAAGGGAGAGCTAAGCAAGGTTTATGAGGAAAACTTGGGAGGAGAGGCAAAGTGCCATAGGATAAACAAAAAGTGGGGATGCTTTGAAAATAAAGAGATTGGGGGTGGGGCAGCATCCTGGAGACAGGGAGCTCACTGTCTTATGTCCAAGCAAGAGGTCATGGGGCTCTGGGGGAATAAGAAACTTGTCTGCTGTGGGGAGGTGGAGGAAGGGATGAAGAGTGCTGTCTGCCCAGCACATGAGGGGGATATGTGTATAGAAGTGTTTGTATGAAATAGGGAAAAGGGGGTTGGGGGGAGAAGGAGCTGACATCGGGGGAGAAGGTCACCACGAGCAGCAAGAAAGACTGGATGATGGCAGTGGGTAGGGAGAGAATTAGATTCAGATCCATTAAGTACAACTGGGATGAGCACAAGGCAGGACCCCCTGGGGGAGGAAAACAACAGCCTTTGGGACAGGATGGGGTCTAGGAATCACTAGGAAAACAGGGGTACCCTCCCCACCCTGCTCATCACCACATCAGGGCTTCCCCATTTACTCCAGATAGAGGAACTGAAGCAACAGCTAGAACACCAGGAGGAAGAATTGGGCGACTTCGGCTGGGAGTGGTTGAGGCCATTGCCTCCTGGCTCCCTGGAAGGCAGAAACCCTGTGAAATGAGGGGAGGACATGGGACTTCTGGGACCTGAATGATTCCATTTTGGGGAAGGAGGGGAAACAACTACACCAGACACATGGACGTGGGGGAAGAAGAGGATTCATGCTTTTGGTCTCTTTTGGTATGGTGATGGAATGGGAAAGAGGAAGGGTTTGGGGATTCCTGGGATCTCCAAGGGGATATGTTCCCTCCCAGGGGGTAACAGACTTGAGAAGCGGATTCAGCACCTGACACTGGAGAAATGAGGCCTGAAACAGAGCCTGAGCCTTACCAGGGATCTGCCTGCTCAGTGGGGGCCTGGGGCCCCTTGCCCAGACTCCCTCCCCCTACACAGTAAAACCTTCCTCCAACCTCTTCCCTTTTTAAAGGTCCTCTTCTCCAGGTGACCCTTCACAGTGCTACCTTCCTCTTTCCAGTTCAGAGATATGGCAAACTAGAAAGACTACTGGAAAAAGTGTGAAAGGACCTCTCTAGGTTCAGATCCTTGTTCCATTACATGTGATATTGCAGAAATTACTTCACTGCTCCTGGGCCTCTGTTTCCTTATTGTCAAATGAGGGAGTTAGACCTAAAGTCCTTTCTAGCCCTAACCTATGAGTCTATGACCCCAGGCACTTATCTACCCTGTAATCAGGTAAACTATCCTAGACCTGTCCATTTTCCAGTTTGGTCATATTGGATATATCATGGGTTTTGTTCTGTCAGTATGTCTGATTCTTTATGACCTATTTGGGGTTTTTTTTGGGCAAAGATACTGAGTGGCTTGCCATTTCCTTCTCCAGTTCATTTTACTGATGAGGAAACTGAGGCAAACAGGATTAAGTGACTTGCCCAGGGTCCACAGCTAGGAAGTGTCTATGGCTGGATTGAACTCATGTATTCCTGACTCCGGTACTATAATCCACTTTACCACCTACCTGCCTATGCATGGTGTGGGGGTGGGGATAAGCCCTCTCCCCCAACTCTTCATTTCCCATATTGCCAGGAAAGCAGGCATTTGTAGGTGTTCTGACTTCAAATTTCATTCATTCAAGACCTAGTCTTCCTATGTATTGGCTTTTTAAATGGGTTACTGGGGGGGGGGGTTTGGGGGGTGGGTGGGGGCACAGAGAGAGAATTTGATGATCTCTAAGGTTTCTTCCTGTTCTGACATTCTGTGAATCAGTCTTCCCAAACCCCCACTACTACTTTGCTCTGTGCCCCTTACCAGCCCCGCATCTATTTCTCTATACCATCCCCACCCCCCAACTGGGGGGAACAGAGGCCTCAGAGCCTAGACTGTCTTCCAGGGAGTTAGTGACACCTCACCCTCTGCCCCCATCAACTCCTGATTCCCAAGTTTCCCTCCAACAAACAGGAGGAGGCAGAGGTCTTGGTGGAGCTTAGGAGCCGGCTCAGAGAGACCGAAGAGACAACAGAGATCCTCAGGGCCCAGGTTAGGACCCTGACAAGACTGGGGAAGGGGAAGGAGAAAGGGAAAGGAAAAGGAATAGGCATTGATCTAGTGCCCCTACTATGTGCCAGGCACAATACCAAATATCTCATTTGATCCTCACAACAACCCTGGGAGGTAAATGCTGTTTATACCCCCATTTTAGAGTTGAGGAAAGTTGAGGCAAAACAGAGGTGACGTGACTTAACTACGGTCATACAACAAGTGACTAAGGCCAGATTTGAACTAAGATTCTTCCCCAACTTCTGGCCCAGCGCTAAGCCCTGTGCACCTAGCTACCCCTGACTAGGGGGTATGGGCCCAGAGTTACAAGACAGCTGGGAGGGCAACTGGGGGAGGACAGGACCCTAGTCTTCTCCTCCACCCCATGACACTTCTTTGGGGGGGGTGTAGCTGGGGGTACAGGAGGGACAGCTCTGGGAGCTTCAGGGTGCCCTTCAAGAGCTACAGCAGGAGGCAGCTGCCCGGGAGGTCTGAAGCAAAGAAGCAAGAGGGAGCTGAGGCAGATCATGAGCCAACTGGCAGGTACGGTGGAATGAGGGCTCCCCAGGCAGAAATGGCTTCTGACCAGGGAGGGAACCGAATCTGGGCGCGGTGGCCCCATGTCCTCTCTCACCATCCATCTCTCCTTCCACCTTAACTCCACTCAGGACTTCGAGGACATATAGTCGCTTTGCGGCAGGGCTGTGGGGACCTTGTGGGCCTGGTCATTGCCTTCACCAGAATTACCAGGGGCTCTGAAAGAGGCCCAAGGGACAGGTCCAGTACCTGGCTTCCCTAAGGTGCCCCTTCTCCACTCCCACACCAGGAAAGCTACCACTAAAATATTTCCCAAATGCTGCTCTGGGGAAGGGCACTGTGCTAAGAGGTAAAGTACACCATACCAGGCAACTATATGACATTACCCCAATATCACATGATAGGGTATTAGAGAGGTACAAAGTCCTATGTGAGGTCAGGGGAAAAGGTGATTGTTACCAAAGAGAAAAACAGGGAATGCTTCCTAGAGGTGACATTTGAGATTGGCTTTGAAGGATAGATAGGAATTTAACCACAGATAGGGAGGACTAGCACCCATATACAGGGAAGCAAAAATCAAGGAAGCGTGAGAACTAATATATGTGGGTTTGGGGGTTTGTTTTTGGGGTTTTTTTTGCGGGGCAATAAGGGTTAAGTAGTTCCCCCCCCCTGCCCAGGGTCACACAGCCATTAAGTATCAAGTGTCTGAGGCCGATTTGAACTCAGGTTTCTCCTGAATCCAGGGCTGGTGCTTTATCCACTGTGCCCACACTATACGTTTGATGGGTATTTGGTGGGCAGCTAAGAGGTACAGTGGATAGAGCTTGGAGTCAGGCAGACCTGAGTTCAAATCCAGCTCAGAGTTCCTTACTGTGCTCAATAAGTGTTTAATTAATATTAATAAATGCCAGTAGAATTAAGCCTGAGGGCAGGGACAGCCTTGCTTTAGTATTTTTATACCTAGCACCTAGCATAGTGCCTGGCACATAGTAGGTACTTAATAAATGCTCACTGATTGTTGGTGGTGTGAATTTGTGTCAACTTTTTTCTGAAGTCACTAGGGAGCTACTGAAGATTATTCTTAGGATAGCTAGGTGATGTAGTAGATAGAGTACCAGCTCTGAAATCAGAAGGAACTGAGTTCAAATTAGGCCTCAGACACTTATTACCTGTATGACCCTGGGCAAGTCACAACCCCAATTGCCTCCCTCCAAAAAAGGCTTATTCTTGCACAGCACTTGGGAGGTAAGAGAGTAAAGGCAGAAAGACCTCTTAGGAGGCTATTGTAATAGTTGAAAGTTGAGTGGTAGCAGTGGGAAAGGGAGAATATGTAGAAATTCAATCAACAAATAGTCAAGTCAGAAGGTAAAGCAGAGGTTTGGATAGGAAAGATAAGCTCGGTTTGGGATTTGTTGAATTTAAGATATTTGTCCAGGTGGAAATCCCCTTGGTGGCTTGAGATGTAGGACAGGTCTGACCCTGAGGCAAGGTGTATTTCTTGCCTTTCACTAAGTATCCCTGAGATTAACCCAGTCCCAGCCCCAGCCTCAACCTCTAGATCCTCATTTCCTGCCCCAGTTTCCCAATCCCATCTCTCACAGAATTTGAGGCCCTAAAGACCTCAGAGGGCATTGGAATGTAGTTAAGAGAGCATTGGGTTTGACTCTGCACTGCTACTTTCTACTTCTGTGACATTAAGAAAGTCATTTTTCTTTGGGTCTTGGTGTCATCATCTACAAAATGAGGGATTGCAGTAGATGAATCTAAGGGTCCTTCCAGATGCCAATCTTCAATTCTAATCCAAAGGACACCTGAACAGGAATTCCCACACCCTACTGTATCTGTCTCCCAGGTGTGCTGGGCTTTGGCAGAACTGTCAGCCAGTCAGTGGGGAAGGAGAGTCCCTGAAGAACGTAAGAAACCCAGAAGAGCCTATCAGGGTCGACTGCTGGAGCTCAGAGGTTTGGATGTCTTGGGGAGAGTTAATCTGCACTCTGCAAGTGAAAATATACTGGTCTTCAACAACTAGGCCCATTTTCTTTCTCATTTGGTGACAGTGGTGGTGGGAAACAAACAGGGGAAGGTGGGGTTTCCTGCATGGATACCAGACAGAATAGATGACTTCTGAGTTCTCTCCAAGTCTGAGATTCTATGGAGGATGGAACTGTTAAGAGGCTGAAGTATAGGGAGCTAGTTAAAGGGTAGACCAGTGATACTCAGTCCTATGGTCCTGCCTTCCCACAGGGAACATCAGAGTGCTGTGCAGGCTGAAGCCAGGGAGCCCTGGGAACCTGTTGAATGTGAACCCAGGTCCTGGGGGCACAATCACTGCTAACTACCGTGGGCGTCAGCGTCACTTCCGCCTAGACCGTGTATTCCCACCTGATGCCACTCAAGAGGAGGTGATGACTTGATACCTTCCTAGAGATACACATGTTTAGATAATTTTATATATATATATATATGTGTGTGTGTGTGTGTATAATATTTTTCATATTGTTATATCCCTGTTCCATGGGGATGAAGTAACTAGGTGCTTCAATAGGTAGAGTACAAAGTCTGGAGTCAGGAAAACTCACCTTCCTGAGTTCAAATCTGTCTTCATTCATTACTTACTAGCTTTGTGATGCTGAGCAAGTAACTCAACCCCATTTGCCTCAGCTTTTTCACCTGTAAAATGAGTTGGAGAAGGAAATGGAAAACCACTCTAGTTTCCTAGCCAAAAAAACCCCCAATGGGGTCACGAGTCCGATATGACTGAAATGACTGAACAATAACAACTTACATACAGAGAAAGCTTTCCAGAGATAAAAAAAAATCTTAAAAAGTAAATCTGGGGCAGCTAGGTGACGCAGGGATAAAGCACGGCCCTGGATTCAGGACCTGAGTTTCAAATCTAGCCTCAGACACTTGACACTAGCTGTGTGACCCTGGGCAAGTCACTTAACCCTCATTTGCCCTGCAAAAAAAAAAAAAAAGTAAATCTGACATTGTTCTTCCCCCCTCCCCACATTGCCCAGGGTTACTTAAATCAGCCTGGTGCAGAGTCAGGAATCAAGTAAGCCTTCATAAAGCCCAGACTAGAGCACTCCCTACTCCCATACTCCATCCCCAAGGGAACCTCTCCAGCCCCCTAGGTACTTAGAGGTAACCCTGTCTCTCCTACTCTCCACCCCCACCAAGGACCCATCACTTTTATACTTTACCTGTTCCCTTTTCCCTAGAACTTCCCCCTTCCTCTAGACTGCCTAGATTTAGATTATATAAGAGGCCCACAGACCTGCATGATTCATAACTCTCTCACACTTCTCTCATCATCACAGTGTCTTTCACAGGTGTTAGGGCGCTAGAACCTGCAGTGCAGTCCTGTATTCAAGGTTACAGCGTCTGCATCCTTCACTATGCCAAACTGGGACTGGCAAGACCTACAGCATGGAGGTGGGGGCAGGAATCCCACAGAGGGGAATGAGGAGGGGAGGGGCGTGGAGTTTTCTCATTAGGATGGGGGACTGAGGTAAGGAGTACCACACCCTAAGAGTAAATGGAATGGGAAACCCCAAGAGTTAAGGGCTGAGATCTGAGCCAGATGCTTCCCCATTCCTGTCCCTTGTCTGCCACTCAGGGTCCTCCGGAAGACCCAGGCATCGCCCCCAAGAGCCCTGCAAGTCACTTTTCCGGGAGATGGGGGCACAGGGAGGGCCAAGACAGCACCGTGTGACAGTCAGCATGGTAGAGATCTATAATGAGGCTGTGAGGTTAGTGTCTAAACATGCTCTCACCCCCACCCACCCTGCCCCCAATCTCCCCACCCTACCCCTCTAAAAGTATCCCTCACTCCCCATCCATGCTGGTCCCCTCTCCTGTACTCCTACTTTGTCTTCCCTCAGGGATCTCCTAGCCTCAGGACCCCCCGAGCGCCTTACAGTGCGTCAGGGGCCAGAGGGCTGTGGGGGAATCCATGTGCCTGGCCTCACCTGCTGGGATGATGTCTGACCTAAGGGCCTCTGCACAAGGTAACCCCCTAACCCTTGATGCTCAACATCAGGTACCCCTCCTTGACCTCACTGCCTTGACCTGCCTGTGTATTATACAACTATGACCCCCAAATCTAACCCCTCGACTTGGGGGAGCTACCCAAGGTAACCTCTGACCTCAACCCAACATTTCCCCATGCAAAAGAACCACCCCTCTCGCCCCCTTGGTACTCTCAGCACCTAAAGGACAGATTATTGTGCCATGTAGATGCTGAATCTGGGGAGGCGAAAACCGAGCCACAGCTGCCACCACCATGAATGAGCACAGCTCTCGTTCCCATGCCCCTGGTCACCCCTGACGCTGACCACTGTCTCCCCCTCCTAATGGCCAGGAACTGCAGGTACCAGCCCCAGCATGCCTATACCCGAGCCCAGGGCGCCCAGACTGCAGTCACTGATCCCTCCATCCGGTTCTCATAGACGATGACAAGGTGACCCCCCACCATTGACCCTCCCCACCCGTAGGGACGCTACACTGGTGGACTTGGCAGGCTTGAGAGGGTGTGGAAGGCCCGTGATGACGGAGTCGAGTGGCAGGGCTGGAGCCAGGGGCCGGAGGCTGCGGAAGCACGACAATCAACCGCTCACTGCTGCCTTGGGGGGCGTGATGGCGGCCCTCCGAGCACGCCAACCCATGTCCCCTTTCGAGACTCTCAGCTCACCCGGTTGCTGCAGCCGGCTCTAGGTCCGGGAGCCACAGCTGTAATGTTGTACAGGTGGGCAGACTGGGGACTGGGGGGTGGGCCTGACAGTAGCGGGGAGGGCCTTTCTTTGAAGGTGGGAGCCACGCCCTCTCGACCTACTAGGTCTTCCAGCCAGCAGATTGGCTCTGGTGATCCTAAGTGAACACGGGTTACCCAAATCATTTGCATAATGTGTCTCACCTTGGTTGAGGACTCGCAGATGGGAAGTTTACCGCCCCCCAGCCCCCCCCTTTTCCCCCTCTCCTAGATCTCATCCCGGCCAGAGGATGTCGGGGAGACGGTATGCCTCCCTGAAGTTCGCTGACGTGTGAGCCCAGTGGAGCTGGGTCCCCGCCCGGCGCCACAGGCCCCCAAACCTCCGGAACCCCAACGTCGTCCAGCACGGGGGGAACTCCTTCCTAGGGGACCCCTACCACACCTGGCCCAGAATCTCCCCAGAAACAGAGAAGCCCTCTGTACTCCTCCTCTGTAACCCCACTGATGTCCTAACAAGCCCGTGCTCTGGGCTAGGGGAGACCTTTGACGGGGCTGGGCGGAGTGGTTTGTACATTTCCAGGATCTACTGAAATAAAAAAGGGCTGCCCACAACTGCATTAGACTGGCCCCTCCCTGAACTAGGGACTCCCCACCTCCAAGCTCTTACCCATTCTCTTTGGATTGGGGCGAACCCTTCCACTAGATCCCAAACCTACCCATCTTCCATCTCCCCCCACCTTATCAAACCTAGCTCTTATCAGCCGCTCACAGCAGGGTGCCCAGACCCCACAGGAAGGGGGGGGAGGGGAGACCTCAGCTGTGACCACCCACCCCCCAATCACAGACTTTGGGTTTAAAGTGTCTCAGTCCTTTATTGCCTCTGTCCCTGTGTGCCCTGACCCCCACAAGCCCCGAGCTCTAGAGCAACAGCCTCACATCCATTTCCCCAGCCCCCCACAACAAAGGTGCTAGTTCCTCCCCTCCCCAAGCCCAAGGGAGGGGCCCTAGGCAGAGTCCCAGTCTCTTCTTTCAGCCCAGAGATAGTATAAATTGGAGAATAGACAGGACCTGATGGATGGAGAGGGAAAACGTGATAGGAAAGGCTATAATGGAGATGTTGGGGGGTGGGGATAATGGAAAGAATCTTGGGTCCTGTCAGAAAAATTGGAATGGGGGGGGTCACAGTTTTGGTTCTAACTCATTGGATGATCTTCGGTTATTCTCTCCCCTGGATGAATTTTTTTCTCTCTAGGCAAAATTAGGGGGTTAAACTCTTGTGATCTCTCAAAGGTCCTTCCCAGTTCTAAGATTCTGTGACAAATGGACTGTCCCCAGGGCTCCAACCAGGATCAACTACAAAGTGAGTTGCTTCCTCACTGTTCTCTCCCTCTGGGAAGCCATGGCAGTATCATTCCACAAAAGGGAAGTGGTTCTAATAAAACTTTCAAAAGACTCAAGTTTGATGTGTTTTTTTTTTCTTTTCTGGTTTTAAATCCTTTGATTAGGAAGGTGGTAATAAGATGACAGGCCATTGGGTAGTTGCCCAAGGAAGGGAATAACTGGGGTTTGAAATTGTAGACCTGGGACTTGGGTCTAAGGATGTTTGGGAACCCCCCCCCCAAGGTGAAGCCTTATCTCCTTTGCTTTCCTTATGTGGACTCAAGTTGGGGGGGAGGTTGGGGAAGAAGGCAAGGAATGGATGGGAGAGAGATCCTGGCCCAACTTCTTCACACATTGTACCAGGTAAGTAGAGGACCTGGCGTAGAACCCCTGGGGTTCGGAGATACCAGGTCCAAGGGGTGAGTAACCAACACATCATAGATGCTCTTGTTAGGTGGCACCACCTGAAAGAGAGCATCCAAGTCCCCTAGGGAGCCAGTGGGACCTGTGGCCTTAGGTGCTAGCCCCCAGTAGGAAGGGCCTGGGGAGGGCAGACACTGAGGGCAAGGTGGGGGTGGGAGCTGTGCTAGGGGCATCACCACATTTGGGGTGTATATGGGGGAATATGATGTGGGCAGCTGTCCCCAAAGTGGGACCCTGGTCCCCCCTGATAGCTGCACCTGGCTTGAGGTACCCTGAATTACAGGGAGGGGCAGGAGAGGCCAGGAGCCTTGCTCAGATGAAAGAGGAGGGAGCTGAGACCCCCCTGTGGTTCCCAAGAGCCCTGCCTGGGTGGAGGCACCCTGCAGGAGGGGAATGGGCCGGAGAGGCCAGAGTCCCCCCTCTGCGGGAGAGGAGGAAGAAGACAGGGGAGAAGTAGGTGCCCCATGGCCCCCCAAACAACCCTCTTGTAACTTGGACAGGGGACCCAAGGGCCAGGACACTGGCTCTGAAGTGGAAGAAGAGGAGGAAGAAGAAGAGGATGGCCGTGGAGGCTGGGGCCCTTCTGGAATATCCCCAAGCAAGGAATCAATACTGAAGGAGTCGATGGCCATGTTGGGGCTGGGAGGCCGGTAGGGCCAACCATGGAGAACATAGGGTGTCAGGTCCTTGGCAAAGGCTTTGCCCTGGCCACCCCTCTCCCCTCGACGGGCCACAGCTGTGTTTTGCAACCGAAGGGCCTCAACAGGGATCTGGCTCACGTCTACTGCCCAAAAATTTCCCTTGGCTTGTGGCTTTTCCGGGTCCTTGGGCACCTAGAGAGAGAGCCAAGGGAATTGGAATAAATTCTGGCACTTGGTGTGATCTGGCCCAGCCCTAGCTGGAGGACAGTCTTCTTACCCTCCTCCCCCTTAAATTCTCCATATGGCAGACCTCCTCTCCCTCCTCCCCTCAGCTTGTCACTCCACTCCCAGGCTTCCCCAACAGTTGTCCTAACCTTGTGGAAGCATCGGTTGGAGGAGAGGTTGTGCCGGATAGAATCCTTCCACCCTTCATAGTCATCTTTGAAGAAGGGGAACAGGGCTTGAACCTGGTGAATGATCTGAAACCAGATCCAGAGGCATGGGGTGAGAGCTCTGGGACCCAATCTGGGCCTCAGAGGGAGACATGGCCCCTTACCTCAGAGAGCTTCTAGTCTAAGGGAGAGAACTGAGAGTGAGATGGACTCAATGGATACATGCTAGAATGAGTTGAATGGGAGGGATCCTTGGGGGGGAAAAATGGGAACCAGTAGGGTGTAGTAGAAAGAGTACTGGATTTGGATTCGGTGGTTTAAGACTTGGATAAGCCATTTGGTTTCTTCCTCCGTTGAATGAGTTCGGGATTGTATTTCCTTCTAGTTCTAAATCTTAAGACCAATAATAATGAGGAACTTGAGAGCTCTTGTCCAGAGGCTTTGGGAGGAGGATCTAGGGGAAATGATATCACCCAACCCCTCTAGGAACCTCCATTCTGTCCCTTATTGGGGGAGGGCCACTCAGTCCTAACTTGTGGACACCAGAGTGTCCTCCTGTCAGTCTCCCTTTTCTTCATTCCCATTCCCTAGAATTCCTCTATTATTTTATTTATTTTTGTTTTGTTTTGTTTTGTTTTTTGGGCGGGGCAATGGGGGTTAAGTGACTTGCCCAAGGTCACACAGCTAGTGTCAAGTGTCTGAACTCAGGTACTCCTGAATCCAGGGCCGGTGCTCTATCCACTGCACCACCTAGCTGCCCCCAAATTCCTCTATTATTGATTCACCTTGGGATGATCAGTTATTAGTCTCTATCTCCATCTACAGGGACTGTGGACAAAATCCAGAATTATCCTAAAACTTAATTTCAAATTACACAGCCACCAAAAGAATACAGTTATCCAAAATGCACACAATTCACTAGAAGTGTGGAATAGTCAGAGATAATCTTCAATCCAGCTCCTGAGGACACCCTGAGCATAGGGGGGCTGGTAAACAAATACCAGGGACTAAGTGACACAACACAGGGCCAGGGGATGTGTCTAAGGCTGGAAAGGGAGTGACAGATCAGCCAGGGGTGGAGGATGAAAGAGCTGTCTGTCATGTCTAAAAGGGGCTCTCTAGAGAAAGACACTCAGCTTTTTCGGCTGCTTGGTCCCAGAGGTTAAAACCAAGACCCACAAGGGTAAAGCAGCAGACACTGAGATTCAATGTGAAGGAAAACTTGCTAAAAGCTCTTCATAGGGGGGGGGGGTGCATTGAGGTTGTAAAATCACTTGGCCTGGATGCCGTAGAAAGGAATCCTAACCAAGTATATGTTGGCCTGATGTCCAGAGGTTCCTTCTGGCTCTTAAAATTGTGTGCTTGGGGGAGTAGGGAGTCTGGGGAGTGAGCCTGGGGATGGAGGTAAAGGAAAGAATTGGGGAGTTGGGGTCACAGCCGAACAGAACAGCTAGGGAAGTTGAGTTAAGCTCAGGGAATCAATGTATCTTACAAAGTAGAGAAGGCCTAAGAAACTATCTGATGCCAAATATCTGGGAGTGAGGTCTTGGTGGAAGGGTTGTCTGGGTAGATCTGAGGACAGGAGCAGAGCGGAGGTAAGCATGGTGTTTGGGGAGGGAAGGGCTGGGGAGTGTGTGGAAAGGGTAGGTCTGTCAGCCACAATCAGGGATAGGTTTGGGGGAGGGGAAGCTCTTAAGTTTTTCAGAGTTTGGGGAGCGAGGTGGGGAAAACTGCATATGGAGTTTTCAGTATCCTGGGGCAATTCTGGAAGTAAGAGGTCTAGGGAAAATTAAGGAGAACGATGTCTAGAGTTGGTTGAGTCTAGGAATAGGAAGGTCTAGGAAGTGAGGCTAAGCATTGGGTATCCAAAGTTAGGGGATAGAAAGTGGGAGCTTGGGAATTAGAGGAGTTGGGGAATGAGTCTCAAGGCAGAGGATAAATGATAGGGAGTAGGCAAATCTGGGGAGGGGGTAAGGACAGCAAAGTTGGATGGCCTGGGAAATGGAGTCAGGCTCATGGAATGGGCCAGGAGTCAGAGAAGGGGAAGGAAGGCCTATGGGCCCACACAGGGAAGTCGGAGAGTAAGGAAATAATGGGGGGATTAAGGTTAAGGTTGAACTGAAGATTTTGAGATAGAGCTAAATGGAGAATGTCCAGGCTAGGCAGGGATGAGGCTCTCAAGGAGTGGGCCAGGGTTAATCAGGAGAGAAGAGGGGAGGGGAAAGATCAGTTGGCATGAAGGGTCTGGGTCTGAGGATACAGAAAAAGGAGGAAAGGACTATGTACTCAGATTTAGGTAGTTAGGAGCCAAGGGAAGAGTGGGGAGCCCAGGCAGGGGGGCATTCAGAGTAGGAGAGATATTAGGTCAGGGAAGGACGGAAGGGTCTTAGAATGGTCACAGCTGATGAGAGCGAAGGAATAAAGGATAAAGAAGGGGGCAGGAAGGGCTTATTTGGAGAAAGGAAGGGGGGTCTTTACCTCTGCCTCTCACCTGGGCCAGTTTGAGCCTCCGGTCCGGGGCAGCCTGGATCACCAGGGCTATCATGGCCAGGTAGGTGTAGGGAGGCTTGTCATGCCGAAGGTATTTCTTCTTCCTTTTCTTCTTGGGGGGCTCAGGCTCCGGTTCTGGCTCCGGCCCTGGCTGTGGGGGGCCAGGGCTTGAGCCCCCTCGGGGCATGGTAGAAGGAAAGGACCCAGCACTGGGCATGGAGTTCCTTAGGCAGTGTTGATCTAGGAAATTGGGACCTAGTACTGGGAGTTGAGGCCTGGGTGTATGGCAGCAGGCAGGCGGGGCCCTGGGCCCTTTATCATTCGGATGGAGGGGGGAGGGGGAGAGGGAAGGGAGGAGGGAGTCTAGGGTGGGGGAGGGGGCAGCCACAATTAGCAGGTTTCTGTTAATCTCAGGAAAAGAGAGGGTTGGGGGAGGGGGCAGAACTCCTACCCAGGGAATAGGGGTGATGAGAGCCTAAAGGCTGGGGGGAAAGCGGAGGGCTAGCCTTGTACCCCAGTACAATTAGACCATAGCACCACCCCCCCACTCCAAGTTGTCTCCACCCAGGCACTCCCCAGACCTTGCCCTCCCCCCATCTGAGGTCCTTTGCCGTCCCCTTAGGGCCTGACTCTGGATTGATTAGTTGAATTTAATCGCTTTTCTATCTAGAAGAAGCTTCCAGTCCGTCCGTGCCCTGCCCCCAAACTTTACTAGACTCCCCACAGAAATAGGGCTATTATTACTCTTCCTGGGATTTGAGGCTGTCCCACAACTTTCCCCTTCTAATAATTTTAAAGGACCCTTCTAGCTCTAAATCAATTAATAAGCATTTATTAAGTTCCTACTATGTGGCCCCCAGCACTGTGATAGGCACTGGATATACAAAACACAAAAACCAAAGAAGCTCCTGCCCTCAGGGAGCTTATCTTCTATCTGGGGAAACCACTGTAAAGGACTAAGTAGTTTATAATATACACAAAGCAAATAGAATTGTGGCAGTGGTGGGGATTAGGAAAACTCACCTAAGGGAGGTGGCCCTTGAGTCAAGTTTTGTTGGAGGCTTGGGTTTCCTGAACGCCAAAGTGAGGAAAGAATCCATTTCTTTGGCTGACTGTTTGTACCAAGGCAGTACAATCAATAAACATTTTTTAAGCACCTACTATGTGCCTATTTAGCAAGCCAAGTGCTAAAGGTGGGGGATCCAGAGGAAGGCAAAAGAAAATCCCTTCCCTCAGGGGACAGAATGTTATATGAGTCTGAGCACACCAAGGGGCCAGTTTGTTGAGAGTGTCAAGTACGTGTGTTGGATTAATTCTTAATAAATTGGGGAAAATAGACCGGAGTCAGTTTGAAAAAAGGCTTTAAATGCTGTTGGATTTTCTATTTTATTACCTAGAGGTAATAGGAAGCCACTGAAGCTTCTTGAGTAGGAGAGTGACATGATCAAACTTGTACACTAACGATCTCACGGGATCATAGATTTAGATCTGGAAGGGACCCTAGAAGTCATCTAGTCCAATCCCCTCATTTTAGAACAAAGACCCAGAGAGGTTAAGAGATTTGTGCAATGTCACACAGATAATAAGAGACTTGAGTCAGGTCCTCTAACTCAAAAGTCTGCTGTATCACACTGTCTCCTTTATAGATCACATCGCTATCCTTACGATATAAAAGAAAATATTAAGATTTCTATAAGGCTTCCATCCATATCATCATTTCCCATAGGATGCCTTCTTCCTGGGCTTTCAGAGAAGGAATTGATGTAGTCTACTCAGTGGTTGGTTGGTAAAGGCTTCAGGAAAAGGGTCTTAAAAGATGGGTAGAATTTGAGAGAAGGAAGAAAGCCAAGGGAAAGAGGAAGTAGAAGGGAGCAAGCATTTTTAAAAGCACCTACTATGTGCAAGGAACTGTGCTAAGTGATTTACAATATTATCTTATTTAAGTGGGAGGATGTGGGTGGAGACCTTCTAGGGATCTTAGGTATCTGAGCCAGAAGAAAGAAGCCTTCCGGATCTAGGTCAATCCACTTACTTTACATGTGAGGAAACTCAGGTCCCATGAGGGGAAGAAGCTTTCTCAAGGTCATAAAGGACTTCTTCAATTAAGTGCTTTTATTTCAAATTTGGGGCAGATAACCATCTCACTTCTTCAAGAATACCTGCAGTGACAAGAAATGGACAAATACTCATCATTTCTGTGTGGTAAAATGGAAAAGGGTCTGGTCATTTGAGAGAAGAGAAATCTGATTCTAACTCCTGCCTGACCATGCTCAACATGTACAGTAGGGATAAAAATACCTGTACTATGAACCTGTCAACATTTTTAAAAATAATTTTTAAAAAAATCTTTAGGCTGTTTAAATCACTCTAATTTCCCCTATCTACTTGGGCAGCTAGTTGATGCAGTGGATAAGATGACAGAACAGGAGTCAGGAACATTTGAGTTCAAATCTGCCCTCAAATACTAGCTGTGCAACTCATGGCAAATAATTTAACCTTATTTGCCTCAGTTTCCTTATCTGTAAAATGAGCTGGAGAAGGAAATAGCAAACCCCTCCAATATCTTTACTAAGAAAATCCCAAATGAAGTCATGAAGAGCCTGGCAAGAATGGACAAAACAAACATTTGACACTTACTAGCTATGTGACCCTGGGCAAGTCACTTAACCTTCATTGCCCTGCCAAAAAAGAAAAAAAAAAGACCGTATTTAAAACAAACATTTGCCGGATAACCCTCCCCTTCCCCTTCAGAGAGAGCAATCCCATGGAACAAATGTTTTCTTTTGTTTTTAAAGACAAATAAAAGAAGGAAAACAAAGAGGGGAAAAATCAGTATAACTGACCAATGCATCCAAAAAATGTCTGAAAATATGTACAATGTAGACTTGTAGACCTCCCACCTCAACAAAAGGGCCAGGAGTATCTTCTCAAATTCTTTCTTTCTTTCTTTCTTTTGTTTTGCTGGGCAATTGGGGTTAAATGACTTGCCCAGAGTCACACAGCTAGTGTCAAGTGTCTGAGGCTAGATTTGAACTCAGGTCCTCCTGAATCCAAGGCTGGTGCTTTATCTACTGCACCACCTAGCTGTCCCCATTTCTTTTTTTTAAAGACTTGCTTCTTCATTGATTTTGTAGAATTCTTTTTTGGTGATTCTTTCAATTTACAATGGTACAATTATTGGGTTTTGTTTTCTGACTTTAATTACTTCACTCCATGTAGATCTTTCCATGCTTCTCTATATTCATCACCTTCTTCTTTTCCTACAAAACAATAATAATCAATTGCCATCATGTGTCATAATCTGTTTAACCATTCCCTTAAACTGTGTATCTACTTAGCTTCCAATTCTTTGCTCTCACAAAAATTGCTTCTATTTTGGTGTTTATGGGGACTTCTTAACAGTGGCCTTGTTGGGATGTAAGCCTAGCAGTGGAATCTCTAGATTAAAGGATAGAGACATTTTAGTCACCCTATTTGCATAGTTCCAAATTTGCTTTGCAAAATGTTTGTACTGATTCACAGCTCCAACAACTATGTACTAGCGTGCCTATCTTCCCACAACCCCTACAATATCAACTATTCCCATCATTTGTCAATTTTGCCCAATTTGCAGGGTATGAAGTGAAACTTCAGGGTTGTTTTAATTTGTATTTCTTTTGTTATTAATGATTTGGATCATTCTTTAATATGATTATTAATAGTTTGAAATTCATATTTTGAGAACTTTTTGTTCATATCCTTTGACCATTTATCTATTGAGGAATGACCTTTGGTCATAAATTTCTGTTTACTTTGATAACAAACTCTGACCAGAGAAATTTGATAGAAAAAAAAATTTCCTATTTGACCACTTCCCTTCTTATCCTAGGATTATTAATTTTATTTCTACAGAAGCTTTTCAATTTCATATAATCAGTTATCTATTATTGTATCTTCTGTAATTGCTTCTATCCCTGGTTTGGTCAAGAATACATATTCTACCCCTAGCTGTGAGAGGGACAGAATCTGTTTCTCTTCTAATGTTTTGGTAGTATGATATTTAATATTTAAGTCATATATCTACTTAAAATGTATGGTGGGATATGGCATAAAGTGTTTAGGACTAATTTCTTCCAGACTTCCAGACTACTTTTCAGTTTTTCCAGAAGTTTTTATCAAACAGGAGGTTTTTTCCTAGTAATTTGCATTTTCTGGTTCTGTATAATTTGAGTTCCATTGCTTCTGATTCTCTCTTGTCTAATCTGTTCTATTGATCTAGCTCTCTGGTTTGTTTTTGTTTTTGTTTTTGTTTTTGTTCTATCCACTGCACCACCTAGCTGCCCCTAGCTCTCTGTTTTTTAACCAGTACTAGATGGTTTTGATAATTGCTGCTTTATAATATAGTTTGAGGATAGAGCACCGGCTCTGGAGTCAGGAGGACCTGAGTTCAAATCCAGCCTCAGACACTTGATACTAGCTGTGTGACCCTGAGCAAGTCACTTAACCCCAAATGTCTCACCAAAAAAAAAAAAAAAGAATAATATAGTTTGAGGTCTGGAAGTGCTACCTCTTTTCATTTCCCTAAGTGAATTTTGTTGTTTTATTGAGTTCTATAAAGTTATACCTAGCATTAAAAAATATAAATTAACTTTGATAGTACTATCACTTCTATGATATTGGCACAATCTGGCCATCAACAATTAATATTCCTCCAACTATTTAAATTGTTCTTTATTTCTTTCTCCTACTCTTCCTCTTCCTCCACCTCCTTTTTGGTGTCAGAAATGCAATTATTTTAAAATATTTTATTTTTCCCCCAATTACATATAAAAACAATTTTCAACATTCTTTTTTATTATTATTATTATTTTAAAGTCCAGGAGAACATCACACACTATCAACAACATTGTGTGATGATCAACTACAATTGACTTAGTTCTCAGAAATACAATGATCTAAGACAAGTTCAAAAGGCTCATGATGGAAAATGTTATCCACATCCAGAGAAAGAACTGATGGCGTCTGAATACAGATCAGAGAATACTATTTTTACTTTGGGGTTTTTTTTGTGACTTTTTCCCTTTTGTTCTGTTTCTTCTTTTACAAGACAACTAATATGGATATATGTTTTACATGATTGCATATATATAATCTATATCGAATTGCTTAACATCTTAGGGAAGGGGGAGGGTTGGGAGAAATAAATGTTAAAAATTGTCTTTATGTGTAATTGGGGAAAAAATGTTAACTACTAAAAAAAATTGAGCAAATTTTCTTCTCCCTCCCTCCCCTCCCCCATCATTAAGAAGACAAGCAATTTAATATGGGTAATACATGTAGAGTCATGCAAAAGCTATTTCCATATTAGTCATGTTGCGAAAGAAAACAGACAAAAAAAGAAAAGAAAGAAAAAAAACAAGGAAATAAAGACGGTAAAAAAGATATGCTTCAATCTACATTTGGACTCTTATCAGTTCTTTCTCTGGATGTGGATAGCATTTTCCATCATGAGCTTTTCAGCATAGTTGATCATTATACAATGTTGCTGTTACTGTATACAATGTTCTCCTGGTTCTGCTCACTTCACTTTACATAAGTTCATGTAATTCTTTTCAGGTCTTTCTGAATTCATCCTGCTTGTCATTTCTTAAAGCACAATAAATATTTTATCACCATCATATTGTGGAGTTCTCTAGCATCAGGAACATTATGACAGCATTAGAAAGATCAATGACAATTCAGAAACCCCTGCCACTTTGGCTTGCAGAAAATTAGGGAAAAGTTAAGTAGGGGAGATTTATGATCTAATATCCAATTTTAAATCTCACAGTTTGGCGACCCCGAAGGGACCTTAAGGACCCTCCCACCCTCCCTAGTTTGGCCATAAGCCGGCTAATTCGGTGGATTTTCCAAATACCCCCCCCCACGGACTTTGCCTCATTTGCCTATTCCTATCCTTCTAATCAACATCACCTTGTGACTATATACAATAAAGGCTCTATCTAGAAAACCAGAAGCTTCTTCCATTTACTAGTCTGGGAGATAAATTAAGGGAAAAGTTAAGTAGGGGAGATTTATGATCTAATATCCAATTTTAAATCTCACAATATGCTACAGTTTAGTTATTCCCCAACTAATGGGCATTTCTTTCATTTCCAATTCTTAGCCACCACAAAAAGAGCTGCTACAAATATTTTTGTACAAATAGGTCTTTTTCTCTTTTGGGGGATGTCTTTGGGATATAAACCTAGCAATGGTATTGCTGGATCAAAGGGTATGCACAGTCCCATAACCCTTTGGGCATAGTTCAAAATGCTCTCCATAATGGTTGGATCTTTTCACAACTCCAACAGTGGATTAGTGAAATAATATAAATGGAAAATAGAAGAGGGCCCAGGACACAGCCCCATGGGACATCCACAGTTAGTAGGCATGACTTGGATGAAAATCCAGCAAAGGAGAACCAGGAGAGTAGTGTCCCAAAACTCTAGAGAGAAGAGAGTATCAAGCAGAAGAGAGCGATCAATAGTGTTAAAGGCTACAGAGAGGTCAAGGAGAATGAGGATTGAGAAAAGGCCATTTGATTTGGCAATTAATAAATCATTACTAACTTTGGAGAGAGCCTTTGCTGATCAATTATGAGGTTGGAAGCCAAACTATAGAGTGAAGAGAGTGAGAGGAAAGAAAATGGTGACACCTATTGTAGATGAACTTCTAAAGGATTATAGCCATAAAATAAAAAAGAGAAATGAAATGAAAACTAGCAAAGATAGATGGATCAAATGAGAGTTTTTTGAGAATTGGGGAGACATGGGCATATTTGTAGGCAGTAGGTAAGCAGTCAGTAGACAGAGAGATTGAAGATAAGTGAGGGAATGGGGATGTTAGAGGAGGCAATCTGCTGGAGAAGATGGGATGGAATAGGATCAATCATGCAATTTTTTTGACCATTTCTTTCTTTTAAAAATAATAAAAAACATTTTTATTTAAAGTTTTGAGTTCCAAATTCTCTCCCTCCTCTCCCTCCCTTAACCCCTCCCTGCAATAGTAAGCAATCAAACATGGGTTATACATGTGCAATTCCATCACCATCATATACCATAGCTTGTTTAGTTATTCCCCAAATGATGGGCATTCCTTTGATTTCCAATTCTTAGCCACCACAAAAAGACCTGCTATAAGCATTTTTGTACAAATAAGTCTTTTTCGGGGCAGCTAGATGGCGCAGTGGATAGAGCACCAGCCCTGGATTCAGGAGTACCTGAGTTCAAATCCGACCTCAGACACTTAACATTTACCAGCTGTGTGACCCTGGGCAAGTCACTTAACCCTAATTGCCCAGCAAAAAAACCCCAAAAAACAAACAAACAAAAAAACAAATAGGTCTTTTTCTCTTTTTTGGAATGTCTTTGGAATACAAACCTAGCAGTGATATTGCTGGATCAAAGGGTATGCACAGTCCCATAGCCCTTTAGGCATAGTTCAAAATGCTCTCCAGAATGGTTAGATCTTTTCACAATTCCACCAACAGGTTTTCCCACATCCCCTCCAACATCCAATGTTTTCCTTTTTTGTTGTATTTGCCACTCTGAAAGGTGTGAGATGGTACCCCAGAGTTGTTTTACTTTTCATTTCTCTGATCAATTGTGATTTAGAGCATTTTTTCATATGACTATAGATAGCTTTGATTTCTTTTTCTGAAAACTGCCTATTCCTATCCTGTGACCATTTATCAATTGGGGAATGACTTGTATTTTTATAAATTTGACTCAGGGGCAGCTAGGTGGTGCAGTGGATAGAGCACCAGCCCTGGAGTCAGGAGTACCTGAGTTCAAATCCAGCCTCAGACACTTAACACTTACTAGCTGTGTGACCCTGGGCAAGTCACTTAACCCCAATTGCCTCACTAAAAAAAAAAATAATAAATTTGACTCAGCTCTCTATAAATTTGAGAAATGAAGCCTTTATCAGAGATACTTATTTCAAAAATTCTTTCCCAGTTTTCTACTTCCCTTATAATCTTGGTTACATTAATGTTGTTTGTCCAAAAAAGTTTAGTTTTATATAATCAAAATTACCTATTTTACATTTTGTTTTGCTCTCTATATTTTCTTTGGTCCTAAATTCTTCCTCTGTCCATAAATCTGACAGATAAGCCACTTCATGCTTTCTTTATTTGCTTATGGTATCACCCTTTATGTATAAATCATGTACCCATTTTGATTTTATTTTAGTATGCACTGTGAGATGTTGGTCTATACCTAGTTTCTGTCATACTGTTTTCCAGTTTTCCCAGCAGTTTTTGTCAAATAATGAGTTTTTGTTCCAAAAGCTTGGATCTTTGGGTTTATCATATACTAGATTACTATATTCATTTACTATAATGTAATTTGTACCTATTCCACCCCATTGATCCACCTCTCTATTTCTTAGCCAGTACTAGATTGTTTTGATAATAACCACTTTATAATACAGTTTGAGATATGGTACTGCTAGAACATCTTTTTTCAGGTTTTTTTTTTCCCATTGATTCCTGTGATATCTTTGAGCTTTTGTTTTTCTAGATGAATTTTGTTATTATTTTTCCTAGATCTACAAAATATTTTTTGATAATTTGATTGGTATAGTTCTAAATGTGAGGGAAAAATCCATCCTCTTCTCAATAATTCGCAGGAACTCAGCAGCGAGGTGACAAAGGCTTTATTGTGCAACTAGTGGGTGCCCAGAAAGGGGGCTCAAAGGCCCTGTTTTATACCCTAGTCCCTAACGCAAATGGACCTTCCCCTTTTTCATCACTGGTGGGGTTACAATCTACACACAAAAACTAGCTAATCTGAACGCAGTATTCCCACCCCTCTTCCTTGTATGGGCATGACTCAGGAGTGGACCTTATACTTCCTTATATGGACACAACTCTGGAGCAGACCTTATTGAGACCAGGGCTCCTTGAACCATGTGACCTTGCTAACCTGAGGGGGAGGAGGGGATCTGAGACCTTTTGTTCTACAAACAAGTCAGGGGGAATATGACAGACTGTTATATCCACATTGAGAGGAGACAACTAACTACCCATTTCTCACATAAATAAATAAATTAACTTAACTTAGGTAGGATTGTTATTTATATTATATTGTCTCAGCCTCCCCATAAACAATTAATATTTTTCCTATTGTTTAGATCTGACTTTACCTGTGTGAAAAATGTTTTATAGTTCTGGTCATATAGTTCCTGGGTTTGTCTTGGTAGGTAGACTCCTAAGCATTTCATATTGTCCAGTTATTTTTATTTATTTATTTATTTATTTATTTTGGTGAGGCAGTTGGGGTTAAGTGACTTGCCCAGGGTCACACAGCTAGTAAGTGTTAAGTGTCTGAGGCCGGATTTGAACTCAGGTCCTCCTGACTCCAGGGCTGGTGCTCTATCCACTGTGCCACCTAGCTGCCCCATGACCAGTTATTTTAAATGGAATTTCTCTTTCTATCTGTTGTTGCTGGACTTTGTTGGTAATATATAGTAATGCTAATGATTTGTGTGGGTTTATTTTGTAGCCTGAAAATTTGCTAAAGTTGTGAATAATTTCAGGTAGTTTTTTAGTTGATTCTCTAGGATTTTCTAACTATAATATCATATCATCTACAAAGAGTGATAGTTTTGTTTCCTCCTTACCTATTCTAATTCCTTTTCTTTTTCTTTTTTTTTTTGTTGTGAGGTAACTGGGGTTAAGTGACTTGCCCAGGGTCACACAGCTAGTAATTGTTAGGTGTCTAAGGCCGGATTTGAATTCAGGTACTCCTGACTCCAGGGCTGGTGCTCCATCCACTGCACCATCTAGCTGCCCCCTCTAATTCCTTTAATTTCTTTGTCTTCTCTTATTGCTATAGCTAACATTTTTAGTACAATAGTAAATAATAGAGGTGATAATGGACATCCTTCCTTCACCCCTAACTGTATTGGGAAGGCTTCTAGCTTATCCCCATTACAGATAATGCTTGGTGATAGTTTTAGATAAGTATTCCTTATCATTTTAAGGTAAGCTCCATTTATTCCTATGCTCTCTGGTATTTTTAATAGGAATGGGTACTATATTTTGTCAAAGGCCTTTTCTGCATCTATTAAGATAATCATGATTTCTGTTGATTTTATTATTGATATGGTCAGTTATGCTGATAGTTTTCCTAATATTGAACCAGTCCTGCATTCCTGGTATAAATCCCACCTGGTCACAGTGTATGATTTTTGTGATATATTGCTGTAATCTCTTTGCTAATATTTTATTTTAAAATTTTGCATCAATATTCATTAGGGAAATATATCTATAATCTTTTTTATGTTTTTGCTCTTCCTGGTTTGGGGACCAGAACCTTATTTGTCTCATAAAAGGAATTTGGTAGGACTCCACTTATTTTCCCAAATAGTTTATTTGGATGAATTGTTCTTAAAATGCTTGGTAAAATTCACTTGTGAATCCATCTGGTCCTGGGAACTTTTTCTTAGGAAGTTCATTGATGGCTTATTCAATTTCTTTGTCTAAAATTTTTATTTCTTCTTCTGTTAGTCTGGCCTACTTATATTTTTGTAGATATTCATTCATTTCATTTAGATTGTCAAATTTATTGGCATGTAATTGGGCAAAATAGTTCTTAACAATTGTCTTAATTTCCTCTTCATTGGTGGTGAGTTCATCCCTTTCATTTTTGATGATAGTAATTTGCTTTTCTTTTTTTCCTTTTTTTTTTTTTGGACCAAATTAACCAATGGTTTATCTATTTTATGAGTTTTTTCATAAAATCAATTTCTAATTTTATTTATTAGTTCATTGCCTTTCTTATTTTCAATTTTATTAATCTCTCCTTTGATTTTCAGGATTCCCAATTTGGTGTTTAGTGAAGGATTTTTAATTTGTTAATTTTCTAGTTTTTTTTTTAATTGCATGCCCAATTCATTGATCTGCTTTTTCTCTATTTTATTGATTTGAGCAGTTAGGAATATAAATTTTCCTCTAAGTACTGCTTTGGCTGTGTCCCATAAATTTTGATATGTTGTCTCATTTGTCTTTCTTTAATGAAATCATCAATTGTTTCTATGATTTGTTCTTTGACCCACTTGTTTTTAGGATCAGATTATTTAATTTCTAAATAATTTTTAATCTCTTTTTCAATTGTTCATTATTGAATGCACTTTTTATTGCATTATGATCTGAAAAGGATATGTTTACCTTTCCTGCTTTTCTGCATTTGGTAGTGATCTTTTTATATCCTAATACATGGTCAGTTTTTATGTAGGTCCCACGTACTACTGAGAAGGTATATTCCTTTCTATTTCCATTAATTTTTCTCTACAGATCTATCATATCTAACTTTTCCAGAATTTTACTTACTTCCTTAATTTCTTTCTTTTTAAATATTTTTGCTTAGATTTATCCGGTTCTGAGAGGGGAAGGTTATGGTCCCCAACTAGTATAGTTTTATTATCTTTTTCCTTTAAAATTTTTGATGCTATACCACTTGACATATATATGTTAAATATTGATATGACTTCATTGTCTATGGTATCTTTAAGCAAGATAGTTTTCCTCTTTATCTCTTTTAATTAGATCTATTTTTGCTTTTTGCTTTGTCTGAAATCATGATTGCTACCCCTGCTTTTTTTGCTTCAGCTGAAGCATAATAGATTCTGTTCCAGCCCCTTACATTTACCTTGTGTGTATCTCTCTGCTTCAAATGTGTTTCTTGTAAACAACATATTGTAGGATTCTGGTTTTTAATCCACCCTGCTATCCACTTTGGTTTAATGGGTGAGTTCATCCCATTCACATTTATAGTTATGATAACTATTTCCCTCCAGGCTGTTTTTCATTTGTTTATCTCCCTCTTTTACCCCCACCCTTTCCCTCCTCACAAGTGTTTTACTTCAGATCATCCCTCCCTTTTATCAGTTCCCCCTCCCTCTTCTATTATCCCCATCCCTTTTTTACTTCCTTATAAGGCAAAATAGATTTCTATATCCAACTGAAAGTCTATGTTATATGATGATAGTAAAGTTAAAGCTTTGCCTGCCCCCCCCAACTTCCCCTCCATAATAGTTCTTTCATTCTTCTTTTATGTGGGACAATTTACCCCATTCAATATCCCCCCTCCTGATTCTATGCAATTTCTCACTCCGGCAATTTAGAAAGCTTTGCCTTGGCAAGGTGTAGGGCTGCCTCTTCATCTGAAACTGGTGAAGAGGGAAATAGTGGCAAAAAGCATCTGAGTGAGACAAGTTAAGGAAGAAAGAAGGAGCTCCCAGAAATTGGCCCCAATCTTTTCAGCAAAGTGTGAGGCAAGGTTCTTAGCTTGTAGGGATAGGAAAAGAGGGAAAATAGAATTTGTTCAATTCTCTATTTTTCCTTTTCTTACCTTTTATTTAGACAATTCAAAATTGAAAGAGGGACATAGAAATCTCCTGCCTGCTATTGTATTACGATGACTTCTTGTAGTTCAATTAATTTTTGCTTCATGAAGTTAGAGCCTAAGGCATTTGAAGCATGTTTAGTTTTATATTGATAATGGTTCGTCTTCAGTATAATGTAGTTTCCTTGTTTACGCCTTTTTATATTGTGAATGTTGGTTTTTACTCTCTCTGATAACATGATTATAAGTCCTGCTTTTTTGTAACTCTTGCAGCATAATAAAAATTTCCCCCAAACCCTCATTTTTATTCTGTTTGCCTTTGGTTTTTAGTTGTGCTTGTAAACAACATATTGTGTGGTTTTGTTTTCTTATCCAGTCTGTCACTTATTATTCATTTTTTGGATTGTTTAATCCATTCACATTTAAATTTTATTAGGTTTATATTTTCCTTCTTATTTCTCTAATATTGTTCATTTTTTCTGAATTAGGATTTTCCTCCTTTCTCTCTAAATACAGTACTTTGTCTCCAGTTATTGTAGTTTATTCTACCTTCAGGCAATTCTATTCCCACTGGCTCTCAACCCTGCCCCACCTCCTACTTTTTACCCTTTTCCTTAGTTTGGAGTTTTGCTTAACTTGTTATTTAATTCTTCCCTTCTTTCCCTCCAGCCCCCTTAGTTAAGTAGTGAAGTAAAATTTATTTTACTCTTCTCCTCTTCAACTTATTTTTTCTTTAGGGTTTTAAAGAAAAAAATCAATTTTCTGTGTTTTTTTCTAAAAAGCATTTCTTTCCTTCATTCTTTTCATTATTTCTCTTCCCTTTCTGTCTGTTCTAGAGTTTTAGTCTTTGATTCATAAAACTATACTAATTTAATTTTTCTTTAGTTGCTATATTCCATGAGGAATTAAAGAATCTAACATACCTATTTTGGGTTCTCTTTTCTAAACATTTTATGTGTATCGCCTTTTAGATCTTACTCCTAACCCTAATAACAATTCCTGCAAGTGACAGAGATAATATTACCCCAAGATAGGAATTTTGTGCAGTTCATTATTAACTTCTGTCTTAAAAGTTGGTCATCTTGTGGCCAAAGCACCGGCCCTGGATTCAGGAGGACCTGAGTTCAAATCCAACCTCAGGTACTTGACACTTACTAGCTGTGTGATCCTGGACAAGTCACTTAACCCTCATTGCCCTGCCCCCCCCCCAAAAAAAAGGTTGGTCATCTTTTCCCCCATTTGTCATGCATTTTCCTCCCTAGGTCCTCCCCACTCTCCTGGTTGCCAGTTGTCCCCAGGAGCTCTGATATCCCTTCACCTGAGACAGAATGAGTGAGTGATCTCTCTAAACACCTGAATCCAGCAGATTATATTGACTGTAAGGTCCCCATCTCTTTTATAGAACATTTATTTTTCCCATAGGCGCTTTCTTCAGTGGTACCCCCTCCCACCACTGAAACAAGATTTCACCCTTTCTTTCTACCATTTCAATTCCTTCTTTTGCACCCTCATCCATTCTTTTATAGTCTCTCTTCCTACCAAGAGACTACAGAAATTATTTTCCCTTTATTGTTAATATTTAACTTGATTAAGGTACATCACACATTCTATCTTTTTCCTATCTTTTCTCCCTTTAAATGCCCTCTCCTTCTATAATTTAGTCTCATAAAACCATTAATTCACCAGTAGGCAGATGTGAAGTTTATTCCATTATGTTTCAGACCTTTTGCTTCTGTTTGCTTTATTCTTTTACTCTTGTCCCCTTATGTATTTTTTTTTAATATCTCATAGGGGTCCCTCTGTTGTTATTTTGTCATTGTTTTTGGTCCATGTTTTTATTTATTTTTCTTGTATTTCTGTTGTGTGTGGTATTTGAGAAGCAAATAATCTGTTCAGGTTGGTTTTCTTTCTAGGAATATTTCGAATGTTTCTTTTTTATTGAATGTCCATCTTTTATCATTGATGATTAGGCTCAGGATGGCAGGGTATGTTACCTTGGATTGTATCTTGATCTCCTTTGCTCTTGGAACACATTCCATTCATTCTTGCATTCATTCGTGCAAAATAGTCTTGCCTTATTCACATTTCCTTTCCTTTATATTTGAAGGTCTTTTTCCTGATCACTTACAGAATTTGTTGTTTGTCGCTGGATTTGTTCCATTTAATCACTACATGTCTTATGATTCTTTTTTTTTCTGAATGTGATTTGTGGTTTCTTTCTCTTGTCACTTTGTTTTCTGTGTTCTAAAGTTCTGGGCAGTTTTCTTCTATTATTTCTTGCATTGTAGTGTTCAGGTTTTTTACTTATCATGTCCTTTTGGGAGACCTGTAATCCTTAAGTTGTCTACCCAACTGGACTTTAAGATCAATATGTTTTGCTTGTCTAGAGATCATGTTTTCTTTTTAACATTCTTGCTTTTTTGCTTCTCTTCATTTTTGAGTCCTGAATTTCCTATCAGTTATTCTCTCATTTGTTTCTTTGGTGAAACTTGCTCCTACAGATTCAAGTCTTTCTATTCTGCTGATTATTTCTGATGTTCAGGCAATATTTTCCACTTTTACAAGTCTTATTTCTCTTTTAAACCATTCAGGAATGTCTTGTGGTTTACCTCTCTCTTGGGAATCCATAGAAGATCTTCTATCTCATCAAGAGTTGATTTTCCTTTGTCCTGCAGTATTTATTCATTGTCTGGACTTACTTATCTGATCTGGAGACCATATTTCCTTTTGTTATTAATATTTTCCCTGTTGGTTTACCTACTTATGCTCAAGGCCTTTAATTGAGCTTTTCTCCTGAAATCTTTGCTCATTTCAGTCTTTCCCCCTCCTTATGGTTCCCTATTGCTCACTTTCTAACTCCTTTCCCCTGGCCATTTCCCTGGGGGACTAAACCTTAAAGCTGTCTCAGTCTCTTTCTGGACCAGACAGGTCACCTTTCACTGGCCTCATTCTCTGTCCCAAGCAACTTCTGAGAGGACAGAACTGGCCCTAGCTGGTTGCTGGACTCTTTCCTTCATGAATGAAATACCATAAAGCCACACATTCTGCCCCAGTTCCCTCTGTTGTTTAGTTCTCTGTCTAGAATCTATTACGGCTTCTGCCTTTTGGTTTTCTGCAGCTCCCTGGGGCCCATGTGACCCTGTGCAAGTTACCTCCTCTTTCTGGGCCTCAGTTTCCTAACCTGTAAAATGAGGAGGTTGGACTCAATGGCACAAAGGTCCCTTCCAGCTCTAGAGCTTTGATTCTATGATCATTTCCCCTTTTTTGGCCTCAGTTTCTCTGTCTGTAAAATGGGGATGATAATACTTATCATACAAGTTATCTCACAGGGTAATTGTGAGGAAAGTGTTTCATAAACCTTATAGCACCATAGAAATATGAGTTGTCTTATGATTATTAGGCAGAAGTTCTGCAGGAGGAGAAAAAGAACCCTGGCCTCATAGTCAAGAGAGCGGGGTTTGAATCCTATCCCTGTCCCTTACCTATTTTCTTTGTGGCCTTCCTGAGCCTGAGGTTCTTCATGTGCAAAAGAGGAATCATATTCTCTGCCCTACTTCCATCACTAGGCTGCATGTGTCACACAGACAGGTAACTATTGCCCACAAATTGCCTTGTTTCTCAGCTACCTCTTTTTTTTCTTTTTTTTTTTGTTTGGGGCAATGAGGGTTAAGTGACTTGCCCAGGGTCACACAGCTAGTAAGTGTCAAGTGTCTGAGGCTGGATTTGAACTCAGGTCCTCCTGAATCCAGGGCCAGTGCTTTATCCACTGTACCACCTAGCTGCCCCCACACAAATTACCTTCTTGGCAAACTGAATGTGCCCTTGGTGGGTTTTCCAGAGAATTTGTGAGTTATTGTCAGTGCATTCCAATTAGATTAAAAGCTCCCTGAAGGCAAGGACTGTCTTTTGTCTCTTTTTGTATCCCCTTTGGCACATAGTAGGCACTTAATGTTGATTCATTGATTGATTGAAGCAGCAGAAGCCTGTATCCAGGTAGTCTTCCTGCTTCTTGTAAACCTGCAGGAAACAGGTTGTCACTAACATTAAAGAGAGTTCTTTATGCCCATGCATTAGCTACTTCAAACCTACTGGAAAAGGCTTAGGCCAGACAGAAGCCTTCAATGGCCTGTATTCTGAATTCTAGAAGCAGGAAAATGAAAATCTGCTCCAAACCATTGAATAACTCTAAAAACAACCTCTGTGACAATTTGCTGCTATCGCTACTTCTTCTGGGACTGAGGTTTCACAACAGCTGCCAATCCAATCCTAGTCTCACTGTGCTGTTCTTATCTCTGGCCTCAACTCCCCTAGTCACTGGTGACGGTCAAGAAACATTTATCCAATGTCTTACTACATACTGGGTACTGTGCTAAGTAAGTATTGTGGATTAAATGTCTATAAATGTCACATGCACTCAGAGGGATAATTATAATTTGTTTCAAAAGAAGTTGATATGGGGGGCAGCTAGGTGGCGCAGTGGATAGAGCACCAGCCCTGGAGTCAGGAGTACCTGAGTTCAAATCTGGCCTCAGACACTTAACACTTACTAGCTGTGTGACCCCAGGCAAGTCACTTAACCCCAATTACCTCACTAAAAAAAAAATTAAAAAAAAAAGTTGATATGAAGGAACATCAATGGAAAAATAAATGATAAGACCCATGTGTATTTTCAAAATTTTAGACCAAAATGAGACAAAGTTTTGAGATAAGTAAGACATGGTGTTCAGGGAATACTGATGGAATTTGACAAATAGTCCCAAATTAAGAAGAAATTACAAAGTGATATAAATAAAAGCCTAATATAACCAGCAATCTGCTTAGTACAGAAGAAGTTGCTACTTCAAAGCTATAATCTAAGACTGGAAACTTTATTTTGTTTCCAAGTCAGCAAAGAGAATTACAAAAAAATCGCAGTTGCTTTGAGAAATCCAAAACCTGCATGAGAAACTAAGAAAGTATCCCATTTAGATAATAATGAATTAATTGCATATTTATCCCACTAGAAGAGGGCAGCTAAGTGGCACAGTGGATAATGTACTGGGCTTTAAGTCAGGAAAACCTGAGTTCAAATTTGGCCTCAGATACTTACTAGCTGTATGACCCTGGGCAAGTCACTTCACCCTGTTTGCTTCAGTTTCCTCATTGGTAAAATGAGCTGGAGAAGGAAATAGCAAACCAGTCCAGTATCTTTGCCAAGAAAACCCCAAATGTAATTACATAGCGTTGGATACAACTAAAACAACTGAACAACAACCTCTAGAAGATTATATCATTTAAACAACTATATTACAGTCACAGGGAATATCCATTCAGATGATAAAAGGATTAAACTGAGAGGTAACCCTATATTACCTTAATACCCCATTCCAGGGAAGGTAACCCATAAGGAACTATCATAGTTTACATGAGCTGTCTATAAACTCAAAGTTACTATTATGATATTAGTAATCAACCATCTAGAATTTTAGGAATTCAGTATAAGAGTGGCAGAGCTAATAGTCAACAATTAGACTTAACAATCCATCAGGAAAAACAGAAGGGATTATTCATATAACCAAACAATTCTTTAATGGGAAATATATGAATGCTTTACACAACTCCATTTTGCTCTTTTTATTGTTCTGTTGTTCATTTGTGTCTGACCCAATTTGGGGTTTTATTGACAGAGGTACTGGAGTGGTTTGCCATTTCCTTCTCCAGCTCATCTCACAGATGAGGAAACTGAGGCAAACAGGATTAAGTGACTTGCCCAGGGTCACACAGCTAGGAAGTGTCTGAGGCCAGATTTGAAGTCAGGAAGATGAGTCTTCCTGACATCAGGCCCAGCACTCTAACCCCTGTGCCACCTCACTGCCCTGTTGTGCTGTATACGTTGTTTACATATATTTTTGGTAATGCATATTATTGCTGCCTTTGCACATGCAAAGGATTACTTTATGTGAATTACATATTTGATTGCTTTTGGCTACATAATTGTATGTATGTTTGTTATATATGAGTGTATGTACATGTATATACAAAAACATAGATAGGGGCAGCTAGGTGGTGCAGTGGATAGAGCACCAGCCCTGGAATCAGGAGTACCTGAGTTCAAATCCAGCCTCAGACACTTAACACTTACTAGCTGTGTGACCCTGGGCAAGTCACTTAACCCCAACTGCCTCACTACAAAAACAAAAACACAAAACAAAAACAAATACATAGATATAGATTGTCACAAATGAGAAAATTCTAAACTGATATTAAACCAATATAACATATGTTGATAATGTAAATGCCACAGACATATAAGTATGTAGTAGAGAATACCTAAAACATAAAAACAATAGCCTCTCCCCACCATTATATGGTTTTTGAAAAGTAAAGAAATTTTTGTGCAACTGCTAAACACCGTACATTCACCATAGCACATAAACATTGTTGATAATTTTCTTCGATTGAAGTCAGAGATCATGGGTTCCAATTCTTCTGCTGATGATGACTATTTACCCCTCTCTTAGCTTCATAGCTCTGAGCTTCAGCTATGTAGGTGGCCCAGTGGACAGAGTGCTAGGCCTGGAGTCAGTTCAAATTCAGCCTCAGACACTTCCTGGTTGTGTGACCTTGGGCAAGTCACTTAACCTCTGTTTGCCTCAGTTTCCTCATTTGTAAAATGAGCTGGAGAAGGACATGGCAAACCACTTCAGTATCTTTGCCAAGAAAAAGCACAAATGGGGTCATGGAGAGTCAGACACCATTGAACCACAATGAGAGCTTCCATTTCCTTGTCTGCAAAATGAAGAGGTTGTCCTAAATAGTTCTGGGGTCTCTTCTAGCTCTAAATCTATGATCTGATGACTCACAGACTTGAACTGTTGGAGAAGTTCATAATAAAGTCTACATCTCCTGGCCAGCCAGCCATGACTCAGTCTTTTCAAGTGTAGGATGATTTTGTCAATAGGTACCTTCTCAGATAAGTAATTTAGCTACGGGAATCACCTCCCAATGGGCAGCAAACACTAACTGGGGAACTCTTCAACTCATGAAGTAACTACCAAACTTTGAAACGTCCCTGGAAACCAGTTGGTTGCTTACAGACCTTTGCTCAGGGGCAGCTAGGTGGCACAGTGGATAGAGCACTGGCCCTAGAGTCAGGAGTACCTGAGTTCAAATCCGGCCTCAGACATTTAACACTTACTAGCTGTGTGACCCTGGGCAAGTCATTTAACCCCAATTGCCTTACTAAAAAAAAAAAAAAAAGCAATCAGACCTTTGCTCAGGTTAAAAACATTCTCTCTCTCTCTCATACGCACGCACACGCACACACCCCTAGGATTTCAGACTTACCAAGGCAAGAACATGTTCCCTCCCTCCTTTGTGACAAACAGAGCATTTCAGAACCTAGTAGATGAGATTCATAATTTTTTTTTTTTTGGAGGGGCAATGAGGGTTAAGTGACTTGCCTAGGGCCACACAGCTAGCTAGTGTCAAGTGTCTGAGGCCAGATTTGAACTCAAGTCCTCCTGAATCTAGAGCCAGTGCTCTATCCACTGTGCCACCTAGCTGCCCCAAGAACATGTTCCCACTGGCATGTACTTGAGCTATAGAACCTTCATTTCAGCTAATGCCCAAGGAAACCATCCTCACTCCTTGCCCAGTTCCCTTTCTGACTTTTGGGAATTCCCCTTGCATCCTCCCACCACCTGCTTTCTCTTCTTGCTTTACTGTTTTATTTTTTTTTTCTTAAAGAATTTTTGTCTTGGCTTCACCTTCTGTTTCTAGTCATTGATTCCAGCCTCAAAGTGGGACCTCTTTGTGTGAAGAAACTTATTTTGATCTTAAAGTGAGAAACTAAAAATTCCCACTTCTGTCATACACACCACACATAGGCAATAAATAGGCAGTTGCCCCATAGTTACCTAAAAGTTCTAGTTGTCATTGTTTTCCAGCCATCACCCAAAAAGTCTGCACAAGTTATAAGTAAATGACATAATCATGTTTGTCTTCAGTCATTGCTTTGTTTTTTCCCCTGAAGGGCTGCTTTTTCTTGGGCCTTTACAGAATTGTCCATTTCTGCCCAAGAATTGAGGGGCTATTTCTGTCCCTTTCTTTCTTTCTTTCTTTCTTTTTTTTGTAGGGCAATGAGGGTTAAGTGACTTGCCCAGAGTCACACAGCTAGTAAGTGTCAAGTGTCTGAGGCTGGATTTGAACTCAGATCCTCCTGAAAGCAGGGCTCGTGCCTTATCCACTATGCCACCTAGCTGCCCCCTGTCCCTTTCTTTTTTTTTTTTTTTTTTTTGCGGGGCAATGGGGGTAAAGTGACTTGCCCAGGGTCACACAGCTAGTAAGTGTCAAGTATCTGAGACCGGATTTGAACTCAGGTATTCCTGAATTCAGGGCCGGTGCTTTATCCACTGCGCCACCTAGCCGCCCCCCTGTCTCTTTCTTTTAAAAAAATTATTTATTTTATTTTGAACTCAAGAAATAAAACAAGCATTTCTATAACATAGTAGAATAGAAAAAAAGAAAAGATGATTATACTTGAAACTGCAAATATACAACTTGCTATTCCTTTAAAATATATAATAAAGTTATTTTGTAACTTTCTTTTTTTTTTTTCTTCTCTCCTCTTCCACCTCCCTCCCCATGGATACCATTAGACGTAAATATGTATATGTATGTAAAACCGTTTATCAGTTCTTTCTCTGGACCAGATAATACCTCCCTTCATAATGTCCTTTGTAGTTAATTTGGGTTGTTTATAATAGTCAAAATGGCCTATTCAAAATTATTCTTAAAACAATTTTGTTGTTACTATATACAATGCTCTCTTGGGTCTGCTCATTTTGCTCTTCATTATTTCATGCAAGTGTATCCATGTTTTTCTAAGATCACCAAGTTCATCATTTCTTTTTTTTTTTTTTTTTTAGTGAGGCAATTGGGGTTAAGTGACTTGCCCAGGGTCACACAGCTAGTAAATATAAATGTCTGAGGCCGGATTTGAACTCAGGTACTCCTGATTCCAGGGCCGGTGCTCTATCCACTGCACCACCTAGCTGCCCCCAAGTTTATCATTTCTTATGCCACAGTAGTAATTCCATCAAAATCATATCCCAGGGGCAGCTAGGTGGCACAGTGGATAAAGTACCAGCCCTGGATTCAGGAGTACCTGAGTTCAAATCCAGCCTTGGACACTTGACACTTAGTAGCTGTGTGACCCTGGGCAAGTCACTTAACCCCCATTGCCCCGCAAAAAAAAAAAAAATCATATGCCAAAACTTGTTTAGCCATTCCCCAACTGACAGGAATTTGTTACATTCGATAAATAAAAATATCCAAATAAGAAAAGGGTACCATAGCAATTAAGCCTTCCTTTTGTGTTAAAGGGAATAAATAGCTGTCCTATATTTGATAACTATTTTATACATTGAGTTCTTTTATCAAAGCAAATTTGTTCATTTTTCTTGCAGAGAACCTAGACGTGAATCATGTCTAAGCTTTGTTTAAAAATTCCTAAGAGTCCGTCTCCAGGGTTAGGGCATAATAATAACAGTTTATACATTTACATATAAATATTTATATGTTATATGTAATACAATTATTTATACATAATATAGATATATAACACAATATATATAGCATTACATAATATAGTCTATCTTATATAATACATTGTAATATATAATACAGATTATACACTTACATAGTGCTTTAAGATTGGCAGTTTGCTTTACATATATTATATCTCATTTGTTCTTTTTTTTTTTTAGTGAGGCAGTTGGGGTTAAGTAACTTGCCCAGGGTCACACAGCTAGTAAGGGTTAAGTGTCTGAGGTTGGATTTGAACTCAGGTCCTCCTGACTCCAGGGCCAGTGCTCTATCCACTGCACCACCTAGCTGCTCCTTATCTCATTTGTTCTTAAGCTTGTGAAGTGTATCATGAAAGAGTCAGAAAAAAGCCCCCAGATTCCTTCTTCTTGAAGATAGTCTGCCTCCAGGACAAATTCAGCTTTCTGTGAGTTCAGAGCAGGAGTTCTTTATGAGAAAGGCTGCCCTGGCCTTCAGGTCATAGTCATATCCCCATTTACTGGATTCTCAATATCTCCACCCTCTCATAATTTCCATTACCCACGATGAGTGCATAGTCAAATCTCACTGCCTCTTTCCCCATCATCTTATATTACTCCCATGAGAGCAAATGGAAAGAGTAGTGGATGATGGGAGAGGGACAATCCTCAATATTTATATTACCACTTCTCTTTACATCATTGCTATTTTCTTCCATTCCCAGAAGGAAAAGGCAATAACTTAAATAACCAAGAGACAACTTGTGGGTCCCAGGTAGCCATATTTAAATTATTATTTTTTTTTCTCTAGGCCTGGAGGGGGTGGTGATAATGATAATTTAGAAAGAGAAAGAATGATTTCTGATGATCACCTTTTCCCCTTTACTGATAGTTCAGTTTCTGATAGTCTCCATTTTTTCCCTTCGTGAGAGTCTGGGAGAGCCCTCACTCACAAAGATGGGGAAGGCCAGGATACATGCAGATGCACATAGGTCTAACGTTGCCTATTTCCTTGTTCTTGGCCCATGAGAGAAGATTTCTGCTAACCATACAACATGTAAGGAACAGAGCCCCTTGTGGTCAGAATGAGGCTCTCTCGACCATGTGGCTGAAGCAGTCACTGACTTTGGGAGTCAGGACTCCTGGATTCCAGTTGAAGTCACTTCTTGTCAACCATTTGTTAACTCAGGGGTTAAGGGGACACAAGGGCAGTGGGACTGAGAACTGATAAGTGCTATTATAGCAATGGACCTTGGGGTCATACCCTCTATTGCCTTCAGCTGTGTTCTTACTCATCTACTGCTGTCACTAGGATTTCCCGTAGGAAAGCTGAAAGAGATCAGATAACTACTAAAATTGACACAGAAAGAGGAAGGCACCTTTGCAAAAGAGAAGATCTGAGATCAGTGCTGTGTAGTATTGCAGAAAATATTATTTTCAGTAACCAGGGGTGAGAAGGTTTCTTTACCCTTCTTCTTTTGAACTATAGATCTTCAGATATACAACCCCCATCATCAATCTTTCCCATAGTCTATGGAGAACTGAAGGCTTCAATACAGCTCGTTGGACACTCCCAAGGAAAAAAAAAGCTAGGGAGGAAAGTTGAGGGAGATTTCTGAAAGGCGGTTGGGTGGAGGCTCCTTAAATGGGGAACATTTTTTTTTTTTGCAGGGCAATGGGGGTTAAGTGACTTGTCCAGGGTCACACAGCTAGTAAGTGTCAAGTGTCTGAGGTCGGATTTGAACTCAGGTACTCCTGAATCCAGGGCCAGTGCTTTATCCACTGCACCATCTAGCTGCCCCCTGCCTTTTTACCTTTAATGTCTACCCGATTCAACCAATTCTTACCAGTGGCTCCAAGAAGCTGTAGCATGTATAGTGGCCACATCCAGGTAAAGCTGTCTTGCTGATGGCTAAATCAAGTTGACGGTAACCACCAACAGGCCTCAAACTGGTCAGTGAGTTGGGGGATGCCTACTCTAAGCATATGAACAATTCCTCCAGAATGGGAGGATGAGAACAATTTGTTCCAGCGGCCACAAAGGTGGCTGAAGCCAGTGCTATGGAGTGCTTAGAGCTTGGTCAGACATCAGATGCCAAGGTCATCTACTTGGCCATCACCAATCATCTTGACTTTTGTTCTGACACTGGACTTCAATGACTCAGGAAGAGAGAATGAGGCTGATGATTGTGCAACTCTGCCTCACTTAAATTCAATTCAGGAGCAAGTCAAGACATATCATTGGTCCTCTTCAAAAAATGAAGGAGAAACATGTTTCTATCTAGTCTTGATGTACTGAATTACTGTATCCTATAAGTTTGTGGAATCTTAGATTGATGGAAAATTACAGATGAAGGGTGGGTATATAGCTTTGTGTTTTCCTATATTTTGATAATCCAGAGCCATATCTCTGGACTACATTCAAAATTTGGCCAGCCTAGGTTTTTTAACTTGCCCCCTAGTCCCTAGAAGCTTGTGGGATATACACCAGAGTGGAAACATTCATATGTGTCAGGCTTTTAGTCATTTGACTGGTGGCTTAGGTATAGCACCACCTGGTGGATAAATCAAATATTATACCCCATGGTGTAATGTAAGTGACACCCTGCCTTCCTGTAGGCTTATGGAAGGCACCATATAAGTTACATGTGGGCTTTTATTGTATACCTCAAGTACCCATTAAGCACAAATGAAGCCTACACCTCTAAAACAGATGTGACTGGGAATTTTTGCGTTGGAATTAGAGGGACAAGGCAGAGAGCCCCAGAACAATTGGAGATTTCTATATTCTATAAAGGACTGACACCTTCTGGGGAGACAGAAGGTGAAGGGGAAGGAAACAAAGGCCAGGTTTGTGGCTACACATATGTCTTTCTAGCTCTGTGTGGCTTTCTCCTGTCTCCTGAGCCCAGTCTCACTGACTTCAGCTTTAGTTTCCCTTAAGGATCAATTTCAGTATTCAACAGGAATATCATGATAGTCTTTCAGAAATAATAGGGATCCTTACCTTAGAACTAACAGAAGCTTTCATAGGTTGGTTGCCACTAAGGCTGGCTACTGCATAGATAAGAAGTAGTAACCTTTGGCCTCTTCTTCGAACAATTCTTAGTAAAGGGCTGGGTCCTCTTGGCAAGAAAACTCACTTTGATTTATGACAACTAATTAGTCAGTATATTGCCCAAATCTTCCCTGGTTTAAGTAAGCAAAGCTGTTTACCCAATAATAACCAAACAGGTCTGGGGTTCAGGGTTCCCCAGTTTGTTTTGGGGGGGGGTTGTTTTATTTTTAGTCCATGAAAATGAATGGGTGGAGCAAAAGTTCAGACAATCTGTGCCCTGGGGCAAGTTCATTGTGTCTGCTTGATGCTCAACTGGTCTTTCCATATGCAAATGAGATACTTATATAGTCTTTATAAGGTGCAAATGAACCTACTCAAAGCTTTATAACCTTTGCCGGGTACAAAGTGATCCACTCAAATCTAGAAAGGGGCTCGCCCTTAACCTTTATATCTTGCAAATGCTTCTTGGCTGATTTACTCAAATCCTCTCCTTAGTTAAACATTTGCTATCCCCAGTATATAATGGGGGTGCTTTGGGGCAATGTGACTATTGCTCTATGGTATATGCCATGTGTTGCCAAGTGATCTCATAATTGCCAGATCTGATGGTCTTTCCTCAGTTCTAATCTTCCTGCACCTATTTGTTTTATTTGACACTGCTGACGAATTCTCTCACTGTAGAATTTCCTGACATTACTCTTTCCTGGTTTTCCTACTATCTGTCTTACTGGGCTGTTATTATTGGGTTGGGTTTTTTTTTCTCCGTTCTCTCTTGCTGGCTCCTAAACTATATTACACCCTCTAAAGTTGGGTATTCCTTAGCTTTCTGGCTTTATTCTTTTTTCTCTGACATTCTCTCTCTTGGTAAACCTTTTAATTCCCATGGGTTTAACATATATACATCCCCAGACTCTCCTCAGCTTTAGACCCATATCAGCAGTTGCCTAATGGACATTTCAAACCTCATATTCCAGAAGCAAGCAGGTAAACAATAAGCTTTATTAAGAGCTCATAATGTGCCAGGCTTCATGGATATCATGCTAAACTCTGTGGATACAAATACAAGCAATTTTTTTTTCTTTTGCGGGGTAATGAGGGTTAAGTGACTTGCCCAGGGTCACACAGCTAGTAGGTGTCAAGTGTCTGAGGTAGAATTTGAACTCAGGTCTTCCTGAATCCAGGGCTGGTGCTTTATCTACTGTACCACCTAGCTGCCCCAAACAAGAAAAAAAGAAAAAAAAAAACACCTATATTCTCTCTCTCTCTCTCTCACTTTCTCTCTCTCCCCAGTCAGGGTCAAATGACTTGCCCAGGGTCACAAAGCTAGCTTCTAAGGCCAAATTTGAACTTCTGATTCTAGGGTCAGTGCTTTATCCGCTGTACTACCTAGTTGCCCCTAATACCTACTCTCAAGGAACTTACATTCTGATGGGGGAAGAAAACTCATAAGAGGCAGCAGAAAGGTGTATACTTGTGCTGGGGATGGTAATGAAGGAGTCAATCTGCAAGGAGTCAGCATAACCAGGAGAAGAACGAAGCATGGTGACTGTGAGGGAAAAATCCATCCTCTTCTCAATAATTCTCAGGAACTCAGCAGCAAAGTGACAAAGCCTCTTTATTTTCTTCTCATGAGGAGGCACCCTAGTGTGCAGCTAGTGGGTGCCCAGAAAGGGGGCTTGCAGGCCCTGTTTTATACTCTAGTCCCTAACACGAATGAACCCTCCCTTTTTTCATCACTGGTGGGGTTACAATCTACACACAAAAACTAGCTAATCTGAAGGCAGTATTCCCACCCTTCTTCTTCGTATGGGCATAACTCAGGAGTAGACCTTATACTTCCTCATATGATCACAACTCTGGAGTGGACCTTATTGAGACCAGGGCTCCTTGAAGCATGTGACCTTGTTAACCTGAGGGGGAGGAGGGGATCTGAGACCTTTGTCCTACAGACAGGTCAGAGGGAGTATGACTGACTGTTATATCCACACTGAGAGGAGACAACTACCCATTTTCTCACAATCCTTCCTCTTTATTTTTGACTATTTGGCTCCTCTCATTCCATTTATTGAATATCTCCTCTACCTTTTGGTCTAAATCTGTGAATCCTATGCTATCTAGGCAGATTAGATCATCAGATGATCCTTTTGGCCCCTCTGGGCTGTGTTTCTTTCTCAATTTAGACTCAGATTTGGAGAAATGCTCAGATGCCATGGTAAAGGGGGTGGCCAGTCACACCAACTCAGTCCAGTTAGGGGGTAAGGTTGGTCTTCCACCACAATACCACCATAGGTCAGCTCGGGGGAGGATCAGGAATGAAAAATCTACCAAGTTGTTCTCGGTTACTTCCCATGTTTGGACACAACTCATATTATCCAAGACCAGAAAACCTCTCACCCATCTGGAGAGACAGGCGGGATGGTTTCCTGGGACTCCAACAAAAGTGGGTATGATCTTTTCTGCTGTCCTTTTTATTACAGGGAAGAGTAGCTGCAAATCCCTGCAACTCTCACCCTTTGCCAAAGCGTTCTGGTATAATTGAAGGAGACACCAGAACCCCTCCAGGCTAAAATGTGGACTTAGAGTATGGGCAGCTGATCTTCCCAAAATGCTGACCCATTCCATCTGAGGATTTGAATCTCCAAACCCAGTCTCTGTCTCCACTGTCTGTCTCACATCCTTAACTTCACTGGCCTGTAACTTGGGAGTTTCAGGGTTTCCTAATTTCCCTTCTGGACTTGGAGAGATTATTTCTGGAGTCTTAAAAGGATAGAGGGATGTAGGATCCATGGGATTTTCAAAGGATATTCCTATTCTTCCTACAGAATCAGTTCCTCCTTCAGATGCCCACATACCAAATCCTTTTTGCTCCTCCACTACTTGTTTGCCTGAGCAGCTCCCACTACCCCAAAATGTTACCTCCCTTCCCCCTTTTTGTACCAGGCTTGGTATATTGTACATTAAAGTCTTTTTAAACTTCACCCTCGGTCTATCAGATTCCTTATTCACAGTCCACTGCTCTGGTTTTTCTTCTGGAAAAGGTGCCCCTTTTACTTGAGAGTAGTGAGTCCAGTTTTGCTCCTCAGTCCTCACTGCAATGTCAGTGAAAAGTAACACCAGGAATAGCCCTTCCCAATCAGGTTCCAACTTGTTGCTCTTCCAGGCTCTTATCAATACCCAGTCTCCAGGCTTAAATTGGTGAGCTGGAAACTTGAGAGGAGGGGTCTGGGCCAGAAGTCCCTTCTATCAGAGTAAAAAACAGAGGCAGAGAGGCCAGAAATATATTCTCTGAGAAACATGCTTTTCATTTCTATTATTGGGAACTCCTCTGTTTCCCTTCCTAAGTAAGGATATCAAAATCTTCTTGATTTGGGGTTTTTTACTATTCACATATACATTTAAGGCTTGGCATACCCAATTTTCATTAGACCCAAATTTAGGCCAAAGGACTGAACCTCCCTTGAGGGGAACCCCAACCCATATTAGGCAACAATATTTTATCATTCTCTTCTTGCATTTTCCTCTATACTTCTCAAGTTTATCCCAGATTTCTAATTTGTCTCCCAAAGGGCTGTCTTTGGGAATTTGGGGAGGTGTACTTTCTTCCTTTTCTGTATCACTAAAGGTGGCATTCCTCATCTTTAATGAACCCTTTGAATTCTTGGCAACCACCCTGCCTGGCACACTGCTTGGCATCTCCTGGCACCCTGGTTGGCATGCCTGGCACCTATGGATTCAAACAGCCTGGTACGCAAAAACTAGCTAATCGGAATGCAGTATTCCCACCCCTCTTCCTTGTATGGGCATAACTCAGGAATGGACCTCATACTTCCTCATATGGACACAACTCTGGAGAGGACCTTATTGAGACCAGGGCTCCTTGAAACATGTGACCTTGCTAACCTGAGGGGGAGGAGGGGATCTGAGACCTTTGTCCTATAAACAGGTCAGGGGGAGTATGACTGACTGTTATATCCACATTGAGGGGCAGCTAGGTGGTGCAGTGAATAAAGCACTGGCCCTGGATTCAGGAGGACCTGAGTTGAGTTCAAATCCAGCCACAGACACTTGACACTTACTAGCTGTCTGTCCCTGGGCAAGTCACTTAACCCCAATTGCCTCACCAAATATATATATCCACATTGAGAGGAGACAACTAACCATTTTTTCACAGTGACCTTGGTCCATTTCCAAAATAGGGACCCAGAAAGAACTCACCAATGGGAGAAGGGAACTATCATGATGAAGGGATAGAAGGCCCTAAGCACTGAAAGAAGAAACATAGTGAAAATGCATCTAAGTCATGGTGGTGAAATCCAGAAATAGTCAGAAGCACAGCAGAGGGGAATGCCAGAGACATCTCTGACTCAATATATCCAAAAGTGAAAAGATTATAATTTCCCTAAAACCCTCTTCATTTCTAAACTTCCTCAGGTCAGAAGAAGCAATACAAGGACATTCTCAAGGTCTCTCTGAAGAACTTTGAAATCAATTTTGAGACATGGAGATGCTAGTGTAGGACCACCCAGCATGGTGTGCTCCCATCAAAGAAAGTGCTGTGCTCTATGCGCAAAGCAGGATTGCAGTAGCTCAAAAGAAATGTGAGATGCACAAATTTAGAGACATCCCCCTCCCAAATGTTCATATGGACTATTTGTGCTCAACCTGTGGTAGAGCCTTCTAAGCTCCTATTGGTCTGATCAGCCAGTCCAACACACTATATATTGACTTGACATAGTGATGTTATTTTGGTCCTCTTTTTTTTTTTTTAAAGTGAGGCAGTTGGGGTTAAGTGACCAGGGTCACACAGCTAGTAAGTGTTAAGTGTCTGAGGCCGGATTTGAACTCAGGTACTCCTGACTCCAGGGCCGGTGCTCTATCCACTGCGCCACCTAGCTGCCCCTATTTTGGTCCTCTTTGATTATGAAGGACAACAACCAACAACCAAATATTTAATTCTCAGGTTTGGTTCACATCCAAGGTATCACCAGAGTGTGGAATAGAAAAGTATTCAATATATAATATGAATCAAGTATGGGCCAGATATTTATTTCCTATACCCAAAAGAAATGCTTAACCTAAAAAAAAGCTCTTACAGGCATGCATTGGCAAAAACTTAAGGAAGAAGCAATAATAATTAGTGTTGGACTCTGCTAGGATGTTGAGAATTAAACACTGGAACATGAAACAGTTTGCAGATCGCTGAATATGCATGTTGATTTTTTTAATCATAAAAGCATTTTATTATTTTTCAGTTACATGTAAAGATAGTGTTCAACATTTGTTTTTAAAAGATTTTGAGTTCCAAATTTTTCTCCCTCTCTCCCTTCTCTCCTCTCTCCCCAACATAGCAAGCAATCTGATATAGACTATACACATACAATCACATTCAACAGATTTCCACATTAGTCATGGTGTGAAAGAAGAATCAGAAGGAAAGTTCTCTTTCTGGATGTGGAGAGCATTTTCCATCATGAGTCCTTTGGAATTGTCTTGGATCATTGTATTGCTGAGAAGACCTAACTCTATCACAGTTGATCATCACAAAATATAGGCATGTTTGTTGAATTATACCTCAGCTTTGCATTGTGTAAACAATTCTCTCTAAGGTCATGTATTCTGGCAAGACAGATCAGTTCTTGGAGCTCCACCATTCAGTGGTTATCTTCTCTAAGAAGCACTGAAATCATTGCCAGGGACTCCTCCGAAAGTGTAACCAGCACCAACAAAGGACTCAGGATCTCCAGACCTCTCAAATGTACAAGATTTAGATATGTCCAAGCCTAGATGTGTCTGTCTCAAGATCAATGTTCACACACCTATGATCAGGCAAAGCAACCAAATTTAAGAGGTGGCTAAATACCCAGGCTTGAGTTCATCAAACTGAGGCTCCTTTTGTTCTAGCTGTCACATGGAAGTAGTCACTGTGCTGCCAAAGTAAAGAGTCAATTCTTTCATATCCCTTATGTGAAGTCCCAAAATTATATCATGCCACATGAAGAATTAAAGGAAGAGGAATTCGGGGATGAAGTCACTCCCTTATTTATTTATTAATTTTTTTTTTTAGTGAGGCAATTGGGGTTAAGTGACTTGCCCAGGGTCACATAGCTAGTAAGTGTTAAGTGTCTGGGGCTGGATTTGAACTCAGGTATTCTTGACTCCAGGGCTGGTACTCTATCCACTGCACCATCTAGCTGCCCCCGCAGTCACTCCCTTTTTAATTATTTTATTTTATTTTAAAGAAAATGTTTTTTTGTTTGTTTTTTTAGTGAGGCAATTGGGGGTAAGTGACTTGCCCAGGGTCACACAGCTAGTAAGTATTAAGTGTCTGAGGCCAGATTTGAACTCAGGTACTCCTGACTCCAGGGCCAGTGCTCTATCCACTGCGCCACCTAGCTGCCCTAGCAAGAAGCATTTTTTAAAAGTATGCTTCAATCTGCTCAGAATTCATTAATTCTCTCTCTGGAGGTAGATTGCATTCTTCATCATGGGTTCTTTGAAATTGTCTTGGATAGTTGTATTGATCAAAATAGCTAAGTCTTTCACAGTTGATCATCCTTACAATATTGTTGTTATTGTGTACAATGTTCTCCTGGTTTTGCTTACTTCATTTTGCATCAGTTCATTAAAGTCTTTCCAGTGTTTTTTTTTTTTCTGAAACCATCCTATTTGTCATTTCTTATAGTACAATAGTATTCCATTACCATTATAAACCATAACTTGTTCAACCATTTCCCAGTTGATGTGGATCTCCTCAATTTCCAGTTCTTTGCCACCACAATTAAAAAAAAAAAAAGAGCTGCTAAAAATATTTTTGTACATATAGGTCATTTTTCCTTCTCTTTGATCTCTTTGGGATACAGACATAGTAGTGGTATTGTTGGCTTAAAGAATATGCACAGTTCTATAGCTCTTTAGGCATAGTTCCAAATTGCTCTCCAGAATGGTTAGACCAGGTGGTGCAGTGGATAAAGCACCAGCCTCAGGAGGACCTGAGTTCAAATCCAGCCTCAGACACTTGACACTTACTAGCTGTGTGACCCTGGGCAAGTCACTTAACCCCCATTGCCCCGCCAAAAAAAAAAAAGAATGGTTAGACCAGTTTACAATTCCATCAACAATGCATCAGTGTACCTATTTTTCTACATTCCCTCTAGCATTTATAATTTTCCTTTGCAGTCCTGTTAGCCAATCTGATAGGTGTGAGGTGGTACCAATCTGATAGGTTAATTGTTTTAATTTGCATTTCTCTAAGCAATAGTAATTTAGAGCATTTATTCATTTTATTGATAGTTTTGATTTCTTCATCAGAAAACTGTTTATATCCTTTGACTATTTATCAGTTATGGAATGACTCAATTTTTATAGATTTGACAAAGTTCTATATATACTTAAGATGTGAGATGTTTATGTAAAAAACTATAGAATTTCACTCTAGTTTCCTGCTTTCCTTCTGATCTTGAATACACTGGTTTTATTTGTACAATACCTTTTAAACTTAATGTAATCGGGGCAGCTAGGTGGCGCAGTGGATAAAGCACCGGCCCTGGATTCAGGAATACCTGAGTTCAAATCTGGCCTCAGACACTTAATACTTACTAGCTGTGTGACCCTGGGCAAGTCACTTAACCCCAATTGCCTCACTAAAAAACAAAAAACAAAACAAATAAACTTAATGTAATCAAAATTATTTATTTTATACCTCACAATACTCACTATCTCTTGTTTATTCATAAATTATTCACCTATCTATAAGTCTGATAAGTAATATGTTCCATGTTCTTCAAATTTTCATGTAATATCTCCCTTTATATCTAGATCATGTATCTATTTTGCCCTTATCTTGGTTAATGGTGTAGAATATTAGTTTATGCCCATTTTGTGCCAGACTGCTTTCTAGCTTTCCCAACAATTTTTAGGAAATAATAAATTCTTATCTCAAAAACTTAAATCTTTACACTTGTCAAACATAAGGTTACCATAGTCACTTGCTGCTTTAAATTGTATGTCTACTCTGTTGCACTGATCTACCTTTCTATTTCTTAGCCAGTATTAGACAGTTTTGATAATTACTGCCTCATAGTATAGTTTAAGATCTGGAACTGATAAAGCTCCTTCATTTATGTGGTTTTTTTTATTAGTTCCTTTGATATTCTTGACCTTTTGTTCTTCTGAATGAATTTTGTTATTATTTTTTCTAGCTTGATAAAATAATTCTTTGTAGTTTGGTTGCTATGTAAATGAATAAGTAGATTAACTTAGGTAGAATTGTCATTTTAATTATACATTGGCCCCTACCTACCCATGAATAATTAATATTTTTCCAATATTTAAATCTGACTTTATTCCTTCCTTCCTTCCTTTATCTATTTATTTGTTTGTTTATTTATGGGGCAATGAGGCTTAAGTGACTTGCCCAGGGTCACACAGCTAGTAAGTGTCAAGTGTCTGAGGCTGGATATGAACTCAGATCCTCCTGAATCCAGGCCCAGTGCTTTATCCACTGTGCCACCTAGCTGACCCATCTGATTTTATTTGTATACAAAGTTTTAAAAAATTATTTTCTTCATATAGTTCTTGGGTTTGTTTTGTTTTATTTTAATTTATTTTTTGGTAGGGCAATGAGGGTTAAGCAACTTGCCCAGGGTCACACAGCTAGTAAATGTCAGGTGTCTGAGGTCACATTTGAACTCAGGTCCTCCCGAATCCAGGGCTGGTGCTTTATCCACTGTGCCACCTAGCTATCCTTATCTAGAGTTATTTTAAATGGAGTATCTCTATCTCTTATAGGGTTTTGTTAATGATATATAGGAATGCCAATGACTTATGAGGGTTTACTTTATATTCTGCTATTTTGCTAAAATTATTCATTGTTTCAACTAACTTTTTAGTTGAGTCTTTAGGATTTTTAAAGTATATCATTATATTATCTGCAAAAAAGAGATAGTTTTATTATCTCATTGCCCATTCTGATTCCTTCAATTTCTTTTTCTTCTCTTATTGCTATATCTAAGATTTCCAATACAATATTGAATAATGTTGGTGACAGGGGACATGCTTGTTTCACACTTGATCTTACTGGAAAGGCTTCTAAGGAGTTATTTTAAGATAGCTTATCCCCATTACAAATAGTGCTTGCTGATGATGTTAGGTTAATGCTTCTCATGCATTTAAGGAAAAATTCATTTATACCTATACTTTTACATCTCATGTGTTTTTTTGTTTGTTTTGTTTTTTTTGGTGAAGCAATTGGGGTTAAGTGACTTGCCCAGGGTCACACAGCTAGTAAGTGTTAAGTGTCTGAGGCTGGATTTGAACTCAGGTCCTCCTGAATCCAGGGCCAGTGCTTTATCCACTGTGCTCTGAGCACATCCATCATTACACAACCATATTTAGAAATAACTAGGTCTTTAAGATAAAATGAGAATTGTTTCTGTAGTCAGGTTACATGATTAATAAATAGTTCTTGATTTTCTTACATTTCATTTGCAGGTTAAATATTTTTAAACTGGGAAAATGTCAAAACATAATTTAATATATTTATTTATTCAGTGCTCTTTTTTGCACAAACACAGTCACTACATTTCTGAATTGGAGTATGAATTTGAAGACTTTGAGTTTATTTAGATTGTTAAGCTTGAAAGAACTCACTAAATCATGTTTTAGGAGGAAATTTTTGTTACAAAAATGAATTTGGGGGCAGCTAGATGGCACAGTGGATAAAGCACCAGCCCTGGATTGAGGAGTACCTGAGTTCAAATCTGGCCTCAGACACTTGACACTTGCTAGCTGTGTGACCCTGGGAAAGTCACTTAACCCTCATTGTCCCCCAAAAGAATAAAAGAAATTGCTTTATCTTCATATTATCATTAAGATGTCAATTTCTTCTTTTAATTCAAAAGCCCTTCAAAGTACTTAGCATGAGGGGAGCTAACATGTTTCACAATGACATAAACAAGCCTGCCCTCTGCTCTCAGATGTCTCAAATTTTTGTAAAAAGTTCCTTTTAGAGCATTCTAGTAGTACTGTACATGGAGCACTGGGTCTAGATGGCAGGAAGATTTGATACTTCCTGACACTGGTCTTAGACACTTAATAGGCTGTGTGACTCTAGGCAAGTCATTGAAACTCAGGTTGTCTCATGTTCCTCAATTGTAAAATTGAGATAATGATAGCATTTACCTTGCAGGGGGTGTTATGAAGATCACATGATATAATAATTGTAAAAAGCACTAGTATCAGTGTCTGGCACATAGAAGGTACTATATAAATGCTTATTTCCTTTCATAGGAAACTGTTTTGTATAAAGTTGATTAGTGTTGTAACAACCTGAAAAAGTGTATGTAATTCTTAATTTCATATTTTCTTTTTTTAAAATTTAATTTAATATTTTTTTCTCTCATATTTCTTTTTTTTTCTTTTTTTTTTTTCCTAGTGAGGCAATGGGGGTTAAGTGACTTGCCCAGGGTCACACAGCAAGTAAGTGTCAAGTGTCTGAGGTCAGATTTGAACTCAGGTACTCCTGACTCCAGGGCTGGTGCTCTATCCACTGTACCACCTAGCTGCCCCCTCTCTCATATTTCTTAATACGAGTCTTTTTTTTTAATTAATAAAGTATTTTATTTTTTTTCCGTTACATGTAAAGATAGTTCTCAACTTTTGTTCATACAAGCTTTACAATTTCAGATTTTTCTCCCTCCCTCCCCTCCCTCCCCCCTCCCCTAGACAGCAGTTAATCTGATATAGGTTATATATATATATATATATATATATATATATATATATATATACACACACACATAATAACATTAATCCTATTTCTGCATTAGTCATGTTATAAGAGAAAAAATCAGAGCAATAATGAAAAACCTCAAAATAGAAAAAAACAACAGCATCAAAAACAAAAGAAATAGTATGGTTCATTCAGCATTTATACTCCGCAGTTCTTTTTTAATACAAGTCTGTAAAGTATTCCAAATTCCCCCAATTTTTTTTGTTTTTTGGGGTGATTTTTAGTGAGGCAACTGGGTTAAATGACTTTGCCCAAGGTCACACAGCTAGTAAGTGTCAAGTGTGAGGCTGGAATTAAATTCAGGTCTCCTGACTCCCGGGTCAATGCTCTCTATTCACTGTGCCACCCAGCTACCCCCAAATTCCCAGAATTTTTAAGCTAGTTTACATATACCTGTGTAATACTGTTGGATGGTTCTATGGAAGGTATGCAATTTTTTCTGTTCTTTCCTCCCTTTTAGAAGGGGCAGGGTTGAATTTCATACAGCCTTGCCAGTTCTACCCTGCCCCTGTTTTCTTTTTCACAATGGAAGTCAGAGGGGGTCAGCTAGGTGGTGCAGTGGATAAAGCACTGGCCCTGGATTCAGGAGGACCTGAGTTCAAATGCAACCTCAGACACTGACCCTTACTAGTTGTGTGACCCTGGGCAAGTCACTTAATCCTCATTGCCCTGCTCCCCCCCCCCAAAAAAAAATGAAGTCAGAGATCTTAACAGATTCAACCTATTATAACAATTAAATTATAATTAGCCTAGGGGCAATATAATGGCTGCCAGGTTCACAGGATTCCTTTTTCTGCTATTTTATGGAGTTTGTCAGACAAAAATCTGTTAATATAATAATAATAGCTCACAGCCTCCAGGTAGAAAAATCCTTAACATTCAGACAGAGGTTTCACACTCTCTTCTGATTTAGATTTTTTGTTATTTGCTGCTAACCCTGTCTTTTCACAATTTTGGACATAGAAAATATTTAGACAAAAGAAGCAAGGAGAGTATATTATAATATCTGTTACTGGATAAGCACAGGGAAGGAAAAATGGGAAAATAATAGATTCTGGATAATTTTACTTAAGTCTTTCAATAGCATTATAACCAGTGGCATAAATTCTTTGATCCAAGATGCCAACAAAGGTTCAATGTCCCACCTCTATTTTTCTCTTTTTTGTAGTAGCCCAGCTCCCCTTTCAATTTCTTTTTTTTGGGGGCAGCTAGGTGGCACAGTGGATAGAGCACTGGCCTGGATTCAGGAGGACCTGAGTTCAAATCCAGCCTCAGACCCTTGATACTTACTAGCTATGTCACCCAGGCAAGTCACTTAACTCCAATTGCCTCACAAAAAAACAAAACAATTTCTTTTTTTGCCTGTTTCCCTTGTTCCACTGATTCTTTCCAATATGACTCAGTACATCCTAGATGGGTCTGGGGATGCCATCTCTCCCACTACTGCTGCTCAGCTGATGTAAACTCTGCTCCTTCTTATCAGTCTGCTCTTTTGAAGAGTCCCCCTAAAAAGTCTGTCCCCTTAAAGCTCCTGGGCATGACCCAAGTCCACCTTTCAACCCAGCAATGGCTATAGTCCAAATCATTTTCAGGGTAGAGAGAGAATGCCTGTTCCTTTAAATTACAAACTTCAGGATACCAGTCAGTTCTCAAACTCCTATTATACCTGCATTTTATCTTGTCTTCCATTGAGTTCAGTCAGGGCAGAGTCCAATATAACTCTCATATACTATATAATTTTCATTTAAAATGTTAATTAGAGGGGGCAGAGCCAAGATGGTGGAGGAAAGGCAGTGACTTGCCTGAGCTCTCCCCAAGACCCCTCCAAATATCTTCAGATAATGCCATAAGACAATTCCTGGAGCAGCAGAACCCACAAGGACAGGGTTGACTACTTTTCCAGCCTAAGACAACTTAAAAGGTCAGCAGGAAAGGTCTGTTATATGGGGTGAGAGTGGAGCACAGTCCAGTGCAGTCCAGTGCAGTCCAGTGCAGGTAGCACCAGCACAGACCCAGCCCTTGCAAACCAGGAGCAGGCCTTAGAGCCTCTGAATCAGTAGCAGCAGCAACTGCTTCTGGGACTCTTAGCCCAAAGACAGTAAAGGGGTTGAACAATTGGCCAGAAGGAGATTACAGGGGTCTCTTTGCTAGCACTGAGGCAAAACTCTGTGGTTTTACCCTACTCCAATACAGGTCAGTCTTGGGTGGCAGTCCCAGGGCTTGTAGCCACAGTGGAACAAGACTCTGTTCATGGTTCCAGGGCAGAAAAGCAGGCCTGTGGTTGCTTGTATACCAGAGCACAGGCCAGGAGAGTAGTAAGCATACCTCTCCTTAAATCATACCACCTTGGAAGAATTAAAAACTTACAAATTCCTGGAAATATCTTTGAAAATAGCTGCACAAACCCACTGAAGCTTGGGACAATGTGCCCTGCACCCTGGAAGCAGTGCCCCACTGCTAAAATGTTAAGAAATAGGCTGGGAAAATGAGCAAACAGAAAAAAATTCTGACCATAGGAAATTTCTGTGGTGACAGGGAAGAACAAAATACACCCTCAGAAGAAGATAATAAAGTCAAAGCTCCTACATCCAAAGCTTCCAAGAAAAATGTGAATTGGACTCAGGGCATAGAAGCACTCAGAAAGGACTTTGAAAATAAAGTAAGAGAGGTAGAGGAAAAAATGGAAAGAGAAATAAGAGTGATGAAAGACAATCATTTTAAAAAGCCACAGGAGACACAAAAAAATACTGAAGAAAATAACACCTTAAAAAACAGACTAAGCCAAATGGTAAAAGAGGTACAAAAATTCTCTAAAGAAAATAACTCCTTAAAACTTAGGACTGAGCAAGTGGAAGCTAATGACTTTATGAGAAATCAAGAAACAATGATGCAAAACCAAAAGAATGAAAAAATAGAAGACAGTGTGAAATATCTTATTGGAAAAACAACTGACATGAAAAATAGATCCAGGAGAGACAATATGAAAATTATTTGACTACTTGAAAGCCATGATCAAAAACAAAAACCTACACATCATATTCCAAGAAATTGTCAGGGAAAATTGCCCTGATATTCTAGAACCAGAAGGTAAAATAGAAATTGAAAGAATCCACTGATCACCTCCTGAAAGAGATCACAAAATGAAAACTCCCAGGAATATTATAGCCAAATTCCAGAGCTCTCAGGTCAAGGAGAAAATATTGCAAGCGGTCAGAAAGAAATAATTCAAGTATTGGGGAGCCATAGTCATGATAACACAAGATTTAGCAGCTTCTACATCAAAGGATTGGAGGGCTTGGAATATGATATTCCAGAGGGCAAAGGAACTGGGATTACAACCAAGAATCACCTACCTAGCAAAACTGAGTATAATCCTTCAGGAGAAAAAAAATGGGAATTCAATGAAAGAGAGGACGTTCAGGCATTTTTGCACTAGAATGTTTTTTTGTTTGTTTTTTGCAGGGCAATGGAGTTTAAGTGACTTGCCCGGGGTCACACAGCTAGTGTCAAGTGTCTAAAGCCGGCTTTGAACTCAGGTCCTCCTGAATCCAGGGCCAGTGCTTTATCCACTGCACCACCTAGCTGCCCCTACCATTTACATTCTTACATGGGAAGATTATACTTGTAACTCATAAGAACTTTCTCATTATTAGGGCAGCGGGATGGAGGATATTTAGACAGAGGGCACAGGTGTGAGTTGAATATGAAGGGCTAATATCTTTAAAAAATAAAATTAATGGGGTGAGAGAGAAATGCACTGGGAGAAAGGGAAAGGGAGAAGTGGAATGGGGCAAAGTATTTCACATAAAAGAAGCAAGATAAAGCTCATACGGGGGCAGCTAGGTGGCGCAGCGGATAGAGCACTGGCCCTGGAGTCAGGAGTACCCAAGTTCAAATCCGGCCTCAGACACTTAACACCTACTAGCTGTGTGACCCTGGGCAAGTCACTTAACCCCAATTGCCTCACTAAAAAAAAAAAGATAAAGCTCATACAGTGGAGGGGAAGATGGGGGTGGTGCCAGCGAGTGAGTGAACCTCACTCTCATCAGAATTGGTTCAAAGAGAGAAGAATAACATTCACACCCAATTGGGTATAGAAATCTATCTTACCCCGCAGGAAAGCAGGAAGGGAAGAAGATAAGGGGGGGGGTGATAGAAAGAAGGGCAGATTGATAGGGGGCAGTCAGAAGCAAAACACTTTTGAAGAGGGATAGGGTGAAAGGAGATAGAGAAGAGAGTAAATGTCATGGGGAGGGAATAGAATAGAGGGAAATACAGTTAGCAATAGTAACTGAAAAAAGTTTTTGAAGCAAGTTTGTCTGATAAACACCTCATTTCCCAAACATATAGAGAACTGAGTCAGATTTATTAAAATAAGAGTCATTCTCCAATTGATAAATGATCAAAAGATATGAAAAACTTTCAGATGAAATAATTAAAGCTATCTATAGTCATATAAAGTGTTCTCACTTGATTAGAAAGATGCAATTCTGGAGTACTACCTCATACCTATTGGATTGGATAATAGGATAGCAGAGGAAAATGATAAATGTTGTAAGGGATATGGGAAGAATAAGACATTAATGCATTGTTGGTGGAGTTGTAAACTGATTCAGGCATTCTGTAGAGCAATTTGGAACTATGGTCAAAGGTCTTGACCTAGTAACACCACTACTAAATCAGTATCCAAAAAGAGATAAAAAACCAAAAAGTTAAAGGACCTATATGTACAAAAAATATTTATGGCAACTCTTTTCTGGTGCAAAGAATTCAAAATTGAGGGAATGCCCATTGATTTGGGAATAACTGAACAAATTGTGGGATGTGATTATGATGGAACTAAGTCTTGTGCTATAAGAAATGCTCTCAGGAAAACCTGAAAAGACTTATATGAGCTGATGCAAAGTGAAATGTACTGGGTACAAAGTAACAGCAATATTGTAAAATGATCAGCTGTGAATGACTTTGCTATTCTCAGCAATACAATGATCCAAGACAACTCTGATGGACTTATGATGAAAAATGTGATCCATCTACAGAACTGATAGTGTCTGAATACAGATTGTAGCATTTTTTTTTAGTTTATTTTAGTTTTTATTGTCTGTTTTCTTTCACAGCCTGACTAATATGGAAATGTTTTGTATGGCTACACACATATAACTTATATTGATCAGCTTTCTTTCTTTCTTTTTTGTTGTGGGGCAGTTGGGGTTAAATGACTTGCCCAGGGTCACACAGAAAGTAAGTGTCAAGTGTCTGAAGCTAGATTTGAACTCAGGTCTTCCTGAATCCAGGGCCGGTGCTTTATCCACTGTGCCACCTAACTGCCCCCTAATGGCTTTCTTTCTTTCTTTCTTTCTTTTTTTTTTAGTGAGGCAATGGGGTTTAAGTGACTTGCCCAGGGTCACACAGCTAGTAAGTGTCTGAGGCTGGGTTTGAACTCAGGTCCTCCTGAATCCAAGGCTAGTGCCTTATCCATTGCGCCACCTAGCTGCGCCCCCCTTTTTTTTTAACATTTGTTTTTCTAAGATTTCTAGTTTCAATTTTTTTTTTTTTTGCAGGGCAATGGGGGTTAAGTGACTTGCCCAGGGTCACACAGCTAGTAAGTGTCAAGTGTCTGAGGCTGGATTTGAACTCAGGTACTCCTGAATCCAGGGCCAGTGCTCTATCCACTGTACCACCTAGCTGCCCCATTTTTTTTTTTTTTAGTGAGGCAACTGGGGTTAAGTGACTTGCCCAGGGTCACACAGCTAGTAAGTGTTAAGTGTTTGACGCCAGATTTGAACTCAGGTACTCCTGACTCCAGGGCTGGTGCTCTATCTACTGTGCCACCTAGCCGCCCCCTAGTTTCAAATTTTTTTTTCCCTCCCTCCCCAAGACAGCAAGTAATCTGATATAGGTTATATATGTAATAACATTAAACATAATTCTGCATTAGTCATGTTATAAGAGAAGAATCAGAGCAAAAAGCAAAAACCTCAAAAAAGAAAAACAACAGCACCAAAAACAAAAGAAATAGTATGGTTCAACCTGCATCCATATTCCACAGTTATTTTTTTTTCTGGATTTGAACAGCATTTTCCATCATGAGTCCTTTGGAACTATCTTGTATTGCTGAGAAGAATCTAGTCTATCACAGTTGATCAACACATAATGTTCACGATACTGTGTACAATGTTCTCTTGGTTCTGCTCATCTCACTCATCATCAGTTCATGCACATCTTTCCAGGTTTCTCTAAAATCTGCCTGCTCATCCTTTCTTTCTTTTTTTTTTTCCTGATAAAAGTATTTTATTTTTTTCCAGTTACATGTAAAGATAGTTCTCAACATTTGTTTATACAAACTTTCCAATTTCAGGTTTTTCTCCTCCCCTCCCCTCCCTCCCCCCTCCCCCAGACAGCAGGTAATCTGATATATGTTTTATATATATATATATATATATATATAAAACATTAAACATTTTTCTGCATTAGTCATGTTATAAGAGAAAAATCAGAGCAATGAGGAAAAACCTCAAAATAGAAAAACAACAGCACCAAAAACAAAAGAAATAGTATGCTTCAATCAGCATCTATTTTCCACAGTTCTTTTTTTTTTTTCCTGGATTTGGAGATCCTCCTCCATCATGAGTCCCCTGGAACTCTTCTGTACCATTGCATTGGTGAGAAGAATGCAGTCCATCACAGTAGATCAACACACAATGTTGATGATACTGTGTACAATGTTCTTCTGGTTCTGCTCATTTCACTCATCATCATCCCATGCAAGACCCTCCAGGTTTCTCTGAACTCCTCCTGCTCATGGTTTCTTACAGCACAATAGTATTCCATTACATTCATATACCACAACTTGTTTTTGTTTTGTTTTTTTTTTTATAGTGAGGCAGTTGGGGTTAAGTGACTTGCCCTGGGTCACACAGCTGGTAAGTGTTAAGTGTCTGAGGCCAGATTTGAACCCAGCTACTCCTGACTCCAGGGCCAGTGCTCTATCCACTGCACCACCTAGCTGCCCCGGACCACAAGTTGTTTAGCCATTCCCCAAATAATGGGCAGTTCCTCACTTTCCAATTCCATGCTACCACAAAAACAGCAGCTATAAATATTTTTGTACATGTGGTTCCTTTACCCTTTTTTATTATTTCTTTGGGAAAAAGACCCAATAGTGGTATTGCTTGGTCAAGGCATATGCATAGCTTTGTAGCCCCTTGGGCATAATTCCCAATTGCTCCAGAATGTTTGGATCAGTTCACAGCTCCACCAACAATGCATCAGTGTTTCAATTTTTCCACAGTTTCTCCAACATTTATTATTTTCCTTTTTTGTCATATTATAGCTTGCTTTCTTAAGGGAGGGGGAGGAAGGAATAGAATTTGGAGCCAAATGTTTTTTAAATGGACGTTAAAATTGTTTTTACATGTAATTGGGGAAAAATAAAATTCTAACTAAATGATAAAAGAAGAAAAAAAGAAATTATTAATTAGATTGAAAATTTCTCATAGCAATAGATATGCTAAGTAATGTGACAAGTGGTGGGGTTTAGGTGTATACTCTGGGGTTCTACAAAAGAAATAACATCCTACACCTGACTTGTTTTCCTGATTTCTGCAGCCTAGAGAAAAATAGGCTGTCACTTATTTACTGTTAAGTAATTAAACCTCATATATAAGTAGACCACCATATGGCATTACCCTCAAACCATCAGCAAAATAATTATGTCAAAGAGTGTTCAATGTATATGTCCAAACTCTCTGAAAGGCTGATGTATCTCCACTGCTTACTAGAGCATAGCCTATACATCTTACACTACTCTTTCTCTCTGACCACATCAAGTTCATAGTGTGTGAGAAATGGGTAGTTGTCCCCTCTCAATGTGGATATAACAAGTCAGTCATACTCCCCTGACCTGTTTGTAGGACAAAGGTCTCAGATCCCCTCCTCCCTCTCAGGTTAGCAAGGTCACATGGTTCAAGGAGCCCTGGTCTCAATTAGGTCCTCTCCAGAGTTCTGTCCATATAAGGAAGTATAAGGTCCACTCCTGAGTTATGCCCATACAAGGAAGAGGGGTGGGAATACTGCGTTCCGATTAGCTAGTTTTTGCGTGTAGATTGTAACCCTTGAGTAATCGGACCAATGATGAAAAAGGGGAGGGCCCATTTGCGCTAGGGTCTAGGGTATAAAACAGGGCCTGCGCCCCTTTTTTTTGCACCCATTTAGCTGCACACTAGGGTCCCTCTTCGAGAGAAGGAAATAAAAGAGCTTTTGTCACTTCGCTGCTGAGTTCCTGAGAATTATTGAGAAGAGGACGAATTTTTCCCTCACATAGTGCCTAGGAACTAGCTTTGATTCAATGTTGATCTAGGGGAATTAAACAGGAATGTCATTCTGAAATATTGAAATTACGGCAATTTTGTTATGACTTTCTCAATGGCTTTCTCTTTCCTTTGTCAAGGAAATTTCCTTCAGTTTGATTGACTCTGTATATCGTATGTTGAACAGGTAAGTTTGGTCTTTTTATTTTACATACATTTTCTAGGACATGCTATAAAAATACTCTAAGGAAATCTTTTTTTTTTTAAAATTAATGAAGTATTTCATTTTTTTTCCCGTTACATGTAAAGATAGTTCTTAACTTTTGTTTATACAAGTTTTCCAATTTCAGATTTTTCTCCCTCCCTCCCCTCCCTCCCCTTCCTCCCTCCTCCCCTAGACAGCAGGTAATCTGATATATATATATATATATATATATATATATATATATATATATATATATGTGTGTGTGTGTGTGTGTGTGTGTGTGTGTGTGTGTGTGTATATATATATTTACACACACACATAGTAACATTAATCATATTTCTGCATTAGTCATGTTATAAGAGAAAAATCAGAGCAATGATGAAAAACCTCAAAATAGAAAAACAACAGCACCAAAAACAAAAGAAATAGTATGGTTCATTCAGCATCTATACTCCATAGTTCTTTTTTTTTTTTTAAGGAAATCTTTTTACCTACACCTCTTCTCAAGTAAGTGATGAAAAGAATAAGATAAGAGATTGCATATTTGGAATTTACCAAGATCAGTTCAGAAAAAAATTAAAGAAAACAAGGGGGAAGTGCTGTGGTTGAGAATGGTCTTCCAGAACAGCCTCACCAGCAGCTGACATTTCATAGCAACACTGGTTTGTCTACTGGGAACATCCTGCTCATCTTACACTGATCCTAATTGCCAGAACACCCTTGTCCTATCACTGTTCCAAGTCTCCATCTTTGCCACATAGACCTCCAGGTTCTGTGCCTGTTCATCTTTGCTTTATCTAACTGGGAATTTAAGGGAAGTGGTAGCAAGCAACAAATGGGTTGTAGTAGGTGGTCAAGCAGTGACCTGTCCTGCTAGCAGCAAAAAAAGAATGGCGTGGGCAGCTAGATGGCGCAGTGGATAGAGCACTGGCCCTGGAGTCAGGAGTACTTGAGTTCAAATCCGGCCTCAGACACTTAACACTTACTAGCTGTGTGACCCTGGGCAAGTCACTTAACCCCAATTGCCTCACCAAAAAAAAAAATTAAAAATTAAAAAAATAAAATAAAATAATAAAAAAAAGAATGGCATGAAATCTCTCTAAAGGTAAAAGAAAAAGTTGATGATATTGGGAAAGGTACTTCCACACATATCCCCTACTTTCCCCATCGTCTTACTGATTTATTTCTCCCAGTAGACTTCTGGGAGACATTAGAAACTCCATTTGTAAACCTTTCCTAACAACAATTTCAACAACATATTGTATGCATATAATAAAATTAGCATCTATGACTACATCTGTTACTTTAACCACTTGCAATGAAAAATAAGATTTTAGTTTCTCAATTAAAGTGCAAAGATTTTTGATATATGGGAAATTCTTTGCACAGTACTATTTATAACCTTTATTTGATCCTACCATCCCCTTAAAGTATCATCCTCTATCTTTCTTTCCTTTCATAGTCAAACTCCTAGAAATAAGGTATCTATCCTGATTGCTTCTATTTTCTCGCTTCTTACTCACTTCTCAGTCTCTTATAATTTGGCTTCTGATTCAACTGAAACTGCACTGTCCAAAGTTAAAAGTGACCTATTATTTGCCAAATCTGATGACTTTTTCTGGTTTTATCTTCTTAAATTCTCTGTAGCATTTGCTATTGTTGATGAGCTCCACCCCTCAGACACTCTCTCTGCCCTGTTGGTTTCAAGACATTGTTATCTTTGGTTCTCTTCCTGCATATCTAGTCATTCCCTTTTAGTATCCTTTGTAGAATCATCATCCTTGAGTGAATATACCCCCCCCCCACCCCCCAGGGCGTGTCCCAAGCCTATTTCTCTTTCTTCTAGTCTCAGTGATCTCATCTGATCTTATGGATTCAACTATCACCTACATGCAGAGATCTATGTAAGCAATTGCAGTCTCCACAATTTCTGTGCTGCTATACCAACTGCCTATCTATTGTATATCCTTAAATGCATGTCCTGTAGCTATCTCCCTTTCAAGATGTTCAAAGTAGAACTCATTATTTTTTCCATCCATTCCACCCCCACTCCAAACTTCACCTCTTCCTAATTCCTCTGTCTGTTGAGGGTGCCACCATCTTCCCAATAACAAAGATTTCCAATCCTGGAGTCATCCCTGAGTCTTAACTCTCCCTCACTCTTCACAAACAGTTAATTGTCAAGCCTTATCAGTGCTACCTCCAAAATCTCTTTTATATATCCCCTTCACTATGCTCACACAGCCACTACCTTAGATTATCAAATTTTCTTTGGAAAAATTATCATTTTTCCAATTTGTTTACTTTTTTTTCCTCCTTTTTTTCAGGGCAATGATGGTTAAGTGACTTGCCCAAGGTCACACAGCTAGTAAGTGTTTGAGGCTAGATTTGAACTCAGGTCCTCCTGAATCCAGGACCAGTGCTTTATCCACTGCACCACCTAGCTGCCCCCACTTGTTCACTTTTTTACTTTTTTTTTTTTTAGTGAGGCAATTGGGGTTAAGTGACTTGCCCAGGGTCACACAGCTAGTAAGTGTTAAGTGTCTGAGGCCAGATTTGAACTCAGGTACTCCTGACTCCAGGGCCAGTGCTCTATCCACTGCGCCACCTAGCTGCCCTGTGAGTTAACTTTTTAAGCTTATATTGCCTTTACCTACCCATAAACAATAAATATTACATCAATTATTTAGATCTGATTTTATTTGTATAAAAAATGTTTTATATTTGTGTTCAAATAGTTCCTGAGTCTATTTTACACCTGTTGGCAGGTATATGCTCAGGTATTTTATACTGTCTAGTTATTTTAAACTGGTTTAAAACAATATTGAATAATATTGCTGACACAGTATAGTTTCTCTATTTTTCCTCTTTTGATTAAATCTATGTAAACTTTAACTTTGATCATTTTGCTTTTAAAAAATAGATGTGGGGCAGCTAGATGGCTCAGTGGTTAAAGCACCGGCCCTGGATTCAGGAGTACCTGAGTTCAAATCTGGCCTCAGACACTTGACACTTACTAGCTGTGTGACCCTGGGCAAGTCACTTAACCCCCATTGCCTGCAAAAAAAAATAGATGTAATAAGATAATTAACAATAAGAGACAATAACAATGAGATGACAAGATAAAATTATATCTAATTATTGAAAAATTGCAAATGTTTGTTTTCAAGTTACTTCAACTTTTCAAAAAGTTGTGGATTTTTGTCTAGTACAGGAAAAAAATTTTTTTTATAAAGTATTTTATTTTTTTCCTGTTACATGTAGAGATAGTTCTCAACTTTTGTTTATACAAGCTTTCCAATTTCAGATTTTTCTCCCTCCCTCCCCTTTCCCCTAGACAGCAGGTAATCTGATACATAATAACATTAAACGTATTTCTGCATTAGTCATGTTATAAGAGAAAAATCAGAGCAATGATGAAAAACCTCAAAATAGAAAAACAACAGCACCAAAAACAAAAGAAATAGTATGGTTCATTCAGCATCTATACTCCACAGTTCTTTTTTTTGTTTTTTCCTGGATTTGGAGATCCTCTTCCATCATGGGTTCCCTGGAACTTCTGTACAGGAAAAAAATTAATGATGCTAAGAAATATAGCAGATAATATGATACTTTTAATTTTCAAAGATTAACTTTGAATTTACACACTGGAGCGGCTAGGTGGCGCAATGGATAAAGCACAGGCCCTGGATTCAGGAGGCCCTGAGTTCAAATCCAACCTCAGACACTTTACATTTACTAGCTGTGTGACCCTGGGCAAGTCACTTAACCCTCATTGCCCCGCAAAAAAAAAAAAAGGAAAAAAAAGAGTTTACACACTTTATTTTCAAATGCAACAAGCAGCACATAAACACAACTTATTTATGAGTCTGAGAGCCTATCACAACCAATGGTGACAGTGGCAGATTATGCCCAAGATGTGTGCTGACTTGAATTTGATCTTATATTGATATAGAGAATTTTTTTCTTTTTTTACATTTAATTTTATTTATAGTTTTGGGTTCCAATTTTTTTCCCTCTTTCCCTCCCTCCCTTCCCCCCTTCCTAAGGAGGGAAGCAATCAGATATAGGTTATACATATAAAACATTATCATATTAGTAATTTTCTAGAAGAAAATTTGAATAAGACATAGAGTATTAAATAGTTTCTTGGTTCCTTTCATTATCAGCTTGAATAAATTCAACATGATGAATAGTCTTTGTTGACTCTGTCTGGGACTTCCTCTCCATTTAAAAAAAGGGGATATAGTAATGTGGCTGTTGTACTTAGAAATATCTAATCATTTTGGCCATAGCCTCATTCCTTCTCACAGAGGGTTTTTGTACCTTTACCCTCACCAAGGGTCTTGCCCTACATTTTGGAAAACTGCACTACATCATACCTTCTTTCTAATAATACTTCTACCAACTACCTATCTCATAAGGTAGCAAACCTTAAAGGCTACAAAGATACCAGCATGATACGAAAGAGATGTCAAAAGGAATTTGTGAAGAAACCATTACATTGAAGCAGCAACCCAAGAATGCTGAAGCTTAGATTGTTTCCCATTCAGCAAAGAAAACGAAAAAAAGCATTTTAAAATATAATAAACATTTTTATTTATCGTTTTGATTATAATTAGTGTAATGGTAAATTAGAATGAACATGTACTGTTTTCTTTCTTTCCTTCTTTCTTTCTTTCTTTCTTTCTTTCTTTCTTTTTGCTGGGTAATGAGGGTTAAGTGACTTGCCCAGGGTCACATAACTAGTAAGTGTCAAGTGTCTGAGGCTGGATTTGAACTCAGGTCCTCCTGAATCCAGGGCCAGTGCTCTATCCACTGCACCACCTAGCTGCCCCCACACTATAGACTCTTTTTTTTTTGTCTTTTAGTGAGGCAGTTGGGGTTAAGTGACTTGCCCAGGGTCACACAGCTAGTATGTGTTAAGTGTCTGAGGGCGGATTTGAACTCAGGTACTCCTGACTCCAGGGCTGGTGCTTTATCCACTGCGCCACCTAGCTGCCCCTACACTATAGACTCAATAAATGATTGTTGAATTAAATTCATTGAAAGGTCAAGTAAAGGATAATCAATTCAACAAAGATTAAAGCACCACAATAAGAGCTTAGGAGGCTCTTCCACAGATCGGGCAGAAATAGTCCATGTGAATATGTGGGTGGATTCTCTAAATTTGCACATCTCATGTTTCTTTTGAGCTACTTCAATTCTGCTTTGCTCATAGATCACAGAATCTTCTTTGATGAGGGCATGCCATGCTGGGTGGTCCTGTGCCAGTGTCTCCCATTTCTCACAATCTATTTCAGAGTTCTTCAGAGACCTTGAGAGTGTCCTTTTCACACTACTTCTGACCTCCATGTGAGTGCTTGCCTTGTGTGAGTTCTCCATAAAATAGTCTTTGAAGCAAATGTGTTTTTGGCATTTGAACAACATGGCCAGCTACACTCTCTGCAGAAGAGTTTGAATGTTTGGTAGTTCAGCTAAAGAAAGGACCTCAGTATCTGGTACCTTATCTTGCCAGGTTATCTTCAAAATCTTTCTAAGACAATTCACATGGAAGTGATTCAGTTTCCTGGCATGGTGCTGGTAGACTGTCCAGGTCTCATAGATATACAGCAATGGGGTCAGTACAATGGAGCTGTAGACCTTCAGTTTGGTAGGCAGCCTAATACCTCTTCTCTCCCACATTTTCCTTTGGAGCCTCCCAAATACTGAGTTAGCTCTGGCAATGTGTGCATCAACCTCATTATCAATGTGTACCATCCCTGGAAAGTATACGGGCAAGGTAAGTGAACTTATCCACAGTATTCACAACTTCTCCATTTGCTGTAATCTATGGTTCCATGTATGGATGGTGTGGTGCTGGCCTCTGGAGCACCTGTGTTTTCTTGGTGTTCACTGTCAGGCCAAAATTAGCACAAGCAGGAGAGAATGGATCCATACTTTGTTGCATCTCAGTTTCAGAGGCTGCATTGAGTGCACAATCATCTGCAAACACAAAATCATGTACCAACTCTCCCTCTGCTTTAGGCTTGGGATCTTAGGATGTTGAGGAGAGAGAAAATTGCATGTGTCTACCGGGTGTACTTACCTTTGTGTCCATACCTATGCCTATCTGGGGGAGAGATGAGAGGGTGCCTTTCTTCTAATTTTGGGAGAAAAGAGAAAGAATTTTTGCCTGGGGTAGGGAAGGTACAAGGGGAGAATAAACCTTGACTCATGAGTTCATCAATACTTTTGAGAAAGTCTCTGAATACTTAGGATACTAGTCCTCCCCTGCTATAAAAGGTTTAACTCCTCCAGCTTCCTTTCTGGTGCCTTTTATTGGCAGGTTCTTTGTTTCCTCTTATTTCCTTTTTATTTTTCTTGGTGAGGCAATTGGGGTTAAGTGACTTGCCCAGAGTCACACAGCTAGTAAGTGTTAAGTGCCTGAGGTCAGATTTGAACTCAGATCCTCCTGAATCCAGGGCCAGTGCTCTATCCACTGGGCCACCTAGCTGCCCCTCCTCTTATTTCTTTAAGCTTTTCTATTACCTGGTTTTGTTTCATATAAAAATGATGTATCATAATTTCTTTGTGATTCATACCTTTGTATTAATTATATGTAAGGGGGAGGGTAATTGAAGATGCCAGTGGCTAGCTTGCTTGGTATATACACAGAACAAAATTAGGTCAGATGATTAGAACTCTGTCTGTAATGCTAGGATTTCCTGGTTTGGCGTGGAGCTGATTGTAAAATAACTTTACGGTGTTTGATGTTGATTAATAATTTTAATAGGGATAGGGCCTAGACCTATAATTTTAATTGGTACAGGGAACCCTCAATTGAGGAAACCCTCTTCCAATGCAGGTCCACACCTTTTTCTACAACTTATCACTTCAAAGTTGCCCTAGAGCATTGAGAGGTTAGATGATTTGGCAGGGGTTACTCAGCTGGTATATGCCAGAGGCAGGTCTAGAAGAAGCTCAGGCCTTTCTGGCTTTGAGGCCAGCTCTCATTTATTATGCCACACTGCCCCTAATAGTTTTTAATAAGTTCCTGAATATCAGATTAGAGACAGTCCATGTGAATCAGGGCCATGTCTCACTTAGGCTAATAAAGTCATCATTGAACTATCAAATGACTAGTGGTGGGGTCATAGTAAAGATCCAATCTCTTCAGCAGGGGCCAGGGTAGAAGTGTAGACTAAGGGAAGGTCAGTCCTCTTGGGATCACCTAGTTGGAAGTCAAAAATGTGGACTGGAAAAAAGAAGCCCTGTCTTCTTCCTGGGAGAGAGCCTTTTTTACTTTCAGTTTTCCCTTATCATCCCAAACTTCCATCTTTGCCAGATAGTAATCCCTGTGGGTCACAACTCCATTCTCAGCTCCCTGCATACCTCTCAGACCATGCCATTCATTTCCTATTCATTAATTCCTTGTGGTCTCTCCAATCCCTCTGATCCCTCCAGCTCCATATTCACTAGCCTTTCATCTTCTCTGAAAGCATCCCTACTCTCCCACTTAACACAAGAACATCTTGCTTTCCCAGGTTCAGGGCAGGGGTATTTTGGGGAATCATGATTATGGCTTCCCCCACCCACCCATCCTTTCAGTGCATTTACAGAACCATAGATTATCAGAGTTGAAGGGGCATTCAGTGGCTATTTAGCCCAATTCATAGCTGAGAAGAAAAATTCCCTCTATAAGATATTCTTTTTTTTTTTTTTTGTGGTTCAGAGGGTTAAGCGACTTGCCCAGGGTCACACTGTTATTAAGTGTCAAGTGTCTGAGGCCGGATTTGAACTCAGGTCCTCCTGACTCTAGGGTTGGTGCTTTATCCACTGTACCACTTAGCTGCCCCCTAATATATTCTTTAAATGGACATACAGTCTTTGTATAGTAGACCTGGAGTCACAAAAACCTGAGCTTGAATCTTGGCCCTGTTGCTTATTAGTTGGAGACTTTGGGAAAGTCACTGAGTCTCAATTTTTTTTTGTTTTGTTTTGGTGGGACAATGAGGGTTAAGTGACTTGCCCAGGGTCACACAGCTAGTAAGTGTCAAGTGTCTGAGGCCGGATTTGAGTCTCAATTTCTTAATCTATTAAAGTGAGGGAATTGGATTTGATGGCCTCTAAGAACCCTTTTAGCTCTATGAGTCAGTGATCCTGTCAGATAACTTTTGCATGGTTCAGTGGTTAAGTACTGAAATCTTTTGTATTGTGCAATACAACTTTGTAATCTGTTTTGTTTTGTTTTTAGTGAGGCAATTGGGGTTAAGTGACTTGCCCAGGATCACACAGCTAGTAAGTGTTAAGTGTCTGAGGCTGGATTTGAACCCAGGTACTCCTGACTCCAGGGCCGGTGCTCTATCCACTGGGCCACCTAGCTGCCCCCACAACTTTGTAATATGTAACATTACATCCTATACTTTGTGATACATATTACATACATACTCAGAGGTTGAGTATGTATGTAATACATAGAGCCACACAGAGAATTCCTGGACATAGCACATAGAAGGACTTAATAAATGCTTGTTGACGTGACAAGGATAATAACAATAGCCAACATTTATATGTATCTTATGCCAGAGACAATGGGAAGAAGTGAAATACTCCCAAAAAGATATGAACAGAAAATTTTGTGCTTCTACTGTTGAGCTACTGGCTCAATACCATGTACTGAGAAGCAATTAGCCTATCAGCTTCTATAGCTAGCTCTTCAGGAGACTTTTTACTTCTAGGTAAATTCTGATAATCTGATTCCAGATATTAATTTACTGGTTCATAGTTTTACCTCTATATAGTATCATCTCATCCTCTGTGAGTAACCTGGTAATCAGTTTCCAAGTACTTTCTGGAACTCCTATCTTAGCAGGAATTTTAGGAGGGTACACATGTTCATATAATTTACAGAAACCAGTTTTGGCCGGATGTTCTATGCTACCAGGATGTTTTTTGGATTCTGAATAGGTCATCCAGTGTGTGCAAATTTGACAAACATGACTTCTATGTCTTTCTCCAAGTCATTAATAAAAATTTGAAACAGCACAGGGCCAAGGACAGGTCCCAGACGCACTTCATTAGAAAACTTCCAATCTGACGTATCCACTAATGGCTATTCTTTGGGTCATTCGAACAAAATATAAATCCACCTAATGGTGATATAACCTGCTTCACATTTCTTCACCTTATCGATAAAAATAATATGGGAGATTGTGTCAGCTAGCCAGACATCTTAAACTTCCAAATGCCCAAAAGTGAATTCATTCTTCTCATTATTTCTAAACCTGCCCCCCCCCCCAACCTCTCCTCTTCTGAATTTATTACTCTGAGGGCACCACCATCCTCCCTACCACCCAGACTCACAACATAGGTGTCATCCTCACTCCTCACTCTCTTTCATCTCCCATACCTAATCAGTTGTCAAATCCTGTTATTTCTATCTTTGTAACTAACACAGCAACTGCCCAGGTGCACCCTGGTGATGATTCCTTATCACTTCACATGTAGTAGGCCTACTGCAGTAGTCTTCTGGTTGATCTCCTTGTCCCAACTCTTTTCCCATTCCAAATCCATCCTCCACTTAGCTGTTGAATTGATCTTCCTAAATTGAAGGTCTAACCACTTTATCTCCTCCACTCCTTTTCATTCAATGAACTCCATTGGCTCCCCATAACTTCCAGAATCAAATTAACATCCTCTATTTGGCTTTTAAAGCCCTTCATGACCTGGCCCCTTCTTACTTTCCCAGTCTTACATCTCTGCTACAAGCATTTTACTGGCTATCTCATATTTTTGTTTTTTGGGTTTTTTTTAGGACAATGGGGGTTAAGTGACTTGCCCATGGTCACACAGCTAGTAAGTGTCAAGTGTCTGAGGTCAGATTTGAACTCAGGTACTACTGAATCCAGGGCCGGTGCTCTATCCACTGCGCCACCTAGCTGCCCCCTGTCTCATATTTTTGGAACACACACACTCTTTATCTCAGCTTCCTAGCTTTCCTGGTTTCCTTCACATCACAACTAATGCCTCAATTTTTCTTTTCTTTTTTTGGTGAGGCAATTGGGGTTAAGTGACTTGCCTAGGGTTACACAGCTAGTAAATGTGAAGTGTCTGAGGTTGGATTTGAACTCAGGTCCTCCTGAATCCAGGGCTGGTGTTCTATCCACTGAGCCACCTAGCTGCCTCCCCTCATCTTTTTCAAGAAACTGTTTGCAGCTCTCTGCCTCTGAAACAACTCCCAATTTATATCATATACATTTTGTTTTTACATAGTTGTTTGCAAGTGGTTTCCCCCATTAGACTGTGAGCTCCTTTAGGTCAGGGACTTTTTTTGGGACTTTTTTGTGTAACTCTGGTGATTGGCGGAGTGCTTGGCACACAGTAATTGCTTAATAAATGTTAGTTGATTGACTGGATTTAAACTCTTTTTAAAAAGATGCTTGGAACCCAAAACTATAAAATAAAAATGTTTATTACATTAAAAAAATTACAGGGGCACTTAGGTGGCGCAGTGGATAAAACACTGCCCCTGGATTCAGGAGGACCTGAGTTCAAACCTGACTTTAGACACTTGACACTAGCTGTGTGACCCTGAGCAAGTCACTTACTCTTCATTGCCCTGCAAAAAAACCAAAACAACAACAAACCCAAAATTACAAAGGAAACCAAAGGTTAGTGAAAATAAAGGTGTAATTTTTTTTCCTAATCAAAAAAAAAAAAAGATTTACCAGGGTGGCCTAGTAGCTAGAGCACTGACTCTGGAGTCAGGAGGACCTGAGTTCAAATTCGACTTCAGACATGTGCTAGTAGTGTGACCCTGGGCAAGTCACTTAACCCTGATTGCCTCTGCCACCACACACACACAAAAAAAAGGTTTTGAGCCTTTGGCCGGAAATAGAAGATAAGCTCAGATGACCATAGTGTACAGCTTCTAGGACCGGAGGACTTTTCCATCCAACTTCCAGGTGAGACCTTTTGTGTTGTTTCTGGAAGCCCTTGGTTCAGACCCTGCTTCAGATCCTTACGACTTGTATGACCTGAAGCTTATTCTTAAACTCTCTGGGCCTCAGTTTCCTTATTCTTAAAGCAAGAATATTGGACTCCATTACTACTACTGTCCCGCGCATCTCTCAATCTTCGATCCTAGGTCCTCTCTTAACCTTCCGATAAGGATCCTTCCAACTTCAGAAGACTCCCACTCTGCCTCCGACCTTCTCCCTTCACTTTCCCTCCCACACTCTCTATTGGCCCCGCCCCGTCCCTTCTCGCGGTTGGCTGACTCCGCCCCCGTGCTTCTGGCTTCTCCCCCTACCTGGAGAGCTGGACGCCGCGAGTTCCGGTCTGTGGCTGTGCGGACCGGAAGTGTGGCGTTGCCATGGCGAGGGCCGAGCGCCGGGCCCGCCCCCATGGTGGCTGTGGCAGCGGCCGTGCTGACGGACAGACGGACACACTGCACGAGTTGAGGTCAGGCCAGGCGAGGGCGCGGTATGTTAGAGTGACCTGGGGAAGAGGCCTGAGCAGGAGAAGCTATCAGGACCCAGAGCGGAAGTAGAGCCAGGGGGAGAGGAGCTGAGGTAGGGGAGAGGCCAGGGGGAGTAGGTTTGGTTGGGAAAGGGTTCGAGCTCCTAGATGGGGGCTGGACGCGGAGGCCGGAGGAGGACGGGAAGAGGCCATGGGAGGAAGGGTCCGGGGAGGGGGGAAGAAGCAGCAGTAGCAGGAAGCCTGGGGGAGGGGCAGGAGGGGAATTGGTCGGGGAGGAGGAGAAGCTGAGGTGGCCTGGGTGGGGAGGGGGATGAGTGAAGGGAGGGGGCAGGCGGAAACCTGCCGGGGTAAGGAGCTAAGTGGGGAGGCAGGGGACTGGAAGAGGTCGGAAAGGGGAGGGGGGAAGGCTGGAGGAACCTGATAGTGGAAGGGGCCGAGAAGGAGGCAGAGGGCAGGTAGAGTCCCCATAGGGGAAAGGTGTGTGTTTGAGGAGAAAAGGAGTCAGTCAATAAATATTTATTAAGCACACGTTCTGTGTCAGACACTGTGCTAAGTGCTGGGGGTACAAAGAAAGGCAAAAGACAATCCTTGCCCTCTAAGAGCTCAGGCAAAAGGGGGAGATAACATGCTAAATATAGGATAAATTGGAAATAATTAACAGGAGGAAGGCACAACAATTAAAGGGGATTGAGAAAGGCTTTCTATAGAAGGTGGGTTTGGGACGGAGGAGGGGGCTAAGATGTCAGAGAAGGATTGGGTGGCTGGTATGTGAAATGAGGCTAGCCTGTTACCCGTAGCCCTAGTTTGGTGTATTGATCTGCAGGGGTCAGGGGTCATGGTAACCTAGTTTCTGGTTGCTCAGAGAAGGTATTTAAGTCATTAGGCCCTAGGAGGTAGGCAATGTGTTTCATCTTGATTCCTGCATCTGAGAGAGTGAAGGCTGAATAAGCATTATCTTCAACTTGGGTTCTGGTACACCTTTAGACCCTTGACCCTCTACCCTTCTTGGAATTGTAGAAGCTGCTGTACCTGAAAAATATTCTGCTCTTTTACCCTTAAGGGATGAGAGAACTGCCTGAGGTCCTGTCAGTCAGAGAAAGCCTTGTCTCTAGACACCTTCTTTGCCAGCTCAGAGTGTAACCCAAACCCTGAGCTCCCATTCCATCCAGCCTCATGCTGGCAGCTGCAGGCCTTTGGGCTGCACTGGGCAGGCTTCTGGGTTTTCATGCCCCTTTCCTACCCCAGGTTCTTCAGACATCTGGGTGCTGTCACTCTGAAGGTGAAGAACTCTTTCCAGTCTTTAAGGAAACAGCCATCTAACTCCTGTGTAGCAGAGGGGTAGATAACCTAAATGAGTTTGGATACCTTCCGAACCTCAGTTATGTTGAGGCTGACCTCCTTTCCTTTCTTTAGTAGGCCTGTCCCCTTCATGAGCCCCTCATTTTCTCTTTCCATTGGCTTACCATCTGACCACCAGATGTGGGAAAAGCCCTCAAAAAGAGAAGGAAATTAATAATTTAGTCAAGCTAAAGGCATACCTCCTTGTTCCAGTTAATAATTTCATTCAAGCAAACACATACCCTCTCTGCTGCAATCCAGCTGTGTTCTGATGGCCCTGAAATCCCTTGTCCATCTGAGTAGGAGAGCAAGGGAAGAATAAAAAAAGGGAGAGCCATCTTAAAGATGAAAGCCTTTGCTGCAGGGGAGAAAGCTCTTTTTGGAGACTGGGTGGGGAGTGATCCTGTACCTAGCTAACTATATTTATTTCCTTTGCTCTATCCCATTGAAAAATTTCAGTGACTTGGAAAAAAGGAAAGTGGTTGGGCTGTTGAGTGTGGATGGATGGGTAAGGCTCATGGTATTTGGGAATTGTATGTTTGTGTGGGGGGGGGAGTTCACAGATTGAGTTGTTGGCAGTTTATTGCTCCTTCATATGGCCCATCCCAGTAAACTCATACCTAATTCTCTATCATTGTTCCCTTACACAGGCTGCTCCTCGTGCCTGGAGTGGACTTTCTCTTTATTTTTTTGTTTTTTGTTTTTTGTTTGTTTTGTTTTTTTAGTGAGGCAATTGGGGTTAAGTGACTTGCCCAGGGTCATTCAGCTAGTAAGTGTCAAGTGTCTGAGGCCGGATTTGAACTCAGGTCCTCCTGACTCCAGGGCCAGTGCTCTATCTACTGCGCCACCTAGCTACCCCTCTCCTCATTTTTTAAGAATTCCTAGTTTCTTTTTAAAATCAGCTCAAATAATGCCTAGATGAGACAGTTCCTGAGTTGCCTCCAGTTCCCAAATTACTTTGTATTTATTTAATACTAGAGACAGTGGGGTCTAGTGGATAGAGTATCCTTTGGAACCAGGATGACCTAGCTTCAGATTATGGTGTGGTTTTTTTTGATACTGATTGACTAGCTCCGTGACTTATGTCAGAAAACTTCTCAGTGCAGTTCTATAAGACTTTAAGACTGGCAGAGAAGATGCCAGCCTGCACTGGAAGTAGAAGTTTCCTCCTTTGGGCGTTCCCTCTACCAGTGAAATGTATGTGTACAAGGTTCCCCTAATATAACGTAAGTTTCTTGAGAAGAGGTCTTTCTTTCACTTTTGCCTTTGTATCCCTAGTACATAGCTCAGTGCCTGGCTCTTAATAAATGTTTTTGATTGAGGTAGGTTTTGAACATTTCAGAATTCATTATTTCATTTGATCATCATAAGAATCCTGTGAGATTTATGGTGCAAGTGTAATAGAGAGAGGGGTAGGGCCTATGATTTCCCTGGTATAGGGAACTTCAAGGACTGTCAACAAGCATTTAGTGAGGAAATATGAATAATGATGATGATGGTGGTGGTACATGTCAGAGTTTTATAAATGTTTAAGGTTTACAGAGAGCTTCCTCACAACAACCCTGTGAAGTAGGTAACATACTGTTTACCCCCCCCCCTTTTTTTTTTTTGGCAGGGCAATGGGAGTTAAGTGACTTGCCCAGGGTCACACAGCTAGTGTTAAGTGTCTGAGACTGGATTTGAACTCAGGGCCAGTGCTTTATCCACTGCACCACTTAGCTGCTCCCTGTGTTTACCCCCATTTTACAGATGAAGAAACTGAGAGTCAGAGAGGTGATGTGATTTGCCCTCAGTAAGAATCAGTATAGTGTCTCTGAAGCCCAGGTAGAAAAGAGTATATATGGTAGGAGGGTAAACAGTGTCCAGGAATGCAGGGAGGTTAAGAAAGATGAGAACTGAGAAGCAATAATTTTATTTGTTATCTAGTAGGTCATTCATTGGTGACCTTTGATGGAGCAATTTTGTTACTATAGTAGAAGGGATAGACTATAGATTCAAAGAGGTTGAAGAGAGGGGGCGGCTAGGTGGCGCAGTGGATAAAGCACCGGCCCTGGATTCAGGAGTACCTGAGTTCAAATCCGGCCTCAGACACTTGACACTTACTAGCTGTGTGACCCTGGGCAAGTCACTTAACCCCCATTGCCCCGCAAAAAACCCCACTAAAAACCAAACCCAAAAAAAAGAGGTTGAAGAGAGAATTAATGAATGAAAAAATGAGAAAGCATTTGTTAAGCACTTAATATGTACCAGGTACTCTGTTAAGCACCAGTGGGTATAAATTTAAGTAAATAAGACAGTTTCTGTCTTCTAGGAGCTTATCTTGTAATAGAGGGATAGGTGGCATAGTGGATAGAGCACTGGACCTGGAGTAAGGAAGATCTGACTTCAAATCTAGCTTCTGATGCTTAATAACTGTGCTAACTTCTACAAGTCATTTAACCTGTCTGCTTCAGTTTCATCATCTATAAAATAGGTGTAAAAATAGTATCTGCCTCCCAGTGTTTTTGTGAAGATTAAAAAATAAGATAATATTTATAAAACTTTTTGGGGGGGGGCAGGGCAATGAGGGTTAAGTGACTTGCCCAGGGTCACACAGCTAGTAAGTGTCAAGTGTCTGAGGTAGGATTTGAATTCAGGGCCTCCTGAATCCATGGCTGGTGCTTTATCCACTGTACCACCTAGCTGCCCCCCTCCTTTTTTTTTTTTAAACTCTTTGCAAATCTTTAAGTGCCACATAAATGCTAGCTATTATTATTATTAGATATATAAAAGAGTGGTGGTTAGGGAAAGGTTTTTTGGACAAGGAAGTCAGAGTGAATGGTGATAGGAATTATAGAGCAGTTTATTGACACTTTTTTTTCCAGAATGTTAATGTTGATGATTGCTGTTCTCAGAAAATAGGTAGTAAGAAAATGGAGGCATTACTTGTAGACAACTTTTAAAGGATGATTAGCAGTGAAATTGGAGAGAGAGGATTGTAACTAGTTGGTGTACAAGCGTCAAGGGAAAGTTTTTTTAGGTTTGGGGAGACGAGCATGTTTGTTGGCAGTAGCAGGGGAAAGATTAAAAATACATGAGAGAAAGGGGATGACTATTGGAACAAGGTTTTGGAGGAGGCAGAAGGGAATCAGCCTTAGTGAGGGTAGGGATACCTTTTCTTCTGTGATAAGAAGAAAGGAGGAGAGATAGTGGTAGATTTGAAGAATGGATGAACTGGGCCTAGGTGGTTTTTATCTCAGTGAAACTTGTAGGCTTTCTGCTCTAAATGTGAGTGTGTGGTTTTTGGAGGTAAGAGGAGAAAGGAAAGGTTTGAAATAGTTGCTGTGGGAAATAGGGAATCAAGGGTAGAACAGAAAGGTTGTCAAGCCAGAGTAAGGGCCCCAGCAAGGTTATTCACCATAAATTTATGGTGAATTGAAATAAACTTAGTTTTTCATTTTCTCCAACAACATGGAACAAGCTTGGGTGAAGAGCTGAGAAATTGGGTGGGATGAGGAGTCTCAAGTTGAAAATAGGGAAAGTTAAGCAGTTAAGAGATTTCTGGAGTAGTTGGTAGTGTGACGTGGAAAGTGGCAGACCATGGGGTCAGGACTGCAAAGTGAGGCAAATGAAAGCAGAATAGGAGAGATGGACTGAGAGAGTAGGATGACTAGTGGGACCAAAAGGAATATAGGTCAAGACTAGAGTTATTTTGAATGGAGAGTGGGAGATGTGGAAGGAGAGATGTTTATGTTGAGGTATTATAGAATTTCATAGTCCTGGATTTTGGAGATGGTAAGACATGATGAGGTAACCACATTGGTTGGTATGTGGGTGAAATGGGATAGATACAGAAAGGTCATTGGAATTATGTGAGGTTGTTAATGGAGTTTCATCAGTATTGAAGTCCTTGATTCTTCTGCCTTTCTTTTCCTTTCTTCCTTCTACCCCATTTGGGAACAGTTAGGAGGAGGGTAGGAAATGGAGAGGAAGACTTTGAATCATGAACTAAATTGATATTCCTAAAGCAGTCAGTCAATAAGCATTTATCTGGGGCTTACTAGGCATTATTATGCTTTGGGGATATAAAGAAAGATAAAAACACAGTCCCTGACCTCAGTAAGCTTACATTCTAATGAGGGAGACAAGATGGTGAAAAAGCATTGTTCTTATACATACACCATAAATAAAAGGTAATCTCAGAAGTGAGGAGGGTGACATGGTGGGAGGGGACAGAGACTCGGAAAGGCTGCTGCAGAAAAGTGGAATTGAGCTGAGTCTTGAAAGAAGCCTTGAAAGCCAGGAGGCAGAAGTAAGAAAGGAGTTTTCCAGGTATGGAAGATTGCTAGTGAAAAGATAACTAAGTAGAGAGATTGAGTATCATGTTCAAGGAGCAAGAAGGCCAGTGTAACTGTGTTGTATTATACATGGAAGTGAGTAAAGTATGAGAAGAGTAGAAAGGTTGGAAGGAGCAAAGTTATGAAGGGCTTTAAAAATCAAACAGAAGGCTTTATATTTGATCCTGGAGGTAATAGGGATGACATGATCAGGACTGAGTTTTAGAAAGATCACTTTGACAGCTCAGTGAAAGATGAATTGGTATGAGAAGATAATTAAGGCAGGGAGACCAACCAGGAGGCTATTGCTATAATACAAGAGAGAGTTGATGAGGGGCTTTACTAGTGTTGGGACTGTTCATGTGGAGAGAAGGGGACATAAATAAAAGATATAGAGAAGGTAGAAATGACAAGACTTGGCAAGATATTGGATATGAGAGGTAACTGTGAGTGAAAAGTCAAGGATGGGGCCTAGGTGACAAGCTTAGATCAATGGTAGAATGGTGATGTCTTTGATAGTAATAGAGAAGTCCAGAAAAAGTGAGGATTTGGGGGGAAAGATAATGAATTCTATTTTGGATATATTGAGTTTGAGATGTTTATGGAACATCCAGTTCAGCTTATCCAAAGGCTGCTGCTTGCCTAGGTGTCCCCAATACTTGCCTATTGCCACATGTTTTGGGTTACTATTTCTCATTCCTTCATTTTCTTGCTGTGTTCAATAAAAGTTTGCTTTGGAGCAGCCTAATTTTTATTTATTTTTAAATTTTATTAATTTTTTGGGGGGTGAGGCAATTGGGGTTAAGTGACTTGCCCAGGGTCACACAACTAGTAAGCATTAAGTGTCTGAGGCTGGATTTGAACTCAGGTCCTCCTGACTCCAGGGCTGGTGCTCTATCCACTGTGCCACCCAGCTGCCCTGATGGAGCAGCCTAATTTTGAAGTAGACCAGAATACTGCTTTCAATTTTAGGAAAGGACATTTCATTTTAGGAAGAACATTAACAAGTTGGAGATTGTTCGGTGGTGGTTGTTTTTTTTGAAAGTTGGAGATTGTTCAGTGGAGGGTGACTGGAATTGGAGATTGGAGATCAATTGGAAGAACTGGGAATGTGTAGCATGGAGGAAAGGAAATATAATATCTCTGTGCAAGGATTAGAAGGGCTGTCATATGGATAAAGAATTATACTTGTTCTTCTTGGCCCAGAGAGGATAACTACGAATAATGATGGAAGTTGAAGAGAGAGGAATATTTAGGCTTGATGTAAGGAAGAACTCTATAACAATTACTTATCCAAAAGTGGAATTAGGTTCTTGGAAGGTAGTGAGTCCCCTTTCATTTTGGTGCCTTCAAGGTGAGGCTGGATGATGATTTGTTAGGGACATTGTAGAGAGGATTCAGGTGAAAGTTAGACTAGATACCCTCCTTTCATTTCTGAGATCTTGTGAATTCTTTTTTTTTTTTTTTGGTGAATTCTTTAAAAATTGTTTTCCTATTCCAGGAGTGACCATTTTCCTCCCCCACACAATAAATTCCATAGGCTTCTTTTTAACCTCTGAGATAAATATAAATTCCTCTTTTTGACTTTGATAACCCTTCACAACTTGTGCCTAACCTACCTTTCTAGACTCTTTATATGTTGCTGTCCTTCCCATACATTTTTTGACTAGCCAAAAAAGGCACTCTTGCTGTTCTTCATCTCCTGTCTTCATGTCCCCCAAACCTAAAATAATCTTCCTCCCCACCACCATGTCGGAGTCCCTAACTTCCTTCAAGACTCACTTCAACCATTTCCCAATTGCTAAATGGTCAAATAATATATGAATAGGTATTTTTCAGAGGAAGAAATCCAAGCTATCAATAGCCATATGAAAAAAAAATGCTCTAAATCAGAGGTGTCAGATACTGGGAATAGGCCTGACCAGGTTAAAATGTAATTGGGAAATATTTAACAGAATTTAAAAAAATGCAATAAAAACATAGATAATGTTAATATGTTTTCTTTCTTTAAAAAATTTTTTTTTAATTTAAAGTTTTGAGTTCTGAATTCTACCTTTCCCTCCTTCCCTCCCCTCCCCGCTCCCTGAGGCAGTAAGCAATCTTTTATACATGTGCTATTATGTAAAACATTTCCATATTAGTCATTTTGTATAAGAAGAGTCGAATAAAAGAACAAAAAACGAAAGAAATTTAAAAATAGCATGCTTCAGTCTGTGTTCAATCAATATCAATTATTTCTTTGGAGGTAGATCATTAGTCCTTTAGGATTGTCTTGGATCATTGTAGCTAAGTCATTCACAGTAGTTTATTGAACTGTATTGCACTTACTATGTGCAATGTTCTCCTGGTTCTGTTTGCTTCACTGTATATCAATTCATGTAAGTCTTTCTAGGTTTTTCTGAAATGATCCTACTTGTCATTTCTTATAGCATAATAATATTCCATTATAATCATTTACCACAGTTTGTTTAGCTATTCCCCAATTGATGGGCATTCCTTTGATTTCCAGTTCTTAGCTATCACAAAAAGAGCTGCTATAAATATTTTTGTACAAATAGGACTTTTTCTCTTTTTTTGGATGCCTTTGGGATATAAATGTAGCAGTGGTATTGCTGGATCAAAGGGTATGCACAGTTTTATAGCCCTTTGGGCATAGTTCCAAATTGCTTTCCAGATTGGTTTGGATCATTTCACAGCTCCAGTATGGGGTTTTCTAAGTCAATCTTGGGCCAGCCGGGATCCTTATGTACTATTTGAGTTTGACACCGCTGCTCTAAATCACTACTCATTAGAGAAATGAACATTAAAACAACTCTGAAGTGCCTCTTTATACACCTCAAATTGAGGCTAGGTTTATCCAAAAAAAAAAAAAAGGGAAAATGAGAAATGCTGGAGGGGATGTGGGGAAACAGGTGCTTTAAAAAAGTTATTTTTTCAGTTCTAAATTCTTTCCTTTTTCCTTTTCCACCCACTGAGAAGGCAAGAAAAAAGTAATTTCAAATATGTACAGTCATACAAAATAAATTTCTGTGTTAGTTATGTTCCTCCCTCTTCCCCTCTACCTAAGAAAATTAAACAAGAAGGAAAGAAAAGAAAATATGCTTCAGTTTGTACTCTGAATGCATTAGTTCTCTATCTGAAGGTGGATCACATGTTTTATCACGCATCCTTTGGAATTGATCAGAGTTACTAAGTCTTTCAGAGTTTATTATCTTATCCCCAATTAAACACCAAATTGGAAATCCTGAAAATCAAAGTAGAGATTAATAGAATTGAAAGAAAACCATTGAAGTAATAAATAAAACTAAGAGCTGGTTTTATGAAAAAACCAAGAAAATAGATAAATGATGGGTTAATTTGATTAAAAAAAAACAAAGAAGAAAACCAAATTACCGGTATCAAAAATGAAAAGGGTAAATTCACCTCCAATGAAGAGGAAATTAAAACAATAATTAGGTGTTATTTCACCTAATTGTATGCCAATAAATCTGACAGTCTAAGTGAAATAGATGAATATTTATCAAAAATAATAAATTATCAAAGTTGATTATCTTTACAATATTATATAAATTATCCTCCTAGTTCTGCTCATTTCACTTTGTATCAGTTCATATGAGTCTTCCCAGATTTTTCTGAAACTATCCCCTTCATCATTTCTTTTCTTTTTTTGGGGGGGGGCAGTGAGGGTTACGTGACTTGCCCAGGATCACACAGCTAGTAAGTGTCAAGTGTCTGAGTTCAGATTTGAACTCAGGTACTCCTGACTCCAGGGCTGGTGTTCTATCCACTGCGCCAACTAGCTGTCCCTTAATATACTTTTTTTGGGGGGGGGGGCAAGGCAATGGGGGTTAAGTGACTTGCCCAGGGTCACACAGCTAGTGTCAAGTGTCTGAAGTCATAGTTGAACTCAGGTCCTCCTGAATCCAGGGCCGGTGCTTTTATCCACTATGCCATCTAGCTGCCCTCCCTTCATCATTTCTTACAAGACAATTGTATTCTATTTTTTTTTTTGGTGGGGCAATTGGGGTTAAGTGACTTGCCCAGGGTCACACAGCTAGTATGTGTAAAGTGTCTGAGGCCAGATTTAAATTCAGGTCCTTCTGAATCCAGGGCCGGTGCTTTATCCACTGCACCACCTAGCTGCCCCAATTGTATTCTATTACATTCATATGCCATAATATGTTCAAGTCTTCCTTATTTGATGGGAATATCCTTAGTTTTCAGTTCTTTGCTACCACAAAAATAGCTACAATAAATAGTTTTGTATATATAGATTCTTTTCCTTTTTCTTTCATTTCTTTCAAGGTCATTAGACCTATTAGTGGTATTAGTGATATCATTGGGTTAAATTGGATATGCACAATTTAATAGTTTTTCAGGCATAGTTCCAGATAGCTTTCCAGAATGGTTAGACTAGTTCATAACTCTACCATCAGGGCATTACCTGTTTTCTCAATCCCTTCCAACATTTGTCATTTTTCCTTTTTTGTATCTTAACCAATCTGAAACATATGAAGTGGTACCTCAGAATCGGAAAGCAGGTAATTTATGAAACATGCTATTTTTGACTTAGCTCATGAAGCCTTTCCTGATCCCCTCACTTGCTAGCATCCTCCCTTCTTGTATTTATTTTCTTTTCATTCTCTATATAGTTATACATATTACATATTGTAAGCTTTTTCAGAGCAGAGACTTTAATTTGTTTGTATATCCTTAGAGCCCTAGTGTCTGACACATAATATGTGCTTAATAAATGTTTTTTCTAACCTTTTCTCTCTCTATGGCTCTCTTTCCTTCCATGTTTTGGACTGTGTGGAGGATGTTCTGAGAGAAGAATAGAAGTAGGAATACCAGTTAGGAGGCTTATTATAGTAAGCTATATGTAAGGTGATTAAGACATGAACTAGGGTGGTGGCAAAGAAGGGGACAGACAGACTCAAGATGTTGTGGAGGTAGAATTGACAAGCCTTGGCAGTTGTATGTGGAGGGATGAATGATGACAGAGAGGGAAAAGTCAAGGATGACTCTGAGGTTGCATTCCCTGGGTGATTGGAGGGATGGTGATACCCTTGATAGAAATACAGAAATTAGGAAGAAGACTAGATTTTTTTGGGAAAATGTTATGAGGTCATGTGGAATTTGAGATTCCTGTGGGTCATGGATATGGAAATGTCCTAAAGTCAATTGATGATTCAAGCAGAGACTGAATTTATAGAGTTTGTGAGTCATCTGTATAGAGACATCCTAGTCTGATCCCTTTCAATTGATTGCAGAGGTGGGGAGGGTTAGACCTAGCTAAGACCAGTGGGCAAGGGTAAGGTCTTGAGGTGAAAGTGATTTGTCCAGGGTCAGTAAGTGTTAGAACTGAGACTTAAAATCCATATATTCTGACATATTTTCCTGATGCTTGGTTATGATCTCATCACTTACCGTTTTTGTTCCCTTCAGCTGTAGATGAATTCTATCTCTCTACTGTAGCCTAAGGTCCTTCAGACTTTGTGATCTACTTTGCCTCTAGCTCCTAAAGATCCCTGGCACTGTTATACTGACTTACTGACAGTGATCAAGTACCCTTTGGCCCGATAATTCACACTTCTGTTACAGCCTTAGGATTTCTAGTTTTTTTATCTACTCTGAAAATGAATTTTCTTTTACATGTTGTCTTCCCAGTTAGAATATGAGCCCCTTGAGAGTAGGGAATCTCTTGCTTATTCTATTTGTATTATTGAAAATATCCATGGCTTCACACCATCCTTGGTATATAGTTAAGTGTTTAATATATGCCTTTTTATTTCTTTTCCATTTGTCTCTATTTCAAGGATGTTCACAATCCAATCTCTACCTCTATTTCCACCCTTCTCATACTACTCTTTCACTTTGCTAGTCTGTATTCTAGCCAAATTGGCTACTCTTCCAAACTTTCTACTTCATGTCTTTATTTATTCTGTTTCCAATGCCAAGAATGCTTCTATTCTGATCTCATCTCTGCTTGTTGAAATGGTGCATGCCATACTGGAAAGATCAGTAGATGTAGAATCAGAAGATCCAGTTTTGAAGTGTAGCTCTGATACTAAGAATCCTTGCTTAAGTTGCTGAATCTTTCTGAGTTTTAGTTGCTTCATCCTTAAAATAGCAAGGAGAACACTTATATGACCTCCCTCTATGTTCTTTGAGCCTCAGTGCTCTGTAGAAATGTGTGATTGTGATTGTGATTATGCATCCTGCCAGGGCCAGCTCAAATGCCACTTTTCTTGAATAATCTTTTCTTTCTGTACACCCAAACAGTACTTTGTTTATACCCCTGATGAAATTTATCATATCCTTTCTGAGGCTGTATCTTCCTTTCCAGATTGTGAGTTTTGTAATCCAGATCAATTAAACAAGTGTTTCTTAACTGCCCCCCTCCCCTACCATGTTCCAAGCTGGGGGTACAAAGACAAAAACCAAAGTGGTCTTTTGCCCTCAAGAGTTCTACCTTCTCAGGGCAGCTAGGTGGCGCAGTGGATAAAGCACCAGGCCCTGGATTCAGGAGGACCTGAGTTCAAATCCAGCTTCAGACACTTGACCCTTACTAGCTGTGTGACCCTGGGCAAATCACTTAATCCCAATTGCCTAATCAAAAAAAAAAAAAAAGGAAGTCTACCTTCTTTTGAGAGGAACAATCCATATAAAGATAGATAAATACTAAATGTATACAAAATGATTTTGTTAGAGTTGGATATGTGGGAGAACCCTGAGAACTGAGGTGGGAGGGGAGGGTCTGGAAAAACCTTGTTTGGGAAATAGGACTTGAGCTGAGCCTTTACAGGTAGTAGGGATTCTGAGATGTGGAAGTAAAGAGGGAGAGCATGCTGGGCATGTCATGGGGACATATTGCAAAAGCCTTAGGTCTCGATCTCTCCTCTCTGTCTTTCTGTCTCTCTCTTTCTCTCTCTATTCTCTTTCTTCTGTTACTATCTCAGGCAAGTCATTTCACTGCTTTGTATCTTTGTTTCCTTATTTTTAAAATGGGAGGATTTTTCTAGATGACTTCTGAGGTTCCTCTAGCTCTAAATTAATGAGCCTATGATCTCCCTTTGTTATCTCATCTATAACCAGCAGACAGTTGGAAATGTAGAGCAAGAATTCAGGTAAGACAAAGACATCCCAAAAAAGAGAAAAAGACCTATTTGTATAAAAATATTTATAGCAGCTCTTTTTGTGGTGGCTAAGAATTGGAAATCAAAGGAATCCCCATCAATTGGGGAATGGCTGAACAAGCTGTGGTATATGATTGTAATGGAATATTATTGTGTTATAAGAAATGACAAGCAGGATGATTTTAGAAAGGCCTGGAAAGACTTATATGAACTGCTGCATAGTAAAGTGAGCAGAACCAGAGTGACAACAATATTGTTTGATGAATAACTAAGAATGATTTAACTATTCTCAGCAATACAATGATCCAAGACAATCCCAAAGGACTAATGATGAAGCATACTATCCACCTCCAAAGAAAGAACTAATATTGGTTGAACACACACTGAAGCATGCCATTTCTCACTATTTCTTTCATTTGTTCTTTTATTTGAGTTTTTTTGTACAAAATGACTAATATGGAAATGTTTTACATAATTGCACATATATAACCCATATCTGATTGCTTACTGCCTCAGTGAGGGGGGAGGGAAGGGAAGGAAGGAGGGATAGAATTTGGAACTCAAAACTTTAAATATAAAATGTTTATTATTTGGAAAAAAAAGAATTCAGGCAAGGGATGAGGACTATGTATATAGTTTTGGGATATATCTATCTGCTGGACATGGTATAGTGGATAGAGTGATGGTCCTGGAACTCAGGAAGACCTAATATAATATCCTGCCTCAGACAACTCAGGGTTGTGTAACTCTGAGCAAATCACTTAATCTCTCCTAGCCTCAGTTTCTTCATCTGTAAAATGGGCATAATAATATTTTCCATTACAGGTCAAGTCTTATGATGCTACTTCCACAATATCTCTTGCATCTTTCCTGTTTTCTTCACTCACTTTGTCAGTACCTTAATTCAGAGTCTTTTTACCAGTCATTTGGACTATTGTAAAACCCTCCTAATTGATGTCCCTGCCTCTCTTCTCTCCCAACTGGATATTACAACTAAGCAGGGTTGATATAAGGATCAAGTGAGAAAATATATATGAAGAGCTTTGTAAAACTTTAGTTACTGTATAAATGTTAGCTATTATTATATATTATTATATTATATTATATATTGTTATTAGTATGTATTTTAATTTTATTATTATATAATATGGTTTTTTCAAACTTATGGCCTAAGTGTGCTTATCATCTTTTACCCCAACCCTTCCTTTCTCCAAACTTTCCTATTTCAGTTGAGGTCATTGTGATCCTCTTATCTGCTCAGATTCATAACCCTTAATCATCTTTGACTATTCCCTATTCTTCACATGAACCCTGTGGGAATTTATTTTGATTTGGGGACCCTGCCTTTGGGCTGAGATTAAAAAGCCTTAGGCCCTCAGGGGTTTTTAATCTCAGCCCAAAGGCAGGGTCCCAAATCAAAATAAATTCCCACAACCTTCATAATCAATCACCGGCCAAGTCTGTGATACTACTTCGACAGTATCTCTTACCATTTTTCTTTTATCACTCACTTTGTCAGCACCCTAATTTTGGCTCTTTTCACCACTCATTTGAACTATCATATTAGTCTCCTAACTGGTTTCCTTGCCTCCAGGCTCTCCCCACTCCAATCCATCCTTCCCACAGCTGCCAAAATAATCTTGTTAGTGGACAAGTTTGACTGTGCTGCTCGAAATGCCTTTAGGAGAAAACACAAACTCCTTAGGCAGGTATCTGAGGCCCTTTACAATCTGGCTCCAGCCTCTCTTTCCAGCCTTCCTTCACATTTCTCTCCTTTTTACATTCTGTGTTCTGGCTAAATTCCTCCTTGAATTCCACATGCCTTCTTCTGTTTTCATCTCTCCATATTAACTGTCCTGGCTTTGGAATGCCTTCCTTCTTCATATCTGTTTTGTAAGTTCCATATTTTCCTTAAAGCCTCAGCTCAGATACTCCTCCTGCCTTCACTGATGCCCCTGCTGATAGGGCTTTTTTCCTTCCTTAATCATTCTTATAATACTTTATCAGCTCTTTCCTTTGCCTTTTTTAACTTTCTGCCTTGTATTATGCTTACCAGTGTGCATGCCATATATTCCTAGCAGAATGTAAGCTCTTTGAGGGCAGGTACAGCTTTGTTGTTGTCTTTGTATCCCCACTGTTGAGTATGTCTTGCATTTAGCCAGATAGATAATTGTTTGCAGAATTTAATTCATTTAGGTTCTGCCTTATGTCTCCTTATTTAGCATGGGCTTTAACTCATGGGTTCACAGGGGGCAGCTAGGTAGCACAGTGGATAAAGCACCAGCCCTGGATTCAGGCGGTCCTGAGTTTCAAATGTGACCTCAGACACTTGACACTTACTAGCTCTGTGACCCTGGGCAAGTCACTTAACCCAGTTGCCCTACAAAAAAAAAAGAAAGAAAAATAATTTTGAACAACATCCAGCCCCTTTATTTACAGATGAATAAACTGACTTCCATGGAAGTTAAATGACTTGTTTGAGATGACATAGATAAAAAGTATCCAAATGAGATTTGAACCCAGGGTCCTTTAAATCCAAGGCCTATGACTTCCACTGTAGCAAGCTGCTTATGTGAGTCCCTCTTGACCATTTTTGTTCTGTTATTTCAATCAATCAATAATCATTTATTGGGGCGGCTAGGTGGCGCAGTGGATAGAGCACCGGCCCTGGAGTCAGGAGTACCTGAGTTCAAATCTGGCCTCAGACACTTAACACTTACTAGCTGTGTGACCCTGGGCAAGTCACTTAACCCCAATTGCCTCACTTAAAAAAACAACAACAACAACAAAAACCAAAAAACCAAAAACAATAATCATTTATTTGGCACTTATTATATACCAGGCACTAAGCAGAAGAGATACACAGAAAAAGTAAAAATAGCCCCTGCCCTCAATAAACTTGAATTTTAATGGAGAAGACAGCCTGTATGCAAATAGGTACATACAAGATGCATCCAAAATAAATTAAAGTAACCTTAGAGAGGAAGACACTAGTAACTGACAGGGGCCAGAGCTGCCTCTTTATATGAGGTGTCATTTGCACTATGTATCAATCGCTATGTGACCTCTCTCTTTTTTTTTTTTTTTTTGCGGGGCAATGGGGGTTAAGGGACTTGCCCAGGGTCACACAGCTAGTAAGTGTCAAGTGTCTGAGGCCAGATTTGAACACAGGTACTCCTGAGTCCAGGGCCAGTGCTTTACCACTGTGCCACCTAGCTGCCCCGTGACCTCTCTTTCTATCTTTGGTCTCTTTAGGGTACATTCTTGGTAGCAGAATCTCTGTAACAACAGTATGAGTAGTTTAGTAACTTCTCCGCATAATTCCAAGTTATTTACCAGAGGTGTCTTGTTTTCTCTTTCTAATACAGTCTTGAACAGGGGTTCTAAACTTGGGATCCATGGACCTCAAAGGAGTCTGCAGATGGATTTCAAAGGGGTCTGTGAAGTTGGATAGGAAAACAATTACATCTTTATTTTCACTAACCTCTGAATGAAAATTATCATCTTAAAAACTTTCTAATTTATTATGTATTTTAAACATTCTTCTCTTTTTATGTTTTGAGTTCCAAATTCTTTTTTCTCTCTCTCAACCCCTCTCCCACCCACTGAGAAGGCAAGCAATATGGTACCAATTATACATGTGAAACCATAGCATCTTCTTTGATTATGAATTTTTAAAAAATTAACTCTGAGTAGAGGTCAGCTCACTATCCCACTCTCCACAGTGGTGCTTTCAAACCTTTTCATCTCTCCTCAGAGTTCTTCCTCCCCCAACTCTGTCAGCTGAGAAACTTGCCTCATATTTTACAGAGAAAATTGAGACCATTTGCTGTGAATTCCCTCATCTCCCCTTCCCCCATTTCACATCATTTATATGCCTTCTGCCAGTATCTCCTCCTTCACCTCTGTCCCATATGTTGAGGTGGCTTTACTGCATACCGACTTGGGCCAGTTCACCCCTCCTTAGGCAACCTGGTGGTCCCCCATTCCCGGGGGTTACCATATTGATGCCAAACTTAGTGCAGACACCTGATCGGCATAGCACACGGCTGCCCAGAACTCCTGGGCTCAAGTGATCCTCCAGCCTCAGCCTCCCGAGTAGCTAGGACTACAGGTATGCCAGCATGCCTGGCTTTACTGCACACCAAGGTTAATCTCTCTACCTATTCGAGTGATCCCATTCCATTTCGATCATCTTCAACAGATTGCCATCCCCCCTCTTACTTATTTTTAATCTCTGGCTACTGGCTTGTTCTCTACTACCTACAAATATGCCCATGTCTCTCCCATCCTGAAAAAACCCCAAAAAACCCAAATTCATTTGATTCTTCCATCCTATAACTGTATCCCTTTTGCTCTTTGTGCTTCAACTCCTTGAAAAGGCCAACTATGACAGATCCTTCTACTCATAGGTTCCTCTCTCCTCACTCACTTCTTAATCCCTTACAGTCTGGCTTTCAGTGTTATCGTTGCACTGAAATTGCTCTTGCCAAGGTTGCCATTGATCTCTTAGTTGCCAAATCCAATGGCCTTTTCTCAATCCTCATTCTCCTTGACCTCTCTGCAGCCTTTGACACTGTTGATCACCCTCTTCTTGATACTCTTTTCTCTCTAGTTTTCAGTATACCACCCTCTCCTGGTTCTTCTACCTATCTGACCTCTTCTTCTCAATCTCCTTTGCTGGATCCTCTTCCAGTTCACTCTATTTAACCATTGGTGTCCCATAGGGTTCAGTCCTGGGCCCTCTTTTCTTCTCTTTCTATACTACTTCATTTTATGATCTCATCAGCTCCCATGGTTTTAATTACCATCTCTATGCTGGAGATTCTCAAATCTGTCTATTTTGCACCAACCTTTATGTTGACTTCTTTTTTTGGGGGGGTAGTTGGAGGGTTTTTGCGGGGCAGTGGGGTTAAGTGACTTGCCCAGGGTCACACAGTTAGTAAGTGTCAAGTGTCTGAGGCCAGATTTGAACTCAGGTACTCCTGAATCCAGGGCTGGTGCTTTATTCACTGTGCCACCTAGCTGCCCCCCTTTATATTGACTTCTAATCTTGCATCTCCAAATGCCCTTCAGATATCTCAAACTGACATCTTTTTTTTTTAAGTCCAATAAGTTTATTTTTGAAAATGTACACAAGGGGCAGCTAGGTGGCGAAGTGGATAGAGCACTGGCCCTGAATTCAGGAGTACCTGAGTTCAAATCCAGCCTCAGACACTTGACACTTACTAGCTGTGTGACCCTGGGCAAGTCACTTAACCCCCATTGCCCCACAAAAACAAAAACAAACAAACAAACAAAAAAAGAAAATGTACACAAAAATGTTGAACCACGGGGGGCGGCTAGGTGGTGCAGTGGATAAAGCACCGGCCCTGGAGTCAGGAGTTCCTGAGTTCAAATCCGGCCTCAGACACTTGACACTTACTAGCTGTGTGACCTTGGGCAAGTCACTTAACCCCCACTGCCCCGCAAAAAAAAAAAAAAAATGTTGAACCATTTCATGCATCTTCAGCAGCTGGAGAATCTCCACCCTTGGTGTTCCTAGTATATATCACTTGTGCTCTGTGTTTGGAAACCAGCTTAATCAGACCTTTACTAAGCAGTTCTTGGAGGGCTGTCCAGGCTAGAGAACCCCGAATCTTCAGTCTTTCTGAGACCACTGCAGGGGTAATAAGTTTATAGTTGGGGACCTCCTTGCAGAGTTTGTCATACGTTGCTTTGTCACACAGAACCAGATTGTTGAGCTTGTCTCACACTTTTCCCTTGGACCACTTCTTTTTCTTAGCTTTGCCCCCAGACTTGTTCACGGGGTCCTTGTCCTTCTTGGCTGACTTGCTGGTATCTTTCTTCTTCTTATCGTCCTTGGGCAGCATGGTGAGGCTCCAGGAACTCCTGCTGCTGCCACCTCCACGGTTAGATGTTGGACTCAAACTGACATCTTAAACTCAAACTCAACATGTCCAAAACTGAACTCAACATCTTTCCACCAAACCCTCACCCTTTCCTAACTTCCCAATTACCATAGAGGGCAACACCATCCTACCAGCCCTTCAGGCATTTAGATGTCATTCTCCACTCCTCACTATCTCTCACCTTTATATCCTATCTGTTGCTACAACCTTTGTAACATCTCTTGAATATGCCCCCTTCTCTGACACTCCTATCACCTTGGTGCATGTTCTCATCACCTCACACCCAGATTATTGCAGTAGCTGCTGGTAGGTCTGCCTGCCTCAACTCTCCCTACTTAGAGCATTCAGCCATTCCATTCAGCCACTAAAGTGATCTTCCTAAAGCACACGGCTGATCATGTTGCATACCTCTCTCCCCCAATAAACTTCAGTTCTTCCCATTACTTCTAGGATCAAATGCAAACTCCTCTGTTTGATATTCAAAGCCCTTCATAACCTAGCCCCCTCCTATCTTTCCAGTCTTCTTAGACCTGACCCCCTGACATGTACTTTTCCATCCAGTGACACTGACCTCCTAGCTGTTCCATGAACAAGATGCTTAATGTCTAGGCTCCAAGCATTTTCTCTGGCTTCCCTCCATGCTTGAAACACTCCACGATTGAAATGCTTCTCTATACCTACTGCCTTCCCTGGCTTTCTTCAAGTCCTAACTAAAATCCCATTTTATTTCCTATTTATTGTTTATACGACTTGTTTGTACAGATTTGTTTGCTTCTTGTCTCCTCCATTAGATTGTAAACTCCTTGAGGTCAGGGACTGCCTTGTGCCTCTTTTTGTATTCCTAGGACTTAGCACAGGGCAGCTAGGTGTCAAAGTGGATAGAGTGCTGGGCCTAAAGTCAGGAGGACTCATATTCCTGACTTCAAATCTGGCCTCAGACACTTAACTGGCTGGGTGACCCTGGGTAAGTCACCTAACCCTGTTTGCTTCAGTTTCCTCATCTGTAAAGGAAACGGCAGACCTCTCCAGTTTCTTTGTCAAGAAAATCCCAGAGGCAGCTAGGTGGCGCAGTGGATAAAGCACTGGTCTTGGATTCAGGAAGACCTGAGTTCAAATCCAGCCTCAGACACTTGACACTAGCTGTGTGACCTTGGGCAAGTCACTTAACCCTCATTGCCCCACAAAAAGTTTAAAAAAAAAAGAAAAAGAAAAAAGAAAACCCTAGACAGGGTAACTAAGATTCAGACACAACTGAAACTACTGAACAGAAAAGCACTTAGCACACAGTGTCTGGCCCATAGGACTGATTGACTAACAGGCCCATAGACTTCACCAGACTGCCAGAGGGGTCCATGATACAAACAAACATTAAGAATCTCTGTTCTAGAATTTTGTCAGGAATTGAAAGTAGACTCACCAAGATGAGTTTGGAGAATCTGCCTTCTTTCTCTTTCTGAAAATCAGCACCGTATTTGCTTGACTTTAACATTTCCCCCATTCTCTATGATAACAGCAGCTTAACAATCATGACTGCATTTTTTTTCAGTACTATAGAATGGACTTTCTTAAAAGTGTTTGGTGTCTTGGGACTAGATGAGAGTAATTGAGTATTCTCTAAGTATCTCATCATTTAACATAAGTTACATTTCTGTTACTATTTTTCTTCCACACTTCCTATGCTAAAAATTATTTTCTTGGCAGAAAGACTTCAGAACTCCACGATGCTGCCTTCTCTTTATCTTATTGTCCCCACTGTGCCCAGCAGTGGGTCTCTCCTTTCTTTGATCTTCTTGTCCCCAGCATAGCTAAAGAAGCCTTTGTTCTTGTCTTTGGTATCTATTGAAATCTCGGCTTCTTCTAAACATTAGCATCCTTGGCATTCTTACGGTATTCTGCCACAGTTTTATAGTTATATTTAGTTAACTGTCCTTGTCTCTTTCTTCTAGATAGGTCTTTCCAAAATAAAAATTGGTTGATGAATTCATTTTGTAGCCACATTAGTTTCTTTGGACAATTCTGTTCTTCACTGGAATCATTTCTACTTTGGTTAACAGTTTTAATTCTTGAGAGTATCCTATCCATCTTGAGTCAGTACTTTGAAAAATATTCATCCTTTGGACGCTACTCTTTCTCCCTCCCCCCCCCTCCCCCCTCCTCTACGCAGCTAGGTGGTACAGCGGATGGAGGATTGACTGAATTCAAATGTGGCTTCAAGACACTATTCTAGTTATTTTACCCTAAGTCACTTAACTGCTGTTTGTCTCAGTTTCCTCAATTGTAAAATAAGAATAATAATAGTACCTACCTCTCAGGATTGTTGTGAGGATCAGGTGAGATAATAATTGTAAAGCACTTAGCACAGTACTTGGCACATAATATAATCTACATAAAGGCTTACTCTGCCTATTCCCCTCCCCCTTTCTCCTCTTTTCACTCTAACTCCCCCACCCCACTTAGCTCCTGGTGTCAGGAAGTTTTCTGTTTCCCAGCTTCAGATTTCTCTTCTTGTGTTTCACTCCTTTATTTTGTGTTAATCCCCACCTTGTCTTGCCCACAAGGCAGCTGTGGGTAAAGAAATGCCCTGGGAACAGCTTCCCAGTTGCATCCCAAAGCCTTTCTTCTAGGGCATTCCTTCCTTCCCTCTCTTATTGCAACCAGTGTTTACCAGGCCCTCAGGGGAGAGAGAGGATATTCCCACTGACCCTCTGGGGTAGTGTCAGCAAACCCTTCTCCCCTTAATTCAGTGCACACACCATTGAGATTAATAATACCATGAGATAAGAGGAAGGAAGTATAAAATAAAACAAGAAAATACACTGACACTTAAGCTTGTCAGTTGTAGAATAGACAGAGATAGATCTTCTTTTAAGCCTTGTCAACTCTGTCATGAGGAGTATCTAGATCCTAATACACTATCACCATGAATAAGACATTTACCCCCTTACATAAAGTTCTGTAAGGGCTTAGCCCAGTGCCTGGCACATAGTAGGCACTTAATAAATGTATATTGACTGATTGATCTTTACCTCTAATTAGTATCTTAACCTAATCTAGGCTTGAGTCTAACCCTGAGTCTCTTAGGGGATTCTACCCAGTACTCAGGGATCAGGACCCATTGGTTTGGGTTTCAAGGTTCTTGTGAAAGCCTCTCCTCACTCTCTGCCTCTCAGGTTCTGGTTCCTATTCTCAGGCATGTTCAATATATTAGTTGAATTGAAAATTGAAATAACTGTCAGTTTCTGGGGCCAATGAACATTATCATGACCATTGAGAAATGTGTGCATATGCAAGTGTGTGTGCATCTCTCTTTCTCTCTCAAACCACTATATGTAGGTATGCAAGTGAATGGGCATATGTATGTATGGAAATCTATAGATATTGTTATCTATCTATCTATCTATCTATCTATCTATCTATCTATCTATCTACCTATATACAGTATCCCATTTGAGTCTTATATTAGCCTTGAATGCTATCTCCATTTTACAGATGAGGAAACTGAGATTCATAAAAGTTAAAGTGATTTCCTTAACGTCATACAGTTAGTAAATGGCAGACCCTGATTTTAAACCCAGATACTGTGACTCCAGGTTGTATGAGCTCTTGACATAGATGTTTCTACCTACGTTTTAAAAAAAAAAAAAGCGTTAATTTTCTTTTTCTTTTTTTCTTTCTTTTTTTTTTTTTTAGTGAGGCAATTGGGGTTAAGTGACTTGCCCAGGGTCACACAGCTAGTAAGTGTTAAGTGTCTGAGGCTGGATTTGAACTCAGGTACTCCTTACTCCAGGGCTGGTGCTCTATCCACTGCACCACCTAGCTGCCCCTCATTTTCTCTTGTATTTTTTCAGTCTTTTGACTTTATTTTACTATTTTTATTTGTTTTTTGTTTTTTTGAGAAAATTTCATTTAATCCCCTCAGTTTACAGATTATTAAACTGAGTCACAAATAAATGAAGTGACTTGCCTAAAGCCACACAGTAAGTGGCAGAAAAGTGGAACCTCACACAATGGTGATCACGTCCTTATTTTTAAGAATAATAATCTCCCTTCAAGATTCTTTTACAATTTTGTGTGTCACTTTCACACAGTTAGCCTCCAGTTCAATAGTTCTCTCTTAGCCAATAATTCTTTGACCACGATTTGGAGAAGCTTTGGGAGAGCAGCCCTTTTCCTACCGAAGCGCATACCAGACTTGACTGGTGTGAGTTCTGGAAGCTCACACCCTTCCAGGAAAACTGGGGCTTGTGGGCAATCACACCTACAGCTCACCAAGTTCCGCTCCAGAACGCAACAAGACTTCGCCTTAGGTAAGGAGCTTTCTCAGCAGATGCAACAGCCTGTTTTATTGTTTCTTGATGATTTGTGGAGTCATTAGGCTCCACTTGACCAATTCTAATTTTTAAGGAGTTTTTTCTTCAGTGATGTTTTATGCTTCTTTGGTTGTTCAGTCATTTCAATAGTGTACAGCTTTTTGTGACTCCATTTAGGGTTTTCTTGGCAAAGATACTGGGGTGATTTACTATTTCCTTCTCCAGATCATTTTACCAGTGAAAAATGAAGGTAAGCAGAGTTAAGTGACTTGCTCAGGGTCACCCAGTTAGTAAGTATCTGAGGCCAGATTTGAACTTAGGTCTTACTGACTCCAGGCTCAGTGTACCACCTAGTGCCTTTTTCACTATTTGGCCAATTCTGATTTTTACGGAGTCATTTTCTTCATTATTATTATTTTTGCTTCTTTTATCAAGCTGTTAATTCTCTTTTTAAATGTACTTTATTTTATTTATTTTATTATTATTTTTTGTGGGGCAATGAGGGTTAAGTGACTTGCCCAGGGTCATACAGCTAGAAGTGTCAAGTGTCTGAGGTTGGATTTGAACTCAGGCCCTCCCAAATCCAGGGCCAGTGCTTTATCCACTGCGCCACCTAGCTGCCCCCTGTTAATTCTCTTTCTCTGTTTTTTCCCCTCTGGGGCAGTGGGGATTAAGTGACTTGCCCAGGGTCACACAGCTAGTGTCAAGCCTCTGAGGCCAGACTTGAACTCAGTTCTTCCTGAATCCAGGGCCAGTGCTTTATCCACTGCACCACCTAGCTACCCCCAGTTAATTCTCTCTATCTCTCTTTCTCTCTCTCTTTTTTGGTGAGGCAATTGGGGTTAAGTGACTTGCCCAGGGTTACACAGCTAGTAAGTGTCAAGTGTCTGAGGCCGGATTTCGTTTTTCTTTTAAAAAAATCTTTCTTTAGTGCTTCTAGGAATTCTTGTTGGACTTGTGTCCAATCTGAGTTTTTTTTTTTTAAAGGCTTTAATTGTAGATGGGGGGGGGCAATGAGGGTTAAGTGACTTGCCCAAGGTCACACAACTAGTAAGTGTCAAGTGTCTAGAGTTGGATTTGAACTCAGGTCCTCCTGAATCCAGGCTGGTGCTTTATCCACTGTGCTACCTAGCTGCCCCCTTTAGATGCTTTTAAGTCATTGTCATCTTCTTAGTTTGTGTCTTGAACTTCTCTGTTGCTATAGTAGCTTTTTATGGTTGGGTTCCTTTTTTCCAATTACTTGATTATTTTTCCAACTTCTTGACTTTGGGCTTTATGTTAGAATTGGGTTCTGCTCACCCCTGGGTGGGGATGACTAGCCAGAGCTTTTGTCTTTTATGTCCTTCTACTGCCTTCCCAGCTAGCTCTGAGGGGCATATAAATTTTCAGTGCTTCCAACATACTGTGCTCCAGGAAGAAAGAGGTCTATTTTCTGCCCTCCTACTTTGTCCTCTGCTTCTTTACAGAGGTAGGGCCCTTACTCCTTTCTGTCTTGGAATTGTGACTTGAAACTACATAATGGATGACAGAGCTACTTGATGGCACTTGTTCTTGCTCCCAGTTCTATCGTGGGGTACCATGGGATCATTCCGACCAGGTGTTCAGTGTCCTTTCTGTTGGGTCCTGGGTTGTTTCCTGCCGCCACCATAGCCCAGTGCTGCTGACATGACCCTGTTCCCTTTACATAGCTGTACTGCCCTTCTGCTCAGCCTCCACCCTAATGTCCACAGACCTCTCTGTCTTACCTTCCTAAATTGCATTAGGCTGGGAAAATGACTGACTGACTTTTTCTTGACTTTGTTACTCAGAATTTGGTTTGGTGTGTTTTCTAGGTCATTGTGAAAGAGGGGAGCTGTGGCAAAATTTGCAACCTCTCATTCTGATATCTTGATTCCACCTCAACATTTTTTAAAAGAAATACCAGACTGATACATCAGGGAAATAGTTTGCCTAGATTTTAATAAAGTACTTGATGAAATCTCCTCCTGCTCTTTTTATGGACATAATGAAGAGATGTGGGCTAGATAATAGGTGGATTTGGAACTTGTTGAATGGTTGGATTCAAAGAAAAGTCAATGATAGTTCCTACCCCAGTGATATGAGTTTGACTCTTTTTGTTTAACATTTTATCAGTGACTTGGCTAAAGGCATAAATAGCATGCTTCTCATATTTTCAGATGACTGAAAGCTAGGAGGATAAGCTAACATAATGGAGTCAGGTTCCAAAAAGATCTTGACAGACCAGATCATTAGTCTAAATCTAAACATAAAGTCTTGACTTGGGTTTAAAGTTCAACTTTTCAAAGAAAGAATGGAGAAACGTGGCTAGACAGAACATCAACTTCTTCATATTTAGAGTTGTTTTCTTTCTTTATTGTCTTTTGGTGTTTTTTTGTTTTTGTTTTTGTGGGGCAATGAGGGTTAAGTGACTTGCCCAGGGTCACACAGCTAGTAAGTGTCAAGTGTCTAAGGCTGGATTTGAACTCAGGTTCTCCTGAATCCAAGGCCAGTGCTTAATTTTTCTGTTGGCACATAGTAGGCACTTAAAAATGTTACCTTATTGATTGACTTATCTGTACCTAATTTTATTTTATTAGCTTTGGTCCGTTGTTTTGTACATTTGTATCATTTGTAAATTTGATAAGTACACTATCTATGAATGAATGAACAAGAATTACTTGAGACTGAAAATTAAACACTCACAAGCCTTTTTTTTTTTTTTTTGGGCCGGGCAATGGGGGTTAAGTGACTTGCCCAGGGTCACACAGCTAGTAAGTGTCAAGTTTCTGAGGCTGGATTTGAACTCAGGTACTCCTGAATCCAGGGCCGGTGCTTTATCCACTGCACCACCTAGCCGCCCCACAAGCCTTTTTAAACTGGCTCCAGCATATCCGTAGGCCTTTTGTTTGGTGTTGTCATTCAGTTATTTCAGTCATTCGACATTTTCTTGGTAAAGATATTGAAGTAGTTTGCTTGTCCACTTTACAGATGAGGAACTGAGGCAAATAGGATTGTCACTTGAACAGGGTCACCCAGCCAATAGGTGTCTGAGGCTGGATTTGAACTCAGGAAGATGTCTTGCTGACTCTAGATCTGGCATTCTATCCATTGAGCCCCAGGCCTTTGCTATCTAAGCTTACTTTGGCTCAAAAAAGCCAAGGAAAGAGCCTTTCCTTCACCATTCACTGATTGAACAAAAATATAGTCATAGAACAACTATGCATATTCCAAAGTGTTGAGGCACTTCTAGAAGCAGGCTAACCAAACAAACACACATACTCCTAAGTCTGTGTGAACACTTTCCCTTATTTTATATTATATCTTACTTATATTGGTGTTCAATGGGTAATTGAACATTTATCTCTGTAGTCTCATCTATCATAGTCTTTTTGTTAATGGCTGTGGTGCAGTGGATAGAGTGCTGGGCCAGGAGTCATGAAGTCCTGAATTCAAATGTGGCCCAAGACACTTGCTGGCTGTATGACCCTGGACAAGTTACTTTACCTCTGTGTAAAATAACAATAACAATAATATTATTATGAAATTATAATATGTAATAATAACATAAGCTGCAGGCTTGTTGTGAAGATCAGATGAGGGAATATTCGTAAATTGCTTAGCACAGTGCCTGGCACATAGTAAGCACTGTATCAATGCTTGTTCCTTTCTCTCTAATATGATTTTTTTTTTTTTTTTTGGTGAGGCATTTGGGATTAAGTGACTTGCCCAGGGTCACACAGCTAGTAAGTGTCAAGTGTCTGAGGCCGGATTTGAACTCAGGTCCTCCTGAATCCAGGGCTGGTGCTCTATCCACTGTGCCACCTAGCTGCCCCCCTCTCTAATATGATATTTTGTTTTTGTTTTTGTTTTTGTTTTTGTTTTGGTGAGGCAATTGGGGTTAAGTGACTTGCCTAGGGTCACATAGCTAGTAAGTGTTAAGCATCTGAGGCCAGATTTGAACTCACGTCCTCCTGACTCCAAGGCTAGTGCTCTATCCACTTCACCACCTAGCTGCCCTTCTAATATGATATTAATATCTGCCTTGTAGATACTTTGTTTTATTAATGTCTTTACTTTTATTCTACAAAATAAAAAAGACATATCAACAAAGCCAGTGTAACGATTGGAATGACGCCACCTGCTGGAGACTTACTGTAGAAGAGTTCTGCCCATGAAGTGAAGGTCTTTGAGGGCAAGACCAGGAGTCTTTTCTTTGGCGTCAGGAAGTGACGCGGGCTAGTGGGAGGAAGAAGGAAGAGACTGGCGCTCGGTCTCACTCTCTTTCCTCTGGACTCTGGTGGAGAGCGGAGCTAGAAATGTGCTCTCCCTTTAATAGATAGGAATCTAGGCCTTTCTCTCTCTTTACCAAATTCTTATTCTCCTTGATAAATGCTTAAAAGTCTAACTCTTGCTAAAGCTTATAATTTATTGGCGACCACTCATTAGATATTTTAGACAGACTAGCTAGAATTTTAGCCCTTAACACCAGCAGGAACTTACAGTCTCTTGATCTCTCCAAGTATGGACAATCCTTGACAAAAGTCTACTTACTTCCTACTCATGGTTTTAAGACTATATGTCATTATGTACACAAACCATTCTTATTAAGTTTTTATAGAGATGAGAAGGTACTCATGGGGATCAGTAGTTTCTGATGGTTATTTTTTTCCCTAATAATAGACATTTAAGTTATAGTTTTGAGTTTCAGATTTTATCTTTCCTTCCCTCTCTCCCCTCCCCACTCCCTGAGGCAGTAAGCAATTAGATGTGGGTTATACATGTGCAATTATGTAAAACATTGCCATATTAGTCATTTTGTACAAGAAAACTTGAATAAAAGAAAAAAAATGAAAGTGAAAAATAGCATCCTTCAGTCTGTTCAATCAGTATCAGTTTTTTCTTTGGAGGTGGATAGTATGCTTCATCATTAGTCCTTTGGGATTGTCTTGGATCTTTGTATTGCTGAGAATAGTTAAGTTATTTACAGTTCTTCCTGATGGTTATTTTTTTTAAAGATATAATTTTATTGTGCCTATAGGTATTTATTGTTTTGTTTTGTTTTGCGGGGCAGTGGGGGTTAAGTGACTTGCCCAGGGTCACACAGCTACTAAGTGTTAAGTGTCTGAGGTCGGATTTGAACTCAGGTACTCCTGACTCCAGGGCTGGTGCTCTATCCACTGAGCCACCTAGCTGCCCCAGAGGTTTAGGCATGCCAGTATATGTTGGTAGAACTATAAATTGATTCAGTGGTTTTTTTAGGCACAGGTTAAACTAATCATTTATAGGTTATAATCTATAGTAGGGGTTCTTTTTTCTGTCATAAACCCCTTGGCAGTGGTGAAGCCCATGGATTTCTTCTCAGAATCGTGTTTTTAAATGCAAAAAGTGAAATATACAGGATTATAGAGGAAACCAATTATATTGATATGGTCACCAAACTATTAAAAAAGCAAGTTCATAGACCCCTTCCTGGTTAAGAATCTTCTACTGCCTCAGACTAAGTTCATGTCCTTTCTGTATTATTGCTCTACTTTTCTATATTTTTCTCTAGTAATTAGAGTAATTACTTTTTAATAGTATATCATAAAAACCTCCAAGGATAAATTGCTTTCCACCAGCTCTCTTCTTTCTTAGTGGCTCTTCTGTTTCCCTTTTCCTACCTACTTCCCCAAAGGAATTTTGTCATGATTTTATCAAACCTATTGAATAACCAGTCATTTATTCCTATATGCATTTGTTTAACAAGAATTGATGTTTTTTATTATATTGACATAACCTAACAAAGAGAGACTTCATTTAGTTTTCTTAATTTTTGTTGAAATCATTTTTGAGTTGCTTTGATATAGCTCTCTTATTTATTTTGCTTGATAAACTAATATCCCAATAGCTGATACATTTTGACATGATTGTTTTTTTGTTTTTGTTTTTGCAGGGCATTGAGGGTTAAGTGACTTGCCCAGGGTCACATAGCTAGTAAGTGTCAAGTGTCTGAGGCTGGATTTGAACTCAGGTCCTCCTGAATCCAGGGCCAGTGCTTTATCTACCATTTTGACATGATTGTAAAGATTTATTGTTATTTCTCTTCATTCTTATTGCTATTATATTACAGTGTTGAATTTTTTGTTTGTTTTTATTGTAGCCTGACTGTATTAATTTATTACTGGAAGCTTTTTGTTGACTTAGGTTTTTTTTTAGTTAGTTAAGTATGCTATTTGCATTTATATTTTAACTTATTGGTTGCCAATAGTTTTTCCTTTAACTTTATCATGCCTTAGTGCTGTTGCTAAGAAAATGACAAATAGGGGTGGCAAGCAATCAGTAAGCATCTATTAAATGCCTATTTTATGTGCTAATACTGGAGATACAAAAAGAGACAAAAGACAGTCCCTGTAAGAGGGGATATCTTTTTTTTTTTTTTTTGGCAGGGCAGTGGGGGTTAAGTGACTTGCCCAGGGTCACACAGCTAGTAAGTGTCAAGTGTCTGAGGCCAAACTTGAACTCAGGTCCTCCTGAATCCAGGGCTGGTTCTTTATCCACTGTGCCACCTAGCTGCCCCCAAGGGCATATCTTTTTTTTTTTTTTTTTTTTTTTAGTGAGGCAGTTGGGGTTAAGTGACTTGCCCAGGGTCACAGAGCTAGTAAGTGTTAAGTGTCTGAGACCGTATTTGAACTCAGGTACTCCTGAATCCAGGGCCAGTGATCTATCCACTACGCCACCTAGCTGCCCGAGGGCATATCTTAATACTTGTTTTTCCTGAAAATTAGTCTATTGTTTTTGCACTGAATTTTAGCTCATGGTTTTGAATACATATTTTGTGTCATAGGATGTCACAAATTTGAAGCTGGAAGAGATTTTATGGGACATCTAATCCAACTCCTCATTTAAATGTTTTTTCCTTTTCAAAGTTATGAACTTGATAAACATCAAGAAATATAACATTTCGGGGGCAGCTAGGTGGCGCAGTAGATAGAGCACTGGCCCTGGAGTCAGGAGGACCTGAGTTCAAATACGGTCTCAGACACTTAACACTTACTAGCTCTGTGACCCTGGGCAAGTCACTTAACCCCAATTGCCACACACACACACACACACACACACACACACACACACAGAGAAACATAACATTTCCATATGTAAAAAATAGGAAAAAAAGAATGTATATGAAACCATGAAATGTATATTATACCTATTACATTTATTATCATGTTTTTTTTAGGATATATATTAAATTTAACATAGTAATACCAACATTACCTTGTCTGTTCCCTCTGAACATCTGAAGAACTTACATAATTATTTTCATGTTGTCCCTCCCATTAGACTGTGAACTTCTGGAGAGTAGAAATTGTTTTTTGTCTTTCTTTATATCCCCAGTAATTAGCACAGTGTCTGCCTGACATATTGTAGGTGTTTAATAAATACTTCTTAAATTAGCATTAGGGAAGCTAGGTGACAGAGGAAAGAGTGCCGGGCACGGAGTCAGAAGACTTCTTTTCCTGAATTCAAATCTAGCCACAGACACTTATTAGCTGGGTGACCTTGGGTAAGTCACTTAAACGTGTTTGCCTCAGTTCCTCATCTGTAAAATGAGCTGGAGAAGGAAATGGCAAACCACTCCAGTGTCTTTGACAAGAAAACCCCAAATGGGGTTGTGAACAGTTGGATATGACTGAAACTACTGAACAACAACAAAAAATTAGCATTACTGACTCTTTTGTGTATTTTTTAAATGTTCCTTTGACAATCTTAGCTTTCTATTTCTTTTTTTGTTTTTGTTTTTTTTGTTTTTTAGTGAGGCAATTGGGGTTAAGTGACTTGCCCAGTGTCACACAGCTAGTAAGTGTTAAGTGTCTGAAGCCGGATTTGAACTCAGGTACTCCTGACTCCAGGGCTGGTGCTCTATCCACTGCTCCACCTAGCTGCCCCTTTCTATTTCTTTTAATCGTTGTCTCTCCAAACCCACTCCTCCTCAATTCTTTCTCCTCCCCCAAATGAAAAGCCTTCCCTAAAACTAATAAACATAGTAAAGACACTGATAGTTTCTGAAAATGTATGCCTTATTCTGTAGCTACAGTACATCACCACTGTCAGGACATAGGAAATATGCTTTATCACCAGAGTTCTTAAGCTTTTCAAAGTTGTTTTCCTTTACAGTATTGTAAGCATTGTTCACATTGCTCTCCTGGTTCTGCTTATTTCACTGTATCAATTCATACAAATCTTCTCAGGTCTTTTCTCACAAACTGTCCTTTTCTTCATTTCTGAAAGTGATAATAATATAATAATATTCCATTACACTCACATACAGTAATTTGTTTAGCCATTCCTGAAATTGGTGGGGTTTTTGCCTCTAGGAAAAGAAACAAACTCCTGTATGTTTAAAGTCCTTTGTTATTCTGGCTCCGGCTTATCTTATTTCTGGCTGATTACATGTTATTCCCTTCCATGTACTTTCACACTGTGTTCCAGGTAAACTGGCTTAGTTGCTATTACCCATACATAAATTCCCTCTTTCACCTTTGTGCTTTTGCACAGGGTATCCCATACCTAGAATACGCTTCCTTGTTTTTTATTGCCTCTTGGAGCCCCTAGCTACCTTTAAGGCTCAGCTCAAGTAGCATTTCTTCAAAAGACCTTTTCTGATTCCCTCAATTGTTGGTTGTGCCCTTTCTCTCATCACTTTGTAAATATCCTGTATTTACTTATCTATGAGCATGCTGTGTCATAGTTCAGTGGTTAGTAGAGATATTGCCTTGAAAAAAACATGAAGTACCAAAAGTCTGAGAATAAAATAGAAATTGGATAGGATGGAATTTGAACTCATGTGTGTCATAATCTAATAGATTAATCTAATAATCTCTTGAGGTCAGGGACTACCTTGCTTTTATATTTTATTCTATAACACTGAGGAGCACAATGCCTGGCTTATCCTAAGAACTTAATAAATGTATGCTGACTAACAAAAACAAGCAAAAAATACTGATTCCATTGTTACATATGCAACAATCTATACAGTGTTTTATCTGTGTATTAAGCATTCTACTCCAGTATGCTCCTGTTTTTCTGCCATGATTAGAGAGTACTGTGTTTCATTATCTGTTCTTTAGGCCCATCAGTTGTTTAAAAATTGACTCAGACTTCCATTTCCTTTTAATAATATTTTCATTTACATTGTTGTAGTCAATCAGCCAATAAACATTTATTAAATATCTACTACATTCCAGGCACCATGTTAAGTATTATGGATACAAAGAAAGGCAAAAACTCACAATCTAATAGGGGAGACAATGTGTAAACAACTATATACAAATTATATACAGGATAAATAGGAAAGAATCAACAGAGGGAAGTCACTAGAATTAACAGAGAGTAGGAAAGGTTTCCTGTAGAAGGTAGGATTTTAACTGGACCTTGAAGGAAACGAGGAGGCTTAGATTAAGAGGGAGAGCATTTCAGGCATTAGGGTGCAGCCGGTGAAAAAGCTCAAGTTGGGAAGAGTGTCTTATTCTTTTTTTTTTTTTTTTTTGCGGGGCAATGGAGGTTAAGTGACTTGCCCAGAGTCACACAGCTAGTAAGTGTCAAGTGTCTGAAGCCAGATTTGAACTCAGGTACTCCTGAATCCAGGGCCGGTGCTTTATCCACTGTGCCACCTAGCTGCCCCAAGTGTCTTATTCTTGGAAAAGAAAGTAAGGCCAGTGTCATTGGATTGAAGAGTGCATAGAAAGATATAATATGAAGACTGGAAAAAGGTGTATGTGTGGCAAGGGGGCGGGGCAGGGGTGGAGGGGGAGGGTTTAATTTCAAAGTGTTTTAAATACCAAATAGAGGTAGTGGGGTGACATGGTCAGACCTGGGCTTTAGAAAAATCACTTTGATGACTGAGTAGATGATGGACTGGAGTAGGAGAGGCTTGTAGTAGGCAGACCAACAAGCAGGTGATTGAAGTACTCAGGCTTGAAGTGATGTGGGCCTGTACCACAGTGGTATGAGAGTGTTGGACAAAAAGTGTAGCAAAGGTGAAATGAACAAGCCTCTAAAATAAGTTAGATATAGGGGATGAAGGATAGTGAGGAGTCAAGGTTGTGAGTCTGGATAGATTATTCAGAATGATTGAAGGGCTGTTAGAGATGCAAAATTGGAGGTCAGAGAGATTGGGGAAGGTTAGGTAGATTTGGGAATTCTCCACATAGTGATGGTAGTTCAATCCATGAGAACTGATAAAATCATCAAGTGAAATAGTATAGAGGGAGAAGGGAAGAGGGACCGGCATAGAGCCTTATGGGATACCCCTGGTTAGCAGTCATGGCCTGGATGAAGATCCAGACAAGAAGACTGAGAAGAAACTGCCAGGTAGGAGGAGTACCAGGAGAAAGTAGTGTCCAGAAAATCTAGAGAGAAGAGAATATCAAGGAGAAGTGGGTGATTGACAGTATCAAAGGATGCAGTAAGATCAAGGATGTGGTTTGAGAAATTGCCATTGGATGAGTTAATTAGGAAGGTGTAAAAAGATTGCCTAAAAGCAGTGAGGGCCCAGTTGAGGCTATGTAACATAAATTTGTAGTGGACTCAACCATGATGATTGTGTGATTTTCTTCACTTTTGTTCAGCAGTGTGTTTATAGGGATGAAGGGAGCAGATGTGATCCAAGGCTGAGGCTTGGAAGGACACAATAGGTAATATGGGTCAACAGACAAGGGACTTTAGAGAAGAGGACAGTGTAAAGTGAAACTGGTTTACCTAGGGATCAAGTGGAGAAGGAGAAGAATGTGGATAGTTCAGGGGTGATGGCTAAGGAGAGAACTGAGGAGTCTAGAGATTGGAAGTTCACCGTGTGGAGACAGAGTAGGGTTTAGTATTAGAAGGTAGGAGAGGTGGAAACCCAATAGATTGTGAACATATAAGGGAATTTCAGAGTTCATGAACATGCAAGTGGTGCATTTATGAGTGATGGTAAGATCAAGGGTATGTACCATCTTTAGTGTGGTTGGGGTAGGGTGGAGGAGTAAGACATTGGAAATGAGTAAGTTAATGAACTGGGAGGTTAGAATGTTTGAGGGAGTATTAATTTATATGTATATTGTTTTCTTTGGTTCTGCTTATTTCACTCTGTACAACTTCATATCAGTCTTTCCATGTTTCTCTGAATATTTAGATCATATTCAATAAGTTCTTACTTCACAACAATATTTTGTTACATTCATGTCCTATAGTTTTTTCAGCCTTTCCCCAGTTAATAGGCTTCTACTTTGTTTCCAGTTTGGTATCACAGAGTTGTGCTATGAATAATTTAGTGCATATTAGACATTTGTTTCTATCCTTCTTTGTGGTATATTCCCCCACTATTGGTATTGCTTGATTAAAGGATATATAGCTGGCTTAGTGACTTGTGCCATTCCAAATTGATATTCACAATAGTTGTACCAGTTCATCAAGGGTGTATTAGTGTGCCTGTCTTTCCCTAGCTATGCCAACATTTACTATTCACTTTTTTGGTCATCTTTGCCAATTTGCTGGATGTATGAGATAGCAGATTTGTTCTATGGGTATCTACAGTGTATGTTCTTTGTTTCTCCTATTCTCCATTTATTGATTTAAAAAATACATGTAATATACCAATATGTGTATGTATATACATATAGTTTGTTTAGGAGCTTATTCAGCTCTGCATTTGCTTTCTCATTAACTCTTTGGTGGATTTATATTCTGAGAGTGAGACTAGAAAATCTATAAAAAATTTTTTTGAGCTATTCTGACTGCTTAATTATTAGATACATAAATATTTAAAGTGGTTAGCTCTCATCTTGATTAGGATCTTTTAGAAAAATATAATGTTTTTGATGACTTTAGGTTTGAATTTTACTTTTCCTGGTGTCATCAGTGACATTCCCACATTTTGTCATTTCAGACATAGCACAGTACATTTTTTTTGATGCTTTATTTTATTTTATTTTTTAATGTATAAGGTATTTTATTTTTTCCGTTACATGTAAAGATAGTTCTCAACTTTTGTTTATACAAGCTTTACAATTTCAGATTTTTCTCCCTCCCTCCTCTCCCTCCCCCCTTCCCTAGACAGCAGGTAATCTGATATAGGTTATGTCTATATATCTCTATACATATACATATATAGATATATACACACACATATATATACACATAATAACATTAATCCTATTTCTGCATTAATCCTGTTACAAGAGAAAAAATCAGAGCAGTGATGCAAAACCTCAAAATAGAAAAAAAAAACACAACAGCACCCAAAACAAAAGAAATAATATGGTTCAATCAGCATTTATACTCCACAGTTCTTTCTTTCTTTTTTTTTCTTGGATTTGGAGATCCTCTTCTATCATGAGTTCCCTGGAACTCTTCTGTACCATTGCATTGGTGAGAAGAATATAGTCCATCACAGTAGATCAACACTCAATGTTGATGATACTGTGTACAATGTTCTTCTGGTTCTGCTCATCTCACTCATCATCAGCTCACGTAAGACCCTCCAGGTTTCTCTGAACTCTTCCTGCTCATCATTTCTTACAGCACAATAGTATTCCATTGTATTCATATACCACAACTTGTCCAGCCATTCCCCAATTGATGGGCACCCCCTCAACTTCCAATTCCTTGCTACCACGTAAAGAGCAGCTATAAATATTTTTGTACATGTGGGTCCCTTTCCCCCTTCCATGATTTCTTTGGGCAAAAGACCTAAAAGTGGAATTGCTGGGTCAAAGGGTATGCACAGCTTTATAGCCCTTTGGGCATAATTCCAAATTGCTCTCCAGAATGGTTGGATCAGCTCACAGCTCCACCAACAATGGATTAGTGTTCCAATTTTTTCACAGCCTCTCCAACATTTATTATCTTCCTTTTTTGTCATTTTAGCCAATCTGATAGGTGTCAGGTGGTACCTCAGAGTTGTTTTAATTTGCATCTCTCTAATCATTAGAGATTTAGAGCATTTTTTCATATGGGAATAGATAGCTTTGGTTTCTTCATCAGAAAACTGCCTGTTCATATCCTTTGACCATTTCTCAATTGGGGAATGACTTGGATTCTTATAAATTTGATTTAATTCCCTATATATTTTAGAGATGAGGCCTTTATCAGAAGCACTGGCCTCAAAAATTGTTTCTCAGTTTTCTGCCTCCCTCACAGTACATTTTTGATGACCTTTTCTGTTTAATTCAACTCAACAAATATTTATGTTTAGTCTAAATTGAACAACATTTTAAATTTTGTTTTGTTATACATTTTGTTTTATTAACTAATCTAGTCCATTTACATTTAACATTACAGTTGTTAGGTTAATCTTCTATCATTCTTTTTTCCATTGTTATTCAGTTTATTGGAATGAAATCCATACTTTCTTATTCTTATTATTTCTTTTGTTTATCCAAACCTAACGAAGCTACTCTAAACAAAATTCCTGTTTTGTACTAATACTTTGTGTGTAGGTTCTTTTAACTAAATTTTCCCTTTGTCAGAAACAGGAAGTTTATTTTGTATCAACTATACTGTAGTCCCACCTTTTTTCCCTTCTCTTGTTTATATGAAACTTTTAGTGGTTTAGCAATGTAATACTTGTAGAGTTCTCATATTTTGTTAGCAACTGGTTTATCTTGATTTTCAAAGCGTGAAGCTTTAAAAAAATGCTTATCTTTTTGGCTTAAAGGGTGAAGAATTTATCTTAGAGTAAACTTGTTCAAGGATTTCCTTGAAGTGCTTATGTCCGTCTTTAAAGTTCTAAGAGTCCAAAAGTCTTATTAAAAGCTGCCTACTGTGTGCTGAGCACTGTGTCAGGTACCAGAGGTACAAAGGTTAAAAAATGAAAGTGTTAAAAAACTTTTTTGGGGGGGGGGGAGAAGCACTCATATGTAAGTAGGAATGGAGGTGAATGATAATAATATGCAAAATTATTATGTAGGGCTTAAAGGTTTTCGCAGTGCTTTACATATCTCACTTGATCCTAGTACCTGGGGTCCCAAGAAGTTAAGTGACTTATCCAGGGTCACACAGCAGAGGTAGGGCTGAACCCAGGTCTTCCTGATTCCAAGGCCAGCCCAATATTTACTACACTATATGGCTCTTATTTATAAAGCAACACACCTTAATCTCAGTCAGTCCACAAGCCTTCCCATTCCTATTAGCCAGGCACCTTGCGAAGTGCTAAGAATACAAATACAAGTAGAAAGACAGACAGTCACTGGTCTCAAGGGGGAAGTGCTCTTCATGGGGTTTGGCAGAAGAATTTTTGAGTGCAGCCTGAAGAGGAATGAGACTTGGCTGGCTTTGGTGCCCTCCTTAAATGGAGATTCTGGAAGGATCCTTCCAATCGGGGGAGAGGCCATGGGGAGGAGGATACTTCCCACTCCTGAATTCTACGGAGGCTTTAGGCTGAAGAGCTGGGGCTTGCCACAAGTCTTCCCTGTCCTTCCCTTCCCCTACTTGGTGGCGGTGGAAAGAAATCATTCAGGCTTAGGTTTGCCTTAAGTCTTGGGTCTTCACAAAAGAGATCAGAAAGGGACTCAGTGTACACTGTAAACCTACAAACTATCTATTTTCTCTACACAAAAGAAGTGTTTAAAACCCTGAGATTCATAAGCAAACATTGATAAAGCCTTAACACATGATATATAGTAACCTATAACTCATATTCTCCTGGGAGGCTGATAACTTAATACACTAAAAAGTAAAACAATTTTTGGGCCTGTTAAACAGTCATTTGACCTTTGGTCTTTAAGGAAACTTACTTGGCTTCTTTCAACACAACTCAAATCCCACGTCATATAGGAGTTCTTTCGGATCCCTCTTATGGCTGGTGCTTTCCCTTTGACATCACCTTCCATCTATTCTGTCTATATTTTGTGTGTATGTAGTTGTTTGCACATTGTCTTCCTCATTAGAACGGGAACTCATGGAGGGCAGTGACTACATTTTTGTCTTCCTTTGTATCTCCAGTGCCTGACACATACCAAACATTTAATGCTTATTGATTGATTCACTGACCAAATCATCAGTGTCCAAACAGCTTTATCAAGGGCTATATCATTTGGCAAAAACGAGGACATGGAGTGGATTCATCCCCCTGTTGTAGGTCATCTTCTCTATGGGAAAAATTGTTGTAGCTCCAGAGAGCCCCTTTCATGGTGTGGGATTGATGAGAAGGAACTTTCCACCTTTCAGATTCACAAGGTTGCCTCCAAAGCTGAAAATGGCCTCAGGATTTCTGTTCTGTCACTTCTGTACAAAGAAAGAAGCCTCAGCAGGAGCAGCCTGCACTTAATGGGGCCTCAATACATGTTCTATGAAATGGCCCTTCTAGGCTATCTCTGCATGTGCTCCGTGGGATGTACTCTACCCCTAATTAATTAATTTATAACAACATTATTTATAATAGTGGCAAAAAAACTCCTCAAAAATATCTGAATAGATTTGACAGAAATAATGTAATTCAATCTAACAAGCATTTATTTATTTATCTATTCATCTATTTATTTATTTATTTATTGACAAGCATTTATTAAGTACCAACTATCGTGTCAGACACTATGCTGAGGATACAAAAGTAAAATAGAAACAAATCAAACAGTTGGAGAGCTTAGCCCTTCTCCAAGGGGAGGAAGCAAGATAGTAAAAATGCCCATACTTTACAAATTGGATCATAGATTTTCTGCAACGTCAATGGATTATTTTATAGAAGTAGATGAACACTAACAGATAAAAATCACTGCTTTACTACAGTAATTTATTATCTCAATTTTTTTGTTGCATTTTTCTGAATTTTCTAGATATACAATCATACCACATAATAAATAGAAACGTTTTAATCTCATTAATACTTTTTAAGTTTCCTTTGCATGGATATTACTGCTATAGCTGTTATTTCTAAAACAGTGTCAAATTGAAGTGATGAAAGTAAGTAACCCTATTTGGGGCTTTTTTTTTTAAGAGGAAATGCTTGAAATGTTTCTCCAACATGTATAAGATTAACTTGTGGTTTTAAAAATGCCTCAAAAAAACTGCTTTAGAGAAAATCTTGTTAATCATAAATGGATTCTGTATTTCATCAAAGACCCTTTTCTATATTGATATCATAATGTTTGTGAGTATTGCATTCATTGTTTTCCTATACATAACTGATTGACTCACCCTTGGATTCTTAGTATGACCTAATTGGTCAGAGTGAATAATTTTTTGATGTTTTGGCGTATTCTATTTGTTAATATATTTACAATTATATTAATTAGCTTGATCAGTATTTTTCCTTTTCATCCTTGTCTTTGCCATGTTTGGCAAACAAAACTTTCTTTGTCAAAAGAATTCATTAGTGTACTATCTTTTTCTATATTAAGATATGGTGGATTAAGCAGGGATTACTTGTTCTTTGAGAGTTTGAAAAAATTCACTTTTGACTATGTTTTTGATGCCTTTTTTTGAGGAAGATCATTAATGGTTTATCTGATTTTTTTCCCCCTCTGAGATTAGACTATTTAGGTTCTTTTTTTTTTTTTTTTTTTGCTGCTTTGTCAGTTTGAATAATCTGTATTTTGGGAAATTTTAATGGATTTCTTTTAAATTATCATGTGTGTTTTACTATAGTTATCTCTAATAATTTTAAACATTTCTTTTGTATTTTCTGTGTCTTTTCCTTCCAAACTTCTAATTTTTGTAATGTTTTCTCACTCCTTTTCTGATTACATTTGCTATCTTTATTGACCTGTAATAATAATTTTTTTTAAGTGAGGCAATTGGGGTTAAGTGACTTGCCCAGGGTCACACAGCTAGTAAGTGTTAAGTGTCTGAGGCTGGATCTGAACTCAGGTATTCCTGAATCCAGGGCCGGTGCTCTATCCACTGTGCCACCTAGCTGCCCCTATAATAATTCTTACTAATAATATAGCACTTTAAGGTTTGTAAAAGTGTTTTACATATATGATTTGATTTGATTTAACTATTGAAGTAGGCGCTATTATTATTCCCATTTTACAAGAGAAGAAACTGAGGTTCAGCAATTAAATGAGTTGCCCAGGTCACACAACTAGTAAGTATCAGAGGTCTTCCTGACTCTAAGTCTAGACCTCTTTTAGCTTAGCTTAATATTAGTGGTGGATGCCAGCTGTTAAAAACAATACTGTATTTTGAGTGAGAGGACTTGAATTTGAATCCTAGCTTTTGTATGTGATCTATGTATAGTACAGGCTTCTGTACACTAGTACAGGAAAGTACCAGCTACTTTACCTTTTCTGTCATCTGTAAAATGAGAACATTAGACTAGATAACTCCCCAACTGCCTTGCAGCCAGCCCTAAGTCCATTATCCTGGTAAGGCTTGTTTCTTGGTGAATATAGAATTGGAATCTAGCCTTTGTATCTGTGAGAATGAGGGTGGGGTATTCCAAACAAACATAGGAAATGACATGAGCACTGAAAGCACCATGTTGGGGATAACTAACACAAGGAATCAAATTGTATTCAGAACACAGCAGCGCACACTGTATTTTGGAGCCAAAGGCATGGCCTTTGCTGTGGAAAAGGCATGGCCATAAGGCCAGAATCGGGAGTTTGAACTTTTTAGTCTGTAGTCTGTGGGGAACCTTTGAAAGTTTTTTGAGTAGGGAAATACAAGGATCTAAGCAATATCTTAAAAGACTGACCTGGTTGTTTGTGAAGAGTGAATTGGAGAGGAGACTAAGCTTTACATGTATTAGTCATTTGAGTCTCATAATACCCCTAGAAGGTAGTTGGTACAATTGTTGTTGTTATATAGATGAGGAAATTGAAACCCAGATAGGTGAAATCATTTACCCAGGGTAGTATAGCTAGGTGAACACAGTTAGGATTAAAGGGTTTAGAGCTCTAAAGGAGTTAGTGATCTTCTAATCCAACCCACTCATTTTGTAGATGAAGAAACCGAGGCCCATGTATTATCTGGTTTTCACCACAGCCCTATGAGGTAGGTGATATTATTATCTCTGTTTTACAGATGAAGAAACTGAGGCTGAGAGAGGTAAAATGACTTGTCCAGTATCATACAGCTAGTAAATGTCTAAAGCAGAATTCAGACTCAGATCTTCCTGACTTTATAAGTCTAGTATTAAAAGATAATAGAATTTTCTGTAAAAATCCAAGTTGCTAAGACCCTAATCTGGACTGGCCTAGTAGCCGCTACTGAATTGTAATAGGTATTTAGTAATTCGTGTTCTGTGAACAGCCCTGTGCCAGGCACTGAATGGAGTGCGTGAGGGATCTCAGAGGCATGAGGCTTGGGGAATAGATTACAATGTCAGGAGCCTGAATGTGGTCGCCCAAGGTGGAAACCTTCAGGCAGTGATTCATAGGATTATAGATTTAGAACAAGAAGAGAACTCAGAAATTATTTAGTCAAACATCCTCATTTTATAGATGAGGAAACTGAGGACAAGAAAAATTAAATGACTTACCTAGATCACACCAGAGAGTAAGGAGAACCAGGATTCCAAACTAGGGGGCCTCTGATTGTAAATCTATTGCCTTTTCCTTGCCTATGTGATGTGGTAGAAATACAAGATAGGCAGAGCCTCATAGAGGCAAAGCATGTATTCTTCCACTGAGTGTTAGAGCAGGATACCATACAAAGCCCAGGAGCCTGGGAAACTGAAGCCCAGAGATGGGAAGGTACCTGTTCAAAAACACAGAGTAAGTTGGAACAGAGTCTGGACTGGAACCCAGGTCTCCTGACTTCCCCTCCATTGTCCTTTTCAGAGCAGCTAGGTGGCACTGTGGATAGAGTGCTGGGCCAAGAGTCAAAGGAAGACTCATCTTCCTGAGTTCAAATCTGGCCTCAGACACTTCCTAGCTGTGTGACCCTGGGCAAGTCACTTACCCTGTTTGCCTTAGTTTCCTCATCTATAAAATGAGCTGGATAAGGAAATGGCAAACCACTCTAGTATCATTGCCAAGAAAAACCCAAATGGGGTTAAAGAGACTCTGATACAACTAAGCAACAAATTCCTTCTCCATCTAATTTTTTAGATGAGGAACTGAGGCAAACAGGGTTAAGTGACTTGCCCAGGGTCACACAATTAATAAGTATCTGAGGTTGGATTTGAACTCATGAAGATGAATCTTCCTGATTATGTCTAGTGTTCTTTCTATACACCGTGCCACCTAGCTGCCCCCTTATATATATATATATATATATATATACACACACACACATATATATATACATACATACATACATATATACATATACATATACATATATACATATATATATATATATATAGCTTTATAGCTATCCTGGGTTCTATAGGTATTGTCATTCCTATTTTATAGATGTAGGCAGTTAGGTGGCAAGGTATATAGAAAGAACACTAGGATTCATCAAATCCAACTTCAGAGACTTACTAGTGTGTGACCCTGGACACTAGTTAAGTATCTTACCCCTGCTTGCCTCAGTTTCCTCATCTGTAAAATGAGCTGGATAAGGAAATGGCAAACCACTCTGGTATCTTTGCCAAGAAAACCCCACATGGGTTCAAAAAGAGTTGGACAACTGAGACAACTGAACGTTTTATAGATGAGGAAATTGAAGCTTAGCAAAGTCAAATGTGAGGGACAGGATTTTAATCCACATTTTCTTAACTCCAAGTCCAGAATTTCATTCCCTACAGTGCACTGCTTCTGATCATCTTAGCTCCCCAGTCCTTATTCATATGTGAGTGTGCCAGTTGTATCAAGGGCCCCCAGGGTATGTTGCTGATGGATTCCTAAATTGTGCTATGATCTCATTCAGTACCTTGGCAGGTTGTTAGCAGTGGAAGAGCATCAGTTACATGAACTGTGGGGAAGAAGGGAAGTGGCAACCATCAGGAGACACTTGGCTTGTGATGCCAAGTCCCCACATGCTATATTTTTTTTTCCACCTGCTATATTTTCCCATTAGATTGTAAGCTCCTTGAAGGCAGAGACTGTCTTTCTGCTTGTATATGTATCCTCAGCACTTAGCACAGTGCCTAGCATATAATAAATGCTTAATAAATGCTCGTGGATTGACTGCTGACCATTGAAGGAGGTCTGAAATGGAAGACTCCTAGGAATCTGTTTTTGGCTCTATGCTGCTCAACATTCTTATCTATGATGTGGATCAAGATGTGACATATAGATCAGACTTGGAGAAGACACAAAATGGATGACAAAGCCTAAATCCAAAAAGATTTCAATAAGCTAGAATGGCGAGCTTTATCACATTAAAATGCAATCTAACAGTGAGTTAGTTGCCTTTTGGACAGATATAGAATTGTGCCTGGCACATAGTAAGGGACACTTTATTCAGGATTGGATAAGTAGGATGATTGTTTTGTTTTGTTTTGGTGAGGCAATTGGGGTTAAATGACTTGCCCAGGGTCACACAGCTAGTAAGTGTCATGTGTCTGAGGCTGGATTTGAACTCAGGTCCTCCTGAATCCAGGGCCAGTGCTCTGTTCACTGTACCACCTAGCTGCCCCTAGGTAGGATGATTATGGGAAATTTTGTATGTTTTATTGGACTTTTAATGTGAGTCAATAGTGTTACATGACTGCTAAAAAAATGAATGGAATTGATGTTCCCCCTACTCTCTGACCAAATCATATCACACCTGGAGTATTGTTTTCAGTTCTAAGTACCACATTTTAGGAGGGATATTGTCAAACTGGAGAGGGTCCAGAAGAAGATGACCAAGGTGATGAGGGGATGGAATGGAAAAGCTCTTATTCATAATAACTGGCTTTTATATAGCACTTTAAGGTTTGGAAAGGTTTTTGTTTTGTTTTGTTTTGTTTTGTGGGGCAGTGAGGTTTAAGTGATTTGCCCAGGGTCACACAGCTAGTAAGTGTCAAGGTATGAGGCCAGATTTGAACTCAAGCCCTCCTGAATACAGGGTCAGTGCTTTATCCACTGTGCCACCTAGCTGCCCCTTGGCAAGTTTTTACAAATCTTGTTTTATTATTGAAAACCTAGGAAGTAGGTGCTATTATTATCTTCATTTTACAGATGAGGAAACTGAGGCGGAGGTTAATGACTTGCACAAGGTCACAACCTCGTAAGTAGCTGAGGTTGAACTTGAATTCAAGTCTTCCTGATTCCTTATCCAGGGATCTATTCACTGTGCCATATTAAACACTTAAGTATTTTCCTAAGTGTAGGACGAACAAAAAGAAAAGTAAGATAATCACTACTCTCTAGGAGATTTTTCTTTTCTTTTCTTTTAAATGGAGCAGTGAGGGTTAAGTGACTTGCCCAGGGTCACACACTACTAAGTGTCAAGTGTCTGAGGGTAGATTTGAACTCAGGTCCTCCTGAATGCAGGGCCGGTGCTTCATCCACTGGGCCACCTAGCTGCCTCCCTCTAGGAGATTCTAATGCTTATTC